>NC_052047.1:11674599-12274599 GCF_903992535.2 Arvicola amphibius | reverse complement strand
TGGGGCCTCCACCGCCACTGCCCTACAGCTACGTGACTGGGATGTCTAGCACCAGCTCTTACATGTCTGGAGAGGGCTGCCAGGACCTGCAATACATAATGGAAAGTGAGGGTCCCCACTACAGTGCTCTGTGCCCAGCCTATGGGCCATGTGCTCACCTTCCCTACCAGCCCCATGTCTACTCCTCCAACCCACCTCCACCTCCACCTCCTGTTTTTCCTCCCCCATCTTCCTTCCTCCCACCCACTATTCCTCCCCGTATCCCATGCTACCCTCCCCTTCTCCCTCACAACAACCCCAATTTTCCACCCCCACCTCGATGCCTGCTACCCATTCATGTAGCCCCTCCTCACCCTCTTCGAGGTTTGGGTTTTCCACGAGTTAGCTACCTGCCTGCTGCTATTCCCCCTGAGGGGCAGCATGCTATTCCCCCTGAGGGGCAGCTCGCTGTTACCACACTTATCCCCCACCTGGCAAGCTGCCTGTCAGGGGGATAGGATGGGCAAGCTGGATGAGATAACAGGAAGTCCCTTTCCTTTTTTGTTTATTTATTTTAACACTGGTATACCATTACGACAGACTCATCAACAATACTAGGTTAAAGACTGGACTTGGAAGGTGCACTCAGTTTTTCTCCTGGGCACGCAGCTGCCTTTCTCTCTTGCCTCACTGCACCTGCCATTCACAACAGGTGTCCTCTTCTTCTGGGGGGGGGGGTGAGAGGGAAAAGGTGTCACCTCAGTGTGAAATTAGGGAATGACGATAATGTGTTTTTAAATACTATGAAAATAAATTCTCTTATATGCTAAGCAGTGTTGTCTCCATGAGAAAACAGCAAAATAAAAAAAAGGAGTTTTCTAATCGACATGAAGAGTCTATTGAGTGGATGGGAGCAGCAGGGTGCCTTGTCTGTGCCAGACAGTTTCAGGGTAAGAGGGTCCGGCAAGGATGAAAGCAGTGCATCCTGGGGAGTGGGAGTACCTGTTGTGGCGCGACCACATCCAGTCTCGGTTGCCTTCTGTGTCCTGCACTGGGTTACTTCTACTAGTGAAGATGGGAAGTAGCCACATTGGCTCAGTAAATAGCTTCAGAATTCAGTGACTTTCCCTCTAGAAATCAGGGCCTATTTTTCCTGGGTACTCAAATTTTGGTAGCTGTGTTTGGGTGTTCGTTTGTTTTCCATTCAGCGCTTCTCTCTGTGACCCTAGTAGGTGAGGCAGCCTCACTTAGCTTGGAACTCTGCATCCTCTATTGTCTGGAGGGGCAGCCTTGCTGGGTGGCTGTTTCCTTTCCTCCAGGGAGAAAGAGGTGGGTACTGGGAAAGTAATATTGTTCATGTCTCTTTGAAAAGGCTCCTACATGGAGATGCATTTCTAATTGTCTCAAGACATTTGAAAAAGGCTCAAAACTGGTGATTTCTGGCTAGTCTTGCGGAATGTAACACAGCAGTTCGAAATTTACCTCAGAATCTGTGCCTTTAGTAGGGCTGTGACAGTAAACATTTTTCGTTAGTATGGATTTTTTTTTATTACATCGTTTTCCCCTCCCCTTTTCTTTCTCCAAAGCCCGATGTATAACCCTTTCCACCGCCTTCACATTCATGGTCACTTTTCTCATCAGTAACTCTTTTTTTTTTTTTTTTTTTTTTTGGTTTTTCGAGACAGGGTTTCTCTGTGGCTTTGGAGCCTGTCCTGGAACTAGCTCTTGTAGACCAGGCTGGTCTCGAACTCACAGAGATCCACCTGCCTCTGCCTCCCGAGTGCTGGGATTAAAGGCGTGCGCCACCACCGCCCGGCTCATCAGTAACTCTTGCACGCATATATGTAGTTACGTAGACATAAATATTCTTCAATACAATCCATTTGGTCTTAAATAAAGGCTTAACCATGAGCATGAATTGGGGAAGCTTAGCCAATCACCCTGTTTGTAAGGCGTGTCCCCCTTAGGCTAATATTTACTTATAAAATCTTGCAGGAGTGCAGCCCGCGCTCTCTTTGTTTTTCTGTGCTCCTCTCTGGAACCTTGGCTTTTGTAAGTTTTCTTTTCTTTCCTTTATTAAAGCTGAATATTATATTAATTTAATAATTAATAATTTAATAATTAATTTATTTAATAATTATTGAATAATTAATTTAATAAGCTAGTTTAATCATAGTTTAATCTGGTTAATCATAACTGCCGATCGACCACGCCCCTTCACGTGAATCTATCGCTGTGGCGGGAGGAGAAGACTCAAGGAGAGTATCTAGTTCTTGCCCCAACAGCCTCCTGTCCAGCATCACTGGGAGCCAACAGCACATTTAGACTCTCCTGGTGTAGTCACTGAGAACCCAGGTGAGAGCTTGACCTTTGCTGCTTCCTTGTGCTGCGCAGGTCTGCTTCTGCCTACGGGCTCAGATGCGGACTTCTCCCCTGGTACAGAGTAGAGACTGTAAGGAGGTCTGTGCCTGGTGTGAGTACAGCAGCCACACTGGGGCTCCTGCTCAGCCTGTCAGTCCTCCAGCCCCGCCCCGCCACCCTTCACGTGGGTGGAGCCTTCCCTTCCTCTTAGCTTCATGCTCTTCTGTCAGCTGTCACACCAAGCATCCTGGTGAAGGGTGCCAAGTGCAGGATGAGAGACAGCAAGGGAAGGAATAACCAGAAGGTACGGAAGAAAGGAATTTCCTGATTCTCTAGCGTTTCTTCCTTTGTCTCACAAGAGTTTGATCTCCTTTTATTCCGTGCGTGTTTTCTAAAACAAGATTCACGAGGTGTGACCATGGCTTGGTGGAGATGGGGAAAGCAGACCACTTCTGTTCTTACGCCTGAGCTCTGGATTCTCTACAAGGGAGGTAGGAACATGGGCATCCTGTCAATGCACATATGGGATCTGGAACCAGGACAGCCTGCCTTACTCAGGTTTCTACTGCTGCGACAAAACATTCCGGCCAAAAGCAACTCAAGGAGGAAAGGATTTATTCCCTCTGAAAGCTCTCAGGTCCCAATCCTTCACTGAGGGACATCAGGGCAGAGACTCAAGCAGGAACCTGGAGGCATGAACTGCACAAAGTACCAGGAAGGAGGACTACAAACTGGCTTGTTCCCACATGGCCTTGCTCTGCCTGATTTCTTATAGAACCCAGGGTCACCAGCCTAAGGACCACATCACCCACAGTGAGCTGGGCCTCCCCCGGCAATCATTAATCATGAAAATGCCGCCACAGACTTGCCTACATGTAATCTGAGGGGGACATTCTCGCAATAGTGGTTCGCTATGACTCTCGCCAAATCTGTGTCAAGTTGGTGAAAACACAAGACAAGAAGAGGAAATCTGTCAGCATCCAGCATGCTTCGGGTGTTAACCCTCTGCTTTCTGAAGTCTGCACCGAATCCCTGAGGGGCTCCTGCTCTCCGGGATGTGCCATGGCCTCACTTGGTCTTGTAGTGGGTCACAGACACGACATGAAGTTCTACACGTACATCCCTATGCCCTATTCTAGGCTTCCTGCTCTGAGAAATTTCTGATCTGTATGCAGGCGGCTGACCAGAATGCAGAGCACTGGACATGGCCCAGGCACCAGCTGTTGGTGGGCCCTAGTCCCACTGGCAGACCTCTTGTTATGGTTGCTCAGGGAATGAATGGCATTTGTCAGAAGTGGTAGAGATAAATTCCTTGTCCAGTTGTGAGGTCCTATTTCCTTCCTGACCAGTGATATTTCATCTTTCTTCAGGATGGGATGGAAGTTGTAGCAATGAATTGCATCCCTGGTCCTAATAGGTTGTAACTAAAGTCTCTTTGTCCTAAGTTTGGTATAGATGTCACCTCACCAGTTCTGTCAAAAGATCCCTGAGGCTAACACAAGCTCACAGCAGGAAGGGGTCAATCGAGCTGTGTGGATAGGGAGTTGCCACACAGACGCTCTGTCTTCCCTGCACAGAAGAATCTAAAATAGCTGAAAGACACTTAAGGAAATGTTCAACATCCTTAGTCATCAGAGAAATGCAAATGAAAACAACTCTGAGATTCCATCTTACACCTATAAGAATGGCCCAGATCAAAAACGCTGATGACAACTTATGCTGGAGAGGTTGTGTGGAAAAGGGAACACTTCTGCATTGCTGGTGGGAATGCAAGCTGGTACAGCCCCTTTGCATGTCAGTGTGGCGATTTCTCAGAAAATTAGGAAACAACCTTCCTCAAGATTTAGCAATACCACTTTTGGGTATATATCCAAAGGAGGCTCAATCGTGCCACAAGGACATGTGCTCAACTATGTTCATAGCAGCTTTGTTGGTCATAGCCAGAACCTGGAAACAACCTAAATGTCCCTCGACCAAAGAATGGATGTGGAAAATGTGGTACATTTACACAATGGAGTACTACACAGCAGAAAAAAATAATGATAGCTTGAATTTTGCAGGGGAATGGATGGAGCTAGAAAACATTATTTTGAGTGAGGTAACCCAAACACAGAAAGACAATTATCACATGTACTCACACATAAGTGGTTTTTAAACATAAAGCAAAGAAAGCCAGCCACAATCCCAGAGAACTTAGACAACAATGCAGACACTAAGAGAGACTTACATAGATCTAATCTACATGGGAAGTAGAAAGTATAAAAAGACAAGATCTTCTGAGTAAATTGGGAGCATGGTGACCTTGGGGAATGATTGAAGGGGGGAGGGCCGAGGCAGGGAGGGTAGCAGAGAAAAATAAAGAGCCCAAAAAATATCAATAAAAAAGTACTTAAAAACCTAAAAACATTAAAAATGCTGCTGGACTAATCAAACCTATATATTTAAAAAATATTTTGACGTTAAAATTTAAGTCATCAGTTATATTACTTTGGAGGAGAGGTTTTTCTTGTATTTCCACAGGAAACAAAAGGATGTTGATTCATTCCAGGTTAAGATAATCAGGTTTGATCGAGGAAGACCCACTCAAATCCTGATTACAGATATAAAAAATAAACCGAGGACTACAAAACACGTGATGTATATTTTACCTGTTCCAACACATAAGAAAATATTATCTTTGTCTGACTCATGTACAATACATAGCCTATATATGTATTGATGTAGACATTAAAATTGCATTTAAAAGTTTATGCATTTTCAGAATAAGGGAACCTGACGCCAATTAAAATTGCCCAGGTGATCCAGCATCCAAAATAGATTCAAGGCTACTGACTGAGATAATCTAGCCTCACAAAATTTCCAGTCTTAATTATTCTAATTTCCTCATGATCCCTCAAAGATTACCAGCACCCACCCAATCAACATGATATCATCTAGAGAACTATATCCACATTCCATAAAACAAATCATGAATGTTTGTCATATTTAGGGGTTTGGTTCCTCACTAGTATGTGTCTTTCTTAACACTTTGTTCATGACACAAACACCTGGAAATTGCATCATGGGACATCATGAGACCACCTCTATTAATAATCCGGTGACCCATAAGGAAACTCCATCTTGCTCACACACAACCATTCTCTGGGATCTATCTCAAAAAACTGCAAACTCAAAAAACTGAAAAAGAAAAATAAAAGAACCATGTTAGGTAGAAGACAATGTTCTACTGTTGAGTTGGATTATGTTTAGGTTTGCTTTTTAATCTTTGTTAATATTTTATGTCTAAAATGTTTAATTATGTATTTTTATCTGTGGGTAAATGAGACGGAAGAGGGTGATGCATTCCCCTGAGCTGGAGGTACAGTGGTTTTTGAGTTGTGAAATGGGTCCTGGGCACCCAAGTATGGTACTCTTACATAGCAGCAGGTGTCTTAATTGATGAGACAAGTCTTTACCCCCTGTATTTTGTTATGTTTTCATATTTTAAAATTATAATATAATCATACAGTTTTGCTTTTCTCATTCCACTCTTTCTATGTATGCACCCAGCTCAATCTCAAATTCATTGCTTTTTTTCTTCAAAAATGTTTCATAT
Organism: Arvicola amphibius; assembly: GCF_903992535.2. Taxonomy (NCBI): domain Eukaryota; kingdom Metazoa; phylum Chordata; class Mammalia; order Rodentia; family Cricetidae; genus Arvicola; species Arvicola amphibius. The sequence continues at coordinate 12,268,664 of NC_052047.1, read as the reverse complement.
ATAGACACATAGGTATAAACACACACACAAGTGAGTGAATGTGTGTGTGTGTGTATGTGTGTGTGTGTGTGTGTAGATTCCCAATATATAAATACAACCTGCGGAGTCAATCGAGTATTACTTGCCTGTATATGATTTCAGGTCTGACCACCTGGAATTCTTTAACCAACTAGGAGGCTCTGGCTTTTGTATGACTAATTACCCCCTCTCTCAGCTGTCCTTACTGAACCGCAGGTTTTAGCTGGGGGAGGGGTCTTAGGAGATTTGTCCCTTCCAGGATAGTGCCTGTATTGTGATTGCCCCTGTTCAGAACGTATTCAGACACCCATACTGTTGAGGTGTCCTGGCTGTAGATTCCCGGTCTGTTACAGGAGACACACTCTGACCTCACAGTCCACTTGCTGGTCCTCTGGCTTTTGAAATATTCCCAGCCCCCTCTCTGCTGTGTTTGCTGAATGTGGTGTACATTAAATATGTTATAGATTTACCCCCTGGGTCTGGACAACCCACAATTATTGGTTTCTTTCATTTTTTCCAGTTGCATAAGACTCTATCTGGTGCAAAAAGGAATTCTTGATCTAGGTGACAGCTCTTCTGATCCTCTGCTTCTATGTGAAGCTTTCTGTTTAAATTTTGTGTTTCCATTCGACTTATTTAGTGTGGGGGAGAGGGAAATGCTATGGTACAGGAGCAGAGGTCAGAAAGATTCTGATCTCTCCCTCCACAACATGGCTCCCAGGGATGGAGTGCTACTCATTAGGCTTGGGGCAAATGCTAAAGGATCCACTTGTGTTTTTTCTTTTCTTTTTCTTTTTTGTCTTTTGTATTTTGTTTTTTGACAGGGTTTCTCTGTAGCTTTGGAGCCTGTCCTGGAAGTAGCTCTTGTAGACAAGGCTGGCCTTGAACTCACAGAGTTCCATCTGACTCTGTCTCTGGAGTGCTGGGATTAAAAGCGTGCACCACCACCGCCTGGCCTCCACCTGTGTTTTTCTACTGATCAAGGGGGTGCAACTCTATAATGGTTGGAAACTCTCTTTGTAGAACAGGCTAACACCAAACTCCCAGCACTTCTGCCTCAGCCTTCTGGGTGCTGGGGTGATAGATGTGAACTGGACACTCAGATTGTTTTGTATCTGACATGTAAACCAGCATTAGCACAAGACTACAACCCCATCTACTCAGAGGCCTGAGTTCTAACACACGATTGTAAATTTCCTTTTTAACCTCTCTCCCTTTGAATACCCCTGTACATCCTACACACAGGTGTAGAACAAGAATACATCCCCATCTACTGGAGAAAGCGGGATGTGAATCTCAGGTTCCAAGGGACCTTGGAGAGACTGTAATGAAAATACCCGCTAACTAAGTTCAGGGACAGAGCCCCTGTTTAGCACATGAGGGCCCTGTGTTCCATTCCAGGCACCAGGCTTTGAAAAGAAAAGGAACAAACAAACCCAAGAAAAAACGAGGACATGAATTTGGAACAGAGCAAGGAGTATGAGGGAGGGCTGGGGAGGGAGGGGAATAGAGTAGTGGGATGGATATGTTATAATCTCAGAAATGAAAACAGAGAGCTGCAGACACCGTTAATGTGGGGCACAGCCATACTGTGCGTGGTCTGCTGTCCTGATCTGCCCCCAGTGTCAGGGCAAAAGAGGCAACATTTGAAGGAAAAAGGTTGGCAGGAGTGTGCTGCTTGGTATGTTGCTAGCTGTGCACATGTGTGGTTGTGCATTCCACCTGTTGCTAGCTTTGCACATGTGTGGTTGTGCATTCCACCTACAGAGCCAATCAAAGGAACAACAACAACAACAACAATAATAATAAATCACAGGCTGTTGTGATTGTTGTCTTTGTTTTTTTATTTTCCATTTGAATCCTCTGCTATTTAACCTTTGATCTCCTGCACACCACGTGTGCACCCTATGAATGACTTGGGTCCCTGGCCCTTTATTTTATCTTTTAAGAACAGGCCTTACTCTGTAGCTCTGACTAGCCTCGACCTTGCTATATAGAAGAGTATGAAAATCAATACACTAGATCCATTTCTCTCCTGAGGACTTGGATTGAAGGTGTGCACCACATTGGTCAGCAATAGATTTATTCATGTTGAGGTAGGGTCTGCCTAGGTGCCCAAGCTGATATAAAGCTCAATCTGTGCTTCAATTTGTGATCCTCCTGCCTCTGTCTCCAGAGCAGCTGGGATCACTGTCCTGTACAACAGGTGTGGCTGCCCCACTGGTTTTAACATCACCTTGATTCTCAGGTGATCCTGCTACTGTTCAAGGGGCTGAGGGCGTTTCTTGGGGCTCTGGCTCTCCAAAGGAATAGAACACTATTGGGGGGGAACCTTCCCATAAAGGCAAAGGCTGCAGGGGTCAGGCCGTGGCGTCAGGACAGCGTCCCTGTCCAGGTTGTTTCTAGCCATCAGGCTGGAGTGCCACTGCTTCCCTCTTCGTGGTCTCCAGGCTTGGAACCCCCATTCCCCTGGTGCGGAGGCCAAAATATGTTCTGGTTTGGGTCCCAGCCTGAGCTACATCATGTGATCCTGAAGTTAAGAATAGCTGTAAATAAACTGAGCATTGAGGTTCACTAGTATTATCCTATCACATGGGAGCTTGAGGCAGAGAAAAAGGGGACCAATGTCTGCTACATAGTTCGTTGTCAGTTGGGGTACATAAAAGCCCTGTCTAGAAAAAAATTTTTGATGAAATGGAAAGATAAAAGAGAAGAAGAAAGGAAGACAAATATGATTGTATGGGCTATGAATGTATGAACGAGTCCTTGTATGTACCAGAGTCTCAGTTCATTCCCTTTCCTGCTAGTAGAGGATCTGACCAGACACACCTGAGCTCCCCAAAAGGATGGATGAAGAGGATGGAGCCTCAATCATCGAATCAAACTGTAGCTCGTGGGTGGAGCTGGGGCGGCAGAGGGGAGGAGTGAGGAAGAAGGTGGATAAAAGGAGGAGCCAGAGAAGATACCCAGAGTTCCAGATCCTAGAGCCAGCTGCTGGCCCTCTCGGAGTAGGAACACTCTCACCTCTGGTAAGTAACACAGCTTCATCACCCAGCTCAGCCACTCCCTGCTGAGGACACTAGAATTTCTGTCTCCATATCTGGAGATTCGAGATTGGTTTTAAACCCACAAGCGGTTTTGTCTTTAACTCAAATACTGTGTTCTTTTTTGTTAATTTGTGATCTTTTAATTTTGAGCCAGTGTTTTGCTATGTTGCCCAAATTGTCCTAGAACTGGACTGATAGCTCAGGCTGGTTGGGACCTGCAGTTCTCCTGATTCTGTCTCCGGAATGCTAGTTCATTAGCATGTGTCACCAAAGATGCCAGCCTTAGCTCCCAGTGGCTGACATTTCAGGCTGTTAATTATCTTCTAGAGTTTTTTTAAATTCATCTTATTTTAGTTTTTCTGGCTATGTTGCTTGTAGGTTTGGTTTTGCTTTCCTGAAACATGGAGTCCAGGAGCCCAGGCTAGTCTATAGCATGATTAATAAAAACCCAAGACAGATACTTGGGTCCAACCTAAAGATCAGAATAGCAAAGTGACCAGCCACTAGATCTTAGCTCTATCTCAGACCAAAACGGGTGATCCTGCCTCCAGAAATCCTGAGACTGCTGAGCTCTTTTCCCCTACAGCCTTACCTTCCTCTTTCCACCCAGCCTACCACCTGTCTCCACCTACTCAGTGCTGTAACTTAAAGGCTATGACTCCGGAGTGCTGGGACCATCTTTGGGTGAGTTCTGTTTCTCTTTTTTAGACAGGTTAAATCTCATGAAATGCAGGGTTGGCCTTGTCCTGGACCTAAAGGTATGTATCACAACTCCCTGGCCTATAGTGGCTGACTAGTGTGGCTAGCTGTGTTCTTTATTCTTCTGGCAAGCTTTATTAAAACACAAACAGTATACCATTATACTAGTCTGGAATTGTTGGGACCATTTGGAGTCCTGGCCTTCAGCTGTTCTTCCCTGCTAGAGCCTTCTGATTGGAGTTACTAGAAGCTGTGCCTTGCCTAGAGGATCAGAGGATGGGGTTTTCACCTGTTGGCCCACTTGACTGCTGGGTATTTAAGCCTCCATGGTGCTATGAAATAAAGGGCTTCTTGCCAATGATTAGATGTCCGTGTGTCTGTCTGTCTCTGTTGGTGTGTGTCATTGTGTGTTTCAACCTCCATCTCCTTGCACAAAGCTTGTGAACTGTATTGTAGCGCATAGAGCACAGACGTGGGAGCAGTGCGCAGCGAGCTTCGGGCAAGGGGCTGGAGGTTGAAATACAAACACTCTGATCCTATAGGCAAGGCACAGCTTTTAGTAACTCCAATCAGAAGGCTCTAGCAGGGAAGAGCAGCTGAAGGCCAGGACTCCAAATGGTCCCAACATGGAACTATATGTGCATCTTAGAAGACCCTGAGCAGTGACCTTCGTCCTCTACCTCCTAAGTGATGGGACACAAAGCTCAGTCACTGGCCTGTTTACACAGTGTGGTGATGGAGAGGGTCCAGGGCCTCATGCCTGGTAGGACACTCACCTACATCCCCAGCTTCTTTAGATTGTTTCCTTTATTTTTGTTAATTTGAGTGAACATAGATTCATACAGGAAAACGAAGGTCTGGAGGGTGAGACGTGTTCAAAGGAAATCACCTGAAATTTCTAGAAGAGGAAGCTTTCTCTGTTGCTATTGAAGTACTGTGGGATTGGAATTTTTTTTGTTGGATAGTATTAAGTCAACTTGACACAGGCTAGGATCATCTGAGAGGAGGAGGAAGAGGAGGAAGAGGGAATCATGATTCAGAAAATACATGATTCAGAAAATACCTCTATCAGATTGGGTTGTAGGCATTCTTTTTCTCTTTTCGTTTTTCCAGACAGTTTCTCTATGTAATAGTCTTGGCTGTCCTTGACCTCACCTGTAGACAGTAAGATCTGCCTGCTTCTGCCTCCCAATTGCTGAGGAAACGTGTTCACCACTGCCCAGCTTGTAGGTATTTTTTTCATTAATGGTTAGTGGGGGAGTGCCCTGCCCATTGTGGATGATTGTGTAGATTTTATCACAGCAATGGAAGCCCTAAGACAGAATTTGGTATGCGCATAGTGAGATATTGGTTGAAAGACCTGACCTTGTTTGGGGGGGCCAATTATGGAAGGGCTTGGGAACTTTGGGTTAGATGAGCCATTGAGTGTGGGGAGCTCAGCGGGATGATCTGTAGGAGCCTGGGAGATAAGAGCCTGGATGCCGCGCAGATGATAGAGGCCTGGCTTGTGGGGTTTCAGAGGGAAGCAAAGACTCCTCCACTGGCTCTTTGAGTTAAGACTGTGATTCTGATTTTAGCTGAGGCTGATGAATCCACTGTGATTGACAAGGGACCAGAACAACCCAATGAAACCTTTGCTTTGCTGAGATAAGGATGCTGGTAACCTGGGGCTTCTGAGATTTAGAAAAGCCCAGCATCACTGAGATGAAATCCTCTGGAAGTGTTTGCTCAAGGGCGTGTGTGCCTCGTGCTGGCAGCTGAATATGGTAGTGCAGGATTCAACAGGTGGTTCTGGTTTTGAAGACTCGAAGGGGTCGTGGAGAGCAGCTGAGGCTCGGCACTGTGGGCAGGGCCGGAGTTTCCAGAGAACCTAGGAGAAGCTATGGGTGAAAGGGCAGCCCAGGTGAAGCAAGAGAGCCAGCATTTTGGAGATACCAGTACCTCAGGAAGAGCAGCAGCGGCAGAGGAATGAAACTGGCCTGAGCCTACAAGAGAAACTGCTGCAGACAGCAGAGCTCGGAAGCGACCCGAGTCCTTTGGTTGAGGCCAGAAGATAGTGAGTGGATCCAGATATTGGCCATCGAGCTATTTTCACTGTTGGAGTTGGGTTTTAATTGTGACTGCGCACTTGTCCTGTAGTCTTGAAATGAGAAGTATTTAATTTTCGATTTTTACAGGAGCCCACAGTTGACAAATTGAAAAAGGGATTTTGGATTCTGAGAGACAGGCTATTTTATTATATTCTCCATTTCTCTCCAGAAAAGGGCAGGCCTCCCAGAGATGTCAACCAAACACAGCATATTGAGTTGCAATAAGATTAGGTTCCTCCCTTTTTCTTAAGGCTTGAAGAGTTACCTCCCTTTTTCTTAAAGGATTGAAGAAACAACTCAGTATGAGAAAAAGGGTTCTGAAAACAGATACTCCCTGTTTCCACTGCCGGGAGTCCCACAGGAAGACCAAACTACTCAAGTGTCACATGTATACAGAGGGCCTTGGTCAGTCATACAGGCTTCCTGATTGTGACTTCAGCCCCATGAGCCCACATTAGTTGATTCTGTGGGTTTTCTTAGGGTTTTCTTAACCCCTCAGGTTCCTCCAATTCTTCCTCCCCTTCTGGAGGTTCCCGTTAGTTCTGCCTAATGTTTGGCTGTTGGTCTCTGCATCTGTTGCTTATTGAATCCTCTGACAGCTGGGCTAGGCACCAATCTATGAATATATCAGAATACCATTAGGAATCATTTCATTGAGTTGAATTTCTTTCATTGTTTGTTTTGGAGGGGCCTGGCATTCCAGGCAGTTTCAGGGGTACACTCCCTTCCATAGCATGGGTCTCAAGCTGTTTGTTTGGCAACCCCTACAATTTCCAAGCAGCCTATACCCCAGCACATCTTGTAGGCAGGACAAATTGTAGGCCAAAGGTTTTGTTGCTGGGTTGCTGTTCCAAGGCCTCCACTGGAGGTCTTGTCCAGCTACAGGAGACGACCATTCAGGCTCTGTATCCCTTATCCCTGTTGCTAGGAGCAATGTTCGCTAGAGTCTCCCCCGTGCACTCCTGGAAGTTTCCATTGCACTAGCTTTCTAGCAGGTTCCTGAGTTGCTCCTCCATTCCCGTTGTCTCTCCCAGTTCTGAGAGGTGGATGGGGTCAGAGGGGAGGTGGGGGCTGGGGGAGAGGAAGGAGGGCAAACAGTGGTCAGGATGCAAAGAAATAGAGTAAAAAGAGAATGCCAGTAAGAAAAACTGAATTAGCAAACAGGGTGAGCAAAAAGTAGAAAATTATGGTTTTAAGAGGCACAAACTCTGCTCTGATGTGTTGGAAAGAAGCACGGTGGAGTTTACTTCCTCCTTGCTGAACTCTACCTCAACCCCCTGATCCGATGCCAGACAATTTAAACTGTCTTCCCAGAGTTGCACTGTTTCAGGCTCTCACCTGGAGGACCAGCACTGGTGAGATCCAGGCAGCAGGATGGGAGTTCAAGGTGAGCACAGCCTGGGCTGCAAAGCTTTGTCTCAAACATAACACACCCACCAAATCTAAACAGAAAACGCTCCCCAGAGGGTGACAGAGCACACCTTTAATCCCAGTTCTTGTGAGGTAGAGGCAGACAGATCTCGGTGAATTCAAGCTAGCCTGGTATATATAGTGAGTTCCAGGACAGCCAGGGCTACACAAAGAAACCCTGTCTTAAAGACAAGACGAAAGAAAAAAAACTGATCTTCGCTCTTCTCTCAGATAATACACCAAGCATGTTTTTCCTCCCCCAACTACCACCAGCTCCCCAACACACACACAACTCCATCTTGCCCAGACCTGCTCCCTCTCATTATTTTCTTCAGAGGAGAACAGATCTCCAAGAGATGACAGTCACACAAGATAACACAAGACCTAATGAGAAAAGGTGAAAGACCTCATATCGAGGTTGTACAAAGCAACGAACAGGAAGAAAAGGAGAGCTGATATTACTATTAACCTTTAATAAGTTTGCATTTGCAAAGGCTGTGGGGCTTTTAAAGATAGTCATGTTTTGTGTTTGTGAGATGTAGTAATCTGAGATCTTGGGGATGAAGCCCCACAACAGCGATCCCCCCCACACCCCTAAAAATGAAAGGTTATATCTTAAAAAGCACTCTGTGTCAAGTTGGCAAGGGGTCAACTGTGCTGGATAATTTTATGTCAACTTGACACAAGCTAGAGTCATCTGAGAGGAGGGAGTCTCAGTTGAGAAAATGCCTCTATAATACCCCCCTGTAGGCAAGCCTGTAGGGCATCTCCTTAATCAGTGATGGGTGGGGCCCAGCCCATTGTGAGTGATGCCATCCCTGGGAAGGTGGTCCTGGCTTCTACAGACAGCAGGCTGAGTAAGCAAGGGGAACAAGCCAGTAAGAGGCATCCCTCCATGGACTCTGCATCAGCTCCTGGCTCCAGCTTGCTACCTGTTTGAGTTCCTGTCCTCACTTCCATTATGGTGGACCACCCTGGGGAACTGTAAACCAAATAAAACCTTTCCTCCTGAATTTGCTTCTGGTTGTGTTGTTTAATAACAGCAATAGGACTCCTAACTGTGACTCTGTGTGTGTGTGTGTGTGTGTGTGTGTGTGTGTGTGTGTGTGTGTGTGTTAAATGATCTTACCATGTGGTTCTTAGTGACCTGGAACTTGCTCTGTGGAACAGGATGTAAATTATAGAAATCCACCATTGTCTACTTCCTAAGGAGTGGGATGAAAGACATGTGCTTCTAGGCTAGGGTATTTGTTTCATTTGCTGGTGAGCTTTTCTTATGCTTTAGTTTTCCAGAACCACAGCTGGTCTCGAACTACTTATCTTCTGACTCTTGACCCGCCACACACTGGGGTGAGAGGCCAGAGTCACTGAGTCTGAAAGGATTTGCTTTCTTTTTTTAATTGATTTTATTGAGCTAAACATTTTTCTTTGCTCCCTCGCTTCCTCTCCCCTCCCCTTCAATCCTCTGTCATGATCCCCATGCTTCCAATTTACTCAGGAGATCTTTTTGTACTTCCCATGTAGATTAGATCCGTGTATGCCTCTCTTAGGGTCCTCATTGTTTATGTTCTCTGGGATTTGCTTTCTTGTAACTTAATCAGTTTGTACCCTTCAGTGATGCTTCCTGGATACAGATTGCGTTTGTCTGAATTAACATTTCCTGGCTTTTTTTGGAAGTTTTCCCAGGATCCATCTGAGTGTATGTAAGGAGTCTACTGAAGCTCCTGGAGCAGGTGAAGGAGGAGGATCTGAAGGACGAGGACACGGTTGTCTGTCTTGAGGGACTGTCCTTGGAGCCTTTCCACCACTGTGCCAGGAGGTCTTCACTCACTCAGATTATGAAGACTGTGGTCACAGCCTGGTCACTCCCCCTACCTCCCTGTGTGGGCCCTGATGAAAAAACACTACAAGGAAATCTTCCAGGCTGTTCTGGATTGGCTGGATGTCCTACTGACACCAAATAGTCACCTAAAGTGGACAAGACCCAGGTAAGGTCAAAGGGAGGATTCTGGGGCACAGGGGAGAGAGAATCTGGGGTTAAGACCGTGGACAGCTATAGGTAGATCAGAGGCCTTTGGTAGCATCAGTTTGGAAGACAGCAGAAGCCTTGACTGCTATTGAGATCTGATAGGAAAGGACAGTTAAGTGTGGGGAGGAATAGAGACGATGTGGGCACAGTGAAAAAAGCCTGTCCCTGTCTCTCCACGGGCACTAGTAGTACCAGGTCTAGAGTAACTGAATGGAGGGAAGTGAGACAGAGCTACGGATGCAGCTCAGAAAGAGCCATTGCCTGGGACCATGAGATCTTTGTTGGACGCCCCATATTAGGGAATAACACAAACACTGCCAAGATCCAGAAGGAAGAAAGTAAGAGCTGACATTAGAGATGTGGAAAGGAGCTGATTAAATTGGGGTCTTGTTTTGTCTACTGACTCTTCACCTGTTTACCCACAGGAGGTGGAGACTTGGAGTACTCCATTTGCAGAATGAGCACCAGGAGTTACGGAATGTATGGGCTGGAAAGGAGGAGGATGGCTGCTCCTCAGAAGCAGAGTAAGAAGCAAGTAGAGAAGCCTGATCCAGAAACTGAAAAGGAGACAAACGGATGGTGGTAACTGACCTTTGCTTAGGGACACATCTGCAAGAACAAGACGACTTCTTGGGTTGGGCCTGAGAGAAAAAAAAAATTTCCAGTTCCAATGTAAAAGGATGAAGTTTTTGTAACTGTGCATACAGACTTTCAAGAAAGTTCTGCAAGTTTTCCATCCAGAGGACATCCAGAAGTTGGACTCTGAATAAACTGGGTTCAGTCTACCATGATACAATTTGCAATTTTTCTGGGTCAAATGAAGAAACTTGACCAACTCTGTCTCAACAAAGGAGAAAAAAGGGTTCAGTATTAGAAATCCAGTAATGAACTCAAAGAAGCATGCCAATGTGTTCGTTTCTCAGTTACCCAAGCTTACCTGTCTCCAGCATTCCTAAATGAAAGGTATCTCATCTTGTAAAAGTCTGGGTGCAACAATTGGCACAACAATCACTGAACAGACACACAAGACGACTACAACTAATGACCGGGACAAGGAAAAGAAGTGACATTCTTGTCTCTTCTGCAAACAGAAACAGAATCTGCTCTGCTTGTCATACACACAATGTTATATGACATGTTGCATAGAATCTTGATGCAAAGATGACCTTCTTTGTCTGCCTTATGGACCTGAATGTACCCATGAACTCTGAATAAAGATGATTACTTTGTTTTCTGTAGACAAAACCCCAGCGGTGATAGCATTCCAGAGGAGCAGGTTACTGCTCCAGAATCATCTTTTCAACTCCCTGTGTGATCCAGATCTTCACTCAAGACTTGGCTTGGAGATTCTATTATCATGGAAATTAATGTTAATGTGTTGGTAACGTTGGTTGAGGGAGGTATGAGGACACTGATCTGAGTCTGTCGTCCCAAGGCCAGAAAATCCAGTGTTTTGAGAGTACCTGCAATATTGGCTCTCAACCTTTGCAGAGCCCCAAGATGTAAAGGGAATTTGACACCAATATATGCAGATATTTCAGTTGCCGGAGGCTCTGACATTGAGCAAGCTGATCCAGGTGGGCTTTCTAAATCTGGCTGGAAGTGATGAGGCATGTTTTCAAAGGAGTCTTGAGGTTCCTAGGCAGAGACCAAGAGGTGAGTTTTGGAAATGGCATTGGAGAGCATGTTTGGTACAGCATTGTCGTCTTGCTCTTCTGTTGGTGACTCTCTGACTCTGCCCTTTCTCTTCCCAGAATTCTTAGTCTGGCTCTTGCACTCAATCTCTTCCTGCTCAGCTATCGGCCAATCAGCTTTTATCAACTATGGGCATAATCCACATCATTTCACCCTTTTTAATTAAAAAGGAAGGCATTAACCGTACCTTAGTAAAATGATATACAACGAAAACAGTTATTAAGAACTGTGGTAACAATATCCAATCAACTTGTTTTGCAAAATTAGAGAAAGTACTGTTTAGACTACCTTGGTGAGTCTAAAGTTTCTCATTTAATTTATCTTATATCATAACTGAGAAAAACTATAACTAGGGCTATCTAGTCTTCAACTCTATCAAAAGACCCCAGAAGGGTGAAATGTTACCTTATGCCAGGGACCTCAAGCTGCCTGACAGTCACCCAAAGTTCCTCTGCAACATTGGCGCATCCAACTGGAATATCTGAAAGTTTTCTATGAAGCAGGGAACTTTGAAGGACTGTCCTTTCTTGTCTGGTCAGAGTTCTGCAGTCACCTTTTGTGGTGATGAGGTGAGCAGGCCTGCTTTTCATCCCGCTCGGCTCCCACACGGCTAGCTTTACACCCGAAATAACACACAAATTGTATTCATTTAAACAACTGTCTGGCCCGTTAGTTCTAGCCTCTTATTAGCTAACTCTCACATCTTGATTAACCCATTTCTAATAATCTGTTGTAGCACCACGAGGTGGCGGCTTACTGGGAAAGATTCTAGCCTACGTCCATCTCGGGTCAGAGAGTCATGGTGTCTGACTGACTCGGCTTCTTTCTCCCAGCATTCTGTTCTGTCTACTCCACCCACCTAATTTTCTGCCCTATTAAAAGGCCAAGGCAGTCTCTTATTAACCAATGAAAGTAACACATAGACAGATGCCCCACCTACATCAACCTTTCTTGTGTCCTGCTGGTCCAGTTTGGACAGTGATTGTCAGCAAATGAGATGAGGGCAGTTTCTTTGCCCAGTGACTAACTTTTGCCACAAAGAAAGTAAACTCCATGTAGAGGCTCTGCAGTGCTGATCATCTTCTTTGAAGTAGATTGATGTTGCCAGGAGCCAATGTGTCTTTACTATTGTGAAAAGCCTTAGATTGTTAAATATATTAAATACCATATGCTGTAAGTCTTTGATATGTCTGAAGATTATTGTCTCTCTAAAATCTCTCTGTATGACCTTGAAAACATCCCTAAACGGCTATCAATTTGACTATAATAGATGACAATCTGTATTTCTTAATTCATACATTTTGAATGAGATGCATAAGAATAATACCTAAACAAGAGTAAAAATATAGATGCAGTATAACAAAATTAACATTAAATTTGTAACAATAAACCAAAATTCATGCCAATGTAAAATATAAGATTAAAAATTGATTTTGGATGAAAGTAGATTCAATAATCTACCCTTTTATCCTATATCCCCCTTTTTTTAGGAGATTCCTGAATCTGATCTTTTATGTTTAACTTTCTTCTTGAGCATTACCAATAATAACTTAACCAACCCATCTAAATGACAAACATTCATAATTTATTTGGGGAGGATAGGTGTAGTTCTCTAGAATACTTCAGCTGATCAGGGGTGCTGGCAGTTGAGGGACCCTGTGAAAACTAGGATAATTCTAAAGCTTGGATGGTGTGTTTTCTAAGGCTGGATCATCTCAGTCAGTTGCCTGTTGCTTTGAAGCTGTCTTGGATCATCTGGGCCATTTTTGTTGGTGCAGGATCCCCTTGTTCTGAAAATAAACTTTTAAAGATAACATAAAAATAATAGGCTGTGCATTGTGTATAAGTCAGCCAGAGATAATTTTTTGTTATGTGTTTGAGCAAGTAAAATATATATCATGTGTCTTGTAGTTCTCCAGGTTTATTTTTTTTATATTTGTATTTGGGATTTAAGGGGATTTTCCTCAATCAAACCTGATTTTCTTTAACCTAGAATGAATCCATAGCCTCTCATTTCCTGTGGTAATAAAGCAAAACCTCTCTCCCAAAGAAATATGCCTTGACTTACATTTTGAAGTCAAACCATTTTAAATATATATACGTTAATTTAATCCAGCAGCATTTATAATCAAATGTCTCTAAGCTGTTGCTTCTTCCTCAGCAATCAAACAATTCAAAGACAACACAATAACATGCAGTGGCCGGGTTCTCTCTCTGTGGCCGGGTTCTCTCTCTGTGGCCGGGTTCTCTCTCTGTGGCCGGGTTCTCTCTCTGTGGCCGGGTTCTCTCTCTGTGGCCGGGTTCTCTCTCTGTGGCCGGGTTCTCTCTCTGTGGCCGGGTTCTCTCTCTGTGGCCGGGTTCTCTCTCTGTGGCCGGGTTCTCTCTCTGTGGCCGGGTTCTCTCTCTGTGGCCGGGTTCTCTCTCTGTGGCCGGGTTCTCTCTCTGTGGCCGGGTTCTCTCTCTGTGGCCGGGTTCTCTCTCTGTGGCCGGGTTCTCTCTCTGTGGCCGGGTTCTCTCTCTGTGGCCGGGTTCTCTCTCTGTGGCCGGGTTCTCTCTCTGTGGCCGGGTTCTCTCTCTGTGGCCGGGTTCTCTCTCTGTGGCCGGGTTCTCTCTCTGTGGCCGGGTTCTCTCTCTGTGGCCGGGTTCTCTCTCTGTGGCCGGGTTCTCTCTCTGTGGCCGGGTTCTCTCTCTGTGACTGGGTTCTTTGTGTATTTTCCATCTTTACTTGCCTTTACACATCCTTAGAAAGAAGTAAAGGAATAGAATATATATATATAATATATACATAATATATATTATATATAATATCTGTGTGTGTCTGTGTGTGTATATATATATATGTATATATATATATATATGCTGCTTATACCTTTGTCCTCTACAGCCTATGGAGCTCTTATCAACGCTGTTCTAGGAGGTCTTCACACTCACTAAGACTGTGAACATAATGGAGATTGTTCTTCTGTTTCCCAGCTGCCCAGGCCCAAATAATCACACAAAACTATAAATTCCAACACCAATGGACCGATGTCTTAGGTGTATTTCTAACTAGCTCTGACACTGTAAATTAGCCCATTTATATTAATCTGTGTATCACCACAAGGCTGTGACTTACCAGTAAGATTCCAGCAGTGTCTCTCTCCTTCAGCAGCTACATGGCGTCTCCTTGACTCTGCCTTCTCTCTGTATCTCTTCCACTCTGTATCTCTTCCAGTCTGGCTATATTCTGCCCTGCCATAGCTGCCAAAGCAGCTTCTTTATTAACCAATGGTAACAAATCATATTCTCATTATACAGAGAGGAATCCCACATCATGTGAAGCTATGATCACAACCTGGCCTTTTTGCTGTCTCCCTGTGGGGTCACTGGTAGGCCTCACCCACAAGGAAAACTTCCAGGCTGTGTTAGGTGGGTTGATGTCCTATTGACACAGAATGTTTGCCCCAGGTAACAAGACCCATGTAGGGAAAAGTGGACGATTCTGGGGTACAGGAAGAGATGTCTGAGGTTGAGAGAATGGAGTCAGAGGTAGATCAGGCCTTTGTTAGCATCAGCTTGGAAGACTTCAGAAGCCTTGACTCTGCTATTGAGATCTGATGGAGAAGGACAGTTGGGTGTGGGGAGGAATAGAGAAGTGGGTGCAGTGGAAGGAGCCTGCCCTGTCTCTCCACAGGCACCGGTAGTACCAGGTCTAGAGAAACTGAATGGAAGAAGTGAGACAGAGCTATAGATGCAGCTCAGAAAGAGCCATTGCCTGGCACCATGAGGTTTTTGTTGGACACTCAGCACTTGGGAAAAAAGCACTACCAAGACCAGATGGGAGAAAGTAAGACCTGACATGACAGATGTCAAAAGGAGCTGACTAAATTGGGATCTTTTTTTTTTTTCTATTGACACTTCACCTGTTTTACTCACAGGACATGGAACCTTCAAGTACTTGATTTTCAGAATCTGTACCATGACTTCTGAGCACATGAGCTGGAAAAGATGGAGGTAGTTACTCCGTCTCACCACTAATCCTGCTCTGTATGATACCTATTCCGGAATCTACAGATGTTTCAAAATTGAAGGTAGTAATTAACTTCCATTAAGGAATGCATCAGAATCTTCAAAAAACGTACTTTTTGGAATGGTCCTGGGGAGGATGGAGATCCTTTCCTTGTTGTCCTTTGACATTATCAGGAGGGTTCTGAGAGTTTCCTGACAGAGCACATCCTTGCATTGGAAGTGGAAAGAACTGAAGTCAGTCTACCGTGGCACAATCTGATGTTTTGGGTCAGATGGTTAATCTTTTTTTAATATTTATTTATTATGGGTACAATATTCTGTTTGCATATATGCCTACATGCCAGAAGAGGGCACCAGACCTCATTACAGATGGTTGTGAGCCACCATGTGGTTGCTAGGAATCGAACTCGGGTCCTTTGGAAGAACACACAATGCTCTTAACTGCTGAGCCCAGACGGAAAATCTTAATAAACCCTCTATTTCAGAAGGTGACTACTGGGTCCACACTAGACGTGTAGCAGACAGGAGGAGGCATGTCATCATGTTCATTTCTCAGGTCTCCAAACTCCCCAAACCTCAGCATCTCTACATGGAGGCTGTCTGTTAGTAAAGGCCACATTCAACAGTTGTGCAGGTAAGCAAGGGTAGACAGTGGCTGCTACCAGAACAAACCTTTCTCTTTTCCTTTGAAAATTAGTGGGCACATTGTTACTGCCAGTCACTGCGGAATGAATAGTGAGGGAGTCGTCTGAATACCTAAGCATGGTCTTGCTTCCTTGTTAAGGGAATAGGCTCTCCCAGGATCACTCATGAAACAGAAGCCTAAACTAGGGTAGGACATGTGTCTAGAGCACTAGGTCACAAGTCAGGTGGGTGGGCCAGATCTAGTGTGGGTGGGTTTGTACATTCCTCCTTAGAATCCCGTCTAAGATAATGGGGATGGAAAAGAGAAGATGGCACAAAAAAGACAGGAACAGAAAACCTGCATAGTTCCCCAGTTGGTCTGTGCTTAGATCGTGCGAACAGCCACCCCACTGCCTATAATTTCCCATGTGGTAAATGGATCAAGCCCAAGTGTGTGATGAACAGATCAGAGATGGTTGACAGCAAGGCTGACAGAGTCAAGGTGCAATCTGGGAATCACCATGGAGGTGGTGACAGGAGGCAGAGGGCAGTGAGATCTGCCAGAGATGTGCCAAAATGCTGCCCTAGATTTCTCGGTGGCATTGAGAAACGGTGCTGTGGAGCTGTGCACTGAGCCATCCCACAGTAATCGTGCCTGCTGGGGGTGTGCCGTGAGTGGACAAAATCCAGCAGGCAGCACCACAGATATTTACTTCCATCCTTTGACGCAACTGACCTTGGGACATGTGGGCCCTTGTGCCTCTGTGTAAATCCCACCAAATGAGGCAAAACTAACCCCATGGTCTCTGCCTAGGAACCTGAAGGCTCCTTGAAGACCTCTGTCACTTCCAGCCTGAGCTAGAGTGCCCACCTGGATCAATTCTCCTAGTGTCTGAGACTCCGGCTACTAAAATATCTGGACATGGTTGCTGTTCCATTCCCGTTACCTCTAGGGCCTCTTCATAGGTTGATAGAGAATGCTGCCAGAACTCTGCAGACTTTGGATTTTCTGGGCTATGGGATGATGGACTCTCAATGTCTTCCAATGCAGCTGCCCTCAGCCAATGTTCCCAACTCATTAGCATCAATTTCTGTGACAAAAGAATCGCCAAGCATGTCCTGAATTCTGGACTACACAGGAAACTGCAAAAGGTGATTCTGGAGCAGTACTCCACCTCTCTGGCTTGTTCTCATGCCGGGGTTTTGTCTTCAGAGAACAATTTCATCAACTTTGTTCTGAGTTCATGGATACAATCAGGGCCATTAGTCCATGAAGGTCATTCTTGCCTCAAGAATCCGTACAGCGTGTCATGGACGCTGTGTGGAAGTCAAGCAGAAAAGATTGTTCGCAGTGAAGAGGAAAATGTCTCCTCTTGTCCTCTGCCCAGTCATTAGTTGTATTTATCCTGTGTGTGTTCATCGGTTGTTGTGCACAACTATTTCATGCAGACTTTACAAAGTGAGATCATTCATGTAGAGAGGCTGGAGATGAGTGAGTTTGGGCAACTGAGAAATGAACGGGCTGGCATGCTGCTTTGTGTCCCTTATTAGCTTTCCGCTGCCAAACCCGTTTTCTACTCTGCTGAGACAAGAGTTGGTCAAGTTTCTTCATCAGACCCAGAAAAGTTGCAAATTGTATCATGGTCGACTCAACCCAATTTATTCAGAGATCCAACTCCTGGCAGGCTCTGGACGGAAAACTGTCAGAACCTTCTTGATTGTGTCTATGGACATCTTGTGTGTCTGTTCGGTGACTGCTGTGCACAGAATTGTTACTCTGAAGTAGTGGAGAAACGCCCTCTAATGGAGGTTTGGAGGGATTACAAACAATTGAAATCAAACTCAGGACAGGAGCCCTGTGTGTACATCAAACATAGCTGAAGGAAAGACAGTACAGAGCAAAAGGAATTTGCCTTAGGTTATAGTATTCTTCTGTGTCTTTTCGCATTTTTAATATTATATTCCAGGGAACCTGTTAATCTTGAAGATTTTCATACAATTTTCATTCTTAACTATGGGTGTGTGTATGCGCGTTAATACTAGTGCAAGTGCCAGAAGCTTAGGGTACTAGAGACATCGGATCCCCAGGGTTAGAGTGACAGACAGTTGTGAGTTGCCTGACTAGGGATAGGAGCCAAATTGTCTCCTCTGGGATAGAAGCAAGTGCTCTTCAGGGCCAATTGCTCTCTACCTTCTCCTTCTCTCCTTGAAGTCTTGTTTCTCATGTTGATTGTGCCTCTACCTCCTAATTGCTGAGATCACCAACATGGATCACCATGTGCAGCCTGCATGCCATATAGAGCCACATTCTCCTGGGCTGCTAAATTCAGCAGGGCTAATAACTGGTAAATAAAGGACTCCAATGCACAACAAGTCCTTCAACTATCATAAGGCACTCATGGGACCTAATGGCCGGGAGCTGGGTGGTGGGACGCAGCCTGCAGCTCCTTCTACAAATGTCTGTATTTTAATGTTTCAATTACAATATATGTTTTATTATAAAAATCCCCCAAGTAATTATACTTTTTGTGGACCTAATATAGTAAGAATAAAAGATTTTGCTCATATTCCTTTATTTCTTTGTTTTTTATAATATAGACTGATGGTTTCTTTATCATTCTTATTGTCTATCTTCTATAAAGCAATTGTAAAGATCTCTCGCTCTGAAAAGAATTAAAAACATGAACAGAAGCGATTTCCATGATAGCAACTGAAACGGTCTTAAAATTAACGCTTGCAGGAAACCTGACCTCATCTGATCCTATTATCAGCTGAGTACCACAGGCCAAGGTGCGCAGTGGTCGCAAGCTGTCTCCTCCTGCTCCATGTTTTACGTTTTCCCTCCAGCGCTCTGTCCTCACAGAGCAACATTCTCTAATGACAGAGCACAGACTGGACCTATTTAGTGAGCAGCAGCTGCTCTTCTGAGCTACTTCTCTGCAGAGGACATGCCCCCTAAAAGCAGGTTCTTTCTGACAGACTCAGACACGGGACAGTCTTCATATGCTGCCCAGTGAAAGAGAATGGACTTACAGCAGGGGACATGCGTTCATCTGCATGGTGACATCCTCCAGCCTCTGGCTCTCCTCTAGACCAGCTTTGGTGTGAGGCCCTGGACCCAGAGCACAGACTCCGGGCCACTACTTACAGGGGATGTGTCCTGGTCTCCCTTCCATACACATTTGATTCATTTTTGAGTCAGGGTCTGATGTAGACTAACCCAGCCTGCAGTCAGCTGTGTAGCTGAGGCTAGCTTGAATCCTATCCTGATGCTGCCACACTCTGAATGCCAAGGGTAGATGTACAGACCACCACGGAAACAATTTTCCATGGAATTTCATTCTATTCTGTTGAGAGAAGTTTGTGTGCAGAAAGCTACTTTCTGTAGTTCGTGTACTGGAAGCTACTGATTGAAATGGGAGGTGTGATTTCTAAGGTCATCCAAATCCTTAGTGGAGGTTGGGCTTAATCCATCCCTCTATTTCCATCACATGGAAGGTAGAGGCAGGAGGATCAGAAGTACATGGATGTTCTTACTACACAGGCTGTTTGAAACCAGACAGGAACACAAGGGAGATTGTCTGAACAGCAACAGAAAGTCCCAGAGGAGTAGAATCTGACTCCCTGGGTGTGGCCACTGTTAGGCCTTTTGGAGACCGCGCTCTGTGAACCTGGTTCACACGTGTCCACACAGTGACCAAAAAGGAAAACACCCAGTCCAGATCTCTAGGTTGTTTCTAAGGCTCACACACAGTCCAAGTCGACACACAAAATATTCTTGCTTGTCTCCTCACATGAACATATTTAAGACACTGATTTTGAGCCCTGACTGGTGACATAAGAACATGAGGCAGGAGGGTTGCAAGTTTGAACAAACCCGACCTAAGGAACATGAGTGACCTCTAGTCTGGGATGAGTAGCAAGACCCTATCTCAAACCCCAAATCTGTGTGCAACAACGCACACCTCTTAGCCCAACACCCTCAAACCTGAAGCATAAGTATAAAATGTGGGCTACATATTGGCTTCGATGAGCCTCGGCTGCAGAGTAGGACTCTCTGTAAACACCAACTTACAAAAATGAACAAATGGGTTGATTAACATGAAGTGTGATGTATCTCAGTGGTGGGTGTTTGCTCTCATGTATGAGGCCCTGGGGCTCTGTCCCCAGCCTCACCCACTGTGAAAAGGTTGTGGACTTTTCAGACTTGATGGTTCAGCTCCGGGGCTGAGCACTAGGATGGCTTGTAACTGGTTCCAGGTCTTTCTCTATACTGTGGGTAACCTAAGGATATGAGGAGTTTGTATACGCAGCGTGCTTGGAGATACAGATCTACAGGAATCGTGTGTATTTCACACAATCAAAGTATCGCTTAGGAATCATTGCTAACTTTTAGTTCTTAAGATTTTTTTTTGTTTTCGTGTGTGTTTGGGTTCTCAGTTTCTTCAGACAGGATCTGACTCTGCTCAGCCTACTTAACAATACCCAGGGACTCAAACTCCCTCCAAAACATGGTTAAGTAACTTAAGTAACTTCCTTAAGGATCTGAATTCGTTCTCAGAACAACATGACTGGACATTATAGTGTATCCCTGTAATTGAATCACTTTGGAGATAGAAGTAAAGATTCGGAAATTCAAGGTCATCCTAGCTATGTAGCCAGGTCACCTGAGAGCCCACCTCAAAGATCAAGGAACTTACAAGGAATAAGTATCGTTTTTACATGCAAGGCAAATGCTCTACTTCAGAGGTAAGCCACAGCATGTTAGAAAATGCATGGGGTGTGGGTGGTATTGTTACTGATGTTTCCTGTTACTTGGTTTCTTTAATGACCTTGAATGCTTTATCCCCATCTGAGGGCTCCATCTAGGCAAAGTATGGCCTCTTTCCAGACACATAACATTGAACCTTCACTTTCCCATGTCATGGTGTGTCATTTTAGCTAAAAAGCTATTTATTTGTGATGTCTTTCACATGCTCCTCTATATTACAATCATTGGTTTTGGTGATTGTTCTTCCAACCATTTTCAAACAAATATATAGTATTTATACATGTGTATGTCTTTTTCCAAAATATTAAATAGGTTCATGATTGTATAAGTTCTGTATGTTTTTTCCACCAAACTGTCATGATCAATTCCCAAGTCAGCATATGCAGTTCAATACTTCTTAAAACTGGATGCAATGAGCATCCAATTTTCAATTAAAAACGATTTCCCATGTAGTGAAGTCTTTGGTGCCCAGTTCTAGCTCTTGTAATCATTCCAATGAGAGGAGTTATCTCCTTATACAATAATATTGTAAGTATTTTTGTTGACAGGATGTCTAGCAGTGCAATAGAGTCCTATCAAATAGAGGAACTCAGGTCCAGAGGGCAAAAATCTGGTCTGGGTCCAGGTTCAAACCATAACCGATGCCAATGGTCATAAAATGTCCACGATCCCATCAGCTGCTGTTCTGCTGGTTCAGTTAACAAGGAAGGAAGGACTCTTGCTTTGTTAGTACGATTGATACATTGTTTCAGAATAGTGTGTCAGCCAAGGCAGTAATTAATTGTCCTGTGTTTTCATTCAGTCACTCGCTTCATAATATGGTTCTTAAATGTCAGGGACATTTTTCTTGGCAGAATGAACACTTTAAATATATTTGCAGAATAGAATTGAGCTCCTGGGACTCCAGGCTCTTTCTTTCCTCCTCTTCTTCATTTTTAATTCACTCCTCCCATACTCTAAAGATATCATTTGATTGCTCTACCAGTCTAGCCCGTGACATGGAATATAATAACACTCAACATTAGAGAAGTGGGGAAATAAATGCTCTGTTATGTAAATGAGGCTAAATAATTAACAGTACAACAAGAAATGAATGCCAGGTCTGCTTGGAGGTTCTCATCGTATGTGATATTGAACTTGACTTGATGGGTGCATAGATACTCATCCAGTGAGAACAGCATATGGTCGAAGAGAGCTGTGTGTAGAAGGGCTCAGGGTTCTGAAAATGATCAGTGTGGTCAGAAGTCTTTACCCTGAGATGACAGAAGCTGCAATGGGAAATGAGGACCACATCACAGAAGGCCTGCCCTCTCTCACAGGTGACATTCCTATGCCTCAAACTTGTCTTGAGTTACTGTAAAAATCTAGATGAGAGATGGTGACCTCCACTATGGTATTGAGCCATGATATAGTTGAGAGATGCAAAAATTGGACCAATGTCAGCTGATCCTTATCCAGGGTCCTGGTTCTGTTGAACTCACTGGGAGACAACAGACAACCAGGAGACAGGAAAGTTGGTAGTTTTCCAATTTCTTCTCTGATTCAAGATTTTCTGAGTTTAGATTAAAATTTAAGTGACCCAGGGGCAAGCCAAGATTTTTAAATATCCTGCTAATGTTTGTGGGTGTAGGTTCCCATATATTAGAGCAATAGTACTAGTACAATCAAAACTTACAAGCCACAAATCTAAGGTGATTACATTAAAATTCAAAAGGCTGAACAGATTGCTCAGTGGTGATGAGTGCTTGCTGCTCTTGTAAAGGGTCCAAGCTCCATCCCCAGCACCAGGCAGTTCACAGTCATCTCTAGCTGCGGGGATCTAACTGTCACCTGCGCATCTATCTGTCTCTCGCTCTCTCCCTGTCTCCCTCTCTCCCTCCCTCTCTCCCCCCCCCCCCTCTCCCCCCCTCCCTCTCTCTCTCTCTCTCTCTCTCTCTCTCTCTCTCTCTCTCTCCCTCTCTCTCCCTCTCTCTCTCTCTCTCTCTCTCTCTCTCTCTCTCCCTCTCTCCCTTCCTCTCTCTCTCTCTCTCTCTCTCTCTCTCTCTCTCTCTCTCTCTCACACACACACACACACACACACACACAGACAGTGACAGAGACAGAGAAGTTTAAATCTTGGTCATAAAAGGCGGGGAAGATTTTTTTTTGTCTATAATTAGTGCTCAGTCTATAGGAACTCATATTAAATGATGATTTCAACACATAGGAACTGAGATATGCTTGTGTTTTCAAGGCAAATAGTCTAGAGGTATATCTCCTGAAGTTTTCCCGTACAACTTTACCATAAAGTAGTGGACTGCTCACATCTGCAGATCTCTGGCTAAACTACTTAGTTTCCTTTTCTGTTGCTGTGCTGACATATACCCTGACAAAGCACTTTAGGGAGAAAGGGTTTTGTTTTTGGTTCACAGTTGCGGTTTCAGTCAATCATCCTGGCAAAATCACAGCAGAAGGAGCCTGAGAGAGCCAGTCACATTTCATCTCTTTTCTAGACAGTCCAGAATCCCAGCCTAGGGAATGGTGCCACCTACAAGGGGTGGTGGGCTTTCTCACCTCAATTAACCTAGTTAAAATAACCTCCCTCAGTCACACCCAGAGGGTCATCTCAGGTGATTCGAAGTCACACAAACTTGACAATTGAGATTACATACAAATTTCAAAGGATTTCCAAGTGAAGGATTTACAATTTCAGAGGGTGGAGAATGGGCCCGCTGAACCATGTAAACAGAGATAGATATTCTGTGCAAATATTTCCCAATTCATGGAATTATCAGTAGCAAGCAAAATCTACTTGGAATATTTGTAAGTGGGAAGATCACTAGTAACACATAAGAATCAACTAAAAGTGTCAGTGCAAGGACCACATGCAGCTTGCAATGCCACCATCAAGGTTTGAAGCAAGCAATATCAAGGTGTGAGAGGTTGGAAATTTTGGCTTTCACTAGTACATGTAGTTGTACTCAAAATCCTATACACATGCATTTGATTACCTGGTCGTAGGCCTTTGTCCCCATGGACAAGAGAACACTGAGTACATTTTGGGGGACTTCTAGGTGTGAAGGCAGGAAGCAGGCCACACATGGGACCCCGGATGGAATTCAGTAAGAAGGACTTCCTACCCAACTATTCAGACATAGAAAGGGCAAAGACTTAGTAGCTCAGATCAACAACCACTGGGGCTGAAGAGATGGCTCAGTGTTAAAGAGCACTGGCTGCTCTTCCAGAGAAGCTGGGTTTGATTTCCAGCACCCACATGGCAGCTGACAACCATGTTATTCCAGTTCCAGGGCATCTGACCCTCTTGTTTTGCATCCATAGGCACCAGGCACGTACTTGATGCACAGACATATGTGCAGGCAAAACATAAACATACACACAAAATAAAATCATTTTGAAAACCAATGGTTATCCAACACCAGATGATCAGCCCTAAAAACATACATACAGGTAACATTATACAAATTGAGTACGTTATGGTTAGGAATATATATATATACATACATATATATCTGTAGATAGATAGATAGATAGATAGATACATGATAGATAGATAGATAGATAGATAGATGGATAGATACATGATAGATAGATAGATAGATAGATAGATACATGATAGATAGATAGATAGATAGATAAATAGATAGATGGATAGATACATGATAGATAGATAGATAGATAGATAGATAGATAGATAGATATCTGCCTGTAACAACAGTTAATGAAAAAGGAGGCAATGATTTTGAAAAAGAACTAGCAGGGGTATGTGGGAAGGTTTGGAATAAGGAAAGGAAATGTTGATGTAATTATATTATAATCTTAAAAATAAAGTCCAACCATTTATTGGGTTCCTATGATCACTTGGTTGTTCTGCTGAATTCTGCTGATCTTGGCTGGGGCCACCCTTGCAGCTGGCTGCCTACTGACTAATGTAGGATGGTCTTGGTTAGGGTCACTACCTCTATTCTTTAAGCAACTCATTCAGTCTGCCTCTCTGGGCACAGTTATGATGGCAACCGCGGGTATATAATACCTAGACTTGAGACTGGCTTATTGTTCTAATTAGGTTCTAATCCTGATCGATCTGAAACCATCCTCACCTTCCCTCTTGAGCCTGGACTTTGGAAGTCACTACTGCATAAGTAACCTCAGTCCTCCATCTCCCCTAGATCAACATCTGCTCCACACTGTACACGGTGGACGGCCTCTTCTTACCGAGCCTTTCACCTCGTCATTGAACGTATTTCTATTCTCTTAGTATTATCAATACTGTAATGTGGTCTGAAATGTCCTCAAAGGCCATATGTTAAAGAACTGAACCCTAACCCAACATGCTATTGAGCAATAGTAGAATCTTTGGGAGGGGGTGCTATCTAGAGGAGGTTAAGTCAGTAGAGATATCCTTTGAAGGGGAGACTGTGACTTCGGCCCTCCCTACTGTCTCTTTGCATGCTGGCTGCCATGAGGTAAGCAGCTCTTCCTGCCTTATGGTCTCATCATGACATACTGGGCTACCAGAGGCCCCACACTACAGGAACAAGCAATTATTGATGGGAATCTTGAGCCAAAATAACCCTTTCCTACTTATAATGTCAAGCAGCTTCTTCCTAGCACCGTTTGTCTGCAGCATAGCTGTGGGGAATTTTTCACTCTTTGCTCTTTGGGGGCCCAGCACCCATCTCCCAAATAAATATAGAAAGACTTATAAGTGTCAGGCCTTAGCTTGGCTTGTTTCCAGCCAACTTTGCTAACTTAAATTATCCCATCTCCCTTTTGCCTCTGAACGTTTACCTTTCTTTATTCTATATCTCTTTCCTTCTTACTCTGTGGCTGGCTGTGTTGCTTGGTGACTGGCCTCTGGTGTCCTCCTCTCCTCCTTTCTCTCCTCCTTTTTGCTCTCTCTGCTTGGCAGCCCTACCTATCCTCTGTCCCCTGCCTAGCTACTGGCTGTTCAGCTTTTTATTAGACCAATCTGGGGTTTTAGACAGGCAAACTAACACAGCTTCACAGAGTTAAACTAATGCAACATAAAAGAATGCGACGCATCTTTGTAACACAGCTTTAAGTGATATCCTACAGCACGGAATCCTATACATGGCCCAGCACCCTTTGTCTGAAACATAGTTGTGGAGAATGCGGAACATGGCCTCTTGCTCAACACAGCCATAAGGAGGTGGTTTGTGTTGAGATCTGCCTTCTGCTCGTCTAGAGCCACGATGACCTGCAGCCTAAAGAGAGAACTACAGCTACTGTGAACTGGAAAACACCAAGCTAGGGTGAGGAAGAGAGTGTGACAATTCTTATAAATGATTTTATAAGGACCAAGCTATGCCGCTGGGAAAGGCAGGAGAGCCAATGCAGAAAAACTGCTGGGATAAGTTGCTGTGAGAGCCAGACAGTATGCAGAGAATGAGCGAGCTTGGGATACGCAACCCTAGACGGGATGTCTCCATCAAATCTCTCCCCTCGGAGCTCACTATAGAAAAGGAGGCAGAAAGAGAATAAGAGCCAGAGGTGATGGAGAACACCAAGGCAACAGGGCCTTCTGAACACAACAAGGCTGAGGCCTGTATGAACTCAGAGCCTGGGTCAGCATGCACAGTCTGCGTGGGTCTGCCCCGATGGCGTCTCAGAGCTAAAAGGAGAAGTAGACACATGCCCCAATCCCTAATCCAGAAGCTGTCTCTAATTAATAACCACTCACAAAAGAAATTTCAGTTTTCTTCAACAGAGTCTCCAGGGGAAGAACCTACTCTTAAGAGTGGTTCTCTTGCCCAGCAGTAGATGGCCAACACAAAATGCACTCAGCGGCGTCTTTGCTGGCTCCTTGTCGTGTGAGGTCCTCTCAGGGCTTTCCCCTTTTCTTTCTTTCACCCTCCTTTTTAAAAAATTTTATCCTTTTTTATTTTTTTGCTTTATTATTGTTAGTTTTTATTTTTCTCTTTGAGTATATAGTATATATTGAGTATATAGATGGCTTCCAGCTCTGTGTTTTCATGGGATTCCTCAGTGTGAGAACAATGGGTCTCTGCTTTTAGACCCATTTCTCATGCCTTTTCTTGAGCTCTTTTCCTTCTGTTTTCTTGTCTTGTCCTATTCTTGTGTTTGTTTCTGTTTTATCTTATTTTATTTTCACCTCTTAGAAGTCTGTTTGTTTTCTCCTGAGTGACAGAAGTGGGGCGGTCTGGATGGTCAGGGAGTTCAGGAGGAGCCAAGAGGAAGAAAGGGAGGGGAACCATTAGAAGGATATATCACACGGTGGGGGTAGTCATTGTCAATAAAAGGAAAAAGTGAAGTCCAGGCAAACTGAACAATCTTTAAGACATGTGAGGATACTGAAGCTTCTTTTCCACTTACAGAAGGAGAATCCTCAGTACAGACCCTGCTGACCTCAGGCTGGGATGAATGTGGTACCCTACACATAGTAGTAGAAGGAGAATCCTCAGTACAGATCCCTCCTGACCTCTACCTGGGATGAATGTGGTACCATACACGTAGTTCCATGCATTCAAATGACTTTGAGTAGTCAAAACTCAGCTTTTGTTTTTGGATTTGTTTTGTTTCTTTCTTTTTTGGCTAAATAATTTTCATCCAGTTGTGTTTTCAAATATAACTGTGGGGTGGGGTGGGGGGGGGGGGGAGGGAAGCTTCCCGTTTAGTCAACAAGGCAACACAGGCTAACTGACCCAAGAGCCAGAACGTTTGACTGTATGTGTAAGTGCTGCCACCTGCTGGCCATCATGCTGGTAAGGATGACTACTCAGAACAGCCTGTATCTAACAGGTAGAAAGAGCGTGAGCAGTTAACAGCTATGTTTTATTGACTTGAACAGATCTTACAGATTAAAGCTATCTTCCTTTAATTAAAAAAAGTAAGATCAAATGCTCCACTTTTTGGACCTCAGTTGGTCAAAAAAGACAGTGACTGCTCCCATAGATACTTCGTAGCTTTTGGGCAAAGACTTGTCACCATAAGCTTCCAAACTGACTCTTGGACCAGTTAGGATTGACTGAGGCTCCTGAGTGACAGTGCGGGGAACACAGAGCTTCTGCGTGGCAACTCCCTATCTACACAGCTCGAGTGACCCAGTAGGTTGTAATTCCTTACCCCAAACTATTCCTCCAACTGCAGAGGGACGGTCACATTTGTGTCGCAGACCATAGTCCTGGGTACATTACAGTCTTTGTCTTACCCATGGTCTTAGGGCATCCATTTAAGGTTAAGTGTGGCAGACACAGCTTTGCACAGAGGGAACACGACAGTGTGCTGGTCTATCCCTGTAGCACCAGGAATGGTTCACCGACAGCTGGCCCGTGAATGTCTAGGTTATCAGTGATACAAGACACTTACCACAGTTCTGAATCAGAACCTTCTGGGATTCTTGTCTCACAGGGGATGTTTCCAATGCGGCACAGATCAGCACCTGATGCCCTAGAGGCTGTGAACGTAGGTAGGTAAGTTGTACGGCCTCCAAACACAAGTGTACACGTATATTCCTACTGTGGGCTCATCTTAACCCTGGGAGTCTTATTGGAGGATTGGGGAGATGACATTCATATGAAACTCAAGATAGGGACCTTTGTTACAACCTATAGGGACAGGGATGCAATTTATTGCTCCTGGTTTCTATCCCATACTGAAGAAAATTGAAATATCGCTGTTCAGGAAGGAGTTAGGACCTTGCAACTGGACAAGGAACTTACCTTTCCTGACAAATGCCTTTCATTCCATGACCTAGCATTTGAACGGAGGTCTGCCAGTAGGACCAGGCAGTACCAACAACTGCAGCCTGGTGGGCACATCCTGCCTGGACAGTGTCCAGTGGCATGCTCTCTGTCAGCTGCCTACATGAAGAAGTTCTGAAAATTCTCAGAGCAGAGGACTTGGAAAAGGCCTAGGAATGTATTGTAGAATTTTATGTCCTGTCTGTCTGTGACCCACTACAAGACCGAGTGAGGATGTGGCACATTCTCTAGAGCAGTGCCTCTTAGAGTGTCAGTGCCAACTTCAGAAAGCAGGAGGGTTAGCATAGCATCCCGACTGCTTAATGTGTCCCTAATCTGAATGTTGTAGGTTGAACTAGCTAGTCTTTTTTGTTTTGTTTTGTTTTGGTTTGGTTTTGGTTTGGTTTTTTCGAGACAGGGTTTCTCTATGTAACAGTCCTGGTGTCCTGAAACTCACTTTGTAGACCAGGCTGGCCTCAAACTCACTGAGATCTGCCTGCCTCTGCCTCCCAAGTGCTGGGATTAAAGGCGTGTGCCACCACTGCCCAGTGAGCTGGCTAGTCTTCTGTCAACTTGACACAAGTTAGAGTCATCTACACAGAATGAATTTCAATGAAGAGAATGCCTCCATAAGATCTGGCTGTAGGGCATTTTCTTAATGACTGATTGATGAGAGAGGGTCCAGCCCATGGTAGATAGTGCCATCCCTGGCAGGTGGACCTGGGTTCTGTAAGAAAGCAGGCTGAGCAAGTCATGTGGAGCAAGTAAGTGAGCAGCACCCCTCCATGGCCTCTGCATCAGCTCCTGCCTCCAGGTTCCTGTCCTGCTTGAGTTCCTGTCCTGACTTCCTTCAATGGTGAGCATCCATATGGAAGTATAAGCCAAATAAACCCTTTCCTCCACAAGTTCCTTTTTCTTTTTTTGATGATTTCACTCTCTCATGTTGAATTCTTCACAGCTTATAAATACCCACAAAATCCTTCAGTCACTGCATTCAAAGGTCATATGACATTTCTTAAGTAAATGATAAGAAACAGAGTCATCCCAACAGCTCACAATGTACTAAATCTTAGCTAACTTATTACAAAGCAAGGAAGGAGCACTTTCTCAGTCAATTCTCTAATTAGTGGGCTGCAATTCACAGCTGCAAAAAGAGAAGTGTTTTTGTTTGTTATCTACAGTTGTAGTTTTATAAAACTAAACCACTATGGAGACTAAGAAAAATAAGGAAATTACCTCCACAAGATTCTTTGACCATGTGTTCTTCACAGCAATAGTGGCCCCAACTAATGCATATGTACACTGATGAACATCCATATGTTACTACAGCCCCTGGACAAAGGTCACCTGTATTCAGGAACTAAAGGATAAGAAGAGAAGCTATCCAATTTCCTCCCCAATCTTTGTGAGTCAAGTTTTTTTTTTTCCTGAAAACATTAGAAGACAGACCTGGGTTTCCTCTAGTTCACCTTCTCACTGTATGGGTTTCTTTCTTTCTTCCTTCCTTCCTTCCTTCCTTCCTTCCTTCCTTCCTTCCTTCCTCTCTCTCTCTCTCTCTCTCTCTCTCTCTCTCTCTCTCTCTCTCTCTCTCTCTCTCTTTCTTTCTTTCGTTGCTTGTTCATTTGTTTTTCAAGACAGGGTTTTTCTATGTAGCCCTGTCCAGCCTGGAACTCAGAGTTCTACCTGCTTCTACCTCCCAAGTGCTGGGATTAAAGATGTGCACCACCACTGCCCAGCTAGGATTTCTGGCTGCTATTGACTAGGAAAATTATATGACTAGATTAACTCACAACTTTCCTGGACCTAGTAATCTGTTCATGACCTCCAACCATATTTACATCACTCCTTAAGATAAGGTTCATCACTAAGCATCCAAGACTCAAGAGGCCAGGATTCGCATTTGGGTTGATGGTTGCCTCATTGCATCTATACTGACCTAGGCAATTCTCTATTACCTTTTCTTTTTTAATACTAGAGATCACTGCAGGATATTTGTACACTGTAATGAAGATGTATTTCTGGGATTGGTTTAGTAAAGTGCTGAATGGCCAACAGGCTAGGCAGGAGAGGATAGGTGGGACTTCTAGGCAGAGAGAGGAACAGGGGGTTAGAATCTAGTGGGAGAAGAGATGCCAGTGAGATATGGAACAAGTTAGATGTACAGAATAGAAAAGAGGTAAAAAGTCACATGGCCGAACACTGAGTAATAAAACCTGTTAAGTTACAAGAGCTAATTAGGAATAAGCCTAAGCTAAAGGCCAAGCTTTCATAATTAATAGTAAGTTGTTGCCTGATCCCACAACCATTCAGTCCCCAAAAAACACACAAAGGCCTACATTAATTATAAACTGGTTGGCCTATTAGCTCATACTTCTTATTAAATAGTTCTTACATCTTAAATTAGTCCATAATTCTTGTCTGTTTTAGCCATGTGGCTTGGTACCTTTTCTCAGTGAGGCATTTTCATCTTGATTCCTCTGCATCTGGGTGACAATTGCAAACTGAGCCTTTCCTCTTCCCAGAATTTTCCTGTTCTAGTTGCCCCACCTACACTTCTTGCCTGGCTACTGACCAATCAGCATTTTATTAAACCAGTACAAGTGACAAATCTTTATGGGGTACAAGGTCAGTGTCCCACAGCAGTGGGTCTTTGTCATTATTTGGGGGTTGGTGTTCAAAAAAAATCTGATAAGAAAGACTGATTATTATTGGCACTCAACATGGGGCACAGTCCATATATCCAAACATAGAGTCTGAGAAAATTTAGTAAAGTCCCAGACAAGGAGTCTGCTGCTGTGGTATACAGAGGTCCAGCTCTTTTAAGAGGCCCTACTATGCAGCTAAGCACTTGAATGCCAAGCTACTAGAACAGGAGACTAGATAGAGACACCAATTGCAGCATGAACTCAGCAAATTCCCAGAGATGGTGTGGGCAAATGTGGCTCTGGGGTCCCACCAGCATGAGTCTAGGCTCTCAAGGAACTGAGGTGTGGGAGCCCATAGAAGTGACTCTTCTCTATCTTGATTTAGGGTTAGAGAGTTCAAGCTTGTTGTGCTCCTTCAAGGTCAAACAACAGGCCTAAGGTGTAGCTACTTGCTGTTTTGCTCCTCAATGTTCTGAACTCTTGTTTGTTTCTTGTATCAGGATAGAATCTTTTTGCCCTCCCCTTTGGTTTGGGGTGTAAAAGGGCTATGAATAATAAACTTGAAGCTGCAGTATTCACTGACAGTCCTCCTGAATCCATCCTATGTCTGTGTCTTCTGTGTTTCTGTCATTTCTACCTGCAACTTCTCAATCTACATGCCTTTTTCCAAGCAAGAATAAACAAGCCAGGTGGGACCTGGTGGCAGATGTTGTT
The DNA here is from genome assembly GCF_903992535.2 of Arvicola amphibius. Classification (NCBI taxonomy): domain Eukaryota; kingdom Metazoa; phylum Chordata; class Mammalia; order Rodentia; family Cricetidae; genus Arvicola; species Arvicola amphibius. The sequence continues at coordinate 12,237,193 of NC_052047.1, read as the reverse complement.
GCCTGGATGTAGGCTAAGATACTGAGGGATGCAGAGTCAACTGCCAACTAAGCATGTACTAAGCAGAATGTGGTAGCTTAGCAGTTTAAGTTTTGGCTCATGCAGTCAGAAAAATGCTGCAGATGTGCAAAATAACAAAAATTAAAAAATAAAAAGTCAGGTTCAGGCCAAAAAAAAAAAACCTTTTAACAGATATAGTATGGTTAAAAAGGTGCTTAGGTGCTGAAAAGAGGAAAGAAAATTTGTATCCATGATCATAAAAATGATGTGGGGTTAGTGAAGATCTTTTCCCATTCTGTAGGCTGTTGTTTTGTCTTGTTGACTTTGTCCTTTGCTTTACAGAAGCTTTTCAGTTTCAGGAGGTCCCATTTATTAATTGTTTCTCTCAGTGTCTGTGCTGCTGGGGTTCTTTTTAGGAAGTGGTTCCTTGTGCCAATGCATTCAAGTGTACTTCCCACTTCCTCTTCTATAAGGTTCAGTGTGGCCGGCTTTATGTTGAGGTCTTTGATCCATTTGGACTTGAGTTTTGTGCATGATGATAGATATGGGTCTATTTTCATTTTTCTACATGTTGATATCCAGTTATGCCAGCACCACTTGTTAAATATGCTTTCTTTTTCCATTTGATATTTTTTTTGCTTCTTTATCAGGTGTTCCAAGATGTGTGGATTGATATCCGGGTCTCCTATTCAGTTCCATTGGTCCTCCTGTCTGTTCTTATGCCAATACCAGGCTGTTTTCAGTACTGTAGCTCTGTGGTAGAGTTTGAAGTCAGGGATTGTGATGCCTCCAGAAGTTCTTTTATTGTACAGGATTGTTTTGGCTATCCTGAGTTTTTTGCTTTTCCAAATGAAGTTGAGTACCGTTCTTTTGAGGTCTTTGAAGAATTTTGCTGGGATTTTGATGGGCATTGTGTTGAATCTGTTCCACCAAACTTTTATGAACAATTTTCAAGTCAGTAAATACGGTTCAATACTTCTTAAAACTAGATGCCTTGAATGTCACACAATTACAAATTATTTCCCATATAGTGAAGTCTTTGGTGCCCAGTTCTAGCTCTTGTAATCATTCCAATGAGAGGAGTTATCTCCTTATACAGTATTGTAAGTATTTTTGTTGACAGGATGTCTAGCAGTGCAATAGAGTCCTATCAAATAGAGGAACTCAGGTCCAGAGGGCAAAAATCTGGTCTGGGTCCAGGTTCAAACCATAACCGATGCCAATGGTCATAAAATGTCCACGATCCCATCAGCTGCTGTTCTGCTGGTTCAGTTAACAAGGAAGGAAGGACTCTTGCTTTGTTAGTATGATTGATACTTTGTTTCAGAATAGTGTGTCAGCCAAGGCAGTAATTAATTGTCCTGTGTTTTCATTCAGTCACTCACTTCATAATATGGCTCTTAATGTCAGGGACATTTTTCTTGGCAGAATGAACACTTTAAATATATTTGCAGAATAGAATTGAGCTCCTGGGACTCCAGGCTCTTTCTTTCTTCCTCTTCTTCATTTTTAATTCACTCCTCCCATACTCTAAAGATATCATTTGATTGCTCTACCAGTCTAGCCCATGACATGGAATATAATAACACTGAACAATATGGAAGTGAGGAAATAAATGCTCTATAAATAGAGATAAAGCTAAATAATTAACAGTACAACAAGAAATGAATGCCAGGTCTGTTTGGAGGTTCTCATCGTATGTGATATTGAACTGGACTTGATGGGTGCATAGATACTCATCCAGTGAGAACAGCATATGGTCGAAGAGAGCTGTGTATAGAAGGGCTCAGGGTTCTGAAAATGATCAGTGTGGTCAGAAGTCTTTACCCTGAGATGACAGAAGCTGCAATGGGAAATGAGGACCACATCACAGAAGGCCTGCCCTCTCTCACAGGTGACATTCCTATGCCTCAAACTTGTCTTGAGTTACTGTAATAATCTAGATGAGAGATGGTGACCTCCACTATGGTATTGAGCCATGATATAGTTGAGAGATGCAAAAATTGGACCAATGTCAGCTGATCCTTATCCAGGGTCCTGGTTCTGTTGAACTCACTGGAAGACAACTGACAACCAGGAGATAAGAAAGTTGGTAGTTTTCCAGTTTCTTCTCTGATTCAAGATTTCCCGAGTTGAGATTAAATTTTAAGTGTCCCAGGGGCAACCAAATATTTTTAATTTTCCTGTTAATGCTTCTATGTCTAGGTTTATAGATATTAAAGCAATAGATATCAAAACTTTCAAACCACAAGTACAAGGCAATTGAAATAAAATTCAAGAGACTGAATAGATGGCTCAGTGGTTCGAAGTGCTTGCTGCTCTTGCAGAAGGTCCAAGTTCCATTCCCAGCACCAGGACTGTAACTCTAGCTGCGGGGATCCCGCTGTCACCTGCACACCTCTGTCTGTCTGTCTGTCTGATTCCCCCCACCCCCTACACATACACAGAGATATTAAGAAAATTAAAAGGTCTCCATGCACCCCTAAACATACTTCACCCAATAAAAAGCAGGAAGCAGTTTGAAGAAAATCACATCCAAATTCCCAAAATGATTGATTATAAATGTTTGTTATCATTTAAAGAGGGTATGACATAGAATGAATACCTTACATTGGTATGGATCTTGGTCTATTGATACAAATTTAAGGTCAATTTTGTGTATATGTATTTCTGCTCTTGTTTAAGGTGTTGTGTGTGTGCATCTCATTTAAAAAAATGTAATGTATAATTAAAAATTACAGATTAATAGTCATTTATAATGTTAAACTAGTAATCATGTTAGTTATGTTTTCTAGAAATATAAAGGTATATTTCAGTTAGATAAATAATCTTCAGTGCTTCAAAGACCTACAGAGCATGGCATTTAAAATGTTTTAAGAACTTAGACTTTTCCCAACAGTAAGACATGTCTGTTTCTGGCAGCACCAATTACTTCAAGATGGGCAGTGGTGGTGAACACCTTTAATCCCAGCACTCAAGAGGCAGGTGGATCTCTGTGAGTTCGAAGCCAGTCTGTTATACAAGAGCTAGTTCCAGGACAGGCTCCAAAAGCTACAGAGAAACCCTGTCTCAAAAAACAAACCAAAGAGGATGATGGGCATTGAAGAGACTCCTTATGGAGTTTGCTAGACAACATTTGGGCATGATATTGCTCTTGCTTGGACTACTTGATGGTATACTATATGAACTGGGCATGCAGGACCCACAGAAAAGTGACTGCTGTACTTTCCAAAAGATAGGATGGTTCTTCAGGGTTCCTGCTTTAGAGGAAAAACTGCCAGATATTCTGCGGGACCCAGAAGAAAGCAACTGATAAAATTTGTCATTATAAGGCAGAACAGATCTTCAAATTTCCTGCTTCATGGAAAAGTCTGCTAGACACTATGGGCCTGTAGGCTGAAGATGGATGCCCCAATGTTACAGAAGAACTTTCGGTGACTCTCCAGGCAGCGAGATGTCTCTGTCAATCTAGAACTTTGGAAGTTGCTTGCAATGTACTTCCTGTTTACTTAGATAGTATTATATCCTACTGGGGTCTTTGAAGAGTTGAAAACAGTTATAGGTTTTTTTTAGTTATAAAAAAATAAATTATATATAAAACTTTAGACCCACAAAGATAGGATAGATGATAGAGTATTTTCCTTAATTTGCCAAATGAAAAGGGCTAAATATTGTAACTACAATTCTTGCTTGATAACTGTTTTGTCATATGTAATTTTACTATGTTAAAGTTAAAACTTTTCTCTTTAATTAGACTGAAAAGGGGAGATGGTGTGGGATTCCCCTCTGAATGCTGTGAATATGTTTTATTACCATTGGTTAATGAATAAAGCTGTTTTAGCCAATGACTTAGCAGAGCAAAGCCAGATGGGAAATCTGAAAAGAGATACAGAGAAAAAGTAGGCAGAGTCAGAGAGACTCTGTGGCTGCCGAAGGAGACAGACGCGGGAGAACCTTACCAATAAACCAAGAGCCTCATGGCGATACATAGACGATTAGAAATGGGTTAAGATGTGAGAGCTAGCCAATAAGAAACCTGAGTTAATATGCCAAGCAATGATGTAACTAATACAGTTTTGTGTGGTTATTCAGGTCTGAGTAGCTGGAAACAAAAGAACAATCTGCTTACAAGAGAGGACAACAGTAAACAGAGAATTTAGAGGTGCATTGAGTCAGTAAAGTTTTCAGGGTAATTCGGTAGAATTGGGAGGTCAAACACACTGGCTTTCCTAGTTTCTTCATTCATATTTCTGTCTAGGGCAATATGTTTTCCACTAGACTGAACTTTACAGTCAGTTTCTCAAGGCTCTAATTGTCATTTAAACAGGGAGTTTGCCTCATTCCTTGGATTCCTGCCAGCATATTTAACCCAGTGTCTTTAGAATGCCTCAAATAAATGTGATTTTTTTCCAGGTTAGTCACCCTATTCCAACCCTACAGCTAGATGCCCTCAAAATCTAAACTCAAGTGTAATTTCCTAACTCTCACAGTATCTGCTGCTTCATCCCTTATTGGCAAAGCACACCCCCAGCTGCGTGATGCTTTAACTCTGGCTGACAGAATAAGACCTTTCGATGGAGGCAGTTCTGTTTTGTAGAAGAGAGAATTTTCATCATGTTTCAGTACAAAGGGAAACTCACTTTTCCTAGAGATGGTAGGGCCACCTCTGCAATCCTGAAAGGTTTATAGGCATTGATAATTTCAGGGGCATCCAATCTTGGCTAGCTTCCTTGTTGTAAGGTTTTAGGTTTTCCCTAGTGTCTTGACAGTCATATAACAAAATGCCTTGGTCTCTTCAGCTCAGTGATTTAGGTTAGGAGTTTAGACTGATGCTGAGTTATGTCTGCCTCTATACTACAGGAAGTACAGGACCCCTTATAAGCAACCACAAGAGCCTGATGACTCAGTTGTTCTTCAACTACTTGTTAACAGTCGTGTTCTTGTCTTCCCACTGTAGGGCATCAAAATAAGATCTCTGGTATGTTTTAGGCTTTGTTGCCTTAACCTTGCTCCACCCCACCCTAGGTTGTCAAAAGCCTATATTGCTGCACTTGAAGTATCCCCTTCCCCTCAAAAAGTATTTTCAGGATCCCTTGGGCAAAATTATTCTCTACTAAACAGCACCTTGTGACATACTCTGTTTGCTGCTCTCTACCAAGGATAATGTTCTCTTTGCCCACTGTGTAGTGTGTGAGTAAATTCCAAATTTCAGTTTTATCACTTTTTTTCCTTCATACAACAAGAGAAGCAAACGGTAAGACAAACATTTGTCTTTAATGTATTTCTTACATGTTTAATTCTACTGGGGAAAAAGGTAAGTCTATGAGCACTGCCAGATAGCAACATGTGACTAAATTACAGTGTACAGAAAAGTCAAGTAGAAACTTCTTAGGATGGCTGCAGTTTGGACAAGGGCATTGTTGGGGTGCTGGATGACTTTACTTCTCTGCTCAGTGCAAGGACAGGCCGAGTGGTAATAGTTTTGGATAGTAGGAACCAGGTGACAGATCCACTACTGAGTTGACTTTGAGGCTTTTTGCAATCCCATGTACATATATTTTGGGGACAAATTAAGTTGGTTGTGAAATTCATTACTCAGTGGGTTTGTTTTTAATCACTAACTGGCATCTCTTTAGAATACATGGCTTATTTTGGGCTTAATCAGACAGCAGCAAACTGTTGCTATAAATCACATTCCATATTAGTCTTTTATATGAAATAATTTGAGACTTTCAAGTGATAGCAGATGAGTTCATTTCAGTTGGAAAGTAATCTTCTTTGGCTGAGCTCTAAATCAATTGCATCTTATAATACTTGTTTATTTGCTCATCAAGTCCTGAGGGTTACTTAAAGAAACGTACGCCAAAGCATGGTAACAGGAATACTGCTGTCACAGGCACAGAGTATCAAAATGATGTTGCTCCCACCACTGGCCCATTTTTAAATGACCTTCGTATGATTTTACAGACCGCTCGTCTCTTGGCTAGCTGTTGAGAAATGTATCAGTCACTCCTGCTCGGGAAATATCTCCTTCAAAGATATTAAACTTTGTACTGCAGGAGAATCCATAAGTTTGATCATAATTCATAGGATTTTAATGCATGCTCATTAATCAAGTTGTGTAGAGATGGAATTTTAAAAAGAATACATGATTACTGCAGTCAAGACTGTGAAGATCAACGCTGCTCATTTCTGGTAGGAATTGTTTACTGTGTCACTGATCCAATTTGAACGTTTCAGTAAAATCAAAGCTGTGGGTCATAGCTGACACAGATGCGTTCTAACTCACATTGTATTTTGTCACTTATGACAAGCAGTGTTTGTATTTACATTTCAACTTATTTACATACTAGGGATTCTGTTTGGCTCGATTTTGGACACATCTCATGGAGATCAGTCTAGCATAGCCGCCACCACTGTCAATGACCCGGATTTGGAGATCCATCCAACATTCAGCCAGCCCCATAAAAACAATCACCCTGTGATGGCACCGATGAGTCCTGGTAGCTGTGAAGGAAATATTTCTGCATTGCCCTCAGGACATGACACAAACTAAGGAGGGCAGCTTGCTAGTGAGGATGAATCTGCTGGGGGAGGGAGTGGAATCACAAGTTAGCTAATAGCCAGTCTTCTGCTAAGTGCTACAGTAGCACTGGGTACCATCCTGGACTTCAGAGTAAGACAGCAAAATAGAAGGATGTTTTTTATGACTCTCGAAACAAGAAAAGGTAAAGCAACTAAGGAGAAGCTCTCTTCCAAGAAGAGACAGAAGGAACTCACGGGCTACAGAAAGGGCACAGAAAATCTAGAAAGAGAAGCATAGAGAAGCAGAAAAATGTGACAGCATCTCTAATTCTGATTCCAGCCTCTCAGCAGGAAAAGAAAAAAAACCTTGTTATTATGAACTTTCAGGCATATAGAGGGATTTGGTATAAAAGTGTCTGTCCTGTATAATAAGCTATAATAAGTTTTAGATAATTCCATTGCATTGCCCACAGTGTGAGTGCTATAACCACATGTTGTCTTGAGAGGGAGCCTATTAAGAACTAAACTATAATGAAGATGGAAAAGAATAGAATGATTCTAATCTGGGGTCTCCAGGGATCCTCTGCCGCAGTGACTGGGTGGGAGATGGCCATGGGAAGCAGCTATGTAGGAAGTCAGGACCTGTTAAAAATCCATTAAAATCTTTAGGCAGTGAGAGGCGTGGGTTGTGGGGATATAGTGGTGGCCGCCCTGTATGTAGTTCTCTGTGTGGGAGTTGGCCAGGGCATTGCTGGTGCTCATGGTGCCTCCAGCTCTGGCATAGAATTCAGGAGTCTGTTTCCGTCACACTCTGGGGAATGTCTGGCTATGCATCGTTCTGTCATTTGCCGTGTCTCCAGTGCACCGACTGAGGGGCTGACGGAAGTGAGTGCTTGCCTTGCCCACACATCGCCATGTCACAAAGCTCCTCGGGGCTATAATGACTCCATACAGAGAGAGTTATTGCTGCTACGGTAGATTTAGTCCTGTCATGAACAACAGACCCTTACCTGAAACAGCAAGAAATACAGATCACAGCTTCACCTATACACGGCATCAAAATGTTTACAGAGGTTAAGTCCACAGGGCCTCCAGTACGCAGTGGGGCTGGGGTGTTCTTGAAGACAATATTGATGAACTGACATACTCAGAAAGTAATAAAAAAGAAATTAGGAACACACTGTACAAGAACTATGGAACATGACTTAAAAGCCAACAGAAATAATCATCATTGATGGGAAGCTGAGTGTGTAGAGTCAAAGCAGTGAAAAAGAAAACGTCCCAAATCCTGGAAAAGATATAGATGCCCAGGAGCAGAACACATTTAGAATCCTGAGCAGGAATGACCAGAAAAGAAGTTCTCAGTGTCTTATTAGAGATAAACCACTGAAGCACAGAACAAAGAAAGACTCCTGGATGCTGCCAATAAGACGTCCTACCAAGTACAAGGGCAAGTTCATCCAGTAATGGTGGATTTCACCGGAGAAACTCCAAAGTGCCGGAGGTCAGGGAGTGATGCATGTCAAACCCTCAAAGAAAACAACCGTCAACCTAGATTACTATATCCAGTCAAGCTATCCTCCAGAATCCGAGGGAAGAAGAAAGACCTCCAAGTCCAGATAAAAAAGGAATTCATGGCCATTCCAGCATTCCAGCGCTACAGAAGATATCAAAAGGAATTCTACACACATGAAATGATTTGAGATAAACAGCCATGGGGGCACAGAAAGGAATAAATCTTTTGAGAATAGCTAAGCAAATGAGATCAGGAAAGAATCAAACAATAAACTGCCAGACCTCTAAGGTGAGTAGGGAGAAAGACAAAAAAACATGGACTTTTCAAAACTACAAAAAAAAAAAAAATCATTAAGATGCCAGGAACTCGTGTATACCTTTCAATAACAACCCTGGATGTTAAATTTCTGCAATTAAGAGACAAAGACCGGCAGATTGGATCAACAAACAAGGCTCAACAAGTTGTCGGAGTTCTTACAGGCACAGATAGAAATAGACGCAGACAGTAGAAGTAATGGCATTTCAAGCGAATGAAAAGTGACATAGCTCTACCTCTACCCAAGGAAAGCACATTGCAGAGAAGCCTGCTCCAAAGAGACAAAGAGGGACACCATATGTTGATGAAAAGATTTGACTGAGGATATAAACACTGAGTACTCACAGCACTCAGTTTTATAAAACAAAGGGAGAGATAGCCCCAGTGTAATTGTGGGTAACCTCAGTATTCCTCTCTTACTGATAAATTATCTGGAGTCAAACAAATGAACAAGCAAGCCAACCCCAAACAAACAAAAACTGCAAGAGGTAAATTGCACTATATATAAAATAGAACAAATTGATATCATCAGACTCCTTCATCCAAGGGCTACAGAATACACACATTCCTGTCATCAGTACGTGGGACTTTGTTCAACATAGATGACATTTTAGGCTCCAAAATCTTAATGTGCACGAAGTTATTTACCCTTCTTTGTATTATCAGATTGTAATAGGACAACACTAGAAATCAACAACAGAAATTATACAAACGCATGGAGATTGGACGATATTCTGTGAAGCTGTGGGGAAATGGAAACTTTCTAGAACCACATGAAAATGGAAATGCAATTTATATTCCTTAGGAGTCGGTGAAAGCGGTTTGAAGAAGGAAGCTTCCAGCTACAGGTATTGTGCTGGCTAGTTTCATGTCAACTAGTTTGGAAGAAGGAACTGGGGTTGAGAAAATACCCTCACCAAATTGGCCTGTGGGTGGCCCGTGGTGCGTTTTCGTGATTGATAACTGATATGGGAGGCCCAGGTCACTGTGGACGGGGCATCCTTGTGCTGGTAGTCCAAGGGTGGATAAGAGAGCAGGTTGAGAAAATCACAGGGAGCAAGTCACTAAGCCCACTTCTCCTCGGCCTCTGCATCAGCTCCTGCCTCCAGGGTCCTGCCTTGAATTCCTGGCTGAGCAGTTAAGAGCACTGGCTATTCTTCCAGAAGACTGGAGTTTGACTCCCAACATCCACATCATGGCTCACAACTAACCATCTGTGCTTCCGGTTCCAGAGGATCTGATGCCCCTTCTAGCCTCCATGAGATCCAAGTATGCACACAGGCCCCTTCTAGCCTCCATGAGATCCAAGTATGCACACAGTACACAGGCGTGCATGTAGACAAAACACGCATACACACTAAGTGGAACATCTTAAGCATTTCCCCACTGACTATTTAACTGAGACTATCTATTGACTGAGACCTAATGCTGGCCAAGCTAGAGTGTGGCCTCTGGCCTCCTCCCGCAGAAAGACCCAACTTTGTGGCACTGGATGGATGTTTTATGCCTTCTCGTAGCTCAAGTCTCCAGCTTTTAAGGAGGGCTCTGAGTTTCTCTTAGAAAGAGCACCAGAAGACACCATTCCCCTGCTCTTATCAACCGAGAAAGAATTATAACAGTTCCTCGGGGAGCACAGGAACCATCAGAAAGCTTTCATGAGAGACTTTCTAGAACAGGCACTAAGGGGTGTAGTGGGCAGTGTCTTCCATGTTCTTAGAGCAAAAAGAATAATGGCTGTCATTAGCCTGCTTCCCTCCTAGCATCCTCTGATGAAAGCTAAAAGCAAAACTGCAAATGGCCCAGAAAATGTGATGGTGTGTGAAGCCAAGAAAATATTGGTCAGTACATGAAGGTCCTCTTCAGTTCAAGAATGGAATGTGGGACAGGAAGAACTGGATGCGCCAGATGACCTCCCATCATCTCCTCGTGGTCACTTCTCATAATTACTCTTTGGGAGAGGGGCATCAGATGACTTTGTCTCCAAGAAGACCGTGCAGAAAAACTGCTGCTTGCTCAAAATCCACCCAGTTCTTTACAAAAGGATAGAGTGTGTTATACCAACAGTACTATAATTAAACAGCTCAACCCACATGGAGAGTCTTCATCTCTTTTGCTTGGAGTCAGTTTGGTCCAAATGGGTAAAGTCAAATGTCCAATTTAAGTTAAAGTCAAATCTCTATACTTTAGCCTCCTTCACTTCCTCCTTCCCCCTGTGTATGTGTGTGTGTGTGCATATGTGTGTGTCATGTGCATTGTTTCTGCTTAATTGCAAGATACAAAAGAATGAATGGTCTAAACATCTTATTTATTTTCTCAAGGCTCAGGAGACTGGAGGTCTGAAGTCCAGGTTTATGCTGTGCTGGGTTTTGGTGAATCCTCATTTGTACATTGTCACCTTCTTGATGTCTTCCCAAATGCTTCCTTCTGTGCATAAGCAGGGAGTCTTCCATTCCTTTTTCTTAATGGGACCATCAAGTCTATCAAATTGGGGCTGCACTCTCAGGTCTCTTAGTTATCTCCCCAAAGTCCGTGTTTCTAAGTAGAGTTAGGGTTTCATATAATATTAGTGTGTGTGCGTGAGTGTGAGTGAGTGAGTGTGTGTGAGTGTGTGTGAGTGAGTGTGTGTGTGTGAGTGTGTGAGTGAGTGTGTGTGTGTGTGAGTGAGTGTGTGAGTGTGTGTGTGAGTGTGTGAGTGTGTGTGTGTGTGTGTGTGAGTGAGTGTGTGTGTGAGTGTGTGAGTGTGTGTGTGTGTGTGTGTGTGGTGTGATCTATTAGTCTGCAATAATTGGCTCTTCCCACATATAGAAACCTTCCTCTGGAAGTTTCATTGAGCTTCTAGAGGCTGCAACTCGGTTCCAGGGAATCTGCCTATCCTGTGGTACCCAAGTATTTCTGCCAGAGGAATAGATTTTTTTTCTTTAGTGATTCTGAGAGAATTTCTAAACACAGTTGGGAAGTTCATAGGTCCCAGACAATGTTGCAGGTGAGATAGATCTTCTCTCCAGGAGCTCATGGGCCCTTTGGGCCCAGGAATGAGGATCAGGAGAAGACAGTCTCTATGGTCCGAGGCCAAGGCTATGGTGAGAAGTTTGGTCTCTGCTTCCTCTCTTTGGCACAGATGTTGAAGTTGTCATTTAGGGAAGTAGATGCTATGCTCATTGGATTCCATCTACTAAGTCAATAACTTGGCAGGAGACTTTTATATTAATATGGACTCAAATTTCAGAAACTTAGCTTCAGAGCTAGAAGGGTAAGTCAGGAATGTTTATCCAATTAAGTATGAAACCCTTGGTGTTCAATAGTTTAGCACTGAAAGGGCATTGCAGAACAGGTACTCACACAAACACTAACTCTAAAACAGAAACACAATTGACCTTTTTTGCTGGAAAAGGCTGCGATTTAGAAACCCTGTGACTATGTGCCACACACACACACACACACACACACACACACACACACATCAGATGATTCATCTGACCATGAAAGTTAAAGACAAAATGGTACAATTGAGGAATTCAGAGTCAGTGTGTCTCTACAAGGGGTGGTCTGTTGGGCTTGGGGGAGTGTGGACTTTAGGTTTATCTGCAGGATAATACTGTCAGCTAATTCTCTAAGCTCTGTACTTTGTAAGACAAAAGAGACCACAAGCATCTCTCCAGCGCTGGCTGGTGGTAAAGGTGGGGGAAACACGTAATTCAAGTCAAGGACAAACTGCACTAACAGACGTGATGGGACCATGTTCAGTGCTTGGCCATGAGATGGCAGTGTCGAGTCATGTAGCAGAGCTCTGGCTGTTGAGGAATTTTGGCTTGGTTGGAACCTTGACTGGAAAGCCTCTGAAGGAGCTTAGGCATCAGCACAGAGATGAACTGAACTGAAGGAGGCAGAGGCACAGCTGAGATCTCCAGATGCTGGGGTGGGGGTGAGGGTGGTAACTGGGAGCTTGTTAGCCAGGTTTAGGCAACTAGTACAATCAAAGATGATAAACAGTAAGGACCCAGAGTAGGAAGGAGATGCAGAGAGGCTAAAGCAGAGTGAAGCTATCCATCCAAGAGAAGAATTGGAACAAGCACTGCAGGTCCCATAGGAAAATCAGTTCAGGGTACTAAGACAAGTTCTGTCAATGGGGAGTCATGCGGCGTCATTTCAAAGCGTTAGTGCCTATGGCTGTACTGGCCTCCCCTTCCTCACTAAACAAAGGCAGTGTTCTAGAATATGCTGAGGCAGTATATTTGACAGCTTGTGTGCAAGACTCAGATGAAGCTTGCTCCTTTTGTTCTTTGTTTTCCAGCTTAGGCATCTGACCTCTTAAGGCTACCGTGGGAGGGGCTGTGCTCTGCGGTGGAGGACAGCTGAGAGTTCCGCCTTGGGTCTTCCTCTTTGGAGATGCTTGTTTTGCCTAAAGCATATTATCTGGCTGAAATGAGCAGCTTTGGGATCTGCTAGATGGAAACAGGCAAGAGGCCGTTATGATAAAAGGCGTGCTATGTGCTGCAGAAAGACAATCTAGGCAATTCTATCAGCAAATGTTCTAAGCACCCCATGCCTTGCAAAATATAAGAGGTTGCTAGTATAGCACGTCAGGATTATCACCATGACAACTTTAGTTCTAGGATGCAAACCCTGTGAAGTTTGCTGGTTTGCTTAGTGTTCAAAACATCTAATTGGCTCACCATGTATTTTGTACTTTTAATAAGTACAAAACAGATTTTTATATAATTCTAGTTGACAATAGGTACCTAAGCATGGCAGTTTGAATGTAATTGCCCCCCATAAGCACTATTGGGAGGTGTGACTTTGTTGGAGTGGGTATGGCCTTGTTGGAGGAAGTGTGTCACCATAGGGGTGGGCTTTGAGGTTTCCTATGCTCAGGATACGGCCAAATGTCTCAGTTGACTTCCTGGTGCCTGCAAGATGTCAGACTCTGTTACTTCTCCATCACCATGTCTGCCTGCATGGAGCCATGCTTCCCACCATAATAATAATGGACTGAACTTCTGAACTGTAAGACTCCATCTCAATAAAATGTTTTCTTTGTAAGAGATGCTGTGATCATGGTGTCTCTACACAGCAACTTAAACCCTAACAAAGACACCAAGATATATATTGTTGACAAGCTCTTCCTGAAGATATGAGTAAATTATTTGCCTATGATAGTTATTCTCTTAGCATTGGACCAGTCTAGATGCCAGGACTCCTGATTTCTACCCAATGAACTCTGTTTATATATCACAAGGCTATATAGTTTAGGCAGAAATTGTACCTATAAATACTGTCCAGGTGGGCCTTCAGGCTTCTGCAATAAGCCATCACCTGTGTGTACAACCTTGCTCAGGGTAAAGAGAATGATAAAATCAGTTTTTTTTTATCTCACCCTGATGCATCAAAAATCCTTCCAGACCCAACTACATAACATGAATTGTCCCTGAAGTCTATCTTAGCTGTGCAGCACCCACTGTGGAGATTGTATTGTCATATCAAGAAGCAAGGTCTGTGTTGCCCTGCTTAGACACTTTTGATATCTGTGCTTCACAACAAGAGGGATTAAGTGAAAGCCTAGGGAGATGCCCAAAATATGCAGGAAACCAAACCACGGGACAGACGAGAATCCAAGGCCATAAGGAACTAGAGAGGTTTGGGGGATGTCCCAGAGGTGACCATGGAAAGTCCCATGAAGGGACCAGAACACAATGAGATGTTTTCAGTGATCCCTACTCTAGTATTTGGCTTTATGGTGCCTCATTCTCAGGTGTCCGTTCTTTAGTCTGTCCAACTGTGAAACTGTTGACTTTCTTTAGCTCACACTGAGATCAGTGCATCTTGCTTTAGGTGTATTTGCTATAGTTTGGGTACTGGATGTCCGTTTTTCTCCATAGGGCTTGGTAATCACAGGCATTTGGTAGTGACTGGAAGCTACTAACACTGTCATTATTTTGTTCAAACAGAATGGCTTTATCAAAACAAGGGACTTATTTTGACAGAGTTGGAGCCAGATATGCCATCACAGTCTCTAGATGCCCACATTGCATTTCTTAAGCCATCTGTGACCTCAGCCACACCCACTGTGGACAGTCACAGCTTATTTCCTACTGATACTGTGCTAATTGGACTCAGCCTCACAACAGATCTCCTGTGCTGAGTTTGGCTTCTTTTCTTTCTAATCCAGGCTCTTTTCTTTTTTTCTTTTTCTTTTCTTTTCTTTTTTTTTTCTTTTTTTTTTTTTTTTTTTTTGGTTTTTCGAGACAGGGTTTCTCTGCAGCTTTAGAGCCTGTCCTGGAGCTAGCTCTTGTAGACCAGGCTGGTCTCGAACTCACAGAGATCCGCCTGCCTCTGCCTCCGAGTGCTGGGATTAAAGGCGTGCGCCACCACCGCCCGGCTCCAGGCTCTTTTCTATGCATCTTGGAAGTACTGAGAGGATTCTGTTTCTGGTGACTCCATGAAACGTGGATATTTCCAGATGGCAATTCACATTGGCTCCTCCTCCTTTCTTGTCTCCCTACCTCACTCTTCTCCCTTCTGCTCCTGGGTGCAGTCTGTTTCTGAGGTAGTCCCAAATGCTCATCTCATGATCTGATTTTACAGAACTGTATAGTCTGAATGTCTGCCTTCCCAAGCCCTCAAGTTACTTTGGTATCCTAATCTCCCGAGAAGGTGGTATAAGGAGATAGGGGTCTTAGAACAGGGGATGATTAGGTGATGAGAGTTGAGTCTTTAGGAAAGAGGCCAGAGGGAACAAATGTGAAGACAGATCCAGAAGACAGGTGTCTGTGAACGAGGGAAAGGAACCTCAACAGAAAAGCTCACCAGCATCTTGGTCTTGGACTTCTCCATCTCCAGGATGGTGATGGACAATTCTGTGTGCTGTCTCTAAGCCACCCTCTTGTGTAATATTATTTTAACTAGGCACAGATGTGTTACATTTGTTTATACCGATGAATATTGCTTTAACTATGTAAAGGTGCATTAATTTTGTTTATCCTCCATTTGTTTAATGATGTAAGGATGTATACTTAATTATGTAAAGATGTATTGCATCTATATCACCTTGCCTGCGTAAAGCAGCTCATTGGTCTAATAAAAAGCTGAACAGCCAATATCTAGACATCAGAAAGGATAGGCAGGGCTGGCAAGGGGAGAGAATAAATACAAGGAGAAATCTAGACTTGAAAGAAGAAAAGAATGAAGAAGGAGAAGAGAGGGGAGAACAAGGGAAATGCCTTGGGCCAGCCAGGGAGCCAACACCAACCAGACATAGAGAAGCAGTGAGAGTAATATGTATGCATGTAAGAAAGGTGAAAAGTCCCAAGGCAAAAGATAGATAAAGAGAAACAGGTTCATTTAAGTTAAAAGATCTAGCCAGAAACATGCCTAAGCTAGACTGGGAATTCTTAACTAACGAGTCTCTGAGTATGATTTGGGATCTGGTTGGTGGCCCCAAAGAAAAAATTGACACACCACCCAATTTGTAACACCATGTCACTGTATAGCTGTGCACGTGGAAGTCTGGAACCTTCTTCAATCATTTTCTACCTTAATCAACTGAGACAGGACCTCTCAGCTGAACTTGGAGCTTGGCAACACAAGCTAGTCTGGCTAGCTAGCTTGCTCTCTGTTTACTACGTTTCTTCTTGTGATCCCTGGAATCACAGGTGGGTTATCATTGAACATTACATTCACATGAGGTCTGGGGATCCAAACTCCTGTCCTTCTATATATGCACTAGGTGCTTTAACCACTGAACAATCTTCCCAGCCCTGGCCCAATATTTTTCCCTAGATTTTCTTTCTTTGCTTCTGTTTTTATGAGCCTGTACAGCCTGGGGTTGTTTCTTTATCTCTCCTACAACTGTTCTTTTCTCATTTTTAAAAGAGAATGTTTATATCCAAGTTTATGAAGATCTCAGCATATAAGCTCTGGTTTAGAAGCTGTGGAGAGTTTCCTTAGGAAATTATCACTCTGTAGAAGCCATGAAGAAACCCCACCCAGATCTGCTGTGAAGAATAAACTCAGGCATGGAGAAAGCAACCAGCTAATGGCTTAGGCTCAATCAGGTATCGAGGCAGCAGCTAGCCTTCCTTTAATATGGGTGGGTTACTAAGGGCCTCCTGGTCATTTCTGGCCAAGAAAGAACTTCACTGCGTAATATTTGTTACTGAGAGGTCCCTTGAGTTGAGAAAGATAGTATCTAATGTGTAAGGTGTTCTAAACTCTGACCCCTTTATTTCCATAGATTATGTACCACAACAAACCTTTAAATACTTTTTTTTTTGAGAAGGGCAGATAGGAGATAGTTTACTCTGAGTCAAGTGTGGTAACCACAGTCTGGGACTGTGGATTCAGGTTGTCCTGAATGACATGCTTTACCATCGATGTGAAGCTTTTATAGTCACAGAACCAAAGAATTCAATAAATCAGAGCAATGCACTGAATACTTTAGTGTAGGATTAGGTAAGTTTAAGGAATTAAGAATTCTCTTCTATAGGTTTCAGATGCTATCTACTGACATTCTTGGCTTTGAGACTGCTGGAAGCTAATGTCTGTTTGATCATACCATTTCAAGGGTTTTACTTGATAGTCAAAGGACGTTAGATCAGACCCAGAAGTGGCTGAGCAATGGCCATTAAAGGAACTAAGGATAGCAGGGGATAGTGCTGGCTCTTGATCTGTAGCATTCCACCTTCCCACAGTCACCAAGGTTCTAATCCATCAGTAGATCTGCAGAATCTTCAGCACACATGTGATTTTTCTCCAGTGAACTTGAGTTAACAGTTTCCTCAGTTCGACAAGCATCACATTCTGTGCATGTGGAGACCAAATGTTTCATACCCCATGTTTAGGATGGCTCACTCTACAGACTGATAAACAAGAAAAGGGGCAGACAAGAATATAGTATTTAGGAGAGAGAAATAATTGTTAAAGTCACTAAGGAAAGGTCTCTTGATGACATCAGTATTCATAGACACCATGAATTGGGGTCCTTTTTTTGTTTGTACCCTCAAGATCTAATATTACATCAGTCTGCAACACATAGTTGAATCCTTTTTAGAACAGTCAAGAACACAGTACAGCCTAATGAGGTAAAGGTGGCAATGAGACAAACAGGCCAATTAACAAACCAGAAAGACTTCTGCATGCATCATCATACTCTTTGCTGTCTATGGTCATTAGTATTTTATGAAATACTTTATCTCTTAACAAACCTTTTATATTTTTAACTACTTATAATTACATTTCAGCATCCATTTACTGGAGTCTTGAACTGCTAAAATTGGTCTCAGGATTCGTTTGTAAAATCAAAAATACCCATCCATCAAGGCCGTGCTGAGAAGAGGTGTCTCATCATCATTACAAACTTGAATAGTCACTACATCCTTCAGGTGGGTTACAACATTAGGAGTAGTTACTGGTCCTGGATAATTTCTCTCAATGCTGTGATGTAGGTGTGTCTTCTATCTATCTGTTGATTTCATTGGTTAATAAAGAAACTGCCTTGGCCCATTTGATAGGCCAGCCCTTAGGTGGGTGGAGTAGACAGAACAAAATGCTGGGAAGTTAGTCAGACAATTGCCATGTCTCTCCTCTCTGGGTCACACGCGATGGAGCCAGCCGCCAGGTCAGACACGCTGAATCTTTCCTGGTAAGACGCCATTTGTGGTGCTACACACATTACTAAATATGGGTTAAAGCAAGATGTTAGAATTAGACAATAAGAGGCTGGAACTAATGGGCCAGGCAGTGTTTAAATGAATACAGTTTGTGTGTTGTTATTTTGGGGCATAAGCTAGCCAGGCGGCCGGGAGCCAGGTGGGAATGCAGCCCGTCAGCTCTTCACTACAATGCTGTGGGGAAGTTTGTGAAGCAGGGTAAGTAGTCAGGAATGTAGTATTAGCAGGAAAAAAAAAAAACAGTCTTTTGATTGCATCAACATTATTGACCTTAACTATCTGGGTTTACAGGCAAGGTTGCACTGGTATTCATGTAGGGATGACTTTCAGAAAGCTGCAGAGCTATGTAATAGAAGACACAGTAGAGTGAGAAGAAGGAACAGCTGACAAGGTCGAGACTCATTAACACATTGATGTCATTTGTTTCATCTGCAGATTGTGCTAACTCGTCTAGTTGTTCGCCAGGGACACAAGGAAAAGTAGACCCGCGCAAAGGTTCCTCATAGCGTGATGGAGGAGAGGACATCTGTGGCCAGTAGTGAGAGCCTTCGGACCATCATGTTAATCTGATGTGGAGACAGGGGGAAAACGTCTGGATACGAAGACCCAAAAGGTACAGTGCCATGTGAGACAATTGGGACGGGGCTGGTGGAAACCCTGAGCGGAACCCTGTTATTGGATGTCCAGTGAAGGCCAAGGCATGGGCAAAAGTAGGACACTGAGGGTCCTGCTCGGCTGTTATGGTTACTTTTCTCATGTCCATGGCCAAAATACCTAACCGAGGCATGGAAACACTTGGGCCCACAGTTTTAGAAGGTTTTGGCCATGAGTACTTGGTTCCACAGCTGCAAACATCATGGTGACAGGCATGTGGCAGACAGGAGCTATTCACATTCTGGTAGACAGGAAGCAAAAGGCAGCAATACACCCCCCAAGTCCTCATCTCAAGTAGCCTACTTCCTTCAGCCAGGCCCTACCCCCCCCCCCCACCAAGTTTCTAGGAACTCTCAAAATTAGCCCCATCAACTGGAGATAAAGTTGTCAAAACATGAGCCTACTGGGGACATTTCAGATACTAATCCTAACACCTGTGTTGCCTGTAGGCTGATGTCCAGGTGGCACATTTGAGCAAGGAATCTCCCTGCCTGGATATATCCCCAGGGATCTCATGACACAGCTGAAGCTTGTTCCCAAAGTGAGGCGGGGGATGTCACATGATTTTATTTCTTTTCTGAGTTCCTGAGAAACATAAACACAAAACAAATGTCAGCAGGTTGTGCACTCCAATAGCTGACACTGAAGAATATTGTAAGTCACGGGCCACGGACTCCTCGAAGCAGGCATGGATTCAGGTACTTAGCCAATCCAGTGACAAGGACAGCCACAGAATGCCCTAAATCATGAATTGTCTCCAGAAAACTGACTTGCATGGGAGTGGGGAAAACCCATGTGACCTCTGGGTATAGCATCTCTCTGCAAAGGACAGGAACAAGTTGGGCCATGCAAACACTGCATATTCATCCAGGGAGGAAGAGATGAGTTGGGAGAGAAATGCCAAGAGTGGCTTATGCGCTGGGATCACCACTACACAGAAGGAGGAAGCTGGAGTGAGAAAGGTCTGATCTCTCCTTTCTTGCTTGTTCTAGGTGGAGTCCTCTTTAAACAGGGTAGGTGTTGAATTCAGGAGGATTATTTATAGTCCCAGTTGGAACAAGTGAAGGCTTTTGGAATGAGAGCATTATAGATAGTTTTTTTCCAGACGTAGAGGCTATGAGGACATTTTTGAGAGATCAACATCTGTGAAAGGAAGGAAGGAAGGAAGGAAGGAAGGAAGGAAGGAAGGAAAGAAGGAAGGAAGGAAGGAAGGAAGAATTGAGCAGTCAAGTCGTGTTGCTGCCCCAACAGTGCCTTGGGCAGCCTGGCCAGTAACTCTGGAGAGTATGTTGTCTTTTAGCGTGATCCTGACAGGACCTGCTGTAGGAATTCCTACCACCAATAGCCTTTAAGTTACCCGCCCACTTGGGCGTGGCCTCTTATACTATATATGTCAATATAAAGCGCACGTCCAACCTCTCTCTTCTGGAGACATGATTCAGTTCCTGTACCCCATTCTTGCAGAAGGTTGTGATCTGGGAGTCTACCCCTAAATAAATAGCCCTTTATTATACTCAATTCTGACCTAGGGTGGGATTTCTTTTAAGTTTCCTTCTTCATCTGGCACCCACGTGGATCCGGACTCCACACCTATTAGGTGGACAGGCTTAAAAGCCTAACCGGTCCACAGCCCAGAAAGTCTCCCAAACCCACCCGCTTGGCTTGCTTTTACCTAAGCAGTTTTCTGTAAAACCCCCACCACAGCAGAGCTAATTGTGTGCTGCGACTTGTAAATTTCCCAAGCTCATAAAGATCCCCTCCCCCACTGCCACCTTCCTTGCCTCATGGCGACTTTTGCAGCTTCTAGTTTGTGCTCCCTGCCTGTGAGTTCTGGGCTTCTTGCTCCATGTACAGAATTGATTTAACTGTTTTAACTTGTTAAGCAAAGCATATTTCTCAGGACTTAGCCAGTATCAAGCTGGGAAACTAATGAGGCTCAGGACCGTTCATGTCGCCACCAGTTCTATCACTGCTACTCACGACTCTGCAACCCTGGCACCAGCGGGACAATAAAGACTATTACACCTGGGGCTGGAGAGATGGCTCAGTGGTTAAGAGCACTGCCTGCTCTTCCAAAGGTCCTGAGTTCAATTCCCAGCAACCACATGGTGGCTCACAACCATCTGTAATGGGGTCTGGTGCTCTCTTCTGGCCTGCAGGCATACACACAGACAGAATATTGTATACATAATAAATAAATAAATATTTAAAAAAAAGACTATTACACCTAAAGCAATTTACCGAACCTTATAAGAGGTAGTTAATAAATCAATAAACTTGAAAGTTATATAGTGGCAGACAACATTACCATTGAAACTTTTAGTAACTTCTTTGCTAATACTATGGACTGTATTCTGCAAGGCTTATATGGTTATTATGATACATCCAATTATTGGATATTGGGATTCAGTTTTTTTCTTCATCTTATATCCTTAAGAAAATGGTTTGATAAAAAAGCCAAGAATGAGGCACTTTTATGATACAGTCTTTACAGACTAATAATGAACAGCTAGCTGACAGCATTAATACCATTGAAAATAAAAAGTCATCTGAAAAAATTAATACCATTGAAAAGGGTAACATTAACTTGAAAGACAAAATTTAATCCATGCCAAAGGGTACTGAGTATGAAAGAATCCATACTGTGGAATTTGATAAAAAGTTATGATAGGTTAGCAGATAGAGTATCATTACAGGAAGGCAATCTGCACCCTATCCAAATAATGTCCAAGGATGAGATGTTATCGTTAAAATAAAAGTGTCAGACCTTGGAATCACATGTGCAGAATGAGGACCAGGGGCTAGGTGCCTCAATGAAATCACTAGAAATATATACAGGTCAAGAGGTTCAGGCTTTACAAAAGGACAATAGTAAAAAGATTTGAAATGATTGAGAAAATTATTGGAGCTGATGAGCAGGGAAAGAAGGTACAAATATAGGATTTAGCAGTGCCAGTAGCTGTCACAGATGACTTACCCAGGGTTTTAGCTTCCTATCCTATAATCTCTTCTGATAAAGCATCAAGTTCTAAAGGCCCCAAAATATCCAAAGAACGTAGATGAATACCTAAAGGAATAAATGATCTAAAAGAAATTAAGCAAGTTGTAGTAACTTATGGCTTGCATCCCGCATTTGTTGGGGAGATGGTAAACACATGGGCTTCTAGTATTAATGCCAAGCCACACGAATATCTTCAGTTAGTTTTTGCAGTCCTGGATGATGGGCCTCAACTGATGTTTAAATACAATTTCAGAGAAGAGGCTAAAATGTTAGAACAACAGGGAAAGGCAAAAGGACTTGAGTCTTCCCAAGATCAAATTCTTGGTGAGAGCACTTATGCTGACCCACAGGCTCAAGCTCTTTACAATGAACAAATCTTGTCCCTATGCCACAAAGCAGTTTAAATGTTTGGGATAGTATTCAAGAACTAGGAAAATGAACAGAATCATATAGTAGGGATAAACAGGGCCAGAGAGAACCCTTTAGTGACTTTTTACAAAGACTAACTAAGGCTGTACACATAGGAGTAACAGACCCAGATGCTAGACGAGTACTTATTGAGTCTCTGGCTTTTGAAAATGCCAACATAGAATGCAAAAGATACTTGGGTCTTTAAAGGTTAGATCACCACCAATCGATGAATGGACCCTGCATACAATGAACATTGAGACATGTGACTATAGTACTGTATCTTGGGTAGGAGAAGCAATTTCCAAATTTGATGAGGAGACATCAAAATGCCAAATGTTTTAATTGTGGTAGAACAGAATACTTGAGAATGGATTGTAGACAAGGAATTTCTAGAAATAATATCTCCTCTTTGAATGGCAAGAATAGGAGGACTCAGGCTTCAGGTATATGTAGAAGGTGTGGCAAAGGCTGACATTGGACCAACGAATGCAGATCAACAAAAGACAGACAAGGCAACCTGATGCCAGTAAGAAACTTCTTGGGGGCCTCTTGCAGGCCCCCAAGTCAAAAGTAGTCCAGTCATTCCCAGTCACTGGGGAGGACATGTCTCACCAGGAAAACTTAAAAATCTACAGCCTTCTGCAAAAAACCATACTGTTCCAGATGATAGAATAAACATGGTGGATAAATAAAAAATTCCAATAGGAAATTGACTTCTTCAAGAGGCAGATGTTCAATTACTAGAAATCAGAACCCTATCTCAAGTAAAACGAAGCACAAGATGGGTTGAATGCATAGTGTCAGAATGACAGATAGGAAGGCTAAGGACATATGTGGCTAATATTGCAATGAATTTATGGTTTTGTGACCTGCTGCAGCAATGGAATACCCAGATTAACATTCATGCAGTTCCAGAAACTCATAATTTTGGGAAGGATATTATAAGGTACTATACACAATGCTCACCAGTCATCCAGGCTGTACAAGAACACAAAGTGACTAGCAAACCTTTAGAGGTACCAATGGCCCTACCTTTAAAATGGTTAACTGAGAAACCAATATGGATTAAACAGTGGCCATAAACAGAAGATAAACTGCAAGCTTTAGAACAGCTGATACAGGAGCAACTTGATGTTCACTGTATTGAATAATCAACTAGCCCTTGGAATTCTCCAGTATTTGTTGTTAAAAAGAAATCTGGTAAATGGAGAATGGTGACAGATCTAAGAGCTGTCAATAAGGTAATTCAACTTATGGGTCCTCTACAATTCCTCTGCCTTCTCTATTACCAAAAGGATGGCCTCTTATAGTTACTGATTTGAAAGCTTGTTTCCTCACTATACCTTTACAAGAAAAAGACAGAGAAAATTTTGCCTTCACAGTGCCTCATCCTACTAGGAGATACCAGTAGACCGCCCTTTCACAGGAAATGCTCAACAGCCCCACCCTATGCCAAAACTTTGTAAGTCGGCCATTGAAAATAATACATAAAAAATTTCCTAAATCTATAATTTACCATTACATGGATGGCATTTTGCTATCTGATTCAAAGATAGATACTTTAGAAAGAATGTTTGAAGAAGTAAAGAAAGTTTTGCCAAAATGGGGATTACAAATTGCTCCTGAAAAAAATTCAAAGAGGAGATTCTCTCAATTACCCTTATAATTCTGTCTAAAAGGCAGGATTTTATGCTATTCTCATGGTACTAAGGGATTATAAAGAACCTCTTAATATAGTTACTGATTCACAACATGCAGAAAGAGTTGTCTTGCATATTGAAACCACTGAATTTATACCAGATGATACAGAATTGACTTCATTATTCATACAGGTTCAAGATATAATCAGGAATAGGCTTTGTTCCATGTACATAATATACATCCAATCCCATACAGGCCTGCCAGGTCCTCTAGCACAAGGTAATGCAGAAATTAATTCATTACTGATTGTAAGTGTGTTGAAGGCCTCAGAATTCCATAAGAAACATCATATCAATAGCAAAGGTTTAAAGAAAGAGTTTTCTATTACATGGCAATAAGCTATAAAGATTATAAAGAGATGTCCCTCCTTGGCGTTTTGAAAGATTTTTGCATCTAGAGGTCAGCATAGCTGCACAGAGATCAAAGGCAGGCCAAGAAGGAGATACCTAAAGCACAATAAAGGACAATGTTTTAGAGGCTTTAGGGGTAAGCCACTGCTAGATCAGCTACTTGGATCTTTAGGGAGTGCTTGTATCAGTGCGCTCTAAAGCCTGTATCATGGGAGGGAGCTTTATTCATGTCAGCCTAGCTACAACTCTATAGCTAGGCAAAGATCTGGCACAGTAGTTATTGTTAGAGATAGAACTTCAGAAAGGGCTGAGTTCCTAATTAGATCAAGAATCCTGCATAGGTAGTTCTGTCCTTATTAGGGAAGGAAGAAGTCTGAGAACTGGGATGAGAATGTCTGATCAGATAGGCTTAAGAATTTTGGCTTCCCTGATACCCGAAGCCCTCTTGGTTTGTAAAGTAGTTCAACCCTTTGTTGGAATTCAAGGCTTATTCCAGGCTTATTCCTTGCCTTAAAGAGTTTGGTGAAGCCTCAGGTGAGATATATGCTTTATAAAACACTTGCTGTTTGGCTCTGCCTCCACCCAACCCCCTAGCCA
The DNA here is from genome assembly GCF_903992535.2 of Arvicola amphibius. NCBI lineage: Eukaryota > Metazoa > Chordata > Mammalia > Rodentia > Cricetidae > Arvicola > Arvicola amphibius. The sequence goes on along the minus strand of NC_052047.1, from coordinate 12,212,458 downwards.
CCAAATGCATATCCAGGTCCAAGTACTAGCAGAAGCATCCTGAGGAAGTTAAGGAGGGCAAAGAGCCATGGAACCTGCCTAAGAAGGAAACAAACGGCAGGGAAGAATCCTGAAGATGGAGTGGAGACTAGTCAGCCAGGGCCACAGAAATTCAAGCCTGGGTGCATGGAAATTTGTTGATACGAGGCCATTCATCCTTGACCTTGGATCTCATGCCTGAGCAGGACCTTGAGTGAATATGCTGGGATTGTTTTGGAAAGCTCACAAATGATGATGAAATGAAACAGAAATGCCAGAACTATTTAAGGGTTACCAAGAAAGGAATCTTGTTGACATAGATCTAGTATAAGACCTGAGTCTGTGATTCACTCTGTAAGTACTGATCACATTCCACAGAAGAGCCTAGATGGATACAACTTTTGGCAATACTCTAATAAATATGCTGGTACATTGGCAGTAATCTGTCCACTATGAACTGGAACAGACAGTAGACATTGTCACATACAATTGAACTCCCTGGCAGGAATGGTGATAATGGGATCCCAGAAGAACAGGGACCAAGAGCCCTTGGAACAAAATGAGCATAGTGAGGAAAATGGGCAAGCTGGTCAGAAGGATGCCAGAGAGGACTGACCCCACGGTAACCTTTGAGATTATTCATGAAACATATTGTTCCCAGGAACAAGATGAGACCGCCTACAAGGATGCTCACTAATATAATTTGATTTTTTAAAAAAATGTTATGCATGTATGCCTGCATGTATGTCTGTGCACCACACATGTGCCTGATGGCCTGCAGAGGCTAGAAGATGGCATCAGATACTGTTATAGAAGGGTGTGAGCCAGCCATGTAGGTGCCATGAGTTGAACCTGGATTCTCTAGAATCCAGAGCTCTTAACTACTGAACCATCATCGCTCAAGCTCCATGAATATACGTCAGTAATAATCAAAGGCCATCAACAAGACATAAGGAAAACCTAATATCACCTGTGTTTGTAGACAGTTGAAGCCTTTGGCTGTCCTTTTCATAGTCTAATCTTTGGGGATCATTTTTACCCTGATTCACTTAGAGCTGGATTTATCACCCAAATCAATAACCTTTCTTTGTCAATCTATAAAAGCTGTTTCTGCCTTTGTATTAGCACAATGCATTTATTCCCAAATGAGTCAGCTCATGTCTAGATGACTCCCTTCTGCCAATTGCTGCTGGAGTCTTTCCCAGCTTCCCTTGCTGCTACCAAGTTCCATTATAGCCTTCCCAAATTATTCTGATTTTCCAATAGATTAGATGTTATTATTAGATGTTATTAGGCTTATTTGATGTTTTCCAAATATCTCTGGGGAGGTATAGTCACTATAGGCTGAGGTCCTTGCTGTGTACTGTGAATGTCGTCTTCAGGATTTAGATGGCAATTTAAGCAAGGTTCCTTTTAGTGGCTTTCATTCTGACTCTTGGTGTGTCTGATTTTTGATGGTTAACCAGCACTGGGTTTTGATGAGGATGTAGTCCCCTTGATTGGGAAAGAGGTAGCAATGATTGGGGCAGAAATGTGTATAATCAGCAATTGAAAGACTGTCATCTGAGTGTACTTGGATAGTCCAAAATTTAGGGTCATTCCCTGTGTTTTCCTTACCAGAAAGTGAGTCTGACTTCCTGATAACCACCACCTCCAAGAGTCCCTCTCCTGCTGGCAGACAGACGGCCTGCAGGGCCTGATTCAGCACATTTGTGGTCAGTACCAGATTGAGCGGATCCTTTTGAAATGAGGACTAGAGGGGACTTCCAAATGCCTTGAAGCTGCTCGGTCTCCTAAGCTAATTATACCATCCGACCAAGCATATAAAAGAGGAACTAAGTTCATGCAAAAGGAGTGGGATTCCCCTTTTGGCTCATGATGGACTTCTTCACCCTTTATTCTGAGCATGTCCTTTCTTCCTCACTTCTCCTCTTGCCTTAATCCTGTCGGTCTTTCCCGTTTTAAAAATAAACAGTGCAATGGTTAGGTTGTCCATAAACCATCCTGACATATACACTATCAATCACTCATGATTGGGGTACTGGAAAAGAGATTAAGGTGACAACGGGTGAGGCATCCGGAAGTTGTACTGAAAGAGCTCTATGGTTCTTAGAACTTCCTGAAGACAGGTTTCTCCTGAAGAGAGGATTGTATCTGTAGCCAGTGAACTAGTCAAAGAAACACAAAATGTCTCATTATCTTAAGGACAGCTGAAACAAAGTGAAAAAAATTTGAATGTAGAAGACTGATCTTAAGAGGTCTCAGGGGCATGCCTGGAGAAACCTAAGTAGTTTCTGGAAGGGCTGAACCCAGCAGGCAGATTTCCCCGTGCAAGGCTCTTTCTCTTGCACAGTGCAAGCCTGTTTGTGTTTGGATGATCCTATTATGTGTCCCAGGTGACCTCTAAAGCAAACAGATTCATGGCCAAATGAGAACCCCAAGTCTTCATTTCTAGGACATCACTGCTACCCACAGTCTCCTGAGCACAACTGACCAAGGGAAATTTTTTTTTTTTTCTTTTTTGGTTTTTCGAGACAGGGTTTCCCTGTAGTTTCTAGAGCCTGTCCTGGAGCTAGCTCTTGTAGACCAGGCTGGCCTCGAACTCACAGAGATCCGCCTGCCTCTGCCTCCCGAGTGCTGGGATTAAAGGCATGCGCCACCACCGCCCGGCAACCAAGGGAAATTGAGTCAGGGCTTTTATATTTTTCCTCAACTTTCTTCCTACCTCCTTGAGTCAAATCCTTGGAGCAGAATTCTCTATGCCTACAACAGGATACTTTGTGAGGTCCCTGGGGTTTGGTAAAGTCAGTTCCATGTATACCAGATTGGTGTGGAACAATTATGTATCTGTCAATTATGTTTTAAATAAACACTCACTGGCCAGTAGCTAGGCAGGAAGTATAGGTGGGATAACCAGACAGGAAGTAGAGGTGGGGCAATGAGAACGGGAGTATTCTGGGAAGAAGGAAGCTCTTCCTGCGGTCCTGTCCAGATCACCGAAGAAACAGGATGTGCCCTGCCCTGCTGAAAAAGGTACTGAGCCATGTGGCTAATAAAGATAAGAATAATGGGTTAATATAAGCTACAAGAACTAATAAGAAACCTGAGCTAATGGGCCAATCAGTTTATAATCTTATGGAGACCTCTGTGTGATTTTCTTTGGGACTTGCTGGCTGTGGGAACTGGGCAAGACAGAAACCCTAACAAAGCAGGCCCACATGTTACACCAGATGAGTTTCCAAGTGTTTCTGCATAGTTTTGTTAGCCCCTGAAAATATTGCAAAGAGGCCTGCTCAATAGTTAAGGAATGTTCTTTTTTTCCAATGACTTTATTTATTGGGGGTGGATGTTTTTCAGGTGTCAGCTCTCTCATTCCACCATGTGAGTCCCAGAGACAAAAATGAGATCAGCAGGTTGGCAGGTGTGGTAACACCTTTACCTGAAGAGTCATTTCCTCTACCAATACTGAAGAAGTGCTCTTAGAAGAGAAAGCTTTCCAGATGACAGTGTGCTGACCTGAACAGACTAGCCCTGCATCCTCAGTCTTTGCTCCCACTTTATTGCCCCCATCCCTACCCCAGTCACTTGCTACAGTAGGCCATCTAGCTGAAAAGGGAGTCATCCCTTTGGTCTATTATAGAAACATGTGTCCTTCAGTTTTGTAATAATCACTAATCCTGCCCCCCACCTGCCCATTATGAAAAATTTATCTTCACTGAAATTGACCTTCATAGCTTTATACATTCCTGTCAAAAAGATTTTAATGTCTCCACCACTAGTTTATGTATTTATTTTTTTTAAAAAAAACTCCTAGTTGTGGAGGATAGAGAGCCTGAACCAGTCATCTTCTGTAACTAGGCCAGGCTTCCAGTGATGGGACTGGGACACCAATCCAGCCACAAAATTTTCAGCCTACAACTGGTTGTACCTGCAAGATGTGCTGTGGGCATGGTGACTCAGAGTTTGTGGGAGTGGCTTTTGGTCTACCTGGAGCCCCATGCCATGATAGGGATCCCATGGTCAACCCTGCCTGGATGGCCAGAAACTAGAAGATGAATGGTCCAGAGACCTACGGCAGAACCAAAAAAGAAAAGTCAATGAATGATTTCTAGTGTTGCTCGGTGCCCAGCCATCACCTGTCTCCACCGGCAGCTGATGGAAACAGATGCAGAAACCCACAGTCAAGCATTAGGCAGAGCTCAGGGAATCCACAAAAGAGGGGGAAGAATTATAGGCACTGTAGGGGTTGAGGACACCAGGAAAGCATGGCCTACAGAATCAACTAAGCAGGGCCCATAGGACTTCACATAGACTGAAGATGTAATCAAAGAGCCTAAATGGGTCTGAGCTAGGTCCTCTGCATATATGTTATGGCTGTTTAGCTTGGAGTTTTGTGGGACTCCTAACAGTGAGACTGTGATAGTAGGGGTGCCTCCTGACTCTCTTGCCTGCTCTTGGGAAACTTTCTCTTTCATGCTACCGGGTTGCCTTGTCCAGCTTTGGTGTGAGGGTTTGTACCTAGTCTTGTTGCGTCTTGTTATACTGTGTTTGGTTGATATCTCTGGGAGGCCTGATCTTTTCTGAAGGGAAATGGTGGAGGAGTGGACCTGTGGGAGAGGGAGATGTGTGGAGGGATTGAGAGTCGGGAGTAGAGGGGGGGAAACTGCCATCAGGATGTAATGTATAAGAGAAGACTAATGTCATCTCTTATGAGAAGACTAAATTAAAAAGAAGATGACAAAAGGAATGAGTTCTCCCGGTTAGCCAGCTGGAATTTCAGATAAAGAGGTTTCTCAATACAAAGCCAGGGTTCTGTCTACTGTCTCATGCCATCTCCTTACCAGATCTGGATGACTGGGCAGTTGGAATGTTTGCCTTTTCTTTAAAAAGCTTGCTGAAAGAGAGTTATGATATTTACTAAAAGATGATTTCAAATTTATGAAATTTGTTCATGGTCACTTCCCAAACTGCAGTTTTTGCATTTTGTGGACTTTGTGGTCTCCACAGTAACACCTATATAGTCTTTCCCATGGTGGATGACCCTATTGGTGAAGGAATTGCCACCACCGCTGCTCTTGAGACTAGTGTGGCTCGTCCTTTTCATACACCCTTCCTCTGTCCAAACACCATCTTCAATGTGACATGTGTATGGTGATTTGAAAGAAAATGGTCCCCATGGGGAGTGGCACTAGGAGCTGTGGCTTTGTTGGAGCAAGTGTGTCACTGTGGGGCAGGTTTTGAGGTCTCCTATGCTCAAGCTATGCTCAGTGACACAGTTCACTTCCTGTTGCCTGTAGATGAAGACGTAGAACTCTCAGCTCTTTCTCCAGCACCATGTCTGCCTGCAAGCCATCATGTCCCACCAAGATGATAATGGACTGAACTATAAGCCACCCCCATCTAAATGTCTTCCTTTATAAGAGTTGCCATGGTCACGGTGTCTCTTCACAGTGGTAGAAATCCTCACTAAAGCAATGTGGGAAAACTCCCGGACACTGGACTGGACTTTCTGTATTCTTCACTTTCCATGGTAACCATGGGTGTGAGGTGGGGAAATGTGAACTACAGGACACCCCAAGTCTAGACTGAAATCCTGCTGCAGGACTTAGTGACCACCCAAGAGCCCTCCTGTGCTGAGCTGGGTCAAGCCATACAAGCCAACCTGTGCCAAGCTGTGTTCAAGCTTACCCAGCGGGCACCAGCACTGACAACATACCTGGGATGTCTTCTATCACAGGGCATAATTTTCTTTCAGAACATTCCTCCCCGCCTCCAGGTTTAGCAGCGAGCTCCTAGAAACTATATTCCCATCACAAAGATGTGTTTCCCAGCATTTGCTGAGGTAGAATAGATTCTACCTGACCTAAAAGAGGGCCAACCGGATATTCTCCAAGAATTATCAGCACATTAGAGGATGGGAAGAAATACGGCATGTAAATTTAAGTGTGGGGCAGCTGTGTTCTGTCAGTAGCCTGGGAGAGCGGAGGAGAATGGTCTGGATGTATAGAAACAGATGGGAAGGTTCTGGGAGTTTGCCAGGACCTAGTTCTTGTCACTGTTTGAGGCCCAGCAGCTTTAACACCCCCCTCTTTTCTAGAAAAAAAAAAAAAGCTGGAGTCATTCTGCTCGACACTAGAGCCATAACTCACTGAGCCGGTTAAGTTTAGGCCTAATCTCCTTCTTTATCTTTGATTTCCCATTCTCTTGGATTCCTGTCATCTTGCCAACATCTGGAGTTGAAACCTTGCAGGAAACTGATTTTTACCCATTTCTTCCTACCCTCTTGTCTCCCCATCCTGGAAGCCGCAGCTTCTCTAAAAGTCCTGCTGGTCACCATTTCCACTACCAGAGCTGCTCCCTGGTTTTCTATAAATAAAATTTCCTCTATATTTCATAACCAAATGAACCTTGTCTAAACTTTCTTCCTCTGCTTGAACAAGAATGCATTAATATCTTGATTGCTCATTTCGGAAGAATCTGCCCATTCTCCCAGAAGCCCTCAAGAGTTGGGGTAGAACTCAGTGTCTATGCTAAGGTCCTCCCCTGCTGGCCAGCAGGCCACGGACCTTCAGCTACTCTGATAATGTTCCTAGGGTACTTATTACACCTGTCATCACAACTATCATCTTAAAACATCCCCCTCCCACCCTGCCAGGCTTAGTGGTGCATGCCTTTAATTACAACACAGAGACAGGTGGGTCTCTGAGTTCAAGGACAGCCTGCTATAGAGTGAGTTCCAAGTCAGCTAGGGATACCCAGAGAAACGCTCGCAAAATAAATAAATAAATAAACCTCCCCGAAACTCCCAAATGCATTAAGGATTGGGGGACCCTGGTTTGCTCATGGCCTTTGACCCCTGTCACCCTAAGCACACGCACCATCTCACAGCCCCAGCTTCCAGTCTGGGGTTTTTGTTCCTTTGTTTGCTTGCTCCTTTGTTTATTTATAGTCCCTGTGACTTTTACTTATACATTTATGGCAAAATTCTCCTTTACCTTTGGGGTAAATCCTCTCCTCCCTCACTGCTTCACAGTAGGAGTTGATGAGATGAGACACTCAGCTTCCCCACCTCTCTGCAAGCTAGCTGAATGTAGCCAAGAAGGTATAAAGAGAAACGTGGGGAATGATGAAGAGACCTTCCTCTTGTGAGGAAGTGGTTCTTCAAGCTTCTAGGATTTTCTTTTAACTCTTTTTTGATAAAGAGACATCGGGGATGACAGAGAGATGTTCAGCCACGGGGCAGCATTGCAGTCGCTACTTCTGAGGTTCTTGTTTCTCGAGGAAAGTACGTCAATATTCTAATGCTTAGAGCTGGAAACAGCTCCACACGTGCACTATTAACGTAACCACCATCATAAGTAGGAATGAACGGGAACACCTGAGCTCCCGCCTTGCGTTTGCTTTAATGAGAAAGGGGCAGCGAAACTGATCAGAACGGCAATTGCCAGACTGGCGGTGAGCTGGACTGCTGAGGTCTATGTGACGGGGTTGCTGGCTGGTGTTACGTCCCCAAAGCCCACCGCCTTGCGAGAGTGTGGTGGATGATCAATAAAACAGAAGAAGGAATGACAGGGACGGTAAACTCAGCTCCTTTGTGCCTGAATGAAGAAGAAAGTGCACAAACTTTAGAAAGGTCATCGGCTTTATGATTTATTTGTGAGGTGAAATGTATAGTTATGTTTAATTAAGACGTGTCAGATTTAATTAGATCTCTGGATTGTTTCTTGTTTTTGCTCCTTCAAGGACTTCAAGGAAAGCACATATCTGTGAGACAGTGTCAATTTGTTGTTGTATGTGAGTGTGCACATGTGTGCGTGTGTGTGTGTGTGGGGAGAGAGAGAGAGAGAGAGAGAGAGAGAGAGAGAGAGAGAGAGAGAGAGAGAGAGAGACAGACAGACAGAAACTCGGAGTAATCCCCAGTAACCAATTTCCACTGAATGAATCCCTAGTTTTATAGACATGATAAAAATTTTCCAACTAGCCTATATCATGAAGTTATCTAATACACATGCTACAAGCATTATCATTTCCAGTCTAAAACTTTGAATTAAATGAGGACATCACATATTTGTGATAACGTCTATAAAACAGTAAGCTAAATCAAATTAATCTCCTATAGTGTTGGAATTCAATAGTTTAGTCAAATTGCATACCAGTGGTTTCAGCATTTGGGACATCTGGCTGCTGTCAGAGCTTAATGCTCTTTGACTTCATTACACTAATGTGGACAGATAATTCTTATTTTCTCCTATTTATTTACTATTTGTATAAAACACTGAAATACCACTCTTTATCTAAATCTTAGGAAGAAAGAAATGCTAAAGGAAAAGAGAGCTAAGTTTATTATTACTCTGTACATTCGTGATTGCACACGCATGTAGAGGGTGTAGAGAACAGAAGTTGATGTTACACGGCTTCTTCAATTGTTCTCCACTTTTCTTCCTTCCTCCCCCCCTTCTTTCCCTCTTTATTTTGAGATGAGGTGTCTCACTGAACCTGAGCTCACTGATTGGGTTAGACAGTCTGACCAGGCCAGCAAGCCCCAAGGACCCTCCTGTCTCATCATCTCCATTACTAGAATGACAGGCATGCATGCACCAAAGATCCTAGCTTTTTTTCTTAGCATAATTCAGACACAGACCTTCATGCTCGTGTGGTAATTACTTTAGTGACCTAGCCATTACTCAAGTCCCAGGCTCTAAGCTTCTAAAACTACACAGTATTCACCAAGAGAGTTGGAATCTCAAAATCCCGGCTGAGCAATAGTTCTCTTCAATGCTCCCGGGACAGTAACTGTTCACTGTAAATGGAGGATAGATGCTTCTTCCTGGGTCTCAGATGTAGTGCATTAACTTTGGCAGCACCAACAGCTGCATCAAGAACAATGAAATCGGGGGCTGGAGAGATGGCCCAGCAGTAAAGGACCCTCTTCCATAGGACCTGGGTTCAATTCCCAGCACACATACAACAGTTCACAACCATCTGTAACTCTAGTTGCATGGGATCTGACATACTCACACAGACATACACACAAGCAAAGCACCAATGCATATAAAATAAAAATAACAAATTATTTTAAAGGTTTAGTTCTTATCATCATGGTGTAACATGGTGGTATGCAGGCAGATGCACTGCTGGTGAAGGAACTGAGTGAGTGTCCTACATCTTAATTTGCAGGCAACTGGAAGTGGTCTGTGTGACACACTGAGTGAAACTTGAGCAAAGGAGACCTCAAAGCCTGCCCCTGTAGTGACACACTTCATCCAACAAGGGGGCACCTACCCCAACAATGCCACATCTCCTAGTAGTGCCACTCCCTATGGGGTCTATTTTCCTTCAAACCACTACAGACTTCAATGGCAGCAGTCCCCCAGCTAACCTGAGAAGATGCGCATCCGAGACTGGGAAAATGCCATTTGATTAAAGAGAGTGTTCACACGGGAATCTTGTGCTTGAAGAACTCCAGTTTGTGCATCTAAGGCATTTCCAATTATTTTAAAAATACACATGGACAAGCAGCTTAGATGAATCAGGAACCTAATACTTTTGCTCCCTCCTTTATAAGCCACGCTGTTCTACTTGCTTTATCAAGACACCTCAATTATAAATTTTTGAAGTTTGGTACCAATAAAGATAGAAGTGGATCATCTTCCTTGAGCTTCTTTTACTATTTTTTTTTTGAGATAATGGGTATACTTGGGCCATTGTTGGATTTAAGAGAAGTTCTAAAACAGAAACAATACTAGTCATCGTGATTCCTCATCAAAGGGATCTGTGTTCCTAACTGGTCCATGGGGCATCTTTACTTTGACGGGTGCTTCCTAGATGTGTTGTCATGTAACTTAGAAACAGAGTGAGAAAATGCCCCAATGTCCTGGTACATCAGAATTACAAGGCTTTCTCCATCTAGATACTAGATGTCATGGATACTAGACAAAGCAGTGAGTTTTTTTATGTATCTAGGTTTCCAATCTTATATCTGCTTAAAATGGTGCTTTTACCTTGATGAGACAGAAAATTTTAAAAATACTCCTTCAGAGTACAGCAATATGGGAGTTAGAACCTTTTCAAGAAAGTCAGTTACCTGCTATTTCATTTTGCTTAGGTGCATACCACAGTTAAGAGCCTAGATACTAATATAATGTCCCTACCACCTTACATCATTAATTAGCAAAGAGGAAAAGTAAATGGCCAAATGCCCATAGCCATGAGGCTATTTCTGTTGAAGCTCTGGAAGGTGTGTGGCTCATTGCCTCCAACTTCCTGTCTGCCTGTTGCTTGATCCAATTCCGGCCTCTTCTGGATACTTCAATAAGACACTGTATCAGATTAATTATTTTTCATGTGTGAAAGCACAGCTTCTGGCATGAGCGATGCCTTCAGTGTGCTCTCCAGCACATTCCTGGCTTGAAGCTGATTACTCAGGCAGAGGATGGTCAGCAGGCTCAGAGGCTGTAGAAGGGGGAGAACAGCTGAAAAATGAGTATCTGACAGCTCCAAGTCTAGAGGCTCACACTAGTGGGGATTAAATGCAGTGGTGGATGGTTTCCCAAGGAGAGACCCCCCAGCTCCACCAACTCCACCCCAAGAAGAGAATCCCCCAGCTCCACCAACTCCACCCCACTGAGAACCCCCCAAAACTCCACCAACTCTACCCCAAGGAGAGACACCCCCTACCCCCCACCCCCCACACCCCTCCACCCCCTCATCTTGAGCTGTACCAACTTCACCCCTGCAGGCAGCCTTCCTGTTAGCTTTATATCCCAGATGCCTGGCTTTCCCTTTTCAAACTGGAGGTGTTCTATCAAATAAGGGCTCCTGATGCTGTCTGCTACTGTTACTGGGGTTCTTAATCTTATGCTTGTAAAGTTTTACACACAAAAAAAGAAAGAAAGGAAGGAAGAAGGAAGGAAGGAAGGAAGGAAGGAAGGAAGGAAGAGAAGAAAACCCTGAACCATGTAAATTTTCATGTATGAAACAGGACAAAACTGAGAGCCAGAAAGGTCCATGCATGGTGAACAACAGCAGATTGCAGAGTCACACTCTGAGGTGTTGGGAGAAGGAACCATGGCCTGTTTATCCTTAGAGCCTTGCTCAGAATCACCCTGGAAAACATAATTTGCAAAGCTGGGGACTGGGGAAAGACAGAACTGCTCCTGCCGCAGCCTCCCTCTCCTCACCGTTAGCTGGGGACCCGGAAGGACAGAACTCCCCCTCCCCCTGACCCCCACAACCTCGTTAGTTTGTTTTCATGTGTTTCCGCGGGTCACAACGATCTTACCTCAAACTCATTCACATTGCCTTGTTGTTATTGTATGACTTCTTAGTAAGTTACAAGAGATAAAAATAACGAGAGTCTTCAGCATCTGCGCTTGCTTGGGTAAGGTAATGGCTTGAAAGGCAATTGTGAATGGGCTGATGCTACAGACATGCTCCTGGATAAACCAGAGAGAACAAATACACTTCCCCTTGCCAGCGCATAAACCTCACTCACATTGGCTATGGTATGGCAGCTAGATTCTGTCCCATACTGCATCAGGTTTTCCAAGTCCAAGCTCAAGGGCCTTCAGAACATCTTCTTCATTTGAGCTTCTTTTGCTGTTTTTATAGCCAACGGCTATCCTTCCGAGTGAGTATTTCCTCTGCCTGAAAACATCGTTTCTTCTAGTTTCTATTCTGGAACGTTCCACTTAATTATACCCTGGCAAAATGTTATTTTTTATTTTTATTTTTACTTTAAGAATCTGCAAACAAGCTTCCCCTGCTGCTTCACCCTGGCTCGCTCGGGCCCATTCTTCTAGGACCTACTCATACGTGTACAGCCCTAGCTGTTCCCTTAGACACGAAGTATCTTACTGTCTCTGAATCCCAGCCCCTGTCACATATCCTGGCACATAGAAGATGCTCCTCGTTTTTGAATAAGGAGAGAAACAACCCGTGCTCCCCCCAACGTTGGGTTTTCCAATTTTTTTTCATTTGCATCATCAGCAAAGGTACTAAGCTGTAAGTGTCCGCACTTGCTTACTGAACCAGGATTTCCTGATGTGGTCCGTGGGAATAAATCAGGCCAGTTGGCGGGATCTCAGCAAGACAGACTGTGATAAATTTCTTTCAAGCAATCAGACATTTTATAAACTTATCAAAGCAGAAAAAAATGACAGTTGCCAAGAAATAATGACGGTTGCAAGCTAGACAGGGTATGGGAGATTAATGTCTAACACTAATTGTTCATTCAAGTTCTACAAGCTTCGCTGAACTCCAAGGAGCACAGAGAGACACACAGGTGGCCTTTATACTTCACATACAGGTTCTTGGGAACTGATAGGCACACAAATGCCCCAGACTCAAACCTTAAAATCTCTGACTGTAGCTCTCAAGGAAGACAAAACAAGCCAACTCCATGATTCCCTGTTGCACAGTTCCTAGTTTTCTCCTATTTTCTTTTCCTGGAATGACAGACAAGCTGAGCAATTGGTTCCAGTGAGCTGTCTGAATGTCCACGTGTTAGGTAGAAGTCTCTTCCAAATTGAAACAGTCTCTCCTGGAGGGAAGCTCACTAAAATTCTGGAAGTAGAATTTACAAGTCCCAATAAGTAACCAACTCACAAGTCTCAAAAATCCTGAAATTTATAAGAATCAAAAGTTCTCCTCAGCTGCCTAAGGAACTAGCTGGGGGCGTCTTCCTGGACACCTGGGAACCCCTCTAGAGTCAAGTCTTGTCAGTTTGGTTGCTCACCTTCCTGGACTTAGGGGGAGTTGGGAGGACCTTGGACTTAACATAGTGAAGGGAACCCTGATGGCTCTTTGGCTTGGAGAGGGAGGGAGTGGGGGTATGGGTGGAAGGGAGGGGAGGGAAGGGGAAGGAGGAGGGGAGGAGATGAAAATTTTTAATAAAAAAAATGAGGAAAAAAAAAGTTCTCCCTCTGACCCTGACTCCCAGGCTTTTCTAGGTACTAAGGACTGCTAGGGAGAGGTTATTCTCTAACCTGTCAAGTTGCTTGAAAGCTTTTTGGTAATGTTACATGTCTTGTAATTAACCCCCCAAAAACTCGTGTGCTCACCAAGTCAGAGTCTAGTGGAATTGTTTCTTTGGTCCGTCATCAGTGCATTATCTGGGGTGAGTAGGCATTTGCTTGCATCCCCCCTGGAAAAGTCCAGAATACCATGTTCCTCCAAGTCATGGGTTCCAGTTGCTTTGTGATTTAATACTTATAAGAAATCCATGGTGATTTTCTGACTATGCTGTAATTACAGAGAGCGATATCTGCTTTGTGTTCACACTTACAGATGTGCCACCTGCTTGGATTCTACTGCAAACTTGGCAAGTTTTACACTGTCTTCCCTTGTCATGATGTGAAGACTCAGAAAATATCTAAAAAATGCTTTCATTTAAAAACAACTTTGTCCAAAGTATTATGTGACACCCAAATTAACTTTTAATTTTTTTCAGTTACCAGACTTCCAAACTCAATGAATAAAGAGTGTTGACATTATGCAAGATGGTTATCTGCTTTCCTTCTTAGGAAACAGCTTTTCCAATACTCTGGAGTGTTTTCATAATCTCACCAAGATAATGCAAATTATAACATTTTCATGTCTCGGTTTCTTTTTATGATTTGTAAAACTGCAATAATAGAGATTAGTTTAAAAAATGAGAAGTAGTTTCTCAAAATTCATTCTGTTGCAGCTCATTTTCCATCTGCATGGGAAGGTTTCTTTCTGACTAAAGAGATTACAATGTGGCAGCCTAACACTTTTTAGGATGGTTCTGTCCTAGAATTATCGTTGATTTTTTTTAAGCCACAAACTTACAAAAGAAAAGCTGTTGCCAAAACAGTAATGAAAGAATATTAACCTAATGAAATCTGGAGATGCAATAATGTAAGCATCTGCATGGCTTTGAGTTTCACTTGGGGCATATCTTAGAATAGTATTTGCATATTTATCATGTGCAGACTGAGAAGATATATAGGGCAATTGTGTTCACTATTTGCATATGGTTTTCCGGACTGGAAAAGTGACGAGCTTTTACATTTTCATTTCCCAAATGTCCATGTATTTAAAAAACAATGTTGAAGACATCTTTCTCTCACTCATTGGTAACCTATTAAGCATGAATCTGGTAGCATCCGTGAAATTTTGTTCTGAGCAACTGGGCTTGCTAGTTCATTAATTCTTCGGGCTGTCTGTCATTCCAGGGCAAGCACTGTTTCTCTATTAGCTTTTGCCATAGATGCCGGTTGTTTACTCATCAGTTGGATGGTACTGCTTGGTTGCTTTGGTGATTTCCAGCCGGGAAGATAACTGAGTAAAACCCCTGCCTTAATCTGCAGGATGAAGGACTAGGTGGAGACAGAAAGGAAAGTGGCAAGCCAAGAAGTTGGGTGGAAAGGGGACTCAATCTATGCATATTCATATCCAAAGTTGGTATCTTTCCAGCTGTTATCAGCTTAATAATTTTTTTGTTTTTTCGTCATATTCACATTTTCTATGAACCCACATATGTGACGACAGAGGAATGAGCACAGAGATGGCGCTGTGGACGAAGGGACCTCTGACCATCCTGCTATCGTTTTTCTCCCTGAAACCAACACCCGCTTAAGCTCCTCCATTATGACTTCATCAGCCCATAACAGTCACAGTAGGAAATTGTCCATTCTACTACTTCCTACGAGTATCCTGTAATTCAGGGACCTCTTGTATATTCAAACTAATTCAGATTTTAACTCATGTCTTCAAAATCATGTTAAAACATTTCAGTGGAAAAAAGAGTGAGGAAAGTTATTATTAGTCATGACCTCTGGCCAGATCATGAGTAGCACAACATCCTAACCTTTCCAAATGAGAGCAAAGGAGCCACGTTTGAGGTCACTTATGAGAAAACTCGAAATAGTGTTAAACTCACATACATTTCCGGAGGCTCAGATTGTAAACCACTGTGTATTTGGGAAGCAGTTCCTGAGGTAAATGGCAACCCTCGGGAATTTCTTTATATTTTTAATTTTTTTATTAATGTCACTATTTATTCTTTGACAACTTCGTATATGTATGCAATGCATTTTGATACACACACACACACACACACACACACTCCTTCAATTCTTTTCAGGATGATAGTGCTCCCTTGGCCTGTGGCTAAGCCAATAAGTGCAACAACAGAGACCTGAAGGAAGGGCAAATGACAGTGGAAGCATCTAGGTTCCCATCTTGCAGGATTGTTGAGTGGCAGCTTCCAGAAGAATCACAGAATTAAGATTCATCAGAAGGACTTGAAGTCACTGGGGTAAGAAATGAGAGTTTCTCCTAAGATACAGTGGACAAAAGAAGAGAAGAAGTTTCTAGCATGTAGCCTATTCAGTGCTGCTCATGTTTGTAAGGGCTAAAGTCTTCCACAGAGTGACCAGTGCTAAAGCCGTTCACAGAGTGACCAGAGCTAAAGCCGTCCACAGAGTGACCAGTGCTAAAGCCGTTCACAGAGTGACCAGAGCTAAAGTCCTTGCTTTCAAGAATTGTTTTTTGCTATGCATCTTCTAGCTGGCATATTAACCCCGGAATGTGAGCAACAGTAAAGTCCATCTTATGGTCTCTCAGGTAATACCACTAATAGGTACCCCTTTCCCTAGGTGACTCATGGTTCAAATTCCTGAGCGAAAATGTGGCTTGCTATGTGCCCTGGGATGCTAAGGGAAACGAGATAAAGATCCAGCCCCTGGTTGGCAGGCCTTCCACCCAGGCCGATCAGTGGGCCACATAACACCAATCATGATCACCAACAGCTGCGTCTTGGTAGTGGGCTCCAGTTGGTAGATACTGACCATGTCCAGAAACAAGGAGCAAATGTGAAACGTGACATGAATTTTATTCTAATTCTAAATAAAGTGGGTCAACTTAGAAAATGGCTCATTTTTCTTCAAATTTAACTTCTTATTGATTCATTGTGGATTTCACATTATACATCTTGATACCACTCATCTCCCTGTCCCTTCCCATCTGCTTTCTACCCTTGTAACCTCCCCTAGGATGAAAGAAGATAAAATTTTTTTAAGAGAAATCTCTTTGCAGGAGCTGTAGCGTGGCACAGGGAGTCACATGGTCCTTTAGTCCACATATTGCTTTCCTGCAAGTGTTCATTGCATTGAGTTGTTGATCTGGTCTGCGGTCTCTGGTTTTGCTACATCATCAATGCTGGATCCTCACTGGAGCTCCTCATGGATATCCTGTTATTGTCCCGTGTCACAGAGATCTGCAGAACCAGCCCTTCACATGACCCAGCAGATCATAGAGGAGGTGGATGGTGGGATGGGCCAACTTACAGCTCTGGGTCTGTGTCTGGGTGGTTGCTGGGTTGGTCGGCCCACAGGTCTCCCCTGTCCTCACCTCCAGCATTGCCCCTGTCAATTCACCTCTCTCAGCCACGAGTGGGGGGGTGGAACCAGTTTTCCCCCACCCTTACACCACCTAGGAAGTATAACAGCCACTCTTTGAGCGGTGCAGCTGGTGAGGGACTGGGACAGCCCTTCTGCTTTTATGGCCCCATGGCCAGCTCCTCTATCTGTTCCAGTCATTGACAGGTGAGGGATTGGAGGGGAGGGCATCTTTCCTCCACCCATGCCACCACAAGACAGATGAATAATGGGGACAGTTCATAAGAGCAAGAGAGCTGCAGCACTCTGGAGAGCAGCTCACCAGGGCTGCATAAGAGCCAACCCTGTCAGCAGAGATATGGGTGAACCAGCAACAGCATTTTCTAGTGTTTGAATTAATAGGAGCCTCTAAAAATTTTATGAATCCATAGTACCTTTACCAAAAATGGAAGAAGAGAAACAGGCTTTCACTCCTTCTATTGTTAAAAAAAAACCCACCCAAAAACCCACATTCTTTTAATGAAAGAAGCCAAGCGCTTTCTCTCTCTCTCTCCCTCTCTCTCTCTCTCTCTCTCTCTCTCTCTCTCTCTCTCTCTCTCTCTGATTTATTTACTATGTATACAGTGTTCTGTCTGCATGTATGTCTGCAGGCCAGAAGAGGGTACCAGATCTCATTATAGGTGTTTGTGAGCCCCATGTGATTGCTGGGAATTGAACTCAGGACCTCTAGAAGAGCAGTCAGTGCTCTTAACCACCGAGCCATCTCTCCAGCCTGCCAAACTCTCTTTTAGGGGCTGGGGGATGTTCTGCCAGTAAAGAACTTGTCACATAAAGACACAGGCTTGATTTGGATTTCCAGCAGTCATGTAAAAGGCTGGCACCACAGAGGAGGCAGAGATGAGAGATTATGTGATTTGTTCATCAGCTAGTCTAGTCAAAGTGGTGAGCACCAGGTTTGGTGAGATACCCAGTCTCAAAAACCAAGAAGAAGAAGCGATTGAGAAAAAGCCCAATATTGACCCATAGCCTCCACATGCATGCACACATGTGTACCCCTGCACAGAAACATGTACACATAAAATTTCTTCTAATGCCCCATAATTAAGATAAAAGATAATAGAAGAACTGTATCTAACATTCACATATAAGGTCTTGGAACTCTGATTTTAAAATCTTAAAATATTCTAAACAGAAAGAAATAGTACAAAATATTTAAAGTGAATGATTGGAAATAATTATATAAATATATAACAATGTAAGGTTCATTTACCTGAAGAAAATAGTGTCAGTTTCTATGAAGAGAACATGAGGAAGAGAAAACAAAGATTTCTGCCCAGAACTCATTCCCACTCTGCATAAACACTGGCGACTTTGGGGATATTTCAGAGGTGGTCTGCTATATTAAATCATTATGCGACTTAACAAATAGTATTTATCACTACAGATTTCAGACTTTCCAACTTCGCATAGCAAATACACATTAGGAAAACTGGCTGTCCAACAAATTCCAGCATCTTTTCCATAACAAATGATCCTCTAATCACTGGTCTTCCCTCCGGGGGAGGAAGGTGGAGAAAGCTCCCAGAGATTGCCTGTCACCTGTCAGTGACAAATGAATGAACGTAGAAGTGAGATGGTGTGGCCGGAGAGACCTCTGATAGTCCTTTGCACTTTTCCTCTTGTTCTCCCCCTGAACCAGGACCCGCCTGTAGCTCTCCCTCTTTTGTTTGTTTGCTCCACAGGAAATTATTGCCTGAACCGTGAGTTCATCTGCTCACAGCATGAGAATCATTTTGCACAGGCTACATGGTGGGAACCTGATGTTCTTCTCTAGTCTGCTCAGTGCGTCTTAGTTCAAACCCTCAGTTGCTTCAAGGCCTTCTGATTCATTTTAACACTGTTGACAAGAAGCCAGAAGACACAGAGAGAGACCAGGAGGGCTCCTGGTGGTGGGACACTTCATTCCGACCTCCCTTTGCATTCCTCCCGCTAGACAAAAGGCCTTGTAGCTCAAATGGGCTATTCCTATGACTTATCCCTCCTTGACCTAGTGTTTCTCAATTTTGTCCATGGTCCCACCCACTCCCCTGACCTCCCTTCTCCACTGCAAATTAGGCATGGTTCCAGCAGAAACAAGTAGACATTTAAGGAGAATTTAACAAAAGCTCTTCTAGGGAATGGGTCAGGATAGAGAGGCCTCAGGATGAGGTGCTGTTCCGGTGGGAACTGGTGCTGGAGGAGTGGGGAGAAGCAGTACTTGTTAGGACATAGAAACATTGAAGACTCTTTCAGGGGAGAGCCACACGGACTGTGACTCTTATGGAAGCTACCACTGAGCAATCCCACAAAGGCTAATTCGGAACTCAGTCTCCTCTGCCACCATCTGTTCTTCAGATCTCAGTTGGTGCTCATCATCAGCTGACCCTTACTGGAATCCAAAGGTCAAGGGAGCTCTTTGAAGCCCAGCAAGACTCAGAGAAGGATAGGAAAAGGGTTAGTGTGGCACAAGAGGGTAAACGGAAGGTACCCAGCCTGGCTTTTACCAGAAGGCTGGGCATTACCCTGCCCGCAGACAGTCCCTGTCTGCTGATTGACTCCTTGTCTCTGCTTCATGCAAACAGCATTGGTCTATCTCATACTAAATGTTTGCTGCTTGAAACTCATACAAGGGATGACCTCATGTCCAGATGCAGCATTGTAACAAGTTTTTACTAATAAAATGTCAGTGGAAGTATGTCACTTCTGATTATTAGGTCTATATGATGGGCGTGTGTTTCAATGGTCTCTCTTTCTGATATGAGACCTCAAAGACCTATTGTACAGTATACTGTTAGAAGAAAAGATTGATCCTACCTATCCAAGAGAATGGGAGATTTTTCCATTTTCTGATACCTTCCTCAATTTCTTCAAAGACTTAAAGTTATTCTTGAATAGATCTTTTACTTCTTTGGTTAGTGTTACTCCAAGATATGGTTTTTGTGGCTATTGTGAATGGTGATGTTTCTCTGATTTTTTTCCTTAGCCCTTTTATCATTTGTATATAGGAAGGCTACTGATTTTTTGATGTGGTCTTGTATCCTGCCACACTACTGAAGGTGTTTATCAGGTGTAGGCATTCCCTCATTGAATTTTGTGGGTCACTTATATAGGCTATTAATATCATCTGCAAATAGCGAAAGTTTGTCTTCTTCCTTTTCAATTTGTATCCCTTTGGTCTTCTTTTATTATCTTTTTGCTCTAGCTAAAACTTTGAGAACTATGCTGAATAGATACAGAGAGAGTGGACAACCTTGTCTTGTTCCTGATTTTGGTGGGATCACTTTGAGTTTCTCTCTATTTAATTTGATATTGGCTGTCAGCTTGTTGTATATTGCTTTTATTAGTTTAGATATGCTCCTTGTATCCCTGATCTCTCCAAGACCTTTTCATGAAGGGGTCTTGGCTTTTGTCAAAAGCTTTTTTAGCATCTAATGAGATGATCATATGTTTTTTTTCTTTCAGTTTATTTATATGGTGGATTACACTGATAGATTTTCATATGTTGAACTATCTCTGCATCTCTGGGATGAAGCCAACTTGATCATGGTGGGTGATTTTTTTGGTGTGTTCTTGGATTCAGTTTGCCAGGATTTTATTGAGTGTTTTTGCATCAATGTTCATGAGGGAGATTGGTCTGTAATTCTCTTTCTTAGTTGCATCTTTGTGTGGTTTGGGCACCAGGGTAACTGTTGCCTCATAAAGAGTTTGGCAATGTCTCTTCTGTTTCTATTGTGTGGAATAGTTTAGAGTATCCCTAGTCCTTTAACTGGTGTCTTTGACCTTGCTCAGTCAAGATATAGGGTAGAGGGCCTTGGTCCTGCCTCGAAGTGAGGTGTCAGACTTTGTTAACTCCCCGTGGGAAGTCTTATCCTTTCTGAGGAGTGGAAGGGGGTGGGGTGGGTGGAAGGGTGAGGCAGGAGGAGAGGAGAGAGTGGGAACAGGGAAAGCTATGTAAAATGAGAAAAGATTGCAATAAAAGATTCTTATACAAGAAGAAGAAGAAGAAGAAGAAGAAGAAGAAGAAGAAGAAGAAGAAGAAGAAGAAGAAGAAGAAGAGGAGGAGGAGGAGGAGGAAGGAGGATGAGTGATTATAGTAATCGTCTTCTTAGTATTAGCTTACGCTTACTTGCTTCTTCTTCGTATTCTTCTTCACTCTTTCTTTCACTTCTTCTTCTTCTTCTCTCTTTCTTCCTTCTTCTTCTCATTCTTGCTCTTCTTCTTCTTCTTCTTCTTTCTCTTCTCCTCTTCTTCTTCTCTTCTTCCTCCTCTTCTCTTCTTTCCTTCTTCCTTTCTTGTTCTCTTCTTCCGAGGAGGAGGTTGATACTTAGCTCCATCAGTGACAAATACTTGGAAAAGTATGTGGCATGGTTGGTTTTAGTTCATGGCATCACAGGTGACAGCACAGTCAGTCTGATGTTTTCGGCCATAGGGAGGCAGAATATCATGACTGAGGGGCATGGCAATGCTAAACTGCTCACCTTATAGTAGATAGGGAACAGAGAGACAAGAAAGGTATCTAACGAAATACACCCTGTAAAGGTACAGCCTAAAAATACACTTCTTTTGTCTGGGCACCACCTCCTACTTCCCACCACCTTTCAACAATACTGTCAAATTTTAAATATGCCCGTGGATGGAACCATTGATTAAGTCACCACCTTCATGACACATCACTTCCTCAAAAAAGAAAGAGGGAAAGGACTTTAAAATTCTGCCCCTAAAAACACGGTTGAGGGGTGGTTACTCTGAGTTATGGGACCGCCGTTTGACAGAATGTGAACTTGGGGGGTGCAGCATTGCTGTGGAACAATGGTCTTGTACCCTGTAAAGATTTGTCACTTGTATTGGCTTAATAAAATGCTGATTGGCAAGGCAGGAAGTATAGACGGGGTGACCAGAATAGGAGAATTCTGGGACGAGAAAAAGCTCAGT
Organism: Arvicola amphibius; assembly: GCF_903992535.2. Taxonomy (NCBI): domain Eukaryota; kingdom Metazoa; phylum Chordata; class Mammalia; order Rodentia; family Cricetidae; genus Arvicola; species Arvicola amphibius. The sequence goes on along the minus strand of NC_052047.1, from coordinate 12,191,105 downwards.
CTGCAGTCGTCACTTAGACACAGAGGAAACAAGATGAGAATGCCTCACTGAAAAAATGTACCAAGCCATGTGGCTAACACAGACAAGAATTATGGGTTAATGTAAGATATAAGAGTTAATAAGAAGCCTAAGCTAATAGGCCAAACAGCTTATAATTAATCTAAGACTTTGTGTGTGTTTTTTGAGACTGAATAGTTGCAGGACCAGGTGCCATGCAGACTGGAAGAGGTTGCCTTGCATTGCTACCAAGCACTTACACATAACCTGAATGAGATTCCATCTGCCAAACCCCACTTGCCCAAGGAGACCAATGTAAGGCTGCCCAACTGCCGGCTAAGCCACCTCCTGCCTTGTGACCCTCTGCCTTCACTATCACCTTGCATGAGGGTCTGGCCTTGGAGAAGCCCAAAGCAGCCTGGTGAAGAAGAGCAGAACCTGATTGCAGAAATGGAATCACTGCCCATGCCTCTGAAGCCGGGTGAAGCTGGAGTTCCCAGACTCAGACTTCAGAGAAAATATGAAATTTGGATAGTTAATTGCTGAAACAAGGCCCTTTGTCTATAGACGAAGGACTGACCAGAGAACATGATTTATGACCTGCCAGGAAAGTCACAAGACCTGGCCTAGATTTCTAGAGAAAGGAGTGACTCATTCTTACTTGGAGAAAAAAAAATAAGAAGAGTAAGAAAGCTGTAACAGTAATTGCAGAGCATGTTTTCCGTTCACAGCCTTGACGCCCCTCATTCTCCACAGGGTCTCATGTGTCTGAGTCTTCCTACAGACTTGGCTCTACATATAAACTGGGTGTGCCCCATCCAGCTCTATTTCTTAAGAGGTGCTTAGTACATTGCCACATGATTGAAGTCGGAGGAAGCATGTGTAAGAAAAATACATTATGGTTTGGTGGCTATTTTATTCTGTAGATTTCAAAAAAATCCATTTCCTACCTGACATATTCTAAAGAACCATAAAGCGAGTACCTCCAATGATGAAAGAAGGTAATTCACCAATAGGAATGATAGAAAATACAGACTGGTAAAATTGAAACTCTTCTCATTTACAGTACAGCTTTCTGTACGTGCTAATCAATCTCTTTATCTTTTCCAGATGTAGTACTGATAGGATTTTAACTCTGAGCCCAACTTTATAAGATAAGCAATTAATTTTGGAGCATCCTTTAAAATTATTTCCCTCTGAGATATAAAACAAGATCTACCAAGAGACCCAAAGTTTCCTTCATAGCATGAGAATTTTAGGATTGGTATGTCTCTGAGGATTCTTTATCTCTAACTTCAGCCTGAGGTAAAATGCTGTAAATATTAAGCAGGCGCGTATGTGCACATTACTTTGAGTACCTCAGGGTCCCAGCTGTCTCCTTGTAAAATGAGAGGTTTAAACCGGTTGACAAAGATCCCTGAATCCAACAAAATTTATCTAATCATCTGTGACCACTCTTGGCCTCCTCCTCCTCCCTCTATTCAGGGGCGTGAAAGGAGAAGATGTATAAACAAGTTCCAGCTGCTAATGAGGTGAGAGGTTGAATGTGCCGACCTCCCAGACTCTGCACTGCCTGGGTAACGTCTAGAGGAGATGCCCATCATTCCTCTTGACATGAGGGAGGGGGTTTGTTTTTAAGTAACTGCTAAGGAATATGCGACTCTTTGGTTCTCTGAGTGTCAAGACTTGGAACCCCCATAGGTAGTTGCTATAGCTGTATGCGGTGGAGCTTACTGAAGACCCACGTCAGGTAATCAGTGCAGGTCATCTTGGCTGTATCACAAAGTCTGTTCAGAGGTCCAACCACTCAGTACATTTCCCCTTGACCAAGATTAAAGCTCCATCAACTTTGAATGTGGATCTGAAATTTCCAGGTTCTTAAATGGCAAGCGGGGGGGGGGGGGGGGGGGGAAGGGGGGATGTTGTGGAATATTACTTGAACTATGTAAAGGTGTGTTACATTTGTTTATGCTTCATTTGTTTAATTATGCAAAGGTGTGTTGCTTTTGTTTATGCTGAATTTGTTTAACTATGTAAAGATGCGATGCTGTTTTACCTTTCAGGTGTCTAAGGCACCCGAAAAAAAAAGCTGGTCTAATAAAAAGCTGAATGGCCAGTAGCCAGGCAGTGTTGCAATAGGCAGGGCTGGCTGTGGGGCATTATACAGGCCACATATTTCTGCATTGTATGGCGGCCAGGCTCTCAAGCTGAAGGTGCGTGGTTGATTGGCAGTTATGATTCACCAGACTAGCTTTAATATATATATAATTCAGTTTTAATAAAGGAAAGGAAAGGGAACTTACAAACCCAAGGTTCCAGCGAGGAGCGTGCAGGAAAACAAAGAGCAGGCGGGCCATAGGCCCGCAAGATTTTATAAGTCAATATTAGCCTAAGGGGGACACGCCTTTAGCCGAAGGGGGACACGCCTTACAAAACAAGGTTTTTGGCTAGGCTTCCCCTTCATCAAGCCACAGTTGGCACCTGAGGTGGTCGCCTAGTACTTACAGACAGGCTTTTGCCTGGGTCAGGATATGCTAATGTTTTTCTGCTCCCTTCTTTGTAATTATTGAGCTCACCTGGGAATAGGTGCTAATCCAAGCTAGTGCCAGAACAGCCATAGTTGTGGACATGACTTTAGTCCTGCTACCCCAGAAACAGAATGCTAATGAACTTCCCCCTCAGTTCACCTTTGGATATAAAAGCAGTTTTGAGAATAAACGCAGGTGATGTTCAGGATTTGAATGGACCCTGAGACTCCTTTCTGATATTGCTGTGTGAACTGTGTCTCAATTATTCCTATGCCTCCATACCAGTATAGAGAGATAATTTATGTTGTGGTTGGACCCCTACAGCTGGCAGGCAGAGAGAATAAGTAGAAGGAGAAATATAGGCTCAAGAGAAAATGAGGAGAGAGAACAAGGCAGAAAGAGAGGGAGACACCCAGGGCCAGCCAGCCAGTCACCAGCCAGCCAGACACAGAGGAAAGCAGGAAAGTCGGATGTAACAGAATGAAAGAAAGGTAAAAGACCCTGAAACAAACATAGATGAAGAGAAACAGATTCGATTAAGTTATAAGAGCTAGTGAGACAAGCGTAAGGTAAGGCTGAGCATTCATAACTAGTGTTAAGTCTCTGTGTCATGATTTGGGAACTGTTTGGTAGCCCCAGAGAAAGCAAGCTACAGTGGAACTCATCAGACAACCTGTTCCTTCTTTGCTATTGTCTCTTAACTTCATTCTAAAACATCTCTCATTGGTGGTTTAGTGAACTATAGCATTAAAGAATGTTAATTGCAGGATTTCTAGTTAACCTTATAGGAATAAGAACAAGCAGTGGCTCAAAGCCTAAGTAAGTTCCCATATTCTGTCGTCATCGGTTACTACTAGTCATTTGTTAACCTTTCATGACAAAGTACAACACAGAGTGGGTAAACACTGGAGCTGAGAAAACAGAGCCTTGGAACAGAAAAAGACAGAAGCCCAACTTAAGGAAGAGCAGGACATATATCCGAAGAAATGAAGACACAAAATTAAAAAAGGTTAGACATGCAGAGAACGATGTAAATTGGTCTAGGAGGCACCGTGCTTGCTGGTGAAGCCAAGCACTGATAGAACCCATGGGACTGGAGCACGTGTGGGCAAGGTGGTTTCTTTCTGTAAACAACACAGACTGACTCCTAAGAGGATGAGTAAGAGAGTAGGTAGATAGACCCGGTTTTCCTTAAACATCTAAGAGCACACCAATGGTTGCTAGTGAAAATGTGCTCATGGAAATAGTTATACAACAAGAGGCTCCACCTAGTATATCAGGAAAATGCTAGCATGAGCCACAAAAAAGCATTACATCCAGACTCATTAGAAGAGCTAGAACAAAGAGCTGACACCAAATGCTGACATGGCTAGGGGAAATTTATATCATTCATACACTCTAGGGGACACTGCAAAATGATACAGATACCTTGGAAAATGAGTTGGTGGTTTATTCGTTTTATTTTATGCACATGGATGTTTTGCCTGCATGTGTACCACTTACACACCTGGGGCCCACTGAGGCTAAAAGAGGCCATCAAATCTCCTGGAACTGAAGTTACAGACACGTGTGATATGCCATGTGGGTGCTGGGAGTCAAACCTGGGTCCTCTAGAAAGTTATTTTAATGATTTAACCAGCTCTGTAGACCCTAATTAATCTTTTAAAGGCATACAACTATTAAAAATAAGTTGTATAATATATAATATAATAAGTATAATTCTTATAAATTAATCATTCCCACTGGCACAATAGTGGTATGGATGTTATGGGAATAACCAAATATTTTCTGAATTTATTTAAGGCCCACCATGAGACACAACTCATGCCTGGTTCTGATGACTGGGCTAGGAACCCATGGCTGTATAGGTCACAGACTCTAGGGAAGAAACTACTATTGTTCTGCAAAATGGGCTTCATGCCTCTGGTGGTTTGAAAGAAAATGGTCCTCAAAGAAAGTGGCACTTTTAGGAGGTATGGCCTTATTGGAGAAAGTTATTGATTTTTTTAATCATAGGTCTCTGGGCTATCCGGTCTCCTGTTTATGGTTATCTGAGCAGTGTGTGCATTAGTCTTTAAACTATGTCTTATACTAAAGCCAAATTAAGAATTAAATAACTAGGGACTGTGTCACTGTGGGAGCAGGTGTTGAGGTCTCTTTTCTCAAGCTTCACTCAGCATGGCAGTCAATCAACTTCCTGTTGCCTGCCTATCAAGACCTAAGGACTCTCAGCTCCAGCACCACACCTGCCTGCCATCATGCTCCCCGTCATGACGATAACGGACTAAACATCTGAAACTGTAAGCAAGCCATCCCAATTAAATGCTTTCTTTGTAAGAGTTGCCATGATCGTGGTCTTCTCCCAGCAATAGACAAACCCCTAATCAAGACAATGACCCCTTGGTACTTATCTTTATACTCCTAGATTAGTGCATCTCTCAACCCTCATCAAAGAAACGTCTCTTTGCAGTAGATAGTAATCAATACAGAGATTCACAACCCTCTAGTATTGCCTTCACTGTTGTCAAATGACAGGATTAGACCATGAACAAGCCCTTGGACAAGTCCATGATCCAAGTAGGTGATGCAAAGGGTGGAGCCATGCTTCTTAGTCTTATCCTATTTATCAGAGATCATCTGATAATCTCTATGAAAATAGCAACAGCCTTCTTTCTGGAATTAAATGAAAACAACAGCAGCCTTCTTTCTGTAATTAGCCTAGAAGTCCTAGATGAATGACACCCTGTCTCCTCCCTCCCAGAATGCTGTTTTGCATACTACAGCACGGTTACTGGAGTTACACATGGGGGAAACGCTAAACCTCTCCTTTCCTGGATAAAGTAGTATCTCCACCCATTTGTCCTACAAGATCTCTTTCAACAGAAAGAACAAGGAAGGAAAGAAATCCTGTGCGGACATGCACAGTGTATTCAAGAGCATGGTATTTCCATATGAAATGAGGGTGTTTGAGGACTTCTATTGTATATCTCAGTATCATCTATATTTTAGATGTGTTTATTTTATGTGTATGAGTGTTTTGCCTGTGTGTATGCATGCATGTGCATGTACCATGCATTTGCAATGCCCACAGAGGCCAGAAGAGGCCCTAGAACTGGATTTACAGATGGTTGTGAGCCATGATGCATTCCTGTAATCCCAGAGCTTGGAAAGTGGAGACAAGGGGATCAGGAATTCAAGTTCATCCTAAAGCAAATAGCAAGTCTGAAGTCAGGCTATACTATGTGAGACCCTGACTCTAAAATTTAAAAAAAAAAAAATGCTGAAATTAGATATCCAGAAATATTCACTGGTTTTCCTAGGTCTGCAAGTCAGTGGAAGCTCGGATCATTTAGGAATTCTTCAAAGACCACGAAGTGGACTTTGCCTCTTCTAATGAATTTGTTGGAAATCACTTAAGTGGAAGAAGAATCCTTGGGTAATTCAAGAGCACTGTCTTAATAGTCAGACAATGACCATTTCAGAGATCAAGTGCAACTGAGGCTTCTAAAAATTCATTCCCATTTCCAAAGACCTTCCTAGCTCGTGCTTTGCTGCCTTGCTTCCTCATTGTGTATTGGAATTGAGGGAGAGATTTGATACGACCAAAACACATTGTATGAAATTCTCAAGGAACAGATTTAAAAAGCAGAAACTTGCAGAATAATGCATTATATAATAGAAGGAATTGAAACCCTTTGAGCAACGTTAAGAATCCTAGAGGGAAGTTATCACACAGCTTTCCAAAGCTCCCCAACACCGCATCCCCGTGGAAATCTACCTGAGCCGAGTCCAGGCATCTTTTTCTCTGGACAGAACATGACCACATTCTCTGAATGTCAATGGTTCCTTGGATTTACTCTTTCTTGTTTTTTCACACTCCAGGGTTCTTTTATTTGGTCCACAGATGTGACCAGTTATGACTTAGACACAATAAAACTGGGGAGAACTGGTTTCTAGAGTTTTCTAATACCAAACATTGATGCAAAGTCTGTTGAGCACAGTTCAGGAATTCTCTCTCTGGAGGAAAATGGATGATGTATAATAGGAAGTGCCAATGCATCAAACAAGACAAAATAAAAAGAGGGAAGAAGGAAAGCTTTTATGGTTGACCATTTCGACCATTCCATTCTGAGCAACCACTTAGAGACTAGCCATGCATGAAACACTGTTACTGGGACTCTTAGAACAGGATTATTTCATCGTTGCTTCCCCCACCCTTAAAGATCTTAACAATTTCTCTCTCACCAGACCCTCTTGAGATCTTAATGAACTTGGTCACACATAAGTCAAGTCACAAATAGGATAAAGAAGTTCCTTGGGTTAGTTTGCTCATCCTAGATTATAAAACAATGACTGACCATAGACCTGAAAATATGCATACAAGTAATATTATATGTATGAATGTATATATATATGTGTGTGTGTGTGTGTGTATATATATATATATATATATATATATATATATATATACACTCTTAATGAAAAAGGAGGCCAGTGAATTTGTAAGTGAGCAAGGGATGGTATATGGGAGTATTTGGAAAGAGGAAAGGGAAGGGGGATATGATGTAAGTATTTTATAATCTCAAAAAGCAAAAGAAACATTCGCTGTGGTCTGGATGGAATGGTGGGGAGAGTGTGTGCCCAGAGGTGGAGAGCACGTGTCAGTGTGTGGTACTAGCTCTGATGCATGGGCCTTCCCTCTGGAAGATAACCAAGTCTGGCTGCCCAGATGGGAAGTACAGAGGGAGTAGGCCAGAGTGGTGTTGGTCTACTGAGTTAAACATTGCTTTATTTATTTATTTATTTAGTATTTCTTTTCTGTCTAGACATCCTAATCAGTCTGAGGCTGCTGGAATCAGCATTGTTAGCTTCAACAGCCTTTGGTCAGCAGTTTGCCTCAGACTCCTCCTTGACTTTGCCCTCTTCTTCACCACCATCTTCATCCTCATCCTCCTTCTTCCTGTATCTTATCATTGGCCTCTTGTTCTGCATTTTCTTCTGTGGAAAGGGACTTAGGGCGGGGCATCTCTTCCGCTCTCCTCCCACACAACTTCCTCTTCGTATGTCCTTGGTAGTAATCTTAGGGGTGGTGTTTTCAATTGTGACCAACATGGTGGGTGTGGCAATGAAGCCGTGCAATGGATTAGTTTTAAAAATGAGAATTGGGCTACACAGAGAAACCCTGTTTTGAAAAAAAGAAAGACAAAAAGTGAGATTTGGGGGCCCCTGGATTTATGGGGGATGGGGAGGAGCAGAGAGGGTTCATTTATGATGGAGAAGGCACACAGCTAAACTGGCTACCGTGAGCTGGAGTCAGAGTCATGTAAAAAGATGGTTTTCAGAGGACTAAAGTAAACCATTAGGAAGACAAAACTACAAGGTATTTCCCTTGAAACCAGTATTTATAAGGATGACACTGTCATTCCAATATGAATGTTGGTACAAGGGCACAGGGTTGTTTATTGGACCCAGAGAAAGTTTGCACTGGGAGGGCTAGAGAAAGGAGCTAGGTCTTCCAGGTTGGAGATGAAAACCTGTTTACAAAACCCTGCAACAGAGAGCCAGAGGGAAGTGGCTGCCAAGCAGTTCTCCCTCAAACTCCAATCTCCAATATAATGAATGTTCCTTATTACCGAAACTCAGCCCAAAGCCAGAGAAGGGGGGAGGGAGGGAGAGAGAGAGAGATGTGGTTGGAGGCTGCTTGTTCATTCCAGGCCGCCCAGACCCAAAATAATCACACAGAAACTATATTAATTGCAATACTGTTTGGCCAATAGCTTAAGCATATTTTTAGGTAGCTCTTACATCTTAAATTATCCATTTCTATTAATCTGTGTATTGCCATGTGGCTGTGGCCTACCAGTAACCAGTAAGGTTCCATCTGGCATCTGTCTCCTTCGGTGGCTACATGGCATCTCTTTGACTCCACCTACTCTCTCTCTGCATCTCTGTTCGAATTTTTCTCCTGGCTTTATTCTGTTAAGCCATTGGCTGAAAGCAGCTTCTTTATTAACTAATGGCAATAAAAAATATTCACAGCATACAGAGGGGAATCCCACATCAGAGAGAGAACTTTACCTGTCAAGTCTCCCAGTGCATAGAGCAAAACAGAGCCAGGTCTGAGGTAGCCATAGAAAGTACAACCAGAACACTTGAGATGCCTGCTGGGCAATAGTCATGCAGGGCACCTACTAGCTCAGAAGGTTCTATTTGACTAAGTTATCTGACATTTCTTGGGACCGCTGGTTACAAGTGGTTCCTGGAATGCCCAAGGCAAGCATCATTCATCTCAGCCTTGGAAGCAGCTCAGCACTGGGGGAGGGGAAGGCCATATCTCACCACTTTCCACTGGAACATGGCCAGAGACCAAGTCAACGACATCCAAAGTGACTGGAAAGCAAGTGATTATAGTATTTTTCTTGGCTATTAGGTCACAAGGTTCATAAAAACAGGAAGCTGTGTTGGCATTCTTATAAACTTTGATGATAAAATAAACTAATTCAGAATAATTAATTTTATAAAAATAGACATTTCCTACATTCTTTATTATAGATCAATTATTCTCTTCCTTGGTTTAATTTTAGTTATATTTATAATTTATATTAAATCTAGTAACAGAAAAATAAAGCTCCCCATTAGAATAAATGCATATCAAAACCCTGCTGCCTGCTGTTTGAAAAGTATATCAAATAATATTTTTTTAAAAATGGTTTAAAGCAAAAGGCTAAATTGTATGTGAGGATTAACATCTGCAGCAATCACAACAGAGTAATTCAGGACCAGAAAGAGTTCTAGAGATGAAGAGATATAATGACAAAGGAGTTGTATCATCAATAACACAGAACCATAAATGTATTTATACCTAATTACACAACTTCAGAAATACACAAACTTGAGAATAGAAATAGGTAGGATCAGAATAACACTTGGATGTCTCGCTCATCTCTTTCACCAGTTAGTATAACTGCTAGAGAAACTAAGAGTGTTGAAGAACAGAAACGCAGTCATAAGGAACCTGATGTAGACACAGATAGACCATGTATAGAGTAATTCAATCAAATTCACATTATTTTCAGATGAACATGAGACATACACTAAGACAAACTCAGGAGGACTAGAAAAAAGCCAAAAGAAATTTAAACCCTTGAAATCCTATAGAGTTCTTTGGACACAACAAAATAAATTAGTCATTGCTGATGGGGCGATTTGGCAAGAAAACACACTTCCAAATGATTCACTAGCTAAGCTATCACAAGAAACGTTATGCCAGATTTTTATCTGAATACTGCTGAAAATGCAGCACAGCCTCACTTATAGACTGTAGGTACTACAGGGGGTGCACACCTGTAATCCCAGCGCTCAGGGAGCAGGCAAGAGGACGGCAGACCATGGCCATCATTATTGTTGGTTACTCAGGGGACTAGAGGCCAGTCAAGAATAGGCACCATTTGTTAAATATGCTTTCTTTTTTTCCGTTTTGTATTTTTTTGCTTCTTTGTCAAAACTCAGGTGTTTGTAGGTGTGTGGATTAATATCCGGGTCTTCGATTCAGTTCCTTTGCTCCTCCTGTCTATTTTTATGCCAATATCAGGCTGTTTTCAGTACTGTAGCTCTGTAGGAAAAAAAACCTGTTCATTTTAAATGACTATGCTTTATTGTGCAGATATTTAACCCCAATAAGACTGATTTTAAAAACAAAGAACAAATATAATAAAGATTTTTTAAAAGACAAAACAAAATCATTGCAGAAATAAATTCATAAAATATCAAAATATATGATTGAAGAGATGTTCCATATTATAAAAATAGCAAATATGGAAGACATTTTAAAGGCATAGACTATCTGAGAAAATGAAAGCTGGAGGAAAAAATAAAATCCCTGATATCTTCCTGAGTATTAAGGAAAACTCAGATCTTCAGTTTGAAATGCTTTATCAATAAATTCTTTATCGATGGACTTTTTTATTCAGTGGATTTATCTATTGAAATCACTTATAAAAATAGCTTGCTTTCCTCGTACATCTCCTCTGACGTGGCCAGCATGATGCATCAGGTCTCGGCATAAATGCTAGCTCCCACACTATCTGGTATTGCCTACCCTTTTCACGGTGTCTATTTGTCTCTGTAAATGCCTGGGGAAGAAGTACCGTGAACAGGCGACTGCATGGTCTCAGGAACTTGACCTCTTCCGCTCTCAGGTCTGGGCCTAAAGCAATAGTTTAAGTCTGGAAACCAGACACTGGGTCATGACAGGAGAGTGACAGCTGTCAGCCTGTGGTCATCTCACCTCTGATTCTCTAGACGGAGCAGCAACCCTCTGGCTGCTCTAAGCACCTACCCGAAGGACACTGTTTTCTATGGTCAGTGCCACAGCTCGCCGCAAATCAGACCTATCTGTTACCCTTCATCTTTGTCAAATGCTAAGAGAGCTGCATCTACCTGACTTCTAAGGAAGTGTCTCCATCTACCCCCATTTTAAGTGTGTGTAGGGGTGCAGAGGTCCTGTCATTGATGAGCCTAGCTCTGCACCGGCACCTCTTACCGACCGGCACTGAAGTTCTTACTGCTGCTGGCGTCCTTCCCTCCAGGGCTGCTCTTCCTGCTTCAGTAAATGGTGTCTCTTCTGGAGCAGAGATGCCTTCTGGGATTTACATACTGCGCCCACACTAACATATATACGTCACACTGATTTATTCTTTTCATCTGCCATCTGCCACAGAGACTCTGGCACTTCCACCAGTCGTGTGAGGATTGCTCTTTCTATGCTAAAAGGCACAGTAAGTGTGTTTGCATCATGTCCTGGCATCCTTGCTTGGATTTTAAGTCAAGTATCCTAGATGAGTCTTCCAAGTTCCGTTTTCCAACAATATGTTCTGCTCTTATCAATCCAGGACTTCCAGAAGCTCTCCTTCCCCCACTTCTCTCTTCCCTCTTCCTGTTCTCCCTCCTCCCCTTTTCTTCCCTCCTTCTCCTTTGATTTGGATAAGATCTTTATCAAATACAGCATGTTTATTCCTGTGCTAAGGAATATACAGAGCTTATCATCTTGACTTAATCATCACTTTGGTTCTATTTAGTAATCCGAGCAAGCTCTTTAAAAGGAAATGCAGATTCAGGATGAATAGTGTTTCCCAACCACTCAGCTAATTCCACATCAACCTATTCCTGAACCCTGATCCTATTCCAAATGCCATCTTTTCAGCGATGACTCTGTTTGTCATTGCCTCTTTAAGTCTCTATTATTGGCAACACAAATGCCTGAACAATGCTTTTTTGAAAGGAAATTTTTTTTTTACAATTGTGAAATATGTGTTTATTCTGATACTTCCAACCAGTTACGCAACAAATCCATGAGAAATTGCCAGACAAATTTTACATAGTTTCTAAAGGACTGTGGCTTTTTTTTATGGTGTCAAGTTTAAAATCCTTCACCTTGAAAGTAGGGAGTGCATTTGAGTCTGCTCTCTATACATCTGATTCAGCTTGAAAGCTGGCTCCCCAGCCTGTGCTGATACCCGGGCCAGCATCAGCAGGTCCTCCAGGTGTTGGCTGCTTAGAGCTGTAGGTCTCCCATCCTTCCTATGATGAGTTTCTGTGTGGGCTCAGGCTCCTTACTGAACGCTGAGACACCATGTGTCTCCACAAATGGGTAGACAGTGAAAACCAACTGAGGCAGGGTACTGGAGAGACTAGGAATCGTTGTCCCGGGTCTGCGGCAGAGTCTTTGCTAACATACACAAGGTCCTGACTTCTGTCTCTGGCACTGGGAGAAAATTTAAGGTGATTCTATGCCATGGTCAGGGAGAATCTTGGAAACAGGCTATAACAGTATAGCCTGGGGAATATATTATAGAAATTGTTATACTATTGTGTATACATTTGCCCTATATTCAAACTCAAGACACAACCCTGCTCCCACGGCTCAACTGAAGGCTCACTTTGCTGCATTTCTCCTAAGTTAACAGGCTGGAATAATCTCTTTGACCTCTTCAAAGTTTTACCCTACTGATAGTAAATCTATCTAATAACATCTATTAACATCTATCTATCTAATAACATCTTTGCGGCTTAACGTCTTCATGCATGTGTCTGGCCTCTGAAGCAGACTGGGCCCACCGAGCACTTTACATTGCTGTTCTGCGTAACATACTGGTCATGGGAGATAACTACAAGGAAAGTGATTTGTATCCTTGTCATAGATTTCTTAGAAACAAGCCCTTTCACTCTCTGATATTTCCTCATTCTCTAATAATGATGCAAGTTTTATCTTTTCTTAGGTCTCCCATGATGCTGACATCCTTATCTATCCTATATATTTTTCATTTTGTACTTCCTCTCTTGTGTAACTGTGCCCTGGGAACCGTAGGCAGTTAAGTTTATTAGGGGTGATTAACACAAACTGGGTAAGTTCCATATAAGGCTAACAACTCTTGTAGCTATTTTCAAAATTTTTTTGCTATGATTAAGTCCAACAAATCTGGGGAAATATCCTGTGATTTATCGTCTATAGTGGCTAAAGACAAATCCTAAAAAATGGCTTGAAATATTATTGCACAAAGTAAGGACCATGGGCCAACAGCATCCGTGTTATCTGGGAGCTTGTTAGATAGACATTTCCCATGCCCTGCCCAGGTACATAGAATTAATTTGAACTCTGGTACAATCTTTAGGTGATTCCTATGAATATTTACATTTCAGAAGCTTGAGTTTTAAAAATAAAATAATTTAATGAGGATTCTATATAAAGAAGGCCTTTGGTTGTGCCTGTCATGGGCCTGGCACTATGTCTAATATTTCATGCATTTCTATTAACTATAAAGGTACAATTTCTGCTTTATTTATGGAAATCTGAAATTTAGATATTAACTTGCCCAAAACCATCTTATAATTAATAATGCTGATCTTGGACGTTGCACTGTCTGCCTTGACGTTATCTTTTAGATTTTGTTCTGCAGATATTAACTGGCCCTGAGTGTTCCTGACCACTATCCCAGAATGCACAGAGAGCATTTATTCTTCTCTCTCCTCTGCAGCTTTCAAGTCAGTGACTGATGAGGGTTTGGGCCTACATGCTCCAACTTCCTGAGCACTCTAGGAAGATAATTTTGTACAACATTTTGCATTATAGCAAACGCAGGTTTCCTGCAAGACTAATCTCCAATTGCCCACCAGTTTTGATGCACCTTTCCCTGGTTCTTTTTCTCCTCTATTTTCCTTCATCTCTCAGGAACTAGCTCTTGGGGCTGAAGAGCTGGATCTGTGGTTAAGAGCACCCACTAATCTTCCAGGGAACCTGGGTTCAATTTTTAGCACTGACGTCATAGTTCACAGATGTCTGTAAGTCACTCCTAGGAGATCAGACACCTTCTTCTGGCTTCCTCAGACATGGCCTGCATGTGGTACACATGCAGAAACAGACTTAATACACATAAAATACAAATAAATGTTTTCATCTTAAAAAAAAAAAAACTGTATCTCAATCTCTGCTTCTAAAACTATCAGCATAAAGAGAGCAGAAAAGCGAGCTGGCTCCTGAGAGACTATTCGCACTGCGCTTCTGAAGAGTACTGTCAAACGAACAGTTATTTTCCTCACACCTAGGAATAAAGATGCACTATGTGAGACTGACAGCAGCTGAAAGACACGATCCTGTCATGCTTATTAAATGAAGTATGCGTCCTACGGGAATCCGAGGGAAAGGTTTGCATTATTTTCTCCTCCGATCTATGGGCATCTGCAGTGGGTTCGGTTATCTCATCTCTGCAGACCTGACTGACCCTCTTGTCTTTTGCTTACTATTATTTTCTCTAGAAGAAGTAAACAAGTGTCAGAGGGACACGCACAGCTTCTGTCCCCTCCCGTTATCATGCAGGGAAGCTAAAGATCAATGTGTAAAATCAAGCGTCTCACCTCGACCCTAACTGCTGACCTTTGTTCTCAGTAGCAGCATTGTGTGACAGATGTGGGTTTAGTGCGGGGGAGGGGGACACTTTCACTTTGCACTCAGTCACGGTAATTAGGTTGCCAGCTGTGTTTGTACTAATGAAAACCTCATCTGGATTTTCCTGGCAGAAGCAGAAGAGGTCGGGCTAAACGAACAGCAAGAGACAAAAAAAAAACAAGATTAAACAAATGCTGGCATTTCTAGAGTGTTCGAGAAAGCTGATCTTAAAGGCCAGAAGCAGGAGGGTGAGCGGGAAGGCTAACAGCAGAGAGCGGAGGGCAGGCATCGACACCCAGGTGTCCTGCAGTCATCACAACTCACACCTGCGCAGGAACAAAGTGTGAGGACAGAGACAGCATCCTTACTGGAAGCCATCAGACTGCTCAGGGGGCCAGAGGCTTAGAAGCCAAGGATTAATCCTGCCTTGGTAGCCCTTCTGCCTCAGACAAGCAAACAGCCTGCCTATCAGAAGACACCAGGCATTTAGTTCCCTACCATTTACTCAGCAGAGAGGGTTATCACTGTCCTTTTTCACTGCATCTGCCATTGCCCCTTTATCACAAATGAGATGAATTTCCCAGGGCCCTACATTCTGGCAGGTGCTGAATCGGGACCCGAATCTGGGGGGGTCTGCTTGTAAGTCACAAACTCTTGCCCATAACATGTAACTCCCTAGCAATCGAAACGGTGTTGGGCCCGAAGAGGCACAATGAAGAGATCCTGTGAGGACGGGAAGCCGGTGGAGAAGTGAAAGTGGAAAGGCTGGGGTGCCTGTGGTGCAATCCTTTGGGGACAAAGTTCCCCATTCCCGAGGTGCGGGGGCTGGAGGCTGGGGCAGCAGAACATAAACATCCACAGACCTTGGGGAGCCCATGTGGGGTTTTCCTGGGCCCGTGGCGCTGTGCAAGCAAATTTTCCAGGGATTTTCACCGTGAGTGTCTGGACGCTAAACATTTCCATGTGCTGTGCTCAAACGCCTTCCAGAGTGAGTAGATGCTGAACGGAGGACCAGGCTCGCACAGCTCGGCTCTCTCCCACTATCTTCGAAATATAAACATGTGGGTAAGAATTGGCTTGCAGGGGTCTGGAAAGACGACTGAACGGTTAAGAGCACTAGCTGCTCTTCCAGAGGACCTGGGTTCAAATCCCAGCACCCATGTGGCAGCTCACAACTGTCTGTAACTCCAAGAACTGACACCCTCTCACAGACACACATGCAGGCAAGACACCAAAGTACATAAAATAGAAAATTTTAGAAAAAGAATTGGTTTTCAAAAGGGAAGATTAAGTTCTTATGCATGTGTGGGCTGTCACTTCAAACTAGAAGTACATGAACTACATGTAGGTAGGTGGCATTGCTAGGACATTCACCTTGCTCCCCCCACCCAGACACAGCAATGATAATATTGGTGTTTGGATTTCAATATTCTCTATACAACAGGCTTATTCAGTCACTGTGTTGAGTGAGCCCAGTTTATCAAGTGTTCATATCAAGGGAAATAATCCTGCTGGACTAACTCCAAGGCGGGTGCAGTCGAAATGTTTTGGGTCTTCCATCTATGTAGGAGACGGAAGTAGTTGCTCTTTTCTGTGTCTTTCTACAACACCCAAGAGTTATCCAAATATCCATGAAGCACCATGGATCTTTCCCTCAAAAGACATGATCTAGAAGGCAAGAGTAGCTAAATAGCTCTCCGTACCTGTCGTGGCAGCTCTCCTGATACTGAAGAGTGCAGATAGCGGTAGGTAAGGGAATTCTTAGCGGAAGGAAGCAGTCAGACTTGACCTGATGGGAATACAAGGGACTAGGTGAGCGAATGCATGAAAGATCAGTCACACAGAGAGACAAAGATCACCATCAACACTCCAAGCTGGAAAGAGCTTTGGAGGGTGGAAACTTGGGTTCCTCGATATTTCCCCCGAGGCTTCTCTTATTCCACATATTTGTTTCATGCCAGGATCTAGTTGTCAAATTTCACAGCTTCTTATTCAAGTGGAGAATCCAGCTCCAATTTGATAATGGAAGGATAATAGAATTCTTCCTTTGGAAAGAATTCTAGCAAAAAGATGTATCAGCAAGGAGTGTTTGTACAGGCAAATGTAGACAATCTAATCTTTACTGCAAAATAGGTATGTAAATTTCCTTCAGGTATCCAGGGTGGAAAACATCTGTCCCTACCTCTTGCTTACCAGCCCACTCGGGGTTTGGGACAGTGCAACTGTTATGGAAAGCAAATCAATACACAGAACTTGGAAAAGAGAGGTCTTTCTTCAGATCATGTGGCTTAGAAACTGAGTGTAGGGCCAGGTGGTGGTGGCGCACGCCTTTAATCCCATCACTTGGGAGGCAGAGGTAGGTGAATCTCTTTGAGTTAGAGGCCAACCTGGTCTACATGAGCTAGTTCAAGCCCTGTCTTGAAAAGAAAAATGAGAGAGAGAGAGAGAGAGAGAGAGAGAGAGAGAGAGAGAGAGAGAGAGGAAGGAGGAGGAGGAGGAGGGGGGAGGAGGAGGAGGAGAAGGAAGGAGGAGGAGGAGGAGGAGGAGGAGGAGGAGAAGAAGAAGAAGAAGAAGAAGAAGAAGAAGAAGAAGAAGAAGAAGAAGAAGAAGAAGAAGAAGAAGAAGAAGAAGAAGAAGAAGAAGAAGAAGAAGAAACAACTGGGTGTAGGTTAAATCATGCCAGCTTGGCAGCTGTGGCTAAGCTGCTGCTTGGGCTCTGACTTCATTTTTCCTTTTAATAGAATGATCATGGAGGTTAGAGAGGTTAGTGGGGGAAATGCTGGCTCCACGCAGCAGAGTCTGGAGAGTCCGGGCAACTTGCTGGGCAGCCAGTAGCCAATTGATTAGCTCCAGGTTCAGGGAGAGATCTTTTCTAAAACATAATTTACTTTTATTTTATGTTGACTGGTGGTTTGCCTGCATGTATGTCTGTGTGAGGGCATCAGAAGGCTCAGAACTGGAATTACAGATAGCTGTGAGTTACCATGTGGGTGCTGGGAATTGAATCCGGGTTCTCTGGAAGAGCAGCCAGTGCCCTTAACTGCTAAGCCCTCTCTACAGCTACAAGAGATCCTTTCTCAAAAAACAAGGTGGAGAGCGATTACAAAGGACACCCACCATTGCCCTCTGACTTCCACATGTGCTCTTAGGCACATGTACACACACACACACACACACACAAATAATGAATTAATTTACTTTAAAAAAAAAGTATGTGTCTGGGTGTTTTCCCTGAATATATGTCTATGCACCTTGTGTGCACCTGGTGCCTGAGGAGACCAGAAGAGGATGATAGACCCCCTGGGACTGGAGCTGCCATCTGGGTCCTAGGAATTGAGCCTGGATTTCACACCAGCAGCCAAGTGTTCTTAACCCCAATAAATGAATTTTTAAAAGAAATATTATTGTGACAAAGTTTAAATAATACAGAATTTCCCACCATACCTTGTTTTCAATGAAAGGAAATAAATTCTTGGGATGTGAAATCAAGAAACTTGAGAGTCATTTTTCAATGGATAGCTTTCTTTTCTCGCACTCAAACACTGAATACTTGAATACTTCCAGGCCTCTTAACTTCCCATCTCCCAGATTTAGACCAGGATTCCTTGACTCCTTTGTTACCTGATTTCAAACACTGATATTAAATATAGTGGCCCCTCTTGCTACAATAAATCCCCAAATGGTTTTTAGTCTGTCCAGAGACCTTTTATAGAGCGGGAGGAATGATCTTTTCTCCTCTATACAAGGAAGTTAGCAGCAGCTGAACCAGGACAGGAGACACTGTGACTGGGTTGTGCCATCACGGAAAGGCCCCAAAAAGAGACAAAAATCACTTCCAGAGATGTGTCCAGAGGCAAAAATGTGAGGGCTTGCCTCCCATGGCTGGATCTGGCCAGTGCTACCAGAGTGAGAAACAGCAATTCCATCTTTACCTCTCTGTTAGTTCCTGACCTTCTTTGTGTGGTGTGTGTAGAGGCAGGGTGCATGTGGGTACATATGCGTGTGTGTGTGTGTGTGTGTGTGTGTGTGTGTGTAGAAGCAAGGCAGCGTCAACGTAAGACGTCTTCCTCCATCACTTTCCTATCTTATTTCTGGAGAGAGTCTCTCTTACTGAACCCAAAACTTGCTGATGAGCTTAGCAAGCCCAGGGATGCTCCTGGCTCTACCTCCCCAGTGGCAGGCTTACAGGCACACATCACCGTGGCTTTGACATGGCTGCCTGGGATCAAACTCGGGTCTCCGCATGTTTGTGGCAAGCACTTTATTGACTGAACCATCCCCCCAGACCCTCTCCTGGTCTTATTTGAGTTTGCTACCTAGAATATGAGCAACCTTTTTAGGTGCTCAGTGTTCTCTCTGACACAACAGAAGTCTCTCTCACCTGCAGGAGCTTGGGCATTCATGAGGCCTGAGGTCACACTGGGTTGGGAATCAGTCCCTGCTGCTAGTGGCTGGCAGTTTATTTAATTTTCAAAATCACCACGGACTTTCTGGGCTTTCTTACATCAAACAAAAAAGCAGGGACAAGTTCAGACACCTCGTTTTCTGTCCCAGCTGCAGGTTTCCTGCCCTTCTCACTAACCGTCTTCCACCCTCTACTCTCCTGGGCACAACCTGGCTTTTCCTTTCAAAGTCTTCCAAATCCTTGATATCTCTGTTTCTTAACTTAAAAAAAAATCAGCTGCTCAAAGAAGGCAAAAGTCATTTATAAACACTCATACACACACACACACACACACACACACACACACCCCATAGCATTTCATGAATGCATCAAAGGTTCAGACTGGGCACATCTACAGACAGGAAATAGTCTCGTGGTGTTTACAGTACAGGCCTGGGGTTTCTTTTGAGTTACTGAAGTATTCCTAGGTTGTCTACGATCTTGGCTAAATATCTGTGAATTTCCTAAAAGCAACTGAACAGTATATCCCAAATGGGTTAAAGTTGCACATCAATAGAGCGACTAAATACCATATGAGCTTTATGACGTGGACACATGTTATCAAGAGCTTATCAATGGGCTGAATTCTAGTTCCTGGGTTGGCATTTGTTTAAATTGGATGTCACCTTTGAAAACTTAGAGACAGCTGGTATAAAAAGCCAGCTTCCTGATATCTGCGTCTCCAGTACAGACATCTACAGTTTGCTGCCTGCAGACGAGCGCCTGGCAGCTGCTTGGGATCCTCGAGATGGGACCTGAGCTCTCACAGGCTCCTAGTCTTGCTGATGTGTCTCTATCAGATGATCGCTTCCAGGGGGTTGATATCTTTTCGGTTAGATCCTTACCAATAAACCAGATATTTGCGGAGCTTGTCCTTCCTCCCTTCGCTGCTCACGAGCCTGCATGAGCTTTGCGTGCTGCCTTCTGCCTTCCCCTTCATCTCACGAGTCTTTCCTGCCATTGTTATTATTGATTTTCACTCAGCTAAGCCATCTTCTGTCGGTTCTGCTACTTCTCTGAGTCAGCTGTTTCCTTTATTCCTGTTCATTTTATCGCCCAAACACGCCAAGGGTAATCCGTATTCGCTGCCATTTCCTTGCGTCCCACTCAGTGAGCTGGCTCCAATTCTGGCTTCTCTTACTCTACTGAAAGCTCCTGTTATGCTCTCTACGAGAGAGCAGTAAGACATTCAGTCTAATCCATGTCTCTCGAGCCTCACTTTCCTCAGGGCCTTGCCACTTTTCTGCTAGAAAATATAGAAACTGTAAAGAAAAAGACCCCTCCGTGTGCTCACCTAGTGTAGGAATTTTGAAGACCTGTGGCATGTGAGGCTTTTTTTTTTTTTTCCTCACACATTAATTTTCCTGACATTTTGTAGCTCTCCCTCTGGGACTAACTGCCCGACCAGTGTGTCCTGGATCTGACCGCTCGTTCAATAAACAACCAATAAAGCCGGGCTGTGTGGAGAAAGACTTCCTTCTAGAGTTTCCAGTCAGCTGAAGTACTAGGAGGACGTAGAATGCCAACATGGCGCAACCTCTGAAGAAAGCCTGTTTCTCGGAGAACACACAGCAAAGGGAGGTGACCTGCACCAGGTGGGTGGTGAGATCAGAGGAATCACACCCGGAGTCACTGCTGGGTTAAGTCACAAAGAGTAGAGGGACAGGAAGAGAAAAAGGGGAGGAGGGAAGAGACAACATTCTAGATGGGGGAAAGAGCCAAAAACAGTATATGGAAGCATGAGAGATAGACAAAAAATAAATTACAGAAGTGGAGGAAAGATGAAGCTAATAGAAGAGACAGAGTCTTCTTGGTCCTAAGTAGCGTTTTGCTATCCCCTGGGCATAGCATGATGTTGGAAGTATAAAGTGATGAAGACATGTTTGCTACAGCTCTCCCAACAACTACATAGCTGCCGCTGCATGTGGGGAATCTTGAGAGACAGGGGCCCAGAGAAGAGAAAGGGGCTTCAGAAATACACTGTTCCTGTGGGATAGCGGGGAGCTGATCGTGTTGCCAGTCTACAAATATTTAGACGGTAAAATCAATAGCGAAACTGTGGGTTCTATGGGTGCCATGAAACCGTGAGACCATGTGCGACCTTCCCAACTGCTGTGGTAAGAACTGACATCTGGGTCAAGGCCAAAGGTGCCATTGGCTGTAGTGTTGCCAGGGTCACGCTATTTGAAGTAAAGAACAAAGACCTAAAATGTTTCCTTCTGGAGAACTTCAGTGATTTGACAGTGATGGATTCTCTTCCGGGTCAGAAGTCGGAGAAGAACCTGAGTCAGACGAAGGAAGGTGTTGGGAGATCTCCTGGCTCGGTTCTTGAGCTGGATTAATAAACATGGCTCTTTTGGCTTGTGTTAGGTCCAAACCTCAGGCTCTGGGAATTGATCAGCAGTCAATTCAGACATTGTACACAGCTGAGTGGCGACAGGAAATTCCTAGGGCTGCCTTTCCAGGATTATCTCCTATCGCAGTCCCCTCCCTGTTCCTTGTTCATGCCAGGCTAGTGGTTGATCAGGCAATGCCTCCAATGACAAAGGAAGAAGAGGGGCATGGAACAGAAGTGGGGGGGTTCTGAATGTACCCCCACCCTTGCCTGGGACGATTCTTCCCGCGCTTCTCTGTACTTCGGTGAGGTCCGTCACATGCTGCGGGCACCATCAGCACCTTTTAGTGCTAACCTGTCCTCTCCTTCAACCCCAGAGGCAGGGATAGAGAGAAAGAGGCTGCCGGGCAGTGCACAGTCCCACAGCCTGGGTCCTTAGACCGGCAGAGGACTGGCTGGGTGTTCGCACCTCTGGCAGCTCTCTCTAAGCTTCATGGGAACGACCTTGCAGCAAGGATAGTGCAGAAGGCAGACAGCCCATCTGGAATGGACCCTTCGAAGGCTACATTTGTTATTCTTCTCTTTGATGTGAGTTAGTGTTCGGTTGCTATTGCCTAGGGGTTTAGAGAGCTGATCCACTGAAGAGTGAGGCCTCCCTCTCCTTCTGAGTCCCACTGCCCCACTTGAAGATTAAAAACATAACTCCTGAAGTGGTATGGAGGGAGAATAGGCCAACGGTGTCACTTTCTGGCATACATCCAAAAATGGAACGCTTGGGAAGTTTTCATGGTAGAGATTCTCCCATGTCCTTGATTTAGGAGACTATATTCAAATTTAATTCAAAGCTCATAGCAATACCACAAGGCTATGGTAGCTTTTAAGTGTTATTTGTTGGGCTATAGTTCTGATGCACAAATAAGGAGCTTGTTTATAGTGTGCAAGGCTCTGGGTTCCCTCCCCAACACCACGGAATGCAAATAAATACTTTCTCAAAACAGCTAGCTACCCAGAATTGGAATCCAGCCTCCAATGGACACTAAGGTTTGCACCTTGTCCCACACCATGCCTCTGTCCAGGCCACATTAGTTCATTTGTCAGTCTACCAACAAACTACATTCGTCAGACAGCTGATGAAAGGAGTGTGAGCTCACTACAAGAATAGCCTACAGAAGGCCATGGCAGGGCGCTGGAGAGATGGCTCCACTGTTAAGAGCGCTGGCTGCTCTTCCAGAAGTCTTGAGTTCAATTCCCAGCAACCACATGGCAGCTCACAACCATCTGTAACAGGGTCTGATGCCCTCCCTCTTCTGGCATGTAAGCATACATGCAGAGAGCACACAGATACATAAAATAAATGCATATACATACCATACTTTTGTACTCACATGGTTTCAATAGGGAAAGAATGGGAAATTCATTATGTTTTCCTCAGTGCCTATGTGAAGTCAAAATTAGCTCACAGTGCAGCAGAAAACAGTCCCTTTCAATTGTTTCAAAGCCTTCAAAGTTTCTGCAAACATCTACAAAAGTTACACTTCAGATATGACCTCCTGGGGCTGAGGAATGCTCAAGAATCCTCTGAGAAAAAGGGGAAAGGACATTATTACTGGCTCAGAAAAGCCTTCACCAACAGCCTGGGGGAGCTGAGCTCAGGAAGGAACTACCAGAGGGGCCAGAGGGGCCAGCAGGATTTTCTGCCCTTTAAGTCAGTTCCAGGAGACAAGTTGGGAGTTCAGATTCTTCCTTTCCTGTCCTTCTCTCCCTCCCCATGTCCTTTCTCTCCCTTTCCCTTCTCCATGAGAAAAGATAAGGAGACAGATCAGGCCTCCTAGTAGAGCCAGTGACTCTGGTCCTCAGGCTGCTTTGAAGGCAAACGTAATTTACATATGTCTAGAATGAGTTTTCAGGAAAACAACTTCTTTTTTTTTTTGAAAACAACTTCTTGAGAGTCCATTCTCTTTTTCCACCATGGGTCCCAGGGATGGAACTCGGGCCACCAGGTTTGCGTGACAAGCACTTTGACCTGCTTAGCTATCTTGCCAATCCCATTACACCATGTAATGGATAATTAACTTCAGTGAAAAGTAAAATTTTCTTTAACCTGAGATGCTGACGGTGCTGTTTTACAGCTTGGCTGAAGTCTGCTACATTCTGAGCTCTGCTATTTTACCGTTTACCTTCCAGAAGGTCAGCTACTGTGGATTTAGGAAAGTCATCAAAGAGCCTGTATTTACCAGGAATTATGTATCTCCACATCCTCAAGGAGAAGTAAGAGCAGCGGGCTCTGGCAGGGGATGTGAGCCATCAGCCCTCTACCTTGCAGAGAGTGTCAGATCACACCAAAGCACCGAGAAATAGTGGCCTCTGATGGACTGCTTGGGGGCCATATGTTCTAGGCTTTGGTCAAACCATTGATTGTTCCATTTGAAAATAGAACATTGAAGCAGCCTTCTGCAAGCTTGGCACTTTGGTGGATAATTTTGCAGATTAATGGAACTTTTATCAAGTTCTACGGTTTATGAAAATCGACAGAGCAATTTCAAATCGGATGAAAATGTGGAAGTGCAATGTGACACTGTGGGTCCCACACACACCATAAGCTCAGCTGCAGTAGGCAGAGCTGACGTGTGGGAGGTGAGGAACTCTGTCCCCTAGAGCAGATGACAGATAATATGAAACCACACTGTGGTTCAGCAGGATGTGGCCTCTTTTCCTTAGCCATCCCTAACTCGGGAGATTAAAACTGAAACCCCCAAAAAGGTTTTCCTACCTGGCTCTCTAAAGGCACACACAGCCCAGACATGGTTTGTTAAGTTAGTCAACAATGCTTAAATAAAATCCGGTAAATCTGGTGTCTTCCTTGCTGGACCCGTCAAATCGAGAAAAGGCTGCTAAGTTGGAACATGCTTCTCCATTAATAAAGGTCTCTAGTTTTGCTTCTCTACGTCACCATACATTTGCCGTCCATTCAGAAAGAACCCAAGGGGTAGCAGGAACTCTCACTGAGTGTGTGCTCTGTGCCAGTTATGATGCAAGGAAGACAACACCATGTGGCTTACATGTTTCCTACAGAGCCTCGCCGCCGAGGAAACATGTAAGGATGGAGAGCTATAGTCTTCTCCACAGACATGGTGCTCCGTATACCCATCACTCAAAGGTTGGCACCACTCACTCTTCTCAACTGAATCCCTCACAAAGGATGGGTACCATTTACTATATTGTGTTAAACCATCTCTGTGTGACAAACAGTGCTTCCAACAGCTCCTTTATTTTCTCTCATGCAGTTCTTCACTAAGTAGCTCCTTAAAGGTTAGAAAACCAACTGTCAAGGCAGCAAGCAGAAGCAGGGTTCCAACTCACCTCCTTTCCCCCTTCTCTGGGGTTCGACTGTAACTGATGGAATGCAAGGGTCTGCCCAGGGAGGGCAACTCCAGGAACCACAGCAGTGTGTGAACCGGCTTCAGGCAGGAAGCTCTTCTACTCCTGTTGGTTCAACCCTGATCCTCACTTGACACCAGCTTGAGTTGGCTGTTTTCAAGGGACTCTTGCACTCAACGACTCAATTCTCACTTCATTGTTTAAGACTGTGTAAGGCACCAGGGATGTGCCAAGAGTATTGTACCTCACTTCCTTTGGCTCTATTTCTTTTCTTTCTCTTCTTCGATTTACAAAGGATAAAAAAGAAATGTCTTTTCCACTGTTATTGTGGCACTCATGTGAATTGCCAGGCTGTTCTCCCACCCCTTTTCATAACTTTAACTTTAAATAAAAAGTTCTACTGAATAACTAAATGTTGTAGATTTGGAAAGAAATTGGATTCTGCTATTTCTCACCCTACTCCTACACATGAAGCATAACACAAACTACTATTAAGAACAATGGCGGCCGGGCGGTGGTGGCGCACGCCTTTAATCCCAGCACTCGGGAGGCAGAGGCAGGCGGATCTCTGTGAGTTCAAGGCCAGCCTGGTCTACAAGAGCTAGCTCCAGGACAGGCTCCAAAGCTGCAGAGAAACCCTGTCTCGAAAACCAAAACACAAAAAACAAAGCAACAACAACAACAACAAAGAACAATGGCTCCTAATAATGAGAAGAGCAGATTGGGCCTGCCTCCAGGACCACACCCCCTGCCAACCCAGAGCGCGGCCATTACTCTAGTAGTAAAGCATCATTTCTTCCTTCAGACTCCAGTTGGCTTAGTACACTTGGACATTATCAGCTATGTCAGAAAGAACTCACCAGAAGAGTTCATTTTTTTGTTTTGCAGCCCAGGACAGCCTTGAACTTCAGACCAGTATGTCTCAGCTTCCCACGTGCTGAGATTATACGAGCACATAACCAGCCCGGAGGAATTAATTTTGAAATCTATAGCCTTGTCCTATTTGTTATTATTGTGTGCATATGCTGTAAGTGAAGTCTTGTTGCTAAATTAACCATCAGACGGTGTACCGGATTTTAAGCAAGCCCTTGCTCTAGGTTTTTGATGTAAGTCTCTGCTCTTAGTTCATTCTCATAGATCCTCCCTCTCATATAATTTTTCTGTTTTAATTCCTTAGGCTTTGATTCTCCACTCCTAGTTCTCCAGCTATAGTTTGGGTCTTGACTATCTCTCCCCAAAGACCCATGAATTAAAAGTTTGGTCTCTGGAATAGCACTGCAGAAAATGACATAGTCTTGCAGAGGTGGGTCCTCTGTGAACTTGCATTCAGTGACGAGGATTCTAGGGCTCCTCTCCCCTCTTTGCTTCTTTGTTCCCTCATCTGCTATAAAGTGGGTGGGGTCGCTCTACGGCATGTTCCTACCGTGAGCCACTGCCTCATCATGAGCCCAAAAGCAGTGGGACCAGTCATACAAGGGACTGGAACCTCCAACCTGAACCAAAATAAGCTTTTCTTCCTGATGAATCTCTCAGACATTTGCCACAGTAATGGCAAACTGGCTGAAACCCACTCTTTTCAAATATAGATGATCCTCGTAGTGGTGACAGACTGATACCCCCCCCCCCCTTTGCAAACATGAACAATCCCAGTACTTCCGAAGCGATCTCCTCTCACTATCGGGGGGGGGGGGGGGAATGACCACACGTGTAGGTAAATCTAACCCAGCAAGACGAACTTGGAAAGTTCCCCTTTACAACTACCAGAAATGAAAAGCGGGCCCCATGGCTGATACAATTTCCTCTGAGACACTTCTATTTCCAGCCTGTCTAAGGTTTCTATCTTAGGTTTCCGAGGCTGGAAAAGTTGCAGACTGCCATAGAGCTCCTCTATTTTGTAATTTGCAGAAGCACAAGTGAAGGCTTTTCTTTGATTGCAGGTGGGGTGGAGGAAGTTGGCCCAAATTATATCAAAACTGTCGTGACCTCAAGGCTGAACACTAAGTATTTGATATAGAGCATGCAGTTGGAAGTATTTGAGAAGGACTGACTGTTTCTTCTGGAGTCTTAAAGAATCTTAGAACTACATTCATGCTTGCATGTAGTTTAAGCTGCTTGGTGCTACGTCCTGCAGATTTCACAGGTGTGTGCGTCTTCCAGGATAACAACGCCACTCTTCATTCTCCCAAACACCTATAGAGCCTATCCCACGAACCGAAAATGCATTGCCTATCAATACTGGCTGACGATGGATGTGAAGAGAAGGAAATTGTATTACTTATGATCACAGCCTTTTAGGGCTTACTGGGGAGTTCCAAGATAATCACAAGCATTTGAAGCAGGTAGGATACATTTTAAGTTTGGAAGAGAATAGCCACCTACTTCACATGTCAGAGATGTCATTTTGGAAAACGTCTCTTCTGTATTTAGAATCCAACTTCCATGGAAGGAAAAACTCAGCCTTAGTTGTAGCGGTTCTATTTTTTTTTTCTATCCAAGAGAACAGCATGTGAGCCAAGGTCAAAAGTGCTTGTTGAATTTGCCATCTCACTTCAAAGAAATGAATGGTCGGGGGAATTCACAGAGGCAATTTATGGGAAGTCAGAACTCCAGTCTGTGAAAGAACTATTCCGTGTGTGTGTGTGTGTGTGTGTGTGTGTGTGTGTGTGTGTGTGTGTGTGGTGTGCATGTATGAGTATTCACACATGTGTCCAAGCATGAATGTGGAGTTCAGAGGTTGATTTCACGCTTCTTCCTCCATCATTGTCCTCGCTGCCTTTTGAGCAGGATTTCTCAGTACATCTGCAGCTCATCAATTCATACTGGCTGGCCAGCAAGCCCCAGAGATCCTTCTGGCTTTGCCTCCACAGTGCCATCATTAGCAGCACATACCACTACAACTGGCGTTTTTAAATGGGTGCTGGGGCTCAAACACAGGCACTCATGCTTGCGTAATCCTTTTTTAGAAGTCATTTAAACAAAATTGCATGTCACAATAATTTCAGCAAGGCAAGACACAATACCAAAATGTTGCTGATAAGCTAACCTTTCACAAGCCTAGAGAACAGGTTGCCTGTGCGTACAAATTCCCTTTCTGCGCCTGCGTTTAAAGCTAAACAGCCAGCACAAGGTCTGCTGTGTGATGTAGCCTTTGGGTCATCCTCCTTTGCGGGGATTCTACACACTAGATTCTTCCCAGTGGGATTGTGAGGACAGTATAAAGTCAGGTGGCCTTGATACACTCACACACACCAAGCTCTAGTGGAGAGCAACGCTGCCTACCATGAGCAGTAAAGAAACCACTAGATCATTACCATTGGACCCACCAATTCCGTTTGTGTGCGGCATAGCCAAAAGAAGAGGGATCTGCACCCCATATTCACTGAAGCATCATTCACAAGAATCATGTTGTAGAACCAACCTACGAGTATCTCAAATTCAGGAAGAGGTAAAGGAAACACTGGTCTGTAGGCACACGTATTGGAATGCCATTCAGTCACCTAACAGGCAAATGAGAGATAAGATAAGAAAGTAATTCAGGTCTGGGAAGACAAACATCATATGTCTTCACTTCGATTTGAAATCTTATAGAGTCAAGGTCATAGATGCAAGCCAGAAGTTAGGGAGTAGAAGGAATGGAAGGATGTTGACCCAACGGCACAATGTTGCAATGAGACAGGAGGAATAAATGACAGTATTTGAGGTGACAGATTATTGAGTCAGTCATTCCACATTGTGTGCCTATGACATCATCATCCTGTACTTGATAACTGCGTATGTAATAATTTTCCAAAATACAATTGAAAACACATAAAAGAAATTATTGGGAGGACAAGTGGAAAACTCCCAGAATCCAAAGGTAGGCTGTTCAAAGCCATAGATATACAGACAGCAGGGACCAAGCCAATATCATGCTGTCTCCACTTAAGTCATGGATTCACATCCCTCAAAATTCAGAGTCTGTGGTGAGAGCTCAAAGTTGGCCATCCTTGGACTGGCACCCTGGCTGTCTGGGGGTCTTTTCAAAATCCATAGTGGCAATGGGCCTCACTTCCCCTCAAGGCTCAGATGCCTACAGGATTAAGTATTTTGATGCTGGACAGCTAAACATACATTATAGTATTATTTTTATTAGCTGTAATTTAAAGAGGGAGATACTCCAAGTGGTTCTCAATTAGAAATTTATATGATGGGTTGGAGAGATGGCTCAGAGTGTTAAGAGCACAAGCTGGTCTTCCAGAGGTCCTGAGTTCAATTCCTCCTATCAACCACATGGCAGCTCACAGCCATCTGTAATGGTGAGATCTGGTGCTCCCATCTAGCACACAGACATATATGCAGGCAGAATATTGTATATACAATAAATAAAAAATAAATAAATAAATCTTATAAAAAGAAATCCGTATGATGTTAATGGAATCATTTTAATCTCCACCATGGCCTGCGGCTCTGTTCTCTCAGAATTTCCTTGGATTTCAGTGGTTTGGGGTGACTCTTTCCCCTTGTCTACTCTTCTAAGCCACAAGGTAAGAAAGAAACTCTTGACCAGAGATTTGTAAAAACTGAAAGTCTACCCCATTTCCCCCGATAGCGACTACAGTGAGTCACTTGCTAATAAGCCGAAACTCTCAGCTCCAATTAAATATGCATAGAGCCAAGTAGACTTCAGAAAACAAACTCGCCTTGATTTACGGCAAGGAGGAGCAACGGCCATAGCTTCACCCCATCTCCCGTGTCTGCCCTTTTACAGGATTCCTCACAAAGTCTGCAATTTGTAAGCGCTGCTGTGGTGGTGAAGGAGTGGATGTCCCCTTGAGACCCAGCCCTCCAGAGCAGAGCTTATCAGTCCATGTGGCTTTGAGGAAGTTGGCCTCAGGAACGAAAGTTAACAGAAATGCGTAAAAGGGAACATTGATAAAATAGAAAACTACCTTAAATTTCAAAGTCATTCTTTACAAAGGACTTTCCAGTACACTAAACTTCCAGTAGCATCCATTGTGTGAGCATCCTGATGCTAGCCTCTTCTTTAGATGAGACTATTTGGAGCTCAGGTGCTTAAGTAGTTAGTTGGAGAAGCATGAGCTCTCAAATCTAGGCCTCTTAATTCCAGTGAAAATCCTGCTGTGTTTAAGACCAGATGGGAGCAACCTCAATGCTATTACTAGTTTGGAAAAAAAACAAACAAAAACAAATAAACAAAACAAACAAACAAAAAAAAACAAAACCCTATGATCAGCTTCTGGAGAGGAGATATAGATCAACACTACCCCAGTGGTGATGCCCAAGAGAGAACTGCTCAGATGCAAAGGAAGGGTGTTTCTGTTCTTGGAGCTGGTACCCAGAGGGTCATCGTTGCTGCTGGATGCTATGGCAGTCTACTGGAAGTCATGGCCAGGCAAGCTAATCTGTTCTGCCTTGAGAAGAAAAGCGAGCTCTTATTTACATGGGTGGAATACACGTGTGCATGGGACGGCAGATTCCAGCGCAGTGAAAGGAGTCTGACTTTGGATTCAGAAGCCTAGGGTGAGGCATGCAGGCGTGTCTCTGGGCTCCACTGGTGATTTGAGACATGTAGGAGAGAGACAGCTTAGGCAACTGGCTCGAAGAACACAGAGATCCAGCTTTGCCTCCTGCCCCGGAAATCTGAACCAATGCAGCTACTCCAAATGCTTTGAACTTGAAGCAAGGCCCTGGTGGCAACACTTCCCCAAAACATAAGACCAGCCAAACAATCACCTTCCTCTGCCAACAGAAAGGACAGTAAAAATGCTGAGACAATGGGCTTATCAGGAATCCACTTTATCAGCTTTCTTACTAGTGTTGACAGCCTTGGCATAGCTCAAAACCCACTGGGGTGCTATCAGCTTACTAAAAGCACCCCAACCCAGCCAGAACTCTGTTGAGATGAATAGGAAGGTAGAGCATTAAAGTGTTCATGTTGTAAACCCCGGAGGCAGCAGTCTGGTTCTGCTCATAAGGCCACTGGGCTGACCCACCAGCATGCAGCCACTGGCCAGGACTGCTCAGTATTCTCTCTCCGGCTCCACTTGCAACGGTCTCACATCTGCACCTTGACATTGCCCATGCTGGGAGTATTTACATCATGGAAATACACAAAGGCCACAAGTAAAATCCTTAATTTCCACGGGGTTAGTTATAAAACAATACTCATGTGTCCCCTTCCCTCACTGAGTCCCTTCGCAGGTCATGGAGGCAGCTAGAAGGCCTGTGGAAATCACCCTTAATTTCTCCTCTCTCATGTAGTACGGGTAACTGCTGCGCTGAGTTCACCACCGTGATCTGCTGCTCTGTAATCAAGAAAACATGGAGTACTGGAGAAGTCAATGTCCTAAGGCACCCTTTGTGGAAGAAATTCTATTTTGTGCTTTTAAGCTCGGGGCCAGGATGCCTTGAGTTTAGAGATCCAAGGACATACAACGAAGGTGCTAAGTGTGCAGCTGACCACTTAGCCAAAGGCAACACATTCTTTTGTATATTGCACAATGTCAAACACTCAAATGTTTGCTCCTTTGAAGATGAGGACGAAGCACTGGCCATAATTTAGTTCATCTGTAGCTTCCCCAAAACAATGGGCCACAGAGGGAGAGCAGATATGTTGTTCTTCGTTCACGGCCCGTGGGCAAGTACAAAGCCCAGAGTGAGCCTGGTGTTTACACATCTCTCACTGACTTCCGGTATCTTCACTGACTTTCACCTCTGCACTTACCGAGTGCACTGTTGGCTTTTGGGAGATATGCAGCAAGACCCTTGGATTTCTGCTGGGACCTTCTGTGGGGACACTGCTCTGTTGCCAGGAGTCTTAGTGGCCTTGGCACTATTACCCATAGAGGGACTTTAGGGAAATTGCCCCACTTCCAGTTTCTGTTCCATTTCTTAAGACAATGGGCTCCACATTGTCCTGGTTTTGGTATTCAAACACCTCTCTGAGAAATTTACAAAAGTATTTCGGCTTATGAATTGGCTACAGCCATGTTACTCACTATACTGACATCCTAAAAAATAGTATGTTCTACATTTTTGTAAAACAGTAACCAAAATCAAAATAAAAACACCACCACCAACAACAACAAAAGTCCTTTTGAATATTGCTAAGGCAAAGAGAAGGTGGTGACAGGAATTGAAGTGGTATTTTCCTGTTGTCCTAAAACTGAGAATCAAAAGGTTATGTGCCATGAGATGACTTTTTTTTGTAACCAAACATGCATCTAAAATGGCTTAAACATTAGAGAACCGTTTTGAGTCAAATAATAAAACCATGTGTATTATGCTATACCTATTAGCACAGATATTACCAAAAAAGTAAGAAGTTAAATAAGTGTCAGCAGACCTAGGAGGAAAAGGGAACACTGTGGGGATGGCAATTGGTACTGTCAACATGGACAATGATATAAATGTTCCTCCAAAATTGAAAAATAGAAATATCATACTTTTCATTAGTTTCCAAAAAGAAATGAAGTTGCAGCTTCATAAAAATGCCTACACCCCATGCTCACTGAAGCATCTTCACGATCACCATGATACAGAAGCAAGCTAAGAGGGTACCGACAGATGGGTGATGTCTTAGTTAGGGTAATATCGTTGTGTTGAAACACCATGATCAAAAGCAAGATGGGGAGGAAATGGTTTATTTGACACAGTTCCATATAACAGCTTATCATCCAAGGCAGTGAGCGCAGGAACTCAAACAGGGCAGGAACCTGGAGGCAGGAGCTGATGCAGAGGCCATGGAGGAGTGCTGCTTACTGACTTGCTCCTCATGGCTTATGCAGGCTGCTTCTTATAGAACCCAGGATCAGCAGCCCAGGGATGGCACCACCCACAGGGGGCTGAGTCCTCCCCCATCAATCACTAATTTTAAAAATGCCCTATAGGCTTGCCAACAACAGAAACTTATACAGGCATTTTCTCAATTGAGACTCCTTCCTCTCGGATGACTCTAACTTGTGTCAGGTTAGCATAAAACTATCCAGCACAGATGGATTAGGAAAATATGCTATACATACCCAATGGAATATTACTCAGTCTTACACAAAGGAGGTCCTGTCATGTTCAACATGAATACACTGTAAGGACAGTATGCTACATAAAGGAAAATATTGGAAAAATCTCACTTATCAACCTAAAAACAAAGCTGAACATAATGTTTTCTGGGAGTATTAAAAAAATAAGAAAAGAAGCAGTGATAAGCATATTTATGCTGTGAATATGTTTTATTACCATTGGTTAATAAAGAAGCTGCTTTGGCCTATAGCAGGGCAGAATATAGCTAGGTGGGAAAACTAAACTGAATGCAGGGAGAAAGAAGGTGGAGTCAGGTAGACACCATATAGCTGCCTAAGAAGTAAGATGTGATATAGCAAACTACAAGCCTCAGGGTAAAATATTAAACAATAGAAATGGGTTAATTTAAGATGTATGAGTTAATTAGTAAGAAACCTGAGAGAAGAAGCCAAAGAGTATGTTAAACCTCAGAATGGTTATTTTATAAGTGGCTTTGGGAACAGGTGGGTGGAGAAAACCTGGTCTAGGGGGACTAAATGGAAAATACTTATAGCCATACATTTTCATCCCCACAAACAGGTTGAACATCATTTGAAGAGCCTTTCCATTCTTGCAGAAGGAAGCTTTCCATGGACTAGCATTTGGGAATCCGTTATGACACCTGGGTTCCCTGTGGCTGTCCTGGGGCTATAAGAGACTCTAGACTGAGGACAATGTTTAAAGGCAGAAAGAGTGCTCCCTTTTTTATTATCTGTCTTGTTTTTATTTTAAAAAAAATCCAGATCTCAATTCTTTAGAAAAAAATTAATTATTGTGATTGCCTTAAAATAATGAGAACACTACTCACGCCACCCACCTTGTGTGCAAACTTCTTGAACTAAATTTATCTAAAGTGTGTGGCTATGTGGGACAGATTGGATACTCATGTATCTCTGTGGGCAGACATCTTGGATACCCATGTGTTGCTGTGTGGACATCTTGGATAACCATGTGTCGCTGTGGACATCTTGGATACCCATGTGTTGCTGTGTGGACATCTTGGATACCCATGTGTTGCTATGGGACAGCTTAGATACCCATGTGTTGTTGTGTGGACAGCGTGGATGCCCATGTGTTGCTGTGTGGACATCTTGGATACCCATGTGTTGCTGTGTGGACATCTTGGATACCCATGTGTTGCTGTGTGGACATCTTGGATACCCATGTGTTGCAATGGGACAGCTTGGATACCCATGTGTTGCTAGGGGACAGCTTGGATACCCATGTGTTGCTATGGGACAATGTGGATACCCATGTGTTGCTATGGGACAATGTGGATATCCATGTGTTGCTATGGGATAGCTTGGATACCCATGCGTTGCTGGGGGACAGCTTGGATACCCCTGTGTTGCTACGGGACAGCGTGGATACCCCTGTGTTGCTGTGGGACAGCTTGGATACCCATGTGTTGCTGTGTGGACAGCGTGGACACCCTTGTGTTGCTGTGGGACAGCTTGGATACCCATGTGTTTCTATGGGACAGCTTGGGCACTCACAATAAATGGTGTTCAGTTAGAAAGGTCAAGAGCAAGAATATACCCTGGTTGCCCAACCCCTGGGATCTACTTATGTAGCCCTATTCCTACCCAGAGCAGTACCAGCCTCAGGCACCACCTCCTCCCTACAAAGGCCACCAGGAGGTGCTTGGCTTCCATTCCTCCACTAGTCAATAAAGGGAAAGGGAGCTAGTGGGATAGCTAGAGGTACAAGAGAAGCCTTCCCCTCTACTCAACTCATTTGAGCAGTATGGTTGTTGTCATTAGATCTTGTCTAAAGAGAAGACGGTAAAACAAATTGCTGACAGAAGAGGTACCATTGAGACAGATTGCTTTCTCACATGTCAGCATGGCAACCTCCTTCAGTCTTCTAGGGGTGAAGTACGGGAAACCAACTGTTGTGCCTTTCTTGTGATTTCTCTGCCTCCAAGGTGTCTGGCATGGAGCAAATATCCAAACAACAAGGGGCTAAGAATGTGCCCTGGCAATGGGGAAAATGGCACAGAGTCGAGTGATGGTCTGCAGCATGTTAGCGAGACTCTTAAGTCTCCTGTGAGAGATGCACCCAGAATGGTGTGCAGCAAGGTTGGGGAGGGAACTGTCTTCTTGCCATGCAACAACCATTGCTTCCACAACCTACTCCCCTTCCTGGTCAGAAACTTATGCCTGGAAGAGAAAAGGAATAGATCAATCAAGGCTCAAAGTCTACACTGCCTCAGAGGAAGGTCCTTGAATCAAACAGTTGTCTATTTATTCAATAGACAACTAGGTTTATTTTAAAAGTAGGAAGTGTTGCTAAGATGCTACAGATTCTGGACAATGCCTTGTGGGATACTGTGCATCAAGAAGTAGACAATACAGTTTAGCAGAGAGTTATTGGGGAAATTTTTCTTCATTTTACACCAACTTGCAACTGCAGAGTGAACATATCCTATACAGGAGGAAGGTGAGTTGTGGCCCAACTCAAAGCTCCAAAATCATCCATGGTCCATTTCTAGCCTATCCACCACTGATGTTATTGAGGATGGATGAAAATGAAGCCTTATTAATAAATCTCAAGAAGAAGAAAGCATAGCATCTAGGTTCTGTGAATGAGGGAGGAAGCATTCACACAGAATGTAAAGTCAGAGTCTTTACAGAAATACTCAGCCTGTGGACTTCAAACCTCTAGCAGGTGTCTTCTTCAACTCAGCAGACCTGAAAACCAGCAGCCAGAGCTAAAGCTGTGCGGCGAGCGAACCCTGACCAGCAGGGAAAGATCACCACCGACACAGGATTCTTCTCTGATCACACTTTAATGAAGCGCTGCTTGGTTGAGGGAGAGCTGGAAGCAGGGGGCCCCGAGCCGGGCTGGGTGGCGGCTTATATAGAGGAGGACGGGGCGTGTCTACTGATTAGGTGACGTGGCAGAAAAGGATTGGTGGAAACCTGTTGCCAGGCAGATGTGGCGCGAAAAGTTCGCGCCACATACTTGTTTACTTTAGCCCTCGGCGCCATCTTGTAATGGCGAATGTAAGTGCGGCCGCCACAGTTCCCCCCTTTTAATTTTATGAAATTTAAAAGACAGTCAAGGCTGAGGTCAGAGGACCTTACCCTGAAAATGTAGACATGTCCCGTTTTTCTCAGGGATGGGAAAAATAAGCGGGACTACCCATATGCATAAGGTCATGATCTCCTGAGTGGATCTACTCAGTGCACTCTTAGGTGCAAAACCTCCTGTCCAGGACAACACATCCCCAGATTCAGGGGAACCTCATCGATCCCTCTTTCCGAGTGCAATGGCTCAATGGCCTTCGGGTGCAAAAGCAGGGATTAGGGTCAGGAGTCCTGTAAGATGCTGATCCAAGCTTGGGGGGAGTTACCGGCCTCCAAGGCTGCGAGGGCACGTGCAATGGCCACCTTTTCCCGTTTCCTTACCCGAATCAGCCTTAGAATCAGAAACAACGCCAATATCACTCCTGAAGTTAATATTAATCCTAGCACGCCAACCCCTGCCCATTCCTTAATATATGAAAAGGTATCTACCAGCCAATCTGTAAATTCCCCCAGCGAAACCATAGTCGCCTGGGTTTGATTCAAAGCCAAAATCTTCAAACTAAAATTTGCTTGCAATTGTTCCAATTCCCTTGTCCAATTGCCATTTAGATATTGAGAAATCGCTCGGGATTCATTAAGGGTAGCAGTATAGGGGGTAACACACAAATGCTTAGTACGATCTACACAACCAAAGGTAACTATATCAAACATTTTTAACATATTTCTTTCCACCAAATCAACTCTCTTATTTAACAATAAAATACCTGACATTAATTGATGGTTAATCTTTTCTTGTATATACATAGCGTCCGAGGTTTTTTGAACCACGGAATTGATAAAAGTAACTGTCTGAACTTGATTGGCCATAGCTACTCCTGCAGTAACAGCTGCAGCAGCAGACACTGCAATAGCCGTCACAATAGTTGCTGTAATGCCAAAATCCCTTTTCCGGCGAACCAGGGTGGCTAATGGGAAGTTCTTAGGATTGGCTTTTACAGGCAAAAACACAAAGGTAGGGATGCGCATAACAATCGCACCTGAATGGTAGAAATTCCAACATTGTGACAGAGAGCAATTATCCTTCTTGCAATCAACTGCAGTATTATTTGAACTCCCTGTAGTATTAAACAAAAGCCAGACAAAGGGAGGATCCAGGCAAACTCTGGTTTGCCGTAGAGTAGTATTATGTTTTTTCTCTACACTAGTTATATTAATTTCTTTAGAAGTGTGATTCATAATCCCTGTATAATTATTTAACATAATTATTCCAGAGCGAACAAATGTAGCAAATGGAGACAACTCAGTTATAGCTCCTCTGGAATTCATAAGTATCCATGGAGTAAAGGGTGATCCAACCTTTATCATAAGTTTTCTTTTAACCTTAAAATGGTTAAGATTCCTAAGAACCCATCCAGAATTATTGTAAAACTTATCATATCGTCCTCTGCAATCCACAAATTCAGGGGGATAGCTCAAATCATTACCAGAGCATCTAGGGACAGACCAAGAAAAAATATTATTACTAGTATGATTACTATTGCCAACCTGTGAATCACTATTATTAACCTTGCTAACCTGTACCCAATTGGGCGTTGTAAGGTTGCAACTTATCCCATAAGTGGTAACATTAACAGTATCATTGGAACCGAAATAGGAGCCAGATCCAGATTTAGCTCCAGATCTGACCTGAGGCAGGGCTACGCTAATGGCCTTTCTCAAAAAATTAGGGGTATCTTCTAAAAATGGATCTCTAGCTACAGTAAGATTCATAGCATCTAGCAAGATGCAGTCTGAGATAGAAGTGCTCTGATTTGTGGTAAAACATAAAGTTCCTGCTAGGGGCACTACAGTTTGATTAAATTTTTGTTCCTGAGCATCCACCTTTTTGCAAACTAAGTTCAATTGGCAACTATCAACAAAAAATTGTGGCAATATTGTGGACTCATTGTGAACAGGAATTGGAATGGGCCATGTACGGGCCACAGCCCAGAAATAAGATTCTTCAGATTCAACTGGAACCGGCAGGTTCACCAACAGGA
Organism: Arvicola amphibius; assembly: GCF_903992535.2. Taxonomy (NCBI): domain Eukaryota; kingdom Metazoa; phylum Chordata; class Mammalia; order Rodentia; family Cricetidae; genus Arvicola; species Arvicola amphibius. The sequence goes on along the minus strand of NC_052047.1, from coordinate 12,153,353 downwards.
TCAGGAGCAGCAACATCTCCTTGCTCTTCGTCAGGCTGTTCCAGTGTTGTCACGATCCTTGTCAGTCTGGTAGGGATCCACACCGGATCTGGCCGATTCTGAGGAAAGACACAAACAGCTCCCCTGGACCTCTGTATCACAGGGTCCGGTCCATACCATTTGTTATCAATTACATCCTTCCATTTTACTAATTCTGTATTTCTGTGTCTGTGGTCCATATGTCTTTCCGCGGCTGAACAGCCATTGGAATCCAAGGTCAAAAAATTAAATGTAAAGAGAGCGAGAGATATTCTATCTCGCGGGGATGCGCCCTCGGCTATTCCCCCTTTTTGTTTTTGAAGCAATTCCTTAATGGTGCGGTTAGCCCTTTCCACGATGCCTTGTCCTTGTGGATTATAGGGCAAACCAGTAGTATGATTAATTTCAAAAATAGAGCAGAACTGTTGAAAACTTTTAGAGGCATATGCCGGGCCATTATCAGTTTTTAAAGAATAAGGCTTGCCCCAAGCAGCCCAGGCTTCTAGGCAATGGGTCCTTACGTTAAGGACCTTTTCACCACATAACGGGGTGGCATGTATAACACCTGAACAAGTGTCCACAGAAACATGCAAATATTTTTGTTTGCCAAATTCTGAAACATGAGTAACATCCATCTGCCAAAGGGTAAGTGGCTTTAACCCACGTGGATTAACCCCAATATGAGGCGGATGATGAAAGATCACACAGGAGGAACATTGTTTAACTATCTCACGCGCTTGGTCGCGAGTAATATTAAACTTAAGGCGAAGGGTATTTGCAGGCACATGAAACTTTCTATGAAATTGTTCAGCCGATTGCATAGGATCCAGGGCAACTAAAGCCATTTCCCTGGTAGCCCTATCAACCATATCATTAGCTTCAGTCATAGGTCCAGGAAGACCGGAATGAGCTCTAATATGACCGATAAAAAATGGTTTAGCACGTTGAACTATACAACTCTGAATTTGTAATAACAAAGATGCAACCATGCTACTAGGTTTAACATATGCAGCCACTTCCAGATGTTTTACAGCATTAACTACATAGCATGAATCAGAATACAAATTAAAAGGCTGATGGGGAAAGGCCTTAAAGACCTCCAACACTACTTGACACTCCACGACTTGGGGTGCTCCAGAGCGAAATTTCAGAGTAACAGGCGGGGAGCCATATACCATATAGGCTCCAATTCCAGTTTTGGACCCATCAGTAAAAATAGTCAAGCCATTATTCAAAGGAGAAGCACTGGTAATCTTTGGAAAATATACAACATTCTGTGCCATAAAGGACAGCAATTTATCAGACGGATAATGATTATCAATAACGCCTGAATATGAGGAAATCAATACGGCCCAATCATCAGTAGTCCCTGTCAAAACTTCAATTTGATCTTTGGTATAGGGCAATATTAACTTCTCTGGCATTTTTCCAAAGGTGGTCAAGCTGAACTTCACTCCCAATAATGCCTGTTGTGCCACTAAATCAGGATAATAGCTTAACGTGCGTGAACCAAGTGTATGACCATGTATCCACCAAATCGGGCCTGTCTGCCACAATACTCCAGTAGGATGACCAACAGTGCGCAGAATGCAAAGCAATAATGGTTGTTCTGGATCAAACCGAAGAACCTGCGCTTGTTCTATGGCCTTTTCCACTATCTTTAATGCTTCTTTTCCCTTGGGTGTAAGCTCTCTAGGTGACGTTACATCAGGATTTCCTTCTAATATTGAGAACAACGGCTGCAAAGCTTCACGGGTAATGGGGAGATATCCTCTCAGCCAATTTATATCTCCGAGCAATTTTTGAAAATCATTTAAAGTGCGTAAATGTGATGTGCGAATGCAAATTTTTTGTGGAAAAATCTGTTTTGGGGTAACACGGGCTCCTAAAAACTCTATAATACTTGTCTTTTGAATCTTATCGGCGGCAATAATCAGCCCCTTTTGTTTTAAGGATGCCTCCAGGGCAACTAATGCCCGTTCTAGCATATGCTCTTGTTTTGCTGCCAATAGGATATCATCCATGTAATGGATCAGCCTAACTTTTGGAAAACTACGTCTCACTGGTTGTAACGCCTGATCCACGTATAGCTGGCACATGGTGGGACTGTTGGCCATACCCTGTGGTAAGACCTTCCATTGATAGCGTTCATCAGGCTGTTCGTGATTTATAGAGGGAACAGTAAATGCAAAACGATGTTTATCTAAAACATGCAAGGGTATAGAAAAGAAGCAATCCTTAACATCTATGGCAAAAACAGGCCAATCTCTTGGTAAAGCACTTAAAAGAGGCAACCCTCTTTGGACAGATCCCATGAGTTGCATTTGTGCATTAACTGCTCTAAGGTCATGCAGCAGCCTCCATTTTCCTGACTTCTTTTTTATGATGAAAATAGGAGAATTCCAAGGAGACACAGAAGGTTCAATATGACCAAGCTGAAGTTGTTCTTTAACTAATATGTGTGCGGCCTGGAGCTTTTCCATAGACAGGGGCCACTGAGGCACCCAAACGGGTGTATCTGTGCCCCAGGGGATGCGTAACGCATCATCAGTGGCCCCTAGGAAAAACCCAAGCCCTTCCGATCAGATTTGGGAGTGGGCAACACGGGATCACTTCGTCCTTGAAGGCGAGCCCCCAGCCCTTTTCCTGGTACAAAGCCTTGTGCCTTCATGACATCTTTACTCACTTGAGAATAATCATTGGTAATTATCAATTTTAATTGTTGTTGTACATCCCTTCCCCATAAATTTAAAGGAAGGTCTATGACAAAAGGCTGAAAAATGCCTTGACTGTGTTCCATCCTCCAATGCAATTGCTTAGCACTCATATCTGGAGTATTTTGATATCCTAGACCCTGTAAGGTTTGTGCAGCCGTCTGTAACGGCCACCTCTTCGGCCAATCCTGTTTACGCATCACACTTCTGTCCGCTCCGGTATCCAATAGGCCCGTAAAGAGCTTTCCTTCTATTTCTAGGGTACACATGGGGCGATCATCAAGTCCTATAGACAAGCATGCTAGTTCAACCCCAGAGGAGCCGAACCCTCGCTTGCCCCTCTCTTTCTCATAAGAGGGAAATTTTTCATGGTCTGATCGAAGAATTAACAATTGTGCAATACGATCTCCGGGTGCAATCGAAATGATGCCAAACGGAGAATGACACATTACCTTAATAATGCCTTTGTAGTCAGGGTCGATCACTCCAGGTAGCACTAATAACCCTCTAAGAGTACTGGAGGATCTTCCTAAAACTAGTCCCACTGTTCCTTCCTCTAGAGGTCCTGACATATCTGTGTCTATAGCTTGAACACCCATACTCTGAGTCAGTACCAATCCGGTGGTGGCACGGAGGTCCAACCCTGCGGAGCCTGTGGTGGCCCTTCTGATGACTGGGGTGGTCTCATGTTTGGCTCCTGAATTGCCCCATAAATTCTCGGGCCCTGGGGTAGTGGGCCCTTCTGCCCGTTTTTTGACATGGCTGATGTTGCATTAGGTATGGGCTGTCCATTGATATCCTTTACGGATCGACACTCATTTGCCCAGTGTTTTCCCTTTTTGCACCGCGGGCATGTGCCCGGCTGTCTCTGACCTTGGCTCTTTTTATGTGTGCCTTGGGGGCAATTTTTTCGTACATGCCCCGGCTTCCCGCAATTAAAGCAGGTACCTGATCTTCCCTGCCCCCTGGAGACTGCTAGCATAGCAGCCGCTAGGCCAGCATTAGTTAGAGGGCCGCCTATCTCTCGGCAGGCCTTAAGCCAAGCATCCAGTCCTTTATTTTTCCACGGCATGATGGCTCTCTTACATTCTTTAGTAGCCTGTTCAAACACTAACTGCTGAACCAAAGGCATAGCTTCTTCCGCCTCACCGAAAACTTTTCCTGCAGCTTCCATCATGCGAGCCACAAACTCCGAAAAAGGTTCAGTAGGGCCTTGAATAATTTTAGTAAGGTTGCCCGTCACTTCACCTCTTTTTGGTATCATTTTCCATGCTCTTGTGTAAATTTCATTAATCTGTTGATAAACCTCCACTGGATAGGCTGTTTGATTAGCCGTCCATTGCCCTTGCCCTAATAACATGTCTGCATTCCAGGGAGCTCGATTTGGCGTTTGCGCATTTACTCGAGCCTGAGTGTGAGCAGCTTCTACCACTATAGATCTATAATCTAGATATTGACCTGTAGAAAGGCATGCTCTAGCAATTTCCCACCAATCTGTTGGTGTCATAGCTCTGGTGGTCAACCGAGTCAGTAATGTGCGGGTATACTGCGCATTAGCTCCATAAGTCTTTGCCGCTTCCACTAAATCTTTTAACTCTTTATAAGGGACTGGCTCATGATATCTTTGTTGATTTTGATCCTCAAAAACAGGAAATACCACCACTGAAGGTGGATAATGCACAGCTAACTGCGCAAGAGTGCCCCTGTCGATGAAATGGCAGCTACTCCTGGGCTGCACGTAAGGAGGGGGAAACTCTCTAGTGGGCACTTTTAGAGCTGGCCCATATCTCTCCTCCTCATAACGTGCATCTTCCTCCTCTAAGCTCTCCTCCTCTGCCTCTACCAGCTCCTCTTCAGCCAGCCGCAAGGCTGCGAATTCATCCAGCACCGGATATAGGGGAGGTGCTGAAGGTTTATTTATCTTAGGATCCTCTTTTTCTTTTATATCTTTCTTTTCTCCTTTTTTGTTCCTTATTACCGTGCACTTTTCTTCTGTATCCTCCTCTGTCTTTGAACCTGCTTCTGAAAGGCTGTCCTGGTGTCTTGCCAACATTTTCCTTCCTTCTCTTAACTCCTCTACATTTTTTCCGTCTTTCAAACAGGAGTGTACTAATCTCCAAAAAGGATAAGTCCCCTTCTTTAATTGCCCCTGTTCCTTTGCTGCCTCCAAATCTTTGCCTAGCTTTCTCCAGCAATGCAGATTTAGATCCCCAGACACCGCAAACCACGGCGCCATGCGATCAATATCCCCGACAATCACCTTTATGGTGGATTTCGAGATTTTCAATCCTCTCTCCTGTAGTAACCGCTGTATGGGATCTACAAAATCGCATACACTGGAGACAGACTGATCGTTTCCCATCTTTGCTTACTTTTCTACAAGAGGCTTACAAAAGGGCAGAAAAATCGCCTTATCTGCTACGGATTTACTTTCACTTTAGATGTTACAGCAGAGACACTCCTCTCCTGGTCTATGACAACGGATAAAAATGCAAAAGGCATAAACCACTACAGCAAAAACAACCACTGCTAGTGCAAACCACAAAGGACTAATTCCTCCAAGAAGCATACCTAAGGATACTTACCGGCGCCGACCGCTTCGTGTGTAGAGTTCTGAATCCTTTTCGGCCCCCTGTGTGTGTCCGCCGAAGTTCCCGGGTTTCGGCACCAGCTGCGGCGAGCGAACCCTGACCAGCAGGGAAAGATCACCACCGACACAGGATTCTTCTCTGATCACACTTTAATGAAGCGCTGCTTGGTTGAGGGAGAGCTGGAAGCAGGGGGCCCCCGAGCCGGGCTGGGTGGCGGCTTATATAGAGGAGGACGGGGCGTGTCTACTGATTAGGTGACGTGGCAGAAAAGGATTGGTGGAAACCTGTTGCCAGGCAGATGTGGCGCGAAAAGTTCGCGCCACATACTTGTTTACTTTAGCCCTCGGCGCCATCTTGTAATGGCGAATGTAAGTGCGGCCGCCACAAAGCTGGAGATGAAGTTGAGAACAGCAAGACCTACACAAGAATTTCTCCACACAGGAACAGTGGGAAGCCTTGGAGAAGCTAATCTCACTGCTGTGTGGAAAACAGAGCAAAAGGGTCCAAGGAGGGGAGCTGTTGCCATGTTACCACCGTCGGTACAGATGGCAGGGTTTCACCTTTTCAGGCCAAATAGCATCGCACTGGTTACAGTTGTTCCATTTCCCTAATACAGTCTCTGAACAACCATCCTTTAGGCTGATTCCACACTTTGGCTGTCATATTCTAAACAGTGCTGCAATGTACTTGGGAGTATGATGTCTTTGAGGTACTAATTTTATTTCTGAGTATATATACTCAGAAGTAAGTGCACCTGATCCTATGATATGTTCATTTCTAGGCTTCTGTGAAAATTCCTTGTTGACTTCTGGAACAATGGTAACAATTTCCAACCCTAGCCCTGTCTTGTCAGATACCCCCTCCTCCCACCCTCACCAGCACTTGGTTTCTTTGGGCTTTTTTTATAATCAATGTTCTAACAGGCACGGATGAGGTTCTCTGAGATGGATTTGGAATATTTGACACCTAAGAAATGGTAGTTAGGTGGCTAGAGAGATGGCTCAGTGGTTAAGAGGTTTTGCTACTGCTCCAGAGGACTCGAGTTCAGTTCCCAGCACCCACAGTGGATTGGACACAACTCCCTGCAACTGCAGCTCCAACAGATCCCCCGAGGGCACCCACATGCACACAGGCTACACATAAGTTTAAAGACATAAAGATAAATCTTAGAAAATAAAATATTTTTTTAAAAATGATAAATATATGCAGACAAAAGTGCCAATCGTTCCTATTTGATCATTATTCAAATCTATACACACATTGAAATATCACATTGTGCCTATAAATTTGTAAAATTATTGTAAAAAAAAAATCTTAAGAAAAAATCCAATAGTGCTTAGGAATAGAAAGGGACAATGAACCCTGAAAGAAGTAAACACAGTCAAGAACTACAAATGCCTGCTCTCAGATACCAAATAGGGGTTTTGTAGGAGATGGGGTAACAAGCACTTTCAGGCTTTGTCGCATATGGGTAAATGATACCATTTGCCAGAACTGGGAATACTGAAGTGGATCAAGCTGCAAGGAAACCAAGCTCAGTTTTTGAATATAGTTGGTTGGGTACCTGTAAAAAAACTGCCAGGATATGTAACATACTTAAATCTAAGCTTGAAGGCCTGGGCAGGACATGCTTGCTTGGGGGGAAAATATATAATGAGAACAGCTTGACAGCTGACTGCTTAGAGGTAAGAAAAACTGACAAAGGAATGTGAGATACATTACCTAGGGATAACTCGGGAACAGGAAGATGTATCCTGAAACCCTCCACCTTAGGTAGGGACACTCTTCCGTGTGAATGGGTACTGGGCCCTCAACCTGGGGCTTCACAAATTCTAAACAAGGTCTGTGCTCCCCAACTGGAGTCCCAGCCCTAGCAGGGACGTGCTTTCTGAGCGATGAGTCCACTGACTCCTATTCGTCATGGACTCCATTCCTAGGTGAGGAATGCAGATGGTAGTATAGTGCATACATCACAGAATCCAAGAGGAGAAACGGCATCTGTACTCATCACTGGTGTTCACTGCTCTCGGTCGTCGATCACATCGACACGGGTATGTGGTAGCCTTGTATTCAGAAAGCTTTATAAGCACAGAAGGTTCGAATCCAGCTGTTGCGGAGGCTAAATGTGATCACGCGCCGGAGAACTGACATGAAGTTTGGTTTTGCAATTTCAAGACGAAGAAACTGGATTTGGTCCAGATTTTCGTTGGATTGTTTCAAATTTTTAGGGGCTTTTTCCCCTCCACTCCATGATGAACATTTTGGCCTAATAAAAATGTCTCAACCCTCATGATGTTGTTTAAAGCAATGAAGAAGATTTTCAAATTGCTTTGAATATTGTGCCCATAGGCCTCTGGTCAGCACACCGGCAGAGCGCTCCTTACCCGAGGCCAGAGCTTTTCCTTCCGGCGAACTGTTTTTGTAAGAAATGCTGCCACCTAGCAGTCTCTTGGGGAATCACAACAATCGGCGAATGGCACTTTAAACATAGTCAATTGCTTTTTACAGCGACTTCTCCACAGGTGGAGGAGGTCTTGCGGTCATTACATGGCAAACAACAGGTTTCTGAAAGCAGTTCATTCGAGGGGGAGATGGTGGCCAATGTCAGTGTTTACATTTGTCCGGACACACCCAACAGCTCAGGTCCAATATCTGCAGTCCTTTGCACGTCAGGTATAACACAGTAGAGTTGTCTAAAATCTAGTAGAAGTAAGACAATGATAACAGAAGCAGCAGCTCTACTTCCTTTGCAGAGCTGCAGTACATTTATAGCAAACACGAATTTCTCCAGGTGTCTTCTGGGGGAAATTCAGACAGTGTGATGGGTTCTTCTCGAAGAGGGACAGCTCTTTGACCAGAGAACTGCAAACAGGAAGGTGTCCAGTAAGAACCTCATTGACATTTTAGCTCGTGTCGGGGGTGACTTTCTGTCTAGCCCACAGCCACTCTGTCACATATGTTATTGGCTGTGTTTTCACAAAGGTGAGAAACAAAATCTGGCATTCACTGAGTGAGGTCTGCCGGGAGATTTAGAAGCCACGTGACTCTCTGGGACGGTATAGCTGGTTCTAGCCCCGTTGCCATTGTCAAAGGAGGCACTAGCACAGAGGAACTAACAGCCCAGTAAGGTTGGTGTTGGGGTGTAAACCCCGACCGACAGCTGGCCCACAGGGCCTCCACCCTAGGTTGCAAAGCTCTGCTGTCTGGCCGAAAGATATGTCGGGAGCAAACAGATGGCAGATGTTCAGCAGATAAAACATTTGTTCACAGAATAAAGTCAGGTTCTGGTTTCTGGCTAAGTGGAGTGGAATGAGGTGGGGGAAGCATATTTTCAATTTTGTCCCAGTGACATCTGCCTCTAGTTATAAAATACTTTAAAAGGTGGAAGGGATGTTCGTCATATCAGTCATTTAAAACTCTGGTGTGGACCCTCTGCTCAGTGCCTGCCAACAGCCTAGACTGGAAGACCCTTTGTCGTCCTTGCTATCTCTGGATTTCAGGGCGCTCCACTTCTCGGCAATGTCACAGAACACCCTGGCTGCAGTAGATCTTAGGGCACACTGTCCGTACTTTGTCAGTCTCCGAGTGTCTGTGTGTCACACTGAAAGGACAACTTATGCAAATGAAAGCTGAAGTTGATTTAAATATGCATAGGAGCCTGCTGAAAGGCTCCCTAACCCTAACCCTGACCCTAGCTGCAGCTTACAGTCCAGGGTCTGTCAGGCTCTGCCTTTCAGCCTTAAAAAGTGATCAACCTCCAGAGAATCTTGTTAAAAGATAGGAGCTGGGGGTGTGTTTGTTTCGTTGCCATGGTGGTGGTGATGGTGGTACTAATGGCTAGGAGTCTCCTGCACGGCCGGCAAACACGGCCACTGAGCTGTATCTTCAGCCTGATTTTTAACTTTCAATTATTTTGAGATTGAGTTCCATTTCGATGTCCAGGCAGGTCTGGAATTCAATTTGACCCCCGAAGACTGGCCTTGAAATTTCAGTCGTCCTGCCTTGGGCTCCCCTGAGTCGCTGGAATTACAGGCCTGCCAGCCTTTTAAACTGGCTCCCGTGTGTAACTGATGATGCCCATTTGTAACCTACAAGCTAAGGTCCAAGGTAGGAAGGCTCCCAGTTCTAATGTGTCGAGAGATAATCTGATTTATGACAAGGCCGAGGAAAAACGTTCCCCCTCATTTTCTGATTTTCCCCACATTTTGAATGCATCTGTGTTTCTTAACAAAGACATCTGCAAAGCTGTTTTAAAAGGAAAGTCCTTCAGCCCTGCTGAGATGGCTCAGCCCTACTAAGGATATGGCCTGACTTGGCCTTGCTGAGATGGCAAATAAAGAAGCGTGCTTCGGAAACTGACCACCTGAGTTCCATTCTTGGGACCCACATGGTAGGAGAGAACCAATTCCTGCAAGGTGTCTTCTGAGCTCCACACATACCTACACACACTCATGAACACACACACACACAACAACGACGACAACTTAAAGTTGAAAAAACAGAATGTTTTTCATCCAGCCCTATCAGCTCAAATTTCTTGCTCCTGGGCTTCTAGTATTTTAGAATACACACCTCTACTGTGAATGATATTAGAGAATCCCAACTTCTGGGACCATCTGACTACCAGAATCGCCCAATCACCAATCCCATCTTCAGGCAGAGTGGATAGCATAAAATAAAGACAGAATTCTGAGTTTAAAAGGACTGAAATCAGACGCCGGATTATTCTGGAATCACCTCTCAGGCCTGATGACTCTGTTAATCAAAGCTGTTAGGGTTCTGAGGAAGCTGAAAAGAGGCAGGAGGCAGAGAGGGGGCTGGATACTGACTGCAGCAGACTGAACCCTTTACTTCAAACAGTGGAGGACAGACACTCTCCCTTCTGAAAGGGGTGTGTGAGAGAAGGGAGAGAGGCTCTTGGAGTTTATAGAGGGCTTGGGGATGGCAAGTGAGATGCAGCCTCAGGGGCCTATGTGCAAGCCTACGATTTCTCCTCCTTGTATTGTCTCTCCATCCAGGCAGGCTAGGGGGAGACAACCCAACCCACGGATAATGGTTTGAGCAAGGCCACATATCACTTCTTTTTTTTTTTTTTCCTCATGGTTTATTTTTTTTATATTTAAAAATTTCCATCTCCTTCCCTCCTCCTCCCCCCTCCCTCCCCTCCTCCACCCCCTTCCCTCCCCTCCTTCTCCCCCTTCTAGCACATATCACTTCTTAAGAATTCTACTTTTTTCAACCAAGGTGTTCTATCAAAAGTCAATTTAGAAGTTTCCTGGTTTTATTCAGAGCTCTCTTTCAGGTCCCCTTGTCTCCGTTCTTTCCTTGTGGTCGTCACATCACTCCTTTTTGCTGTGTCACGGGGACATTTCTGTCTGTCCAAGGCCCCTGAAGCAGGCAGGTCTCTAGAGCTCCCTGGTGTGCAGTCACAGGCTCCATCGTGCCAGCATTGCAGGCCAGGTCTCTCTTCTCCCCTCTTTGCCATCTCAAGGGTTATTCCGAATAAATGTCTTCGTCCAAAGTCCGTCTCCTCATCGGGCTCCCAGGACACCCAATGACTCATTCCGATCTCAAATGTTTGGAGCACCCTAATACAAGAGCATTTCGAATGACCTCACTCAGTGATGGCAAACAGAAGTAGGAGACAAGGCATAAACTCCTAGAGAATTCATTGTCAGACACTTGGGGAAGAACTTGGGCTAGGAGCATAGCCCAGTAGGAGAGCATTTGCCTAGTATGGTCAAGGCCCTGGATCATTTGATTCCCACTACTAGGGGGAAGAATTTTCAAACAGCTAGAACTGTCAGACAGGGCAAGATGGTCTAGACTGTCTCATGATTGAGTTTCCTATTGTTACTGTCATTCAGCCCAAATGGAAGAGCTGCTTGCTGGTTGTACTAAGGATTTTCCCTCCCTCCTTCCTTCCCTCCCTCCCTCCCCCCCTTCTCTCTCTCTCTCTCTCTCTCTCTCTCTCTCTCTCTCACACACACACACACACACACACACACACACACACACGCTGTAACACTGAGGGTACTCAACATTTAGTAATTGATTCATAGCATCAAATTGTGCAGGAACTCACTTCAGAAAGCTAAACTTGATTTCTCAGTAATCCAAGGTGTGGGATCCATCTCCACTTATCCAGGTCAGTTCCTTGGCATGTAAGACCAGGCTGGCCACTACACGAATACCTTCCTTTAAACCAAAGAGCCTGTAGCAAAGTCGGAAAGGCTGCAGGCTAACTGTTTCCTTGGTAACCAAACCACACCTCACAGGTACTTAAGCTGAACAGTCAGTCTATCAACGAGGTCCTCCAGCTGATGTCCTAATAAGTCCGCTGACACACGGCTCACAGCTTGCTAACTTGCAAGTGCGGCCGCAAAGATGCTCAAAGCCGTTCCCTACCCTCCTTTCGTCCTGACACAAGCACACCAAGGACCAGCCACATATTTTCCCCCTTTTAAGATGTCCATATGTAACCATCATTTCAGAGAGTAAAATGAAGAGTTGGAAAAGTTTGGCAGAGAAGTCTATGACACAGGCAGCTTGAGGATCCATGTGTGAATGAGTATCTGTCAGGTGTTTGCTTACTGAGCCTGTACCAACGGTAAGCCCTCTTGCAAAGGCTGGGGACATACGGGATTAACGTACGGAGGCGCTAGTGCCATGAAGCTTATATCTGAAATTGCGGAAAAACTTCACAACCTTCCACTCTGGGAAGCAATGAAGCCACAATCACCAGTTGCGCCCCTAGCATGGCCCTGTGTCCTGAGCAGGGGCTCTGTGCTAGGCTGTCTATCTAACCTACTCCAGACTATGGATTTGATCCCTAGCACTAAAAGAGAGAGCACTTGGGGGTCTCCAAACTGATCCCGTCCTCCTCTTTTCTTCACCCTCAGATCTCCACGGCGCCTCTGACATTTTTAATCTGCATCTCCAAGAAATGCCTGGTTATCCTTGCAGCGCTTCAGGACAAAGTCATAGATTTTTGCAAGATGAATTTCTTTTTTTTCTGTAAAGGCAAACTCAGCAATCTTTGGGGGATTTGGAGACAGACGGTGCAGCTGACCTACTGGAGACAGGCGGTGGGAGGGCCCTCACTGGTATAAATAAATAAGAGTCTGGAGTTGGGAACCCTCGGCTTGGCCTCAGAGCTGAAGTTTGGACTCCACCTCCAGGCAGAATGAGACTCAGCCTAGCAGCCCTGCTCCTCCTGCTGGCCAGCTGCCTCGCTCCAGGCCACGGTGAGAACTTTCACTTATGATTTCCCTAGCCTTTGAGCAGAAATGGTCCTCGCCATTTCTTCTTCAATTAAAACTGGGAAGGAAGTCTTACAAGAGCAGGGGTGGGGGCTCAACTGCTTCCAGATTTGGAAGGGTGAGGTCCCAGGGATTTAACCCTTTAAAAATGGAAGCTTTCAAAGTGTCAAGACTGTCCTTTATAGAGGAAAGATGGTGAGGGTTCCTGGGACTTAGGTATAGCTGTGTATTGCTAGGCTGTCAGCTCAGCCACCTACAGGAAGACTCCTTTGCACGGCTCCTCTTTGCTCTGCCTCTTGATGCCACTCCTCGTCAAACCTTGGTCTCTAAGTCCAACATTCCCAGCACAGTTGCACGTGGTAAGGCCTGACACCCTAAATAAAGCAGAGGCAAGAGCTGACTTCAGCCTGAATGGGCAGCTGTCTCTGAGTGACTGGATGAATGTCTAACTGGAATGGCAAGGTGTGTATACAGCTGAGGGGATGGATGTGTGGGTGGAAAGAAGTACTCGGGTTTACAGGACAGATAATTACGCTTAAGATGTGCAAGTCCCCCCACCCCCATTTTCACTCTTCCTTCAAAACTCATTTCTCTCCTCTCCTACGAAGCTTTCCTGCTGCTGGTGACAAAGTTAGCCCCTAGGAAATGCTCCGTTCCCAGTGTCAGTATACAGGCTGTGTGTAATACAGCCTCAGCGATGGTCTGAGGATGGTTCCCTTGTTCAGTCCACAAAACTGTAGATACCTTGGGAACATGACACTTTTTTTTTTTTTTTTTTGGTTTTTCGAGACAGGGTTTCTCTGTAGCTTTGGAGCCTGTCCTGGAACTAGCTCTTGTAGACCAGGCTGGTCTCGAACTCACAGAGATCCGCCTGCCTCTGCCTCCCGAGTGCTGGGATTAAAGGCGTGCACCACCGCCGCCCGGCGGAACATGACACTTTTACTTATTCGAAGGATTTTATAAATATCTTTTGTTTTTATTTGTTTTGTTTTGGGAGACCAGGTCTCAGTAAGCAGCTTTGAACTTATAAAAATCATCCTTTGTCAACTTTTCAAATGCCTGGATAACCCAGCAACAATTTCTTTAAAAAATAAATAAATAAACCTTAGACTTCTTGAAAATGCATGAGATGAATTACCACTAAAATGTCTATAACTACTAAGCATTGTGGCTGAATAGAGTCTCCAATTTTTATTATTGGTTTTCCTTTGGTGATCATTATGAGTAATATTGAGAACCAAGGTATTAAACATAAGTGAAGAAGCATCCTCCATGGGTTTTCTCAGATAGAGAGGCGGTGAGGGTGGAGGGTTGCCAAGAGAAAGGACAGTAAGAGATGCCTACAGTATCCGCCAGTCTCCAGCAGCATCTGCTCCTCTGCTTTTGCGCTGGGAGCAGAGATCAGTTGATTTCCTAACACATTAGATGTAACACAGTTGAATGTCCTTAGAGCATCAGCTGTCAAGTCACCTAAGTGCCAATATAACGCTACAAGGACAGTCAACGAACGCTACGTCTTTGAAAAGCTAAGGTCATTTCCATTAAGGTTTTGGTAGAAAAACATTTGGAAGCACACAAGGCAAAACAAACAGAAATACACAAACTGAAAGCTTATGCAGCTGGCTTGAAATGTTTGCCTCTACAAATGCGTGATATAGAAGACTGATAGTTCAGTTCTACTTCTAAGTTATAGGCCCAGTGGGTTGAAGTGACTTATTCTGCATTTACAGGAATCCTGGAGGCCAATTACACAAACCTAAAGTGTAAATGTTCCAAAACGATCTCAAGACCTGTCCATCCAAACATCATAGAGCGGATTCAAGTCACACCTCCTGGGAATGGCTGCCCAAAGTTTGAAGCCCTGTAAGTTGCAAGAATTAAAAAAAAAAAAATAAGTTACATAATTTTTCTCTTCAAGTGAAAACCAGATGAAGAAATACAATTGTAATTAGCAACAGTGTGGTAGCGAGAATCTCAGAGACCAGCTTGATGTTGCTAAATATCTGAAATTAATCATGAAAATGTGTAATATTTAAATACTTGTTTTTCAGCAATCCAAAGCTGTAACCTCTTGCTTGCCACTGTATCTCTCAAGCTGCTCCACCTGTCTGTGTGGTTACAGAGGCTGAAACTAGGGAAGGGGTGTTAAGGAGGTTAACTCACTGAGGCTTCAGGAAGCTAACCTGCCTGCAGCACGGGGAGGCAGGGATGGAGTCAGAACTCCCTCTCTCCTACACAGCCTTTGAAGGATGCTTACACAGAGCCTCGTTCTCCTTGCAGGAACCTCCCTTTTAGCAGCAGCTCGCCTTCACCCTCCCTTCTCCTGGCCCCTTTGCATCCCCTTCGTTCATCTCTGTGGACTGGGCTAAGGAGGAGACCCAGGACCTCCCAGATCCCGGCCCAGTTTTCTCCCTTTAAGCCACACTCCAAGCCCTCGAGAACTTCCTCAGGCTTTGGAAAGTTGTAAACAACTATGCTTGCTTGTCCCCTTTTGAAACAAAGGCTTTGTAGCCGGGACCAGATGTATTTGACTGACAAAGCGGAAATACAGGTTATCCAAACTATGTGAAACTTTTCACCACGATGGCATGATACTTTTACCAGCGTCTCCACCAATGAGAGTTAAACTAAGCCACAGTTACTTCCTTCAGACTCCACAGTAAAGTCTATCCATGAGGCCTAATGAGGGGCAGGGCACTAGAACCAGTCCTTGCCTTTTGGCTGTGTTCTCCTCCCTTGGTTCAATGCTCTCACCTCTCAATCAAGGGAAGTAGGACACCCTAATTGTTTCTGCTTTCCTAACACCGTTGTTTGGAAATAATGCAAGTTGCAGTGTACATCTTCTTGTTAAAGTCAGCATTTTTGAGCAATAGACAGATATGGAAATGAAAGCTACAGATTGTTGGGAGAAATCCATTAGTCAGGGATGAACATACCCACGTGGCCAAAGTCTGTTTTGCCATCGCAATTCCAAAACCAAACTGGCAGATGCTGCCTTGAGGCCCCACTTGCTCCATGGCTTCTAAGATTGACCTAAAGAGGTAGAAACTCAAACTTAGGCCAGGTGGTGGTGGCACACACCTTTAATCCCAGCACTAGGGAGGCAGAGGCAGGTGGAGCTCTGCGAGTTCGAGGCCAGCCTGGTCTACAGGCACCAAAGCTACACAGCAAAATCTTGTCTCGAAAATCCCCCCCCCCAAAAAAAAGGAAAGGAAGGAAGAAAAAGAAAGAAATCGAATTTAGATGGATGGCTCCTTACTCTTTATAGCTAAGACGCCTGATACATCAATACTGCATTTGCTTAAGGTCACACAATTAGTGTTTACAGTGTCCTGGTTTTCTACCGCTTGGGATTCCTTACTTTTCTATTGCAGGGAGGAACCTTAGCATCATGTCTGGAACTTGATAACTCTTCAGGTCACAGTGATTGCTGAAAGTGTGGTTGTGAAGTCAGACAACCTCTGCAATAATTCAAGCAATCCCGCTGTAGTGTGCGTTTGCAGTACAATCTTCGATGTGTTATTTGAACTTTCTGAACTCTGCACTCATCAGAAGGAGAGAAAGCAATAGTTCTTCTAGAACAGGACTTCTGTGGGAAGAATTGAGGTGACCATATGGCCTATGGCACACAGTGACAACAATGTTTGACAAAGGTTGGCCATTCACTATGAGAGTTGGTTTGTTGCTGATTAATTTCTCAGGGCAGGAAAAGTCTTGCCAACTGGTGACTTGGAGAAATGTCACTGAGCCCAATTGAAACTTCTTCCATATTAAAATATATTCATTTTTTTCAGATAAAACATAGTCTGTTTTGCTCACCTGAGCTCAGTGGATAAGACGTTTGAATGATACTGGGGTATAAGTTTAGAAGTGACCCAGCTTTGGAGTCAGCTTTTTGGCCCTTCTCCAACTCATATAAAGACTATCATATAAAGACAAGATAGTCTCTTAGGACACATAGGCTTCTGTCAACTTGGACCCCCCAAGCTCCCACACATTGGTCCACAAAGGGTAGTCCTCTTCTTCCGCGGGCCTCACACCCCAAATCGCTTCTTCCAGATTCAAAGCTTTTTGCTCAAATTTCATTTTTTCGGAATAATTATTTTGACAATCAATTCTCTTCGTTATTAAAAAGCATACAGGGTGGAACAAGAACGCACTGCCGTTTCATCTTTGTGTTTATTTCTCTCCAGGATCTTGACTAGGTCTAAGAAAATTCTATGTGTGAATCCTCAAGACAGATGGTTCCAGATGGTACTCAAATTTATGCGGAAGTAAGTGAAGCACACGAGAGCTTTCCTAGCCGGCCACACTGGGGAATCCTTTACAACTGGGAAAAGTCATCGGACATATGTCTGTCCCGCTGTTTCCATGTGCTAACTCGTCCAGCCGTTCAGACAGCTTCAGCGAGGGTGCCCAGGAGCCGTTATTTGATGTCACCAGAGGGAAGTTCTAGTTTCTGGTGTGTGTTTCTCTAAGTGTGACTTATGGTTTTGTTTTTCATTCACAGAAAAGCTGTATCTTCAACTCCCCCAGCTCCAGCGAGTAGAAAAAGGATCACCTGAAGGCCCTGTCCCCCAAGGAACACCTGCACCCTCCTCCATCCCTGCTCTGAATTTTAGTTGTGCTCTTAGTTGAAGAATTTCCAAGAAAATAAATTCCTTTTACAAACAAACATGACTGCGTGTAAAGACAGCCCTGCAGGATTATACTCAGCCTCCATCCTTGTTCCTTAATGAGGGTTATTTGAGGATGGGTGCTTAGTAACACCCACGCGTTTGGTAATAGACCTGTTGTTTAATGTCAAACTGTCCTAGGTTGTAGGGTATTAACAAGAAATGTATGGGGTATACTTCCCTCGCTTCACCCCCTTAAGGAAGGCGGGTTTTCCAAATGGTCTTCATAGTTTGCTGGGCAGCCGATGCCGTTCCAGCTGAACACGATGCAGAGTAGTTCATTAGTGAAAAGCCTCATGAAGAAAATAGAGCCCTTCTACTTTTAAAGGTTTCTTGTATACAATTTATTGTATCAGATTAAACCCTGTAACATTGAAAGATCCTAGGCTTAAAATTCCAGGCTCTCCAGGAGTATACAAACACATTCATTTACACTGTGGCTCTCATTTGTTTTGGTTTTATTCATATCTTTCACACAGACAAAAATATCAGTCCCTTGTGTCAAATTCTTTAATGTTTCCTCTTCATCTAATGTCATTCAATAAACTTAATCAAATATCTTGCTTATAAAAAAAAAATCTTGCTTATGACCGGTTCATTTTTAACAGACAATTTTCTATCACTGAGATGTTCTTCAGCTGTTCCCAAGGAGACGTGAGGTTTCAATCATGTTCATTTTTTCCTGCATATCAGAGCCCTCTACAGATGACCCCAAATTGTGTCAGCCACCAGAGCAGTTATGCGGTGGGAAAGGTTTGCCTCTGAGGCCTCTTTCCCCAGGCATGCTAAATGTGATAGCCTCCAGACTTCAAACTCTTCCTCAGAACTGTTCTCACTGCCTGTTTACATGGATTCCCAGAGTCTCCAATGTTTCATTTGACAAAGTGTTGCATTGAGTTGACAGGCGGAGGACTCAAAGGCCATTCTTTCCCACCACTGCGCTGAGGTCACAGCCTGACTGCCTCTTGGCCTCCTTGGCTGCCTTGTGGTCTGTTCCCGTCCCATCCGGTTCACTCTTCCATTTATCTCCATTGATTCACTCATTCATTTATTTTGCGGCAGGGTGGTGGTGGTGTTTGGTTCCGTGTGGGTTTGCACGCGTGCTTGTGTGTGGAGCGTGTGTGTGTGTGTGTGTGTGTGTGTGTGTGTGTGTGTGTGGTATGTGCACAGGAAGAATTCAAACCCCAGTCTCATTCCTCAGGAGTCATCTGTCTCTCACTGACAGTGGGCTAGCTCCTAAGTAGGCTAGACCAGCTGTCTCCATTTTCCCCAGGAGGGGGATTAAGTGGCTGGGGGGAGGGTGATCTAAGCTCAGGTCTCCTGGCTCTTTAGCAAGTATTTTACTCACTGAGCTATTTCCCAAGTCTTTCCCCACCCCATTTTTATTTTAGGGTTGCTTGCTTGCTTGCTTTCTATTTCTATTCTTTTTTGAGACAGGATCTCAGTCTGTAGCCTGAGCTAGCCTGAAACTCACTACATTTGCCAGGCTGTCCTTGAACTGCTATAGTCTTCCTGCCTCAGCCTAGAGAGCACAGGTGTGAACCTCAATGCCCACTTTCTCCTTTCATTCATTTTTATTAAGCATTTTCAGAAAGAATAAATGCTACCTATAGATATTATATTCTCCATCATCTATAATTTGACATCTTGATTACAAATATGCAAAGGGAATATACAGTATCTTCAAAATCCTACAACCAAGTGCTTTTTAAACCTCAGCGTTTAGAGACTGGGAATTGAGCTTCAGTTTTATTGTGGCATATAGCTCAACAAATATTTAGGATCCTCAAGTAATCAATGCTGCCATTTCTCATAAGGCAACTGCTATTAACCATTCTTCGAGAGCTGGCAGAAATGGGGTACAATAAGTGGGCACCAGGAACCCTATAACACTGCTATCTATGAGAGGTAGATACCATCAGTAGAAACAGAAACAAATAGACATTTCTTGCCTTCATCCATATAACTAACCAAAAACAAACCAGAATTTGAGCCCAGGGTCACCAGACTCCTAAGTGAATGTTCTTCATCGTTACATTAGACTGAGAATACATTCAAATGTATTTTCTGACTTCAGCCACTCTGCCTGCCCTCCTCTTCAGAGCCAGTCAAAGCCATGGGACATTCTGTGGTAGGAAGAACTTAAGGGGGCATGGGCAAGGGAAAGAGCCCCTGACCTTCACCTGCCCCGACCTGATTTATGTCTCTTGCTGACCGAGTCAAGAGCTTTGACATAGTTGACTAGAGAAACTGTATGTAGAAATATACTTCCTAAAAATGCTCCAAGGTAATTAATATGACTAATGAACCACATTCAGGATAAAAACTGCAGGCCTTAACCTCTTTTCATGAACTATATAAAGCAAAACCACTTGCACGTGTTAATTTGAGGAATATTTTGTCTCATTTCTTCCTCACATGTACGCCTTCCCTGTGCTCTATAAATCACCCATAATTTCATTTAGCAACAACAAAAATACTTCTTTCAATAAAGACAGAAGGAGGCTGACATCTTTTTCTTCTTCCTCGGCCTCAGTTATAGATCATCTCCTTCAAACAATGCAATTCCAAAGTCCCCACATCGCTAACATAGGTGGCTCCTCTCCCACACTCAACCTCCTTATGCATATCTGTCCTTTCTCCTTAACTGTACACTTGTTGGCTTTGCTTTGCTCTGACTCACAAAGAAATTCTTTTCTGTGGCAAATCAAGAATTCCAGCTCTACTCTGTGGGGGGGGGAGGTGTCTGAGGCTCTGAGGGGTTCCTCAGACTGCATAGATGGGGTGTTTGAGTCTCTGAAGGGCTCTCAGACTGCATAGATGGGGTGTCTGAGTCTCTGAGGGGCACCTCAGACTGCATAGATGGGGTGTCTGAGTCTCTGAAGGGCTCTCAGACTGCATAGATGGGGTGCCTGAGACTCTTAGGGGCTCCCCAGACTGCATAGATGGGGTGTCTGAATCTCTGAGGGGCACCTCAGACTGCATAGATGGGTGTCTGAGGCTCGGAGGGGCTCCTCAGACTGCACAGCCTCAAGGCTGAGCTATAGAAGGCGTGTGAGACTCAGAGGAACTCGGGCTGCACAGTCAGCAACATTGAGCTGTGCTTCCTGCTGCTGGTGACAAGACTGTGGATCATAGTAATATACTGTATATTGTTTTAAAGCTAAAAGCATTTTGAATATTTTTCATAAGGAAATGATAAATGCTTTAGGCAAAAGATGTATTTATCCTGACTTGAACTTTACACAGTGTATACATGATCAAAACATAACATGTGGTTCCCAAAAATATCTACAGTTCTTAAGCATTAATTTAAAAGGCTAAAAATAAGAGCTGCAGATCAGGGAAGGGTGGTGGGGCACCCTCTCCATTTTGGAGAAGGGTGGGTGGTTCATCGATTGCTCATCGTTCAGTGCCATGGGGGCGGGGAGGTCTGGGCTGCTGCAGAGCCGTGGGGCCTGAAGGCTGTGGGTAGAAGTGGAAATCGAGACGTGCGAGAGGCCTAAACTGGTTTTCTAGGGTTTTCTAGCAATACCAGCACCCATGCCTCAGAAGTCACCGCAACGTGAAGAGCCTTCAGCTGATTTAGAACCAGGATTAAGTCACAATTAGCCGCAAAAGAACTTGTTGAACCAATTAATAGAGAGTCTGAGGGAAGGTTTGGAAGGGAACAACTGGAGATTGTCAAGACAGGATTTCGGCACTCATGACTACAGGCATACATCCACACACATACACGACAATTAATTAAGAGTCAAAGTAAATAGAGTTGAAGGGAAAATACAAAGCGATGCTAACCAAGACAAAACAATTGCTCTGGGATGCTGAACAAAGGAGCCACCAGACTAGCTTAGCAACAATGTCCTAGCAACAGAACGCAAGAAACCTGGAACTTACCGAGTGATCCACCTACCTCCAGAGTCCCGGGAGAAGACAATTCTCCTACAGTCTCAAGGGCACAAACGGCCTCCCCTTGAAACAGCTGTGTGGGCTCAATTCTCTTGTCTTCTGTGTTCTCGCACCTTCTTTCCTCACTGAAAGGTCCATCTCAGTGCTCCCAACTCTGTGGAAAGTCTCATGCATAGTCCGGAATTAATTCTCTTTCTCTGAGGTAGAGGAGCTAGAATTCAAAAACTATTGATGTGAATAACACCCAAGAAAGCCGTCTCCCCTTCTAGGTAATTATGATGCTGATAACACTTAAAGACATTTTTCATCCATCCTATCACATGAAAGCCATCTAGGGGGCTTGTGTTCTCTTATGTCAGGTTAATCAAGCTGTAGTCTAGATACACGAAAACTTGCAGTCATTAAGGGTTCAGTCCAGCGAGTTGTGTGGAACAACCCAACCCTTTCCTGTTCCTATAATTCAGCTTTTGAGGATGCTCATATAAACAGGAGCATAGTATCTACAGTCTTTTTGCCTAACTTACTTTTCCTTTGTACACTGGTTTGAAGGTATAGCATGTTGCTGGATGGACTCCCAGTTTCTTTCTCATTGTTAGTATTATTCCATTGAATGGATATACCACAACTGGCTGATCCGTTCCCCAGCTGATAGATATTTGAATTGTTTTCAGTTTGAGCTCGGATGAATGAAATTGTGGACTATACACACGCGTAAGTCACTGAAATTTAATGCAATGATATAATGCTGAGACCTCCCAGTCAAATTCCACTAAAATTATGTCATGGGATTAAGGCACTATGATATATTACAGGAAAAGGAAAAATCAATGTGGGTGCATTTATCATAAATCTAAGATGACTAACATTTATTAAAACTCTTAAATGATACCATTTAGGGTGCAAATATGAAACTAGAATCTAAGCTGAGACTTTAAAAGGAATGTGTGAAGGAACCAGCAGAGGCATGGGCAGGTTCATGGAGCAGGCAAGGAACTCAGGTGCATATACTCAGGCCTAAAGGAGACAGGAGGAAGGGTGTTTGAGAGTTTAAATGATTGCCTAACAGGAACTGCAATCATTGCTAGAACAGCTATGAACACAAGTGCATACTGACAGGGAAGGACTAAATTCCCCCACCCCCACCCCCTTTCCTCCTGTCTTCTATGCATTCTCCCAAACTGTATCTTTGATCAAATACTTAGAAGTGATCATATGAGAATACTAGTGTTCACAGATACTGAGGAACATCTCCAAAGTCACATAGAGTGCATACCAGCTATGGTTGTTGAATTTTAGCAGGCATCTCCCAAATGCCCGATCTCAGCTGTCACTCTCGATGCTGGATGAATGGCTGTCCCAGGTACAACAGTTGTGAGCTTTTTCTTCAAGACAGGGTTTTTCTGTGTAACAGCCCTAGCTGTCCTGGAACTTGCTCTGTAGACCAGGCTGGCCTCGAACTCAGAGATCCGCCTGTCTCTGCCTCCCAAGAGCTGGGATTAAAGGTGTGTGCCACCACTGCCTGGCCAATTGTGACTTTTTAAAAATAGTAGTTTATGTAACTAATGCAGGGTTGGCATGACTGCCACCATGCCTAGTAGGAGTCAGAAGACAGCTTTCCGGGCTTCCTTCTCTTCTTCCGCTGTGGGTTCAAGAGATCAAACTTGGGTCATCGGGCCTATGTGATAAGCGCCTTTACTCACTGTGCCAACTCATGGCCAAATTGTTAGCATCTTTAGTGATAGTGACACTTACAGATGCATCCATTATCATGGGTCCCATTGAGGAGGGATTCCAAATGATATCTCGCTGACGAGGTTCTTTCTGATTTTCTCATGATGTTGTCCCAACAAAGACTCCAGCTTTTCCTGACACAGGATCTACGCCCCAGATTCTTCAGTTCACCCCCACTTCCGAGTATTTGGTCAATGATAGAGTTGGGGAAAATGGATAGAAGACAGGAGGAAAGAACAACGGGGGAATCTATTCCTTCCCTGTTGATACGTGCTTGTGGGCATGGCTGTTACAGCAATGACTGGAGTTTCTGCCTTCTAACTCTCAAACACCCTTCCTCCTGTCTCCTTTAGACCTGAGTATACGCACCTGTGTTCCTTGCCTGCTCCATGAACCTGCCCATGCCTCTGCTGGTTCCTTCACTCATACCGTTTAGCGTCTCAGCTGAGACTCTCTTGTTTCTTGTTGGTACCCTAAATGAACAACCCTGCTTCCCCTCAATCCAGATGTCAACTCCATCCCACCTGGACAGAGATTTTAGGTAATGTGACTACAAAGAGGTTCTTTACCGCCCCCTGGTGGATGATTGGGGAAATACGTTCCAATTGAAGAAGCAGGCTCTGGGTGGGGAAGCTTTATGTTGAGCACACAGTCCCTTCTTGCCCTCCTGTTTAGTAAAATCCCTAAGAGTGCCTCTCTAGGACTGCAGACTAGTAAATCCTGTGAGTCCTTCCTGTAAATAGTCAAATTCAGAAGCCCAGGATCTCTCCTCCCAAGCCAGAATCTCACTGAGCAATGTCTGAGTTTGATCGTTAACCCTGGAACTAAAGCCCCGCAGTTTTAGTTTCCCGATGGGTCCTATGCACGGACACTGAGAAGCCCCCGTGTTTTCTCTTCCTTACATCCTCCATCCTCCTCACTGCAGAGCACCACATGCAGGCAGTTCCCAGGCCCAGGCGTGATTCCCCCACTTGGGCTTGCGGCCAGATGAAGAAGGGATGGGTGGGAGAAGACTGAATCAAGATTTGGTCCTGTGGGCAGGAGTAAAGACGAGCAGTGGCCTAGCCCGACAACCTGAGTTCAATCCCTGACCCACGCGGTAGAAGACAACCAGTTCCTCCACCCTCCGTATCTCATTGCCACAACACAAGCATGTCCACACACATACATAAAATAAGTAAATGGAAAGTCAATTTTTTAAAAAAAGATTTGGTTCTGCTATCTCTATGACTAACTCAAGTCCACCTTCAGGGTGAAGTGAGATCAGTTTAAATAGAGAACCTAGGACATGAGCTTCCAAGTGGTCCATGTGATGCTATGGCTGTGACACAGGTATTCTAGAGAATTGGGATTATTTCTCAGCCTCTCTCTCTCTCTCTCTCTCTCTCTCTCTCTCTCTCTCTCTCTCTCTCTCTCTCTCCTCTCCCTCCCTCCCTCCCTCTCTCTCTCTCTCTCTCTCTCTCTCTCTTGGTTTTATGAGACAGGGTTTCCCTGTAACAGCCCTAGCTGACCTGAAACTAGCTCTTGTAGACCAGGCTGGCCTCGAACTCGCAGAGATCCACCTGCTTCTGCCTCCCAAGTGCTGGGATTAAAGGCATGCACCACCACCGCCCGGCTACTCCTCAGCTTCTCATGTTCCACTGGTCTTCTAGAGATGCCAAAGGCAGCCCTGAGTTCAGTCCACAGTCCTCTACTGGCATCCAGTGGTAAGTGGCGCAATTGTTGAAACACCCGACTCATCAGCCCTCATAATGAAAACCAGGGAGTTTGGAACCCGAAACCAGAAGACACGAGGAATGAAGTAAATGTAGCCATAGGTCACAGTCAGCTGAGACCTAATTCTTTTCTCTAAGGAGATTAATACCAGCTCATTGTCCACTGCCAGGTGCCAAGTTAAAAAACGATTTTCTCATGTGCTTCCTCTAAAATTAGGTGGGGAATAACTGCCAAAAGTTCAAGTAAGCAAAGACCTATTATTCAATAGTAAAATTAGCGTTCTAAATTTGCATTTCTCTGTACCAAATGGCAGGTGCCATTCCTGGCTTCTAGTCTGAATCATCTTGACCCACACACCCATGCACACATGCACACGTACGCATGCACACACGCATGCTTACACACACACACACACACACACACACACACACACACACGAACACCTTTTTTCTATTTGCTTCATTTGCATGTCCTGCCCTTTCTGCTTCCGCCTCCTAAGAACTGAGAATGACAGCAAGCAAAGAGCCGTGCGCTGATTTCGGTAACCGCTCTTCCAGGGAGTGGGTGTTCCTGTCAGTCAAGAGCAGCGACGTCCCTGGTAAGCCACCACATGTTAAGAAAAGCATCTTTCAGTTTGCTTAATATTTTTATCCTTTGTTGAGTCCCCAGTTGGAATGAACTCCAAAACTTCCACTTACAAACTACCCAGCCCACGCTTTCTGTTTGTTTGTTGTTTAGCTGAAGCCCTTTCCCCACGTCCTCTCACTGGGACCGCCTCACTTGCAGGCACGAGCTTCGTGGCCGTTAGTGATACTGAAAATGTCCACTGCGGTAAGAGGCGGGAGTGTAAACCAGGGTGAACAGGCTTAACTTGGCCACAGTTAACACAACCTGGATTCAAGCCCTTGAGTTTTTGTTTGTTTGTTTGTTTGTTGTTTTGGGGGTCTGGGTGTTTGTTTTGTTTTTCCTGCCTTAAAAGCCAAGCAACCCTCCTAATTTATATGTTCTCTGTTATCGTCCATCGATTGCTGTAGAATTAATGAAAAGGCTGTTCCCCCCTCTAATCGCTTCTTAGACAGACTGAAGAGTGTGTGACCTGCTAACTGACTGGGCCGTCCCCTGTCATCTCCAGTTGCAGAGGCGCTGTATGACAGCCAGGGCAGTTCAGCTTTCTCTGTGGACCTGTGACTTCTGGAAACTCTGGCCAGTTCCAAGGCCTACTGACTGACAGGGACCTTGAGTGTCCCTCTGAGGCCTAAGGAAATCTAAAATTCCAAGGAAGATTAAAATTGAGGAAGTCTTCCAACTTTTTCTCTGCTCTCTCCATTGTCTGTGTGCTTCGGTTCCACATTCTGGATTGTCTCCCAAACCTAACTGCAGCCTCTGCGCTGGCCTTGACCCTTAAGGTCACCCCTCCACTTCAAAGTGAAGAATTTATGAAACTTTGGGGAAAACTTTGGCCAACATCTGAGGTTGTTTTTTAGGGGAGAGGGCAATACTTTAGTCATCGTAAATTAATAGCAAAAATGCAGGCGCGTCCTGCGCACTTGGGACACGCTGTACAAGCTTAGGAGTTGGTTAGTAGCATTCACGTAGCCTCCGAGGGACAGAGGGGCGTGGTGCGGTGCTACATTTTGCTGAAGGCAAAATGACAGCCCAGTTATTGTCTGTACTCTAAGTAAATGAGCCCAAAGCTAACCCCACTTCTTAACCCATCCTTCCACCAACAGATACAAAGTCCCATGACCAACCAGACTCAGGACCTGTGCTGAGCTAGAAAAGAAGTATATAGAATCCTAGGGCTGGGAGGTAAGCTTGGGATAAATCGCATGGTGTTCAGGACGCGCTGGAAGGGAACCGTGATTCAAAGATATGGGTAAGCATACGCATTCTAGAGGTGACCCAAGAATGCAGTGGAGATCAGGACATGACAGAGAATGCTGGAGGGTGTACTGAGCCACCAGACATGCCTTCAAGAATGAGATATCTACAGCCCCAGCTACTCAGTATGTGCCTGGCAGCAGCTGGGACGCTCTAGAAATTGATTTTAGCCCTGGTTGCATGTCCTTTCTGCAAGCTGCCTGTACAAAGGAGTGCTTGAGACAAATGTATAATGCCCCACCCCTCCCTTGAACTGCAGTCACATCTGCATGAGTCCCCAGCTGCAGGTCTCCCTGTCAACTCACTAAGGCCTTTGCTATGGCTGCCTTCTCCCTAATCAGCTCCCTTTCCTGCCCCAAAGGAGTTACACCGGAAAGTATTCCTGACAGTTACCCTCTGTTTACTAATCTCCCTACCAGGGAACCTAGCCTGCAAGGCTGGGTCCAGGGGATTGCTCAAGAAAGCAAAACTTTAAAAGGGACCCTGCCACTAGATCATCTGACAGCTGGCTAGCAGGAAGGCGCAAGTTGGTGACCCTTGAAGGCATAAACCCAGCCCCTGCGCAGACGGTAGTGTAAACTGCTAGCGGAGGTGGGTGAGGAACGGCAAAAGGCAAGGTGTCAGCAGGTGCAAGGTATCAGGTATTTGGGAAATTGAGGGACTGGTTATTCCGAGAAAAATTGGAAGCAGGGGACCATTTCTTGAGGTATTAGGTGTTTCTGAAAAGCAAGATAATGAAAAGTACAAAATGATCTGCTAGCCATTAAAGACTGGGAAGACTAGCTGTGCCATGGCTAGACGTTCAGGTACCAGCTAAGTTCTTATGTGCAGATCCAGTCCCCACAGTAACGTTGTAAGAAAATGAGGACTTGGGGGGATAATTAGGTCCTGAGGGTGGAGCCCTTGTGAATAAGATTAGTGCCCTAATAAGAGACCCCACAGAGCTTTTAGGCCCATTGAGACATGAAAGAGTTCACAGTGAGAAGACAGCTCACCTAAGAGAAAGTGGATCCTCTGACATAGACTGATGCCTTCTGGATACTGACTCTACAAAAAAGTGAGGACTGGCTCTCTGTTGCCCGAAAGCCATCCACTGCGGACTGAGCAGACTCAGACAAACTGTGGCACCACGGGCCTTCTTGAAGTCTGTATGAGAATCTCCTCTCCCCTGACACAGCACAGGGAATATGAAGCTAGATCTAGGGTTTAATCTGTTTAATTTGATTGGACTGTCATCCTAGCCAGGTCTGAAATCCTAAATCAGGACCTTAATTGGAAAGGAATTGAATCCTGAAAATTAGGTGGGATTTAGCCACACACTGGAGTTTATGCGCTCAAAGATACAAAATCCTCAGACTCCTGTTGGGTCCCTGATAGTGCATTATGGGAGTTATTGCACCTCAGGCCTTGCAAAATGGGTGTGCCTTTGATCTCTGTTCCATTGCTCATTTTGAACACTGGTCTCTAAGAAGAGTGGCTCGTAGCACATGTGCTGGGCCTGTCAAGGGAGAAAAGGTTCCATTTCTCAGAAGGCCTCTAGGATCTGGTTTAACATGAGCCAGCAAAGTCAGGTAGACTTTGTAAAACAGAAGTGAGCCAAAGCAAGGGCTGAGAAGATACGAGGTGAGACAGTTGGGGTTCATCAATACAGAAGCTCTTTCAGGGGGTACAGGGTTTTTGTTTGTTTCTTTGTTTACTTTATGTGTGTGGGTATTTATGTGTATTTTATACTATGTGCATGCCTGGTACCCACCAGAAGATGGCATTGGCACCCCTTGGATTAAAGTCACAGACAGTTGTGAGCTGCCATGTGGGTGCTGGGAATTGAACCTGGGTCCTCTGGAAAAGCAGTCAGTGCTCTTAACCACTGTGCTATCTCTCGAGTTCCCACCTCAGATTTTTAGAAGAGACTGAGAAGGAGTTATATTGCTTCTCTCAAATATTATAAGCCAGGAATAAATTCTGTTCTGGATATTTTTTTGGTAGGAGACTTTTAAAAAAGATTTTTAAAATTATGTATGTACATAGGATGTAGGCATATGCACAGAAGTGAGTTTGGATGACCACAGAATCCAGAATAAGGTATCAAATTCCCTGGAGCTGGAGTTACAGGCTGTTTCAATCCACTGATGTGAGTGCTAGGAACCAAAGTTGGCTCTTCTGGAAGAGCAAGGCACACTCTAGCCGATGAGCCATTCCTCTAGCCCAGATGGGAGACTTTCTCTTTCTGCTGCAACCCCCTTATTTCCCAGTGGTCTGTTCATATTTTCTGTTTTATAATTCTGTCTTCACAAGTCCTACTTTTCTGGTTGTCATCCATCTCTGCTAGGTCAGTTATTCAGTTTGTGTGCATGTAATTATAGTTATCTTTCATGTTCCTTGGTATCTCTGTGGCAGTAGAAGCACAAGCCTCCTTTCTGATTTGGAGTCTCCTGCTGTAGGAAATGCTTCAGCCAGTAGCCTTTAAGTTACCTTCACTTGGGCGTAGCCTTTTATACTATAAACGCCAATGTAAAGTGTGTGTTCCCTCTCTCTTCAGGCTGCTGGATTCCCCATTCAAGCAGAGGACTGTGATCTGTGAGTCCATCCCTAAATAAATAACCCCTTATTATATTCAATTCTGAGCTAGCATGGGGTTTCTTTTTAGTGTTCCTCTTCATCTGGAACCCACGTGGATCCCGACACCACACCTACCGGGTAGACCAGCCCCAAAGGCCCAAATGGTCCAAGGCCCAGAAGGTCTCCCACCCATGTCCACCTGGCTTGCTTTCACCTACTCCCCTGCCACAGCAGAGCTAAGTGCACGGCAACTTGCCAAACTCCCGCACATTTCCCCCCACCACCGCCGCACTCCCTACCACATGACGACTTGCGCAGCTTCCGGTTTGTGCTCCCTGCTTGAGTGCTCTGGGCTCCTTGCTCCATGTAAGGAGTTGATTTGACCAGCACCAAGACAGAAAGCCAAAGCTGTGCGGGACTGTTCCTGCCGCCACCGGTTGCACTGCTGGTCACAACTCTGCAACTGCGACACCTGCTGGAGGATAAAGATTATTACACCTAAAACAATTTACCAGATCTCATAACACAGGTTATAAAATAGGTTTGCAGAAAATTAGAACACAAAGGCACAAATTAGCAGAGACCGATTGCAGACTCTTAATGACTTTCAAAGACTTTTAGGAGATATTTCCAGTCTATAACCAGCTGTTGGAATAACACCTGATCTAATAGTTCATTTAAACAAAACCTTAGATGATAATAAAAACTAGGGTTATAGGGTTAGGACAGGGTTCTGTTCTCAACTTTGCAGGAAAATACTATCTTCAAAAAAATCAAGAGACCCTGGACATCCAGATGCCTAAAGAGTCCCAGAGAATTAACAGCTGAAGCAGAAAAGGAATTGATTGTCATTGAAGAAAAATTACAGGAGGCACATGTGGATAGGGTGAATCCAAATCTTACTTGCATTCTAGTCATATTGCCTTCCATATTATCCCCTACAGGAATTTTAAAGCAAAGGGAAGATATTATCTTAGAATGGATATTTTACTACATGAACCAAGTAAAAAATTAAAAACTTACATGGAATCAGTCTCTGAATAAATTAAAAGAAAAATTGAGACTTTATCAACTAGCAGGTATAGACCCAGCAGAGATTATATTGCCTTTTACTACTGATGAAATTTAAAAATTGTGGGAAGACAATGAACCTTGGCAAAGAGCTTGTTCTATTTTTTTTAGGAGAGATTATCCCAAAAGTGATAGAATTAACCTTATAAAAACTACTTGGATCTTTCCCCTCATTGTATTTGACACACCAATAACTGGAGCCTGTACATTTTATAATGGTGCAAATAAATCAGGAAAGTCAGGTTATAAATCAGATTTAAGAAAGGTGGAACAAAGCCCTTATAATTTTGTCCAAAAGGCAGAATTATATGCTGTTCTCATGATAATAAGGGATTTTAAAGAACCTCTCAATATAGCTACTGATTCACAATATGCAGAAAGAGTTGTCTTGCATATTGAAACTGCTGAATTTATACCAGATGATACAGAATTGACTTCATTATTCTTACAAGTTCAAGAAATAATAAGGAATAGGCTTTTTCCCAAATACATAATACACATCTGATCCCATATGGGTCTGCCAGGTTCTCTAGCACAAGATAATGCAAAAATTGATTGATTACTGATTGGAAGTGTGTTGAAGGCCTCAGAATTTCATAAAAAAACATCATGTCAATAATACAGGTTTAAAGAAAGATTTTTCTATTACATGGCAACAAGCTAAGGAGATTATAAAGAGATGTTCTACTTGCTCTTTCTTTAACCAAACACCACTACCTGCAGGGAGTAACCCAAAGGGTACTCAAAGAAATGAAATATGGCATATGGATATGTTCCACTTTGCAGATTTTGGAAAATTAAAATATGTACACCACACCATTGACACTTATTCAGGTTTTCAATGGGCAACTGCTTTGAGCACAGAAAATGCTGGTTCAGTAATCACACATTTATTGGAAAATTTATGGATACCATCAAAATTAAAAAAGATTTTGTTTGAAAAAGAAAAATCTCTTGAGAAAGAGAAATGACAGATGATCCCCAGAGGTGACAACCATATAGGTGGTAAGGAAAGCATATAGGGTTAGGACAGGGTTCTACTCATCTTCAAAAAAATCAAGAGACCCTGGACATCCAGATGCCTAAAGAGAAAAATATAATTATTCAGATAGGATCACAAAGCAAAGAGAATTAGGACTTCTGAGTATAGTTCATCTGAGGGTAAGAATCTCTGAAAATTAACTAGAATAATATTCATGTTTCACTTAAAAATCAAAGCTGGCTTTAGAGTTGGATAATGGCTCTGTCCTTCTCTAAATCCAAGCATGTTGTTAAAAGAAAAATTCAGAGTTTCTGTCCATGTCAAGAGCCACAATATGGAACAGAAAGAAGAAAAAAATTAAGAAAAAATTTACTTTTGTTCATACCTATTTTTGTCTTTATTGTACCTTCCATTGAATATATATCTGTATAAATTATGTTTAAATTTTCCACAATGAACAATGAATTTTCCTGCAGTAGTCTTTGAAGTTTTCAGAAAGAAGATGAGGCCCCACAACAACAACTCCACCTGGTTGATATGATGTCATGATGCTGATAACACTACTATAACACCTGTTTTGGGTACCAGCTGCTCAAGATGGTTCCAACTTGCTTAGCTGAAATGGTGCACTTTTTTTTTTTACAATGTCCTGGCCAGAACTCCAAATAGGAACCTCAGAAAAACCCTACCAAATACCCAGAGACTATTTGCAATTGTATCAGACAGTAATCCTGAAACTTAACCATCATTTTACTTTTACAGGATCCCATAGAAAGAGCATTGCTAGCTGGAAGTAATTCTAGAAGACTACATCCCCTCTCCCAACAAAGTTTGCCATCAGGGTTATTTAGGGGTTGATTATAATTGGTATAGGATTAGGGATCAGGGGAAAATTTTGTAGGCTCAGGGATCTCTTTGGAAAAAACAAGAAAAATTGGATGGGATAATAGATTAGTGTGAGCTTACTTACACTAATAATAATAGTGAGTAATAGAATGAATACTTGTGAGCTATTATTTATAGGCAATTTACATTGGTATAGATTCTTCTATACTGATACAAACTTAAATTATATTAAATGTGTTCCTTATTTTTGTCTACAATATTTGTATACCTAGGCAAAGTTATTTTGTCATATTATATGCATTCATGCTTCTACCTCTGCTTAAGACATTTTGTATATTGATACATTTTGAGGATAAATATTATCCTCATTTGTTGCACAGTTGTTTAAAGATTGTTTAATATTCTAATATGAAGTCTTAGTCTTTAAGTTATATAGGTATTAAAATTTATAGGTCTATTGTCATTCATGTTTATCATACTTATAGTTAGACTAATCAGGTTCTTTAGATACATAGAGATTGTATTCTGCATCGATAGGTAATC
Source organism: Arvicola amphibius (assembly GCF_903992535.2). Taxonomy (NCBI): domain Eukaryota; kingdom Metazoa; phylum Chordata; class Mammalia; order Rodentia; family Cricetidae; genus Arvicola; species Arvicola amphibius. The sequence continues at coordinate 12,120,854 of NC_052047.1, read as the reverse complement.
TCCAACCACTTCAAAGAGCTGTAGAATATATGGCATTTAAATAACTTAGGGTTCTGTTGAAATGAGACCCAATTGCTCCTGGCAGCACCGATCTATTCCCGAGAGAAGGTTGAACACTGAAGACACTCCACTTGGAGCTTGTTTTCTTGGCAAAACTGGCCTTTGGGCAAGGAACTGCCCATGCATTGACCACTAAGAAAATGCATGATGTCTGAACAAGACAAGCAGGAGACAAGAAAAAAGACTGTCAAACCTTGCCAAGACAGAGTAAGACGGTTTTGGAAATTTTTCTGCCTCTGAAAATGGTTTGTCAGTTACTCTAGGCCTTAGCCAAAGTTGGTTGCTCCAATGTTGCAAATGAGACTTTGGGTGATTGCCCAGGTAGCCAGTTGTCTCTGTCATTTGTTGCACATTTTGGAAGTTGCTTGATTGCACTTCCTGCTTATGCAAGTAATATTATTTCCCATCTCAGGTCTTCGATGGGGTTGAAGATTAAATAGTAATAGTTATTTTCCTCTCATGACTTGGCCAAGTTATTTATAATACAAAACATAGACTTCTTAGGATAAGATAATTAGAAAACATCATGTTTCTTGCTTGATATTGTTTATGCTGGTTGTAATTCTAATTTTTATACTTGATATTTGTTCTTATTGTATATAACTTTGTATTAGTCTTAGAAATCTCTTATTTAAACAAAAGGGGGTGCTGTAGGAAATCCTTCAGCCAGTAGCCTTTAAGTTACCTGCTCACTTGGGCATGGCCTTTTATACTATAAATGCCAATGTAAAGCACATGCTCCTTCTCTCTTTCTGCTGCTGGATTCCCCATTCGAGCAGAGGACTGTGATCTGTGAGTCTACCCCTAAATAAATAACCTCTTATTGTATTCAGTTCTGAGCTAATGTGGGAATTTCTTTTTAGCATCCATCTTCAGTCTCCTCTCCTCTTCTTGTACTCTAGATAGAGGTTTGTCCATCTTGTTTATGTTTTCACACATCCACTCAGCATGCTTGGTTCTTTTCTATTATGTCTCTAACCTGGTGAGTTCTATTATGTCTCTTGCCTGTTGAGTTCTATTATGTCTCTTGCCTGTTGAGTTCTCTTATGTCTCTTGCCTGTTGAGTTCTGTTATGTCCCTTGCCTGTTGAGTTCTGTTATGTCTCTAGCCTGTTGAGTTCTATTATGTCTCTAGCCTGTTGAGTTCTATTATGTCTCTAGCCTGGTGAGTTCTATTATGTCTCTAGCCTGTTGAGTTCTGTTATGTCTCTAGCCTGTTGAGTTCTATTGCACATGTCTCAGCTTTTATAGTTGTCTTTTCCTTCTGTTAAGTTGGAATTTAGCTTTTCTAGAGTTAGTGAGGATGCAACATTAGGCTGTATGTTGGGCATCGTCCCTCCTGCTCTTCCCCCACCACCTTCTTCTTCTCACTCCACAGCCTGAGATAGCCTGGTACTCACTAGGTAACCCAGGATGGCCTAGAATCCATAATAGTTCCCCTCCCTCAGCCTCCCAAGGCTGGCATTGCAAGCATGTACCACCATGCCTGTCTAGGCTTCCCCGGTTTTGTAGAATTGCTTCTCTGAACCTATTTTCTGTCCCTCCTGTTTTCTCTTCTTTCTAGTTCTTTCTGGATACATCTTTCACTCGTGGCATTCTACAAATCCCTTTAGCTATCTCCACTTGTTTCTATTCTCTCTCTCTTTGTCTTTTCTTGCTGCTCAGACCCGGTATTTCCTGGTGATCTATCTTTGAGTCCAGTGGTTCTTCCTTTGGCTTGCCCTCTGCTGTGGAGACCCTCCAGTCTTGATTTCAGTTGTACTGTTCTTCCAATCAGTAGTTCCTGTTTGGCATTCTTCTACACTTTGTGTACATTTGTTAAAATTCTCACTTGTCTTTGCCTTTATAGTCTGACCTCAGTGTTCATCTTTTTTAGGTCTTTTTAAAAAAAATTTAGCCAATGATGTCTTTTTCACCAAGGTCAGTTCATAGGAATTCACTTTGCTTTTATCTGGGATATGTTTCTCTATTCCTCTACCTCTTGGGGCTACCTGTTTGTTTCTGCACATAAGATGTGCAAGGCCTGCTTGCAATCTTGTCAGCCAGACTCAGTGCAGGAGAATGGTGAATGAGTCTCACATGCTTCTTAGATCCTTGTTTCTCTCCAAACTATTGTCTCTGGTTTTGTAACCCCCAAATTAGGGCATGCCAGCATCCCAAGACTGTCAAGGTAGAAACCTGGAAAGTTAGAGTAAAGGGCATGCATTCCAATGCCTTCTGTCTTGTCTTACCTCCCATTCTCTCTCCAAGGAGTCAGGGAAAGAGCTATGGGAAGTACTTACACTTGCATGCAGGCCGTTTCCTTGGCTCTTACAATGACTGCCCTTGGAAAATGGCTTATTTTTTTCTACCTTGACTTCTGTCTTGCTTTTTTATTGCTGTGGAGAAACACCATGACCGAAACAATTTATAAAAGAAAACATTTAATTGGGGACTGGCTTACAGTTTTCAGAGGGTGAGTCCATGACCATCATGGCAGGGAGCATGGCAGCAGACAGACAAGCATGGCACTGGAGCAGTAGCTTCGACCTTATAGCGTGTCCACAAGTTGAAGGCAGAGTGAGAGAGAAACAGAGTCTGGTGTGGCTTTTGGAACCTCAAAACTTACCCTTAATTTCATACATTCTCCAACAAGGCCACACCTCCTAATCCTGCCCAAAGCAGTTCTACCCACTAGGGACCAAGCCTTCAAACATATGAGTGTAAAATGAAAGGGGCCTGCTTGTGGGGTTTCTGTCCTGCCAGGTTTCCACAGCCAGCAAGCCCCAAAGAAAATCACACAGAGATCTTTATAAGTTATAAAGCTGATTGGCCCATTAGCTCAGGCTACATATTAGCTCTTGTGGTTTATATTAACCCATTATTCTGATCTATTTTTGCCATATGGCTCAGTATCTTTTTCAGCTGGCAGGTCACATCTTGCTTCCTTGGTGGTCTGCACTGGACTGGGAGGAATCAACTTCCTCCTTCCCAGAATTCTCCTGTTCTCATTGTATCATTTCTACTTTTTGTCTGGTTTTTCTGCCTATACTTCCTGCCTGGACAATCAGCATTTATTTAAAACATAATTGACAGAATACAGACAATTCTCCCGCACCATATAAGCCTGTGGGGCTTATTCTTATTCAAGCTACCACAGAGTCCATAATCATCATATCTGGGAGCATTGTAGCAGGCAGGTAGGCCTGGCTCTAAAGCTATAGCTGAGAGCTCACATCTTGAGATATAAAAACTAGGCAGAAAGAGATAACTGGAAATGGTGTAGAATTTTTAAATTTCAAAGCCCACCCCCAGTGGCATACCTCCTCCAACAAGGTGATACATTCTAGTTCTCAAACTGGGGAATCAAGAATTCAAACCTATGAGCTTATGGGTACCATTTTCATCCAAACCACCACATTTTGTGTCTTATGACTGGGGGAGGTCAGCTTGCAGAGCTCCATCAACTCCTAAGGCTTAAGTGATTGAGAAGGCAGTGATCTCAGAATACGGGAGGCTGAAACAGGAACACTGTTGAGTTCAAGGCCAGCCAAGGCTACCTAGTGAAAAAACAAAAGCAAATGAAAACCATCCCATAGCAGGAGATAAGAAAGTCATAGCATTTTGCATGGACAAATTCCCTCCAAGAAAGAGTAGACATGGGTTTACCACTAAGAGAAAAGGCTTAGGAAGAATTTAGCTCTTGCCTACACTACAGGAACCTGCTGCTCACCTATCCACCCCTTTGCCTCCTCAGTACTACTTAGAACCCAGACCATCCTATAGCCACAAGGTATACAAAGAAACTTTTACAGAGAAAGCTGAACTTCTTAAAGCCCTGCTCTGCAAGACTCACATGAGCACTAACTGCAGAAAGTAGTTCCAGGCCTATTTAAACCCCTTTGTTCTGTGCTGTTGGGAGAGCCACACATACCGAGGCCCCTCTCTTCCCAGATCCAGGGGTTTAGGGTTGAGACCCTTGAGTGGAAACTCTAGAAATTTAGGTGCTTGGAGAGTAAACAAACTCCTTCCAGGACAAGCTGCTAGACTCGGAGTTACTAATGCTGAGGGTCAATGGAGAAGGCCCAGGAAGTATTCTCAAGCTTCCAGAAGTCTCAGTTTGCATGTCCAGTCTTTTCCCTGATGCAGAGGGTTGATACTTGACTGTCAATAACAGTAAAATGTGCAGGGAAAATTCTTTGCAGAGGAACTTAGACCTTTGAGCTTTGACTCCTTCTCTGTCCCCATTCCAGGGTGGGAAGCGTCTGGAAACAGTTGCCAATCATTGTGTGGCAACACTCCCATATGCCTCACCTCCTCCACTCCAAAAACTGGCAAGATAGGTGTCAAACCAAAGAGACCCCCGGAAATAGGGTGCTGAATGTATGGTCCAATCTCACCTCAGGGAGAAACTGCTGGGGATTTTCCCAATGTGTGGGGAAGTGTCTAGTGCTGAGTTTGCCTGAATGTGTCTCTGCCAATGCTACCCACTCAATGGTTCTCATGTGCCTGGTGCACAGGGGTCTCTCAGGTAGAGATAACCATGGATTGGGATGTTTGGTCCATCTGCAGGTAGAAAGGGAGTTAGTGACCTCCTCCTCTGCCATGCTGCAGCTGCCACTCTCCACATTTCTAAGTGTAGTAGAAATTCTAGATTTGCTTTTGTCAACAGTGAAAACAAAGATCAAAATTTCATAAAAGTAGGCAAGCTAGAATGGAAATAGCACACAGAAAAATCCTCCCACAGACGCACTTAGTGAGAAGGTCCTGGGATTGTTAAATTTGAAAAAAATTCTGTGGGCTGCTGCCGAGAAAGCCTCTCCTCTAGAGGTCAGAACACACCACAGGAGAGTTCATTACAGAACTGTGTTCCTTAGTAAAACGTAGTATGACACATTCCAGAAATACGAGAATTGAGGCAACAGAATTAACCACCAAGAGATAGGCAGGCATAATGAGCAACCATGACAGCATGGCACCCAGGCAAGGGAGCTGAATCTCAGGGTGGTTAAGGGAACACATCATCCACAAGGATGGACTGGATGGGCTAGCAGCAGATCTATCAGTCAGCACAGTGTCTTTGTCACGGTTCTACTCCTGTGACAAAGCACTGCAATGAAAGCAACTTATAGAAGAAAGCATTTAATGGGAGCTTTCCAGTTTCAGAGGGTGAGCCCATGAACAATCTGGTGGGGAGCATGGCAGCAGGCAGGCAGACGGCCATGAAGCTGGAGCTGTAATGATCTGCTCTGTCCCTTTAAGAGACAAGCCACACCCAATCCCTCCCCCATCCACCAAGGCAAGCTGATCTTCAGCTTCCAGCCTGAGTTCTCTCTTTTCCATCTCTCCCCAAAGAGAGCTTCTGCCTGGCTCCATTCTCCCCTTCCCCCTTCTCTCTCTCTCTCTCTCTCTCTCTCTCTCTCTCTCTCTCTCTCTCTCTCTCTCTCTCTCTCTCTCTCTCTCTCTCTGTTCTTCTACCCTTTCCTTCCATAACCTACTAAATAAATATCCAACCTCACTCTGTATGGCATGCCTATCCATCTCTCTGTTTCTCACTCGCTGTGTGGCTCTCTGCCCAGGACCAGCTGCCTTCGGAGACCTGCAGTGTGGTTTTGTGGAGTGCCCATCTGTCTGTCTCTCCTCATGGGACTGGCTGCCCCATCGAGGTCTCTCACCCATCATGCGGCTCCCTGCCTGGGACTCGTGGCCCTCTGCAGTCACTTGGGGAACTGTGCCATCCTTGCCTGGGACTGGCTGCTCTTGGGACCCGCTGCCCACTGCTTCCACTTGGGAACCTGCAGCATTTCTGCTGCTGCAGCCACTTGGGGATCTGCAATATTTTTATTTAATCCATTACAGAAGAAGTAACCTGAAAGCTTGCATCCTGGTTCATGAGTTGGGCATAGAGAGAGTGAGGCTGGGCCTGGCGTGGGCTTTTGAAACCTCACAACCCTCACAATGACACAGTTCCTCCAACAAGGCCGCACCTCCTAATCCTTCTCAAAACAGTTCCACCAACTAAGGACCAAGCCTTCAAACATATGAGCCTATGGGGGCCATTCTCATTCAACCCCCTACATTCTACTCCCTGGCCCCCTTGGCTTGTAGCCATAGTGCAAAATACACTTAATCCAATTTAAAAAGTCTCCATAGCCTTCCATAGTCTCAAGACTGTTTAAAAGTTCAAAGTCTCCTCTGAAACTCAAAGCAGTCTCTTAACTGTAACCCTCGGGAAATCAAAAAGCAAATTACATACTTCCAACATACAATGTCATGGCAATAAATATTACCAATAAATATTCCAAAAGGGAAGAAGAGGGCACAGTGAGCAAATACTGGACCAGAGCAAAACTGAAAGTCAGCTGAAGCTCAGTGACTCCGTGGGCCCTCTCAGAGACTATGTCGGACATGGGTCAGAATTTTTCAATTGGAGAATGTAGAGCATCTGTCCACAGCTCTCACGTGTCTCATTGCCTGCATGGCCTACTACATTACAGCCTCCACCCCGCCCAGAGGTTTCAAAACTGGACCATTTTCTGCTTTGTACATGGACTGAGGAAGTTCCCAAAGACAGAGTACATCATCTGATAGGAAGAAGCCAGAGTCCACCACTTTCTGTGGGAACTGTCCCCAAAGTGGGGTACAGGGTTATCAAAGGAAATGTTGACACTATCTGCACAGAGAGAAATGGGCTTGGATTTCAGCTCTCCTCTTCAACAGCATTATGGTCTGGTCTTTGCTATATTATTGAAACTCTCTGTCTCAATTTCCTTAGTACAGAACAGTGACAGTAGTCTCTGATTCTGGAGCTTTTGACAGGGTACCAAGGAAGATGCAAATACCTGACAACACTCTCGGTGCACACTGTCCCTCCAGAAATGTCCATTACTTTTTCCTTACAGAAATATTTTGGGAGTGAATTATTCTCAAAAAGATTGGCAATATATTATGAAAGTCCAAAAGTCATGATGAAAAAAAATCATAATTTTACCTTTAGGAGCCGAATTCCTGCTGTACTCTTTCATTTCCATGGAACTGTGGAGAAGGCTTCAAAAAGGTTCTTTTATTATTGCTATTATCATCATCATCATCATCATTATTGTATTTTCTTTTTTATAATTCAACCTTGTTTATTTTCTTTTTAATTAATTTTATTTACTTATTTTTATTTTTACATACTAATCCCAGGTCCCCCTCTCTCCTCTACTCCCGCTTCCCCCTCCCCCCTCTCTGCCCCCATCCACTCCTCAGGGAGGGTAAGGCCTCCCCTGGGAAGTCAACTCAGTCTTCCCCATCACCTTGTTGAAGCAGGACCAAGCCACCCTCCCCTGTACCCATGCCTAGGCTGAGCAAGGTAAACTCCCCATAGAGAACAGGCTCCAAAAAGTCAGTTCATGCATTAGAGTTAGATCCTGGTCCCACGGCCAGTGGTCCCATATACTGCCCAAGCCACACCACTGTTACTGTTATGCAGGGGACTTAGTTCAGTCCTGTGCAGGTTCCCTATTTGTCAGTCTGGAGTCAGTGAGCTCCCACTAGCTTGGGCCAGCCAGTTCTGTGGGTTTCCCCACCATGGTCTTGACCCCTTTGTTCACATTATCACTCCTCCCTCTCTTCCTTCGTACTCTGGGAACTCGGAGGTTAGTTATGGATCTCTGCATCTGCTTCCATCTATTCCTGGCAAAGGGTCCTAGCTTCTCTGGGGTTGTGGACTGTAGACTGGTTATCCTTTGCTTTATGTCTGATGATATTCACTTATGAGTGAGTGTATACTATATTTGTCTTTCTGGGTCTGTTACCTCACTCAGGATGGTTTTTTCTAGTTCTGTCCATTTGCCTGCAAATTTCAAGATGTCATTTTTTTTCCTGCTGAGTAGTACTCCATTGTGTAAATGTTAACTCTAGTTACTGCGGGTGTCTGAGGGAAACAGTGACAGCCACATGGTGACTGATTATGTCACTTGGAGTCTATTTATCATTAGTCTCCAAAGTGCCCTTTGGACCAAGATCACTCTACTCCACTTGATAATTTTATGGCTGCCTGAGATTTAAGAGTATGATCTGTTTCTAGAGAGCTGGATTTTTTAATTAAAAAATTTATGTCAAAAGTGGGAGAATTAAAAATGCTGAGTTCTTCATCCTGCTATTACCCCTTTGCCAGCCTTTGTCCTCTTACTGGCCGTTCCCATTCAGCTCTCCCATTTGACAAAGCACAGCACTTGAAAACACAGAATAAACCATCACTAGATTTATTTATAGAGGGTTACAAGAAACCCTCATGATTTGAAGATTGGAAACAAAGTCTGCACTGAGGGAAGCCGCAGAGAATCCGAGAGCACACACTACTCTTGCAGAGAAGTCAAGATCTGTGCCCAGCCTGTAACACCTCCGTGAGGATACACCTCTGGCTCCTGTGGGCATCTGCACACGTGTACACTTACCCACACACAGACACCAGCACATGCACAGAACTAAATACAAAGAGGCTTCAGCTAGACTTATGAATGCCCGGCCTTAGCTTGGCTTGTTTCTAGCCAACTTTTCCTAACTTAAATGATGCTCTCTACCTTTTGCCTCTGGGTTTTTATTATTCTACATACTTCTCTTTACTTATTACTCTGTGGCAGTCATGAAAATGGTGTTTGATATCACGAAAGAGGGTTACTCTGATTGTTGTCCTGTGAGGCCCAGGGCACACAGCTTCCATAGCAGGCAGCACCTTGTTCCAGTAAAAGCCATAAGCTGGCAGCACCAGGAACAGACTATCCAAAGGAAATTCCTAACATTCCAACCATTGTAAATAGGACCACCTGCCAGCACACACCCTTTGCTTTCTTCAGGGACACCCCTAGACAAATGTCAGCCAATCAGGGGTCCTGAAACTTAAAAATCCCTCACCCCACCTTTGCTACTATAAAAACCCATCCCCAACTGAGTTTGGTGCTCTCCGATCACTCCTATACGTTGGACACACAGAGAGTCTGAGTTCGCAGATTTGAGTAAGAATAAGGGCTCTTTGCTTTTACAGGCAGCTCCGTCTCCTGGTTGGGTTTAGGGGACTCCCTGATCTGGACATAACAGTCCTTGTTTCCGTGAGATAGAAATCGGTAGACATTATAAAGGCTGTGGGAGTGGATTCACAGGCAGCAAGGTTAAAGACGACGTGGCTTCCAGTTCCAAAAGGAAAAGGGGGCGGATCTCAGGCACCAAGGTGACTTTGGGAGGATGAAGAATTACCCAGGAGGAAAGAATAGCTATAAAGGTCACCCGGAAAGGGCTGATCTAAAAGGGGGGCAGGGGGGCACTCTATCACAGCTGTGATTGTGTTACAAATAATCTAGTAGAAAATAAAAACCAACCTGTCTTCGCCTTGGTGCTGCGTTGTGCACCAGCGCGCAGTGGATATTTGCGGACCCAACCGATGAGCGAACTTTGACACCCTTTCTGTTTTCATAACAGCTGCTCATGTTTTTAGTAAAGCGACAGAAAAGGTTTTAAAAATTCCAAATGGCCCCTTCCAGCCAGCTTTTGGGGTCACCTTTGAATAAATCATCTGACAGTCACTACAGTGTCGTTAGGAAATCCCCTACTCAAATGTAAACAGAGCATCCTCTGTAATTTACTTTTCCTTTTTTTCTTAAAGCTCAGCCAGCCAGACCCAAAACTTGATTCATATTCGGTGTGAAAATTAGTGACTCTGTGCGGCTGTCACAGACAGAGACTCTTTTTGCATTTATGGTCTCTACCTTGACTGAGCTCTTAACACACTGTGTGTGTGTGTTTGTGTGTGTGTGTGTGTGTGTGTGTGGTGTGTGTGCCTTCTGAAGGTAATATTGGTACAAAACACAGGAGATTAAAGTAATAAATTTCCATTAAAAAAATCACCAGATTCAACAAATGCTACCACTTACTCATGTTTATTTCAAATCTTATTTTGTTGTTTTGACTAAAAGACACAAAGCATGACCAGTGAGGTTGGATTTCCTTAGGTCGTAAGGAGAACTCAAAGCTAGAGCACAGTGAGGGGTGATCCACGGACCAGAGGCCCTAGAGGGTGATTGCTGCTCCTGCAGTTCTGAGGGGAAAACAATGGCAGAGGATGGAGCCTGGGAAGAGAAGGACAGCTCAGCTCTGTTTTCCAGCAGGAAGAAGGAAGACCGTTTCCCCAGGGAACAGAAAGTCTTTGTCTTATCATTTTGACTTGTTTCTGCGAGATAAAACATTTATGCCCATCCACTTGGTCCATCTTGAACAGGATGCTTAGGAGCTTGGGGAAATGAAGAATATCTAAAAGAACAGTGGGCAGAAAGCAATTTCACAGCTAGGCACGGCAGCGCATGCCTGTAACCCCAGTCTGCTGGAGCTGGAGGCAGGAGGACCAAAAATTCCAGGCCAGCCTGAGCTACACAGCAAGACCATATCCGGGAAAGGGGTAGGGTAGTGAAACACTGTGATATCTTTGGAATAATTCTAATTTAGCAATCTGCTTCCTCTGGGACATCAGTCATCTCTCCTCAATTTCTTTTGCTTGGTATCTTCTGGAAAAATGAAAGAATTTCCGTGAGATGTTTCTAGGGTAAATTCAGGGTACAACTTGCTAGGTCTTCTGTTGACCCAACCCCCAGAACAGCCTCTGGTGCGTCTTTGAATTCTCAGAGCAGGCCCTCAGTGCAGGGTCTGCCATGGTACTGTGTGTTGTGACACAGAACCCAGGTTTTCACAATGCGTTTTGCCAGCCCCAACTTCATTGTGCATGGCAGTTTAGGGGGAATGATGCACTCTGCCCAAAGCGTCTGTGTTTTATGCTACGCAAAAATTCCACAAAGTACTCTACCCACTGAGAAGGATTCGAGCCGGCATTTCGCTCAGGCATTCGCCCGGAGCTAGGGGTCAAACAGCACGCTGTATGAATTACACTAATGGACTTTTTTGCATCTGCTGAGGTCGTAGCACAGCATTGTTTGCTTGCTCTAGTCCTAAGCAGACTATCTATGTCACTGTCGGTGTAAGAGCAGTCTGTGTATACTAGACAGAGGCAGCTCGGGATAACACTTAATCCTTTCAAGCCCCAGCATCAGTGACAGTAATAAAATACAGCTCTGCTCATCCCTTTCCCAGCTACTTCTTGGCTAGCTGAAGCTTGTTTCCTAAGAAGAGCTCTGTGGGGGTGCTTCGGTGGTTAAGAGCACTTGCTGCTCTTCCAGGGGAGCTCAGTTCTCAGCACCTATATTGGATGCTCACAACTGCCCACAGCTGCAGCTCGAGGCCTTCTTTCCGGCCTCCTGGGCCCTGGAGAACACGAATTCCTGAGTTCTTACATGTCTAAAATGTCCTTTTGTCTTTATCCTGGACCGACGTTTTTGGTCGGATTGTCCCCGGCAGAAGCAAGCGGTCACGGGTTCCCTATTCTTTCTTCACCGTGCCCTTTCTCACTTTGAAGAAAACAGCGTGGCAGCTAGTCATGATGACAGTGACATCGCTTAAAATGTTTTGGAATTTTTTTAATTACCATTCAATGAGATTATCCTCTTACTCACTTTGTGCTTGTGCCTCTGGGGAAAGGCTCTGTCTGTTCCGAGAACCAATTATTAAAACAAGAACAAAATGATCTCGATGAGGCTGTAAATTATATTTCAAAATCATTGGTCTAATTGTTTGAGGGACAAATGGAGTAAGCTACCCTGTGGATCTTGAGATGTGACTATTTCATATTGACTAATTTTCAGCACGAATTATCAAATATTTGTCAATAGTGTTGATTCCAGGTCACTGTGGAAGTGAATCTCAGAAGTCTTCTCTTTGCTCGGAGGCATTTGCATAACATTATGCTGCCTGACGTCTTTGTTGCTTGCCTATAGCAGCGCTGCTCTCTAATAAAGCAGAAGAGACTTCTTCACATTTTGACAGCAGGTAAGCAAGCTGTCAGGACTGTTGGTTTAAGATAAAGCTTGGCCCTGAACCATTATATGGAAGAGCATAAGGAGCCAGCGTGCTCTTTAGGTTCAGAAATGGGCGACTTCAAACAAGCTTCACTCTGGGCAAACTCTTGGGTTCACTCTATCCCAAGAGATGTTCCCTTCTCTGTTCACTTTCTCATTAGAAATTGAAATGGCTTTAAGTGCATGAAGCCATAAGACTTTGTATCTTATTTCACAGATGAGAGTTGAGGCCTGGCAGAGATACACCCACAGCATATCCTTGGCATATACAATAGGAAGATGTAGGTTTTTATCTGTTTCTCCTCTGCACTAGCCAGTGCTCTCAGTTATGACAAGTCGTATTTGCTTGAGTATGAAAGGAAGTTTATTTCTGTTGTGTAACTGCAGGTTCGATTCCCCCCAGGCAGGGATCAATAGAAGCCATGCAAAGTGAGGACCTGGTGAGGTGGAGAGGGTCTGAAGTGCTCTGTGGTCCGGAGACCACACAGCAAGGTACAGGCTATGCAGTGTGTGTCTGTTCTTGTCCCGCTTTGGACACTGCGACACAGCCTGACTGGCAGAAAAAGCTTGATGTTAAAGATTGACCTGCCAGGTACTAAGCAGGTATTTCCAGTAGTTCACAATTACTGACTCTCAGCACCTTAGACTTCTGCTTGACTAAACAGAGGCTGTTTCAATCTCATCCCCAACCAATTCCCGTCTTGAATGTTGTCTGTCTCTTTGTTGATATACAATCTGACCTCATCTCCAAAGTTCATTGGCCTGGGAATAGACCAAGCTTTCACCCGTAGTCCCACTATTGACACACATAAACTTTAAGTTAGTAAATGTTCAAAAGCACTTCAGATCATTTGCTCAGAACACATAAAAACAGCTATGACGTATATTGTTTCGGAGCATTTGTTTAGTTCAGAGTAGAAGGCATGTTTTAAGGGGTAAATAACGAGGGCTGCAGAGGAGGCAGATGCTGTGCAGTGCACAGGAGTCTCACTCCATCCTCTCCTCTCGTTTCCTTACCACCTTCAGGTAAGAGTCTTTTTAGTCTATGCTGGGAAACTCTGCCTGAACCCAAACCTTCCAGAATCTTTGTTGCTATCCTAAGTGGCTTATTGAGAAATACCTTTTGAACCAAATAATGCATTCGCACTGAAGAATTCCTTACAATATGTTCTATTTTAGTGCAAAGCACCAAGGACTATACTTTCAGGAATTGTAATGTGAATTCTAAGTGGTCTTAATAATAGAAACTTGGTGTCAGATATCGGGGTAAATGCTGAAAGATCAGAGAAGTAAAAGATTCAGCCACTAGAGAGACTTTTCACCTCTGCCAAATCCTCAGACCAAAGTGGGAAGATCCTGTCTCCACAAATCCTCAGACTGAATGCCACGAGCTCCCAGTCATATCCTTCCAATCTACACCTTCCTTGTGTTGGGATTAAAGACGTGAGCCACCACCGCCCACCCAGCTCTGTTTCTCTTTTAGACTGATTCAGTCTCACGTAGCCCAGGGTGACTGACCTTGAGCTCACAGAGCTCCTTCTGCCTCTGTCACCTAAGTGCTGGGATTAAAGGTGTGTGGCACAACTGCCTGGCCTCTATGGCTAACTAGTGACTTAGTTCCACACTCTGATCTTCAGGCAAGCTTTATTTGTTAGATCACAAACAAAATATCACCACAAGGAATCATTTCTAAGGTTCATTATTCCAAAGAAACTTCAAATTAACTGAAATTGTAAAGTTTTACCTTCTGGGGTAAAACTACCACACTGGGTAACAATGTAATTGACCACCATAAGCTCATAGGGAATGGCACCATAAGCACATAGGTGTGGCTTTGTTGAGGTGGGTGTGGCCTTGTTGGAGGAAGTGAGTCACTGTGGGAGCAGGCTTTTAGGTTTCCTGTGCTCAGGATACTGCAGAGTGTCTCAGCTACTACTCTGTCTGCATGCTGCCATGCTCCCCACCATGATGATAATGGACTGAACCTCTGAGACTGTGAGTCACCCCAACTAAATGTTTCACTTCATAAGATTTTCTGTGGTCATGTTGTCTCTTCACAGCAATAAAACCCTAACTAAGTAAGGCAATATCCAATACTCCGTAAATCAGGAATAGTTGCACACACCTGTAATCTAACATGTGGAGGTCAAAGCAGGTAGATCAGAAACCCAAGGTCTTCGTGGATCTAGAGAGTTCAAGGCCAACCTGAGTTACAGATAACACTGTTTTACCCAAACCAAAATGTAACAAAACACCTCTTTGCGCCTAATAATAAACCATAATGGCCACCACTACTCACACTGCTTTTCACTGGTGTGGCAAGTGCTTACATTAAAGAAAGAGAAGGAAATTTTAGTTGGAGGGGCTAACTCCAACTATTTCTATACTATTTTGCCAATTTTTCCATTTTAATTTTTGGAGATATCATCTAGAAAATACCACGGTTCCTAATAAATCCGTTCCTGATATCTCCCATGGAAACATCACTTTTTAAAGGGCTTTGTATGAGTGAGTAATATCTCTTTTAGCTGGTTTTAGTTGTACAGGGTCAACACTGAGGCTACACTTAACTTTTGTTCACAGAGACAAAAGGAAGCGACAGTTTTGCTCTGTGCCTCTTAGAAGTGCCAGAGCAATAACAATTACTCAATCTGTGGCATTTACAAGTTTAGCTGAAGTGAAGTTCTTTTTGATCCAAAAAAATTAAGAGAAATTTTTGATTGCCCTCTGAAATTGTATGATTCTGATTTAATGATTGTATAATACCATTGCATTTGAACTATGAGATCTTGGTTTAACTTTTCCAAAATTAATTGGAGCCCTTTCTCCCAGTCTTTTCTGTAGCAGGAAGTCTATAATGCCAAGCTCATGGAAGAATGATTTAATAACTTCAGAGAGAGGGAGCATTTTGTACTCATCTGAACTGAAATATACTAACCATAGTAAAGTAGGAAACTATCTATGGATGACGATTCACTGAAAATAGGTAGAATTATCACCCCAGCATCCCACATCTATCTGCCTTGATATTGCTCTGAACATGTTGACATTTGGGAATGAAATTATAACTTTATCAAATAGCAGGAATGCATTTGATAATTGCACAACATATTTGTTAAATCATTTTTATTGCTTGTAAGTATTCAGCTAGCAGTGAAACTAAGGAAATTATTGATTATACCTATGTCTGCGTGACTTTTTGAAATTAGGTATAGGCATGCGAACGTGGAAAGTGCCCACTTTTTTTTTTTTTTATTTAAATAATGTAAATAGATGTACCCAGTTCCTCAGACCTGGATGGCAGCTGCCAGGTGGTCACTTTTCATCTTGTCCTGTTGTTATTACAGAGTAATGTCCTCCCAATCCTGTGTATAGTGCTGGTCTATTCCAGTGAGTGCCTTTCCTCTGCTGTGCAGTAGGAAATACTCATCCTGGTTTCCATTCTTACAGCAACAGATACGGCAACCAGGGTCAGACAATGAACACTGTTCTCCGGGACTGTGAACCCGAGGAGAGACAAAGATGAAGAGCTACTGCACACTTACTTGGAGCCAGCTAGGGTGGTCCCTAGAGATAGGGACAGTGAGGCCTTGACAGCAAGAGATGATCTTCTGCTGAGTCTTCTTCATGCAAGAGTCTTATACTCTCTCCTCTTTGCATTGCTAGTCTCTTTTGTTCTGTTCTGTTTTGGTTTGGTTTTGTGAGACAGTTTCTCTGTGTAACTCTGGCTGTCCTAGAACTTACTCTATAGACCAGGCTGGCCTTGAACTCAGAGATCCCTCTGCCTCTGCCATCTGAGTGCTAGGATTAAAGGCGTGCGCCACCATTGCCTGGTGTACTGTTAATGGAGTCATTCATTCATTATTGGTACCATATGGCTCCCAACTCTTATTTTCTACTTGTATGTTCTGAGAACCAGTAAGGCCCTTTCAGTGAATATCAGTCTCACTTGAGATAACCAAACCCCAATTCTGCTGCTCACAGACTGACTCCCCAAACCATCAGATGCTGGCAGATGTTGAAGAACCTGCCTCCTGGACTTCTCACATCTGTATCTGCCTCTGCTGCCACTAACCGTCACATCACCTCTCACCAGGATGTGCAAGATGACAAGAGATGTTGCCTGTCTGCACTTTGGATGTCCATCTTCCAGTCCACACTGATTACCAGGTTTGGTTGGCTGGGATATTTGAGGAGAGAACAATAGTAACCCAGTTTCTAGAGAGAACAAAAAAATCTAGCACCCCTCCAGTTAAGAGTGTTAAGAGTGTTATCTGAGAAGAGGTGAGGTCAATCCCAGGGCTGGTAATTTCCATAGGATTAAGTCGTCCATCCAACCTCTGATCAGCCCCCTTCAGAGGACACAGACATGACCATCCTAAGCAAATCACCTCTCTAGCGAACTGTTATATGATCCCAAGAGCATGGTCCTTGGTGACTGAAGCAACCATGGCCATGCCTCTCCCCTGCTTATAATGGTTTGACAGCTCCTCCTTTGACATTTTGCTGCTCAGTATTTTATTTTGATTATAAATGTTGGTCAATGAAAGTCCTGTGGCTACTTTAACCATGACCCCTGTCATATTTTACTGTATTTTTAGAACTTCACTTCCTTTGCTGTTACAGACAAAACTATTATGAATACAAGTGTGCAAACAGTTCTTCAAGATCCTGCTTTTTCTATGCTTTATATATTCATCCAGCATCATTAGGAGCTCTTGTAGGAAATATCTCCAAGGCCCAGAGTTTGTGCCATTTGTTTGAGGCAATTTTCCGTTCATTATCGTGTTCCTTCAGACATTTCTGGTCTTGAATCAATGAGATAGCTCAGTGGCATAAGGCACCTTCAATCCTCATGGCCCACATGATAGAAGGAGAAAAATTAATCCTGCAAGTTATCCCCTGACTTCTCCACAGGCATACACACATGTGTGCACATAGTCACACTAAATAAATAAATAGAAGAGAAGAGAAAGTTTTCAAAATCCCGTATTAGCCCATACCCAAATCAGTTCCAACAATTTTAGTACAAAGGTACCCATATACCATGATACCAAAATATACATTTGGTACATGTTACTTACTGCATAAATATTATTCAAAAATCGGTGATATAAACTCTCTGTCATGGTTTCTGTTGATCAGGAATCTAGACATCAATTGGCTGAGTCTTCTGATCTAGGGTCTGAGGACATCCAATCAAGGTATCCAAGGGGCTTCCATCTTCTGAGGCACAAAGAGAGGTGCCTCATCCAGCGTCATTCGTTTGATTCTCAGCAGAATTCATTTCTCTGAAGGCTTTTGCCTTGCAGTGTTCTTGGTGCTTTCATTGTCCACATTAAAGATCCCTACAATTCTTTGACATGTGCCCCTCCCAGAAAGACGGCCCACAGTGTGGCAGCTTGCTTTGCCAGAGTGAAAAAGTAAGGGTCAAAGAGTTCCCTAAATCACCCCCTTCACAACCTAAACTGGGAAATGGCATCTCATCACCCTCTTCTGGGGTGACTAATTATGAGCCAAGTCTTGGCCCAACATTAAAGAAAGTGAAGTTACATAAGGATATGAATACAAAGGGTCAGGATTGCTGGGACTCATTTCAGAAGTTGCTCTCCATCTCAAGAACCCACAGAGTTTTACAAAAGGATCTTAGTGTGTACTTACTATTTTCAAGCTAATATTTTTCAGAGTATTAATGTGCTAGTCATTCTTCTAAGTATTTTGCATATATTAATACATTTGCTTCTCATAATAGCTCTAGGAAGAAAGAAAGCACCATTTATTATCACCTCTATTTTACATATGAATAACTTGAGAATTTAAATTTAAGCAATTGAAAGTTAAAAGCTCAGATAACTGACTGGGGGCTTGCAGCAAGCACTCAGTTAAACCAGCAGCTACACCCAGCTCTAGAGTGGACTCTTCCACCACATTTTCTCATTTAAAAAGAGACATATGGATAGTCGTAACTGGGCCTGGACGTTATGAAGTGCCCACTAACCAAGATATTTCACATTTCAGAGCCATCTTATTCCTCCTGACCCTCTCATGGCGATGCTGTAAAAGGAACAGGAGGGTAAACATCTCTCTACTGACTACATTTTCATAAACATTCTTTTCCTGGGAAAAGTTATGGCTGGAGAGATTTGAGTAACATGCCATAAGTCACTCCATGGAATATTGCTTTATCATATTGCACCGTAAATATTGACTCATATCATTCTCAAAAACATACGCTTACATCCTATACTTGAGCTACACTCCAGCATTCTTACTGCTTCATTGACTATGAAAGCCTTAAAAGCTGATTTTTATTTCTATTTTCTTGAGACCATACAGCCCTTCTGCGTGCTCGAAACAGCTGGGTGGAATTCTCTGCCTTGTGGTATTAGAAATTCCAGAGGACAATAATGATTTCGAGTACCTTGATTGAGCACTGTCAGGCCTTGTGGCAGTCAGATCCTCTTCTCTCCCATTCCTTCTTAAACGCCTAGAGAAGCTGGGCAGGGTGGCGCATGCCTTTAGCTCCATCACTCCATAGGTGGATCTCTGCAAGTTCAAGGCCAGCCTGGTTTTCACACACAGTAAGCTGCAGGCTAGCCAGGGCTACACACAGAGAGACACTGTCTCAAAAAACAAATTTCAAAAACTAAAATAAAATAAAATGACTATGGAAATAGAAGACTTATTATAAAATTAGTGGCACATAACAATAGTTATGAAACCACTTTCCACATAAGACACTGAAATTTTTCTGTCAATTTTACTGAGATTCAAATATATTTTATAACATTAATTTCATTTATAAATACTTAATAATATTAAAGGTTTAAGGAAATAATAACTTAACAATATTACACTGTATTGTTAATACAGTATAATTTTAAAAATATTCATCCATATTTTAAATAGATTTATAGCTTATTATTTTATTATTTACATAAATAAAACAAAATTACATAAATGTATAAAACACAGTATGTTTACCTAGTCACCAGTAGGTAGATATGTGTTTCTAGTTCCTGGCTGTTAGGAATAACACTACCATTGACAATAGCATGTGTGTGTGTGTGTGTGTGTGTTCATAGATTCCATTGCCCTGGTTTAATAGAAATCCAAGGGTAGCTTTTCTGAATCCAATGTCAAAATCAATGCTTGTCTTGATAGGCAGCTGCTGTAACTGCCGAGGTTGACAGTGCTGACCGAGGTTGTGTTGGCACTGCCACCGTGGCTACCAGCACTGGCACAGTCTAGTTGCTCTAGGTCAGCTTGGCTCTGTCACCAGTGCTTGACTTTACCCATCTATTAGCATCTCATTTCCACTCTTCTGGAAAGCGTAACGAGGCGTTGTCACGGGAATGTAGCTTGTGTTCCTCTCATGTCACATGATATCAAGCAATTTTTAAGTGAAAAGTGGCCATGGTACTACTTTCTATGAATTGTTTTGGATTTGAAATATTTGAAAATTGTTTTGAAATACTTTTTTTTAAAAAAAAAATCAGTACACTTCAGAATACATAAAATTAAATAAGGTTCAGTATTTGGTAACACTTTCTTTGGTCATTAGACAATTGGAAGGCGGCAAACATGTGGTCAAGAAAGAATATCAAAACAGTATTATTTTTGAAGTCAGTGGACACATTTTCCTGTAAAATCTTTGCCTTTTTGAAAGTTGGAGGTTGTCATAGACTTACATGTCAGCTTAGCAGCCATCGGGGTCCTTCCAGCTTCTGCTTTGCTACCATTAACCATATCCTTGTTCTCATGGCTGAGTATCAGCTCTCCAGGCATGAGTCCATGTCCCGGAATCAATATACAAGCGTACCAAAATATCAAATAGTAAGGAGAAAAAGAATTAGAACAATACATATATTTTAAATTTAAGTACCTAGCCATTCCATTTTAAGTCAACCGTTAACTTTTCATGAAAAAAAAATATTTGTTTTTATTTAATTGTTGATCCTTTCTTGGTTTGGGCATCACTGCTGTCTTTCTCAGGATAGTCAAGAAACTTTTAGAAAACGTTCACCCACTAAAAGGCCTTAGGTGAAGAGCCGAGGTCTTTTCTTTTTCACTGGAGAATTCCATATACATTTACAATGTGTTTGATTAAATCCACCCAACTCCCTCCCCTCTATCCTCTTATGCCAACACTTTACCCATCTAGTTTGTAATTCAGCATTATGACATGCAGAAGCTCCATTATGCCATCGTAATGCCACATTATGACATCAAAATGATCCATTGTGCTATCACAATGTTCTACTGTTTTATCACGTTGCTGAATTATGACACTGCAATGCTCCATCTTAGCAACAGTGTTACATTTTGACATCACAGTGCTCCATTGTGATATTACAATGCTCATCATGACATCACAATTCAGAACTGACCCGTCACAAGGAGGCATTGTGACATCACAATGTTCCATTGTCACATTGAAGGTGCGTGGTTGATCGGCAGTTATGATTCACCAGACAAGCTTTAACATATATAATTCAGTTTTAATAAAGGAAAGGAAAGGGAACTTACAAATCCAAGGTTCCAGCGAGGAGGGCAGGAAAACAAAGAGCAGGCGGGCCACAGGCCCGCAAGATTTTATAAGTCAATATTAGCCTAAGGGGGACATGCCTAAGAGGGACACGCCTAAGAGGGACACGCCTTTAGACCAAGGGGGACACGCCTTACAAAACAAGGTTTTTGGCTAGGCTTCCCCTTCAGTCACATCAAAATGCTATATTATGACATTATAGTTCTCTGTGGTGACACCACAATGCTTCATTATGAAATTACAAAGATTAATTGTAACATCACAGTGAGCCAGTGCAACATCATTCAGTGAATAGTGATGTCACAATGCTCTATTTGCCATCACAGCTCTCATCTGTAAAACCACCATGTTCAACTGTGCCTTTATAATGCCACACTGTGAAATTGTAATGTTCTGGTTTTCCATCAGAATGCTTCATTGTGACATCACAAAATGAAATTGTAACACTACAATGGGCTACTGTGACATCAAGATATTATATGGCATGATCTCGATGATTTGAACATGTTATCAGCAAGCTCCATTTTGACATCACAAAGCTGCATTGTGACGTCACAGCGCTCCATTGTGACGTCACAGCGCTCCATTGTGACGTCACAGCGCTTCATTGTGCCTTTACAATGCCCGATTGTGGAAACACAATGGAGCACTGACATCACAGTGCTCTGTGATGCCATCAGCACAGCAGCATCATGGTGCTCTATTGTGACATCATAACGCCTCGTTGGAGCATCACAACGTTTCATTACAACATCCCAGTGCTCCATCTTGGCATTACAATGCTGTAGTATGACATCACGATGCTCTGCTGTGGTGGCAATATCACACTGTGGCGTCACAGAACTGAATTTTGAGATTACAACACACAGTTTGGCCAGCACCATGGGAACGGGTGGCATCCCAGTGCTCCACACTACATCACAAAGTTCCACAGTGGGCCGTGTGGTGGTTTATCACGCACCATCAGCATGTTGGGTAGGTGGTTCCATCCAGGGCTGTACTCCACTGTGCTGTCACAGCCGTACAAGGAGCACTGCAATGCTTCATGGTGCCACCACCGTGCTCTGCTGTCATATCCATGGCTGCATTTGACGTCACCACGCCCAACTGTGGCATCTCTATGTTCCTTTGGGTCAGCACGGTGCTCCACCCTTGTCCAAGTTATGGCTTCTATTGCTGTGAAGAGACAGCATGACCATGGCAGCTCTCATAACAGAAAACATTTAACTGGGTATCTTACATTTTCAGACGTTTAGTCCATTATCATCATGGGGCGTGGGACATGGCAGCATGCAGGCAGGTGTGGTGCTGGAGTAGGAGCAGAGAACATATTGACTTGCAGACAGCCGGAAGTTATCTGTCTCACTGGGAGTGACTTGAGCACAGGAGACCACAAAGCCTACCCCCACAGTGACATACTTCCTCCAATAAGGTCACACCTCCTAGTAGTGCCACTCCCTTTGAGAGACATTTTTTTTCAAACCACCGCAGCCCTGAGCCATCAGAATGTTCCATCTCAATGAAGAACTGTGTCCTCACAGTGCAGCATAGTACTGTCACAGCTGTGACCTTATAGTACCCTATAAGTGCTATCACAGTGCTTCACTATGATCTCAGGGTGCTCAATTATGACAACTCAGTGCCCTATTGTGACATCATGGTGCTTCCTTGTGGCATCACAATGCTCCAGTATGGCATCACAATGCCTCATTATGATATCACAATACCCCATTTTATATCAAAATATTCCACTGCGATATCACAATGCTCTGTTGTGCCACCACAGTGCTGCATGTGGCATCATAGTGCCACATTGTGACATCACAGTTCTTAATTGTGGCATGACAGTGCTCTACAGTGAGCCATCACAGTGTTCTATCGAGACATCACAATACTGAATTGTGACATATCAATGTCCCATTGTGCCATGACAACAATCTCTTGTACAGTCACAGTACTGCACTGTGTGCGATCACACTACTGCATGTTAGCATCACATTTATCTATCATAACAGCCCAATACTCCATTGTACTGTCACAGAGCTGAACTTTGATGTCACAGGGCATGATTTGGCCATCATAGTGGGAACTGTGGCATCACAGTGCTCTCGTGCCATCACTGTGCTCTGTCCTGACATTACAAAGCTCCACAGCAGACTGTCACGGGGCTTTATTATGAAACATCAGAATGCTAGATTGTTCTATCCCAAAGCTGAATTGTATCCTCAAGATGCTGAATTTTGATACCACAGTACTTAATTGTTCACATCCAACACTACATTGTGAAATCACAATGCTCCATTTTTGAGATCACAGTACTGCCCTTGACATCAGAATGTTCCACTGTTCCATCAAAATACCTCACTGTGACAATACAATGAATGCCCTGCTCCTACATAGCCATACTGCTGTGCAATCATAATGCTGTACTGTGACATCACTGCAACATCACCAAGGTCCGTGGTAAGATCGCAGTGTTGCACTGGGACATGGCAACGCTGCACTGAGCTATCACAGTGTTTCACTGAGTCACCAAAGTGCTTCCTGCATCATAACAATGATGTATTGTGCTCATCACAAGGCTTGATTGAGCAACATCAAAACTTTCCATTGTTCCATCTCAATATTAACTTGTGACATCACAGTGCTGACATCACAAATAGATCTTGCAATATAAAAAGTATTTAAAAATGTAAGAATACTGGGATGATTATCATATCAATTTCGAAAAGCAGAAAATGTTTAGAAAGATCAAAACTCCCATAGACATAATGATGTAGGGAGTGAAGAGATGGCTCAGTGGTTAAGAGGACTGGCTGCTTTTCCAGGGCACTTGGATTCAATCCCCAGCACCCTCATGGCAACTCACAACCATCTGAACTCCAGTTCCATGGAAAATGGTACCCTCCAGGCATGCAAGCTGTGCAGAGACATACATGCATGCAAAACAGCCATTGACATAAGAAATAGAGACAACTAAATCTTGAAAATTCAAGAAATAATGATGCAGTGGAAGAAACCCATGCAAAATCTCCTTAAAATGCTTCTCAAGACAATTTTAGAACATATGCATTGATTGAGTGGGGGGAAGCTGAAGAAAGGGGGTTTCCCAGCTAAGCTTTAATTCATATTTAGGCTAAGTCAGACAAATTTTTTTCTTTCCCATTTAAGATCTTATTTTAAATTATATTATGTGTCTGTGGGACACAAAGTAATGGATTTGTGAACGCATTGTTAAGATTATTGAACGATCTATTGCCTCAAACCTTGCCATGTTTTGTGATAAAATGTTGACTTTACCCTCTTGGGTATTATTGAAGTGTACTATTGATGACATTTACCGCGCTGTGTAATACATCTCCAAAGCTCATTCCTATGAGATTCTGTTGTTTTTGGCCATTACCTTCTCCTTCGCTCTCTCTTCGCTCAACTTCTGTGAGTTCAATTGTTTTAGATCCTACTTAAAGGAAGAATGTAAGGCATCTGTCCTTTTTCCCCATTCACTCTTATTTCTAATAATTAGTTTTTAATAAGAATTAATAAATATTAATAGGACTCAATGTGATATTTACATACAGGCATACAGTGTGCGTTGACCAAAGCCAGCCTTCATTAACCGTGTTCCTCCTTTACTTCCCACTTTCTAGCAATCACTATTCTTTCAGGCTAATATTTTTTAGTTACCACAGATGACAGAAACCAGGTGGTCCACGTCTTTCTATGCTCACTGATTTCATGTCACATAATGTCCCCAGCTGTAGTGTGCAGCAGATGACATAGTTTCACTATTCTTTACAGATAATGAAATGCACACATATATGTCACATTTTCTTTCTCCAGTCCTATGTTGATTCCCCATCTTAGCTACCATGAATAGTATGGCAACCACGGATGTGCAGGTATCTCAAAGGCATGCTGATTTCATTTCCTTTGAATACACACTCAGGAGGGGTTAGTGAGATTATGTTGGCTTTACGTTGACTTTTCTTTTGGAGGAAACTATGTACTGTTCTTCATAACAGCTGTAGCATTCTCGCTAACCACCCATGACATTTCCTTTTCCCTCCACATTGTTATGGCCATGTGTTAATTTATTTATTTTTCAGAGCAGGCATTCTCACTAGAGCGAGGCAGGACTTCAATCTAGTTCTAGCTGCATCTGCCCGCTGTATAATGAGGGTCAGCACATTCCATACATTGACAGGCCATTTTTTCCTCAAGAAGTATGTATTCCGATTATCTGCTCATTTTAACTGGATTATTTGTTGTAAGTGCAACCTTTTAGGAGTGCCTCATATAGTCTGGATATTAACCCTCTGTAGATGAATGGTCTTTCCTCATTCTGTAGGCTGCCTCTGTTGATGGTTCCCTTTGTTGTACAGAAGTTTCTTAATGACATAATCCACCTTGTGTATTTTTGCTTTGGGAATATTATCCTGAAAAACCAGTGCTATATTGAGATGTTTCCTCTGTGCCTCTTTCTTATAGTTTCAGTTCGGGGTCTCATATTTAGGTCTTTGATCAGTCTTGAGGTGGGTTTTTTTGTTTGTTTTTGGTTTTTTTTTTTTTATACTGAGAACTAAACCGAGAGCTTCGTGCACTCTAGGGAAGAACTCAAGCACTGAGGTAAATACGTAGCCTGAAGCGATTTAATTTTTATACTGTTAGTATAGATTGAGCTCTCTCCATACCCCAATAAGGTTATTTTTGAAAGAACAGAGCTAAGGGTCAAACTCAGGATAGCTGTGATTCCAGCATGAAGAGAGCATCAGAGGGCTGCTAATGGCTGCAGACTAAATTACATCATATTAGCACACACCCAAGCTAAAACAAAAATTGTAAAAAGGAGGCAAAACTGTTAAAATATCACCACATTATTCAAACCTCTCTAATAAAATATCAAGTCAACATACAGATGCACAAATCCATAAAAAACAAGGGCAGAAATAGGCAAGAAGTGTGCTGGACATCCTGGTTGTGGCTTCAGGGCCCACCCTGTTCAGTGCCCTGATGACAGATGAAGTTCCCGGCCACATCCCCGGCGGAGACCATCTTCCCCGCCAGCTCATCATGCGTTCTTCAGTTGAGTACATTTGGAACTCATCCCTATTGCTGAGGTTTTTATTCCCTTCAGTTTTATATACACTGTATAAAATTGGGTTCCTATTGGCTGAAGTCTCATAGGAAATCATGGCGAGATGTCCAGGAGATAGGAGGGCTCGCTGATACTTTATCATTCTTTCCTCACTTCAGACAAACCTGGAAACTGCCCAAATGTTACCCTGTCCTGGCTCTGCACTGTTTTTGTCCTCGTTTGTAGCATCAGGGGCACATCTAAGATTCTTAAATGTGTGGAGAGAGGAGTGTGTAGTCTACAAAACATGCCTCTGGCTCCTCGGCATCAGTGACACCAGGCCCTCTTCTGCGTTGTGGTATCATTTTATGGTATCAGGACTCAACTTCGTCGTGATTCTACCTAAGCTACTCCACTTTACTGGTCTCCCTTTTACTTCTACAGTTTGTCTCGGACTGGGTTTGAAGAAGGGAGCGGGGAGCAGGTTGTAAGCCATTCATTGTATTTTCTTTGTTG
Organism: Arvicola amphibius; assembly: GCF_903992535.2. Classification (NCBI taxonomy): domain Eukaryota; kingdom Metazoa; phylum Chordata; class Mammalia; order Rodentia; family Cricetidae; genus Arvicola; species Arvicola amphibius. The sequence goes on along the minus strand of NC_052047.1, from coordinate 12,094,739 downwards.
AAACATAAAAGGGATATTTATCTTTTTGTGGGGGTGTTATCTTATTTTGTACTGTTTTTGGAACAGGGCTGCATGTAGCCCAGGTGGCCCCAAACTTGCTATGCAGCTGAAGATACCTTGAACTTCTGGTCCTCCCCTGTGCCTATTATAATTAGAATTATAAGCACACGATACCACACCTATCTTTAAACAGTGTTAGGGACAGAACCCAAGGTTTTGTGTGGGTAAGGTGTCTGGTTTGAATGAGAATGTTCCCTCACAGACTCTAGCATTTAGACATTTGGCTCTCAGCTGATGGCACTATTTGAAGAGGTCTAGGAGATGGGCCTTGCTAAAGAAAAGACATCACCGGGGACTAGCTTTGGGCGTCCCAAAGCGTCATGCTATTCCCAACATGTGAGCCCACAGTGTCAGCTCTTGCAACTTCCCTTCTGTCATGGTTTAAAAGTAAATGGCCCCCAAAGGGAGCGGTACTATTAGGAGGTATGGCCTTGTGTAGCAAGCCTTATTGGTAGAAGTGTGTCGCTGTGGAGGTGGGTTTTAAGTTCTCATATATGCTCAAGATAATGCCCAGTGTCTCAGACCACTTCCTATTAATGCCTGTAAGATGGAGGACTCTCAGCTACTTCTCCATTACCCCATCTGCCTGCACACCACCATGACCCACCATGATGATAATGGACTGTAAGCAAGCCACCTCAACGACATGTTTTCTTTTTGTGGGAGACTGTTTCGAGACAGGGTTTTTCTGTAGCTTTGTAGACCCGGCTGGTCTCAAACTTGCAGAGATCTGCCTGCCTCTGCCTCCTGAGTGCTGGGATTAAAGGCGTGTACCACCAGTGCCTGGCCAAATGATTTCCTTTGTAAGAGTTGCCTTGGTCATGATGCCTCTTCACAGAAACAGAAACAGAAACTCTAACACCTGCCATTGTGGACTCATCCTCCAGAACCATCAGCTGAAGTAAAAACCTTCCTTCTCTAAAGCAACCTTGGTCATGGTGTTTTATCCCAGAAACAGAAGTAACTGATATACCAGACAAACAATCTACCAATCCCAGCCCTACGGTGAAGTATCTTTTAAGCGAAGATGAAGAGTAGTACGATTTTAAAGATCGGAATATGTCACAATTTTGTAAGTTTACCTCGAGAACTGGCTGGTTACAGACCTAAGTCTCTACAAGGAGTCTTATTAGTATTGCTGGAGAAATAAATGTGCCTTCGAGAACAGTCGATATAAATAGGAGTGCTGCCTTTCAGAGACATTGGAAGCTCACTGGTAAAGAGCAGTGCCCTCCTGGGAAGGACTTCAGAAGTGAGGAAAGGGCCCGGTTGCATCCGCTTTGGGAGGCAGGTGTACAGGGAAGGTGGATTCTCTGTGTTTACAGCTGCCACCCATGGGACCGTGAGACTAACGAGTGTGACCACCACCAGCTGCAGGATGAGTGAGCTGAAGGAAATGGACAGGGGAATTCTGGAAGGACAGGATGGCGACAGAGACACACATGAAACGGAGCAGGAGAGATCTTTCAGTGGCTGCATGAATGCAGAGTTTTAGCAAATGGAGAGATTTGGAGGAAATAATTGTGAAAACCTCTATATATCAGGCTCTGGAAGCTCTCGCAGTAGAGGGCTGAAGTACCCCCACAAAGCATGCACCTGGAGCCACAGTGAGGCTTTGTTTACTAGGACTCTGTACAGAAGCTCGGCCACCAGGGCCTGGCACCTCTTCAGATATTAGTGAATAAACACTTTGTCCAGGTGCACATTAATCTTAGTCTCTGTTTGCTTTTCTGAGCCATTGAATCCTGGCTCAGAAAACCTCGTGTGTACCATTTAGTAGCACAGATCAAGCTGAACGCTGTAAGCAGGGGAGGCTCTCCAGTCACGTGTGCTTGGGGAGTACAGGGCTGGATAGTTTTTAATGCGAATGCCTTGCTGTAGAATTTCTTGGAGGCTTTACTATGCAAAAGTGACTATGAAGCCGGGCGGTGGTGGCGCACGCCTTTAATCCCAGCACTCGGGAGGCAGAGGCAGGCGGATCTCTGTGAGTTCGAGGCCAGCCTGGTCTACAAGAGCTAGTTCCAGGACAGGCTCTAAAAAAAAAAAAAAAGCTGCAGAGAAACCCTGTCTCGAAAAACCAAAAAAAAGAAAAAAAAAAGAAAAAAAAAGTGACTATGAATTCCCAAGAAGATGTGACATGTCACATTCCTCCAATCTGACCACAGGACGTTTGTTTTTGAAGCCTCTCAGGACACTGACATCCCATAGAACAAATGCTGGGACAGAGTCTGGTGCCCTGCCCGGCTCTGTGTTCGAATAGGGACTTAATACACAAGTTCAAAGGCATTTTTTTCAGTTGTAATCAAGGAACATCTCCCAAATGCATTGTTCACCACAACAATCTAGAAGCAATTGATTTAACTATGAAGGTATTAACTGTTGTACGTGTCAAAATAAATGATAATATTCAAATAAGTGGTTTATTCCAAAGTCACTTGTCTCCATTCCTCTTCTGTAGTACATCATGCGGTTCGACGCATTATGCTAAGAGCATGGACGTGCCCAAAGGATGGGCATCTACCTACCTATTTCTTTACCCCATCGCGCTAAACTGGCATATCCTGGGATGGAGAAATTAAGATTCAGAATGTGTACCCATAGGGAAAATGCAACAGAAGCAGACTCAAAAAATGACCCTTACATTAGAATGTGCTCGTGTTTATTACCATTTCTTCAAACACACATGCACCTTTTTCTTTGTACTTTTTCTAAGCAGTAAATATTCCCCGGGAGGACAATGGGGCAACAGATCTAAGCCAAGTAGCCGTGAAGTCTTAGTCCTCTTTGTTAAAACTTAAAGGTTTTCCCATTTGCTAACAACTTAAGCTAGTCTCAAGCAGTCCAGTGTTGAGCTCTTGCTCAGCTTGTTCATTAGTTGGCCAAGATTTCTGCAGCCCCCACTTCACAGTTATAGTATTATTAACTGTGGTGTTCGTCAGGCTTCTTCCCTTTTTGCAAATGAGGAAAATTTTCCCTGTTACCCGATTCTAAAGCACTGGGAAGGTAAACTCTTATCATATCTTATATATGAAGGGCCTTAGCTTAGTCCAATGGTATTTTGCCAAGTAAACAATTTACATTCTATTATTTCCACTGGAAAGTCCCTTTTTCAAATTGAAGAATTTCTCAGTTTATATAAAGAGAGAGAGAGAGAGAGAGAGAGAGAGAGAGAGAGAGAGAGAGAGAGAGAGAGAGAGTTACAGATCATAGAAATCCCAAGTCCTTTCTATCACGGTTCTGGGGGTTTCAAACTGAATAATAGGGCTGTTATTTGTAGGACTAAACTGAAAGCCCCAATACATCAAATTTACAACAGAAACATCCGGACAAAGTGGCTCTGTCAAAAGTGCTATTGTTGCTACTTCCCGACTGCTCCCCTTGTCCCTGACATCTCTCTGGACCCTGCCTGGTAACTCCCTCACCCTACGTATGCCCCAGAACTTTGAACTTCTCCTTGCTTCTACTTATCCATGCCCTGGTGGGCTTCTTCATTATGGGGTGTGTGTGTGCATGTGTGTGTGTGTGCACGTGGACATGTGTGTGTGCGTGTGTGAGTGTGAGCATGCACACACACTTAAGTCCATAACTATCCACATACTTCTTTTTCCTCAAGTCTCTCATTAGTAGATTTCCCTGTTACCTCTGAAACTCAACACCAAACCAAGACGTGTAATTGGTGTGATTTTTACTGAAGTTGTACACAGCCATTCCAAAGCAGCACTAATCCCTTAGTCTCATGGTGATCATCCATCTGCCTCCAGGGCAATTCCTCGTCTTCCTTGGTGTCCGTTACACACACACACACACACACACACACACACACACACATGCAGGCATGCATGCCACGCACACACACATGTATGCAGGCATGCACACATACACAAATACATATACACACAGAGACACACAAGCATACATACACGAGAGAGATGTTTATATTGTGTGCTGACTTGATACTGCAGCTGACCAAACTAATTACATTTGGTAGGAGTGACATTATAAAGCAGTTTAAAGCTTGTTTTTTACACAAAGACCTCTGGTTCCATAGCGTTCACCCAGTTTTCCCATTCTTGGATGAAATGTCAGGCATATTCCAGCTGTGTGCAAGCAGGGGTATATACATGTATATGTGGAAGCCAGAGATCAGTGCTGAGTGTCTTCCTCCACCACTTGACACCTTTTTTAAATTCTATTTCTTTGAGACGGTATCTCTCGTTGATACCACTGTGGCAAGACTAGGTGGCCACCGAGCTCAGTGTTGGGATTATAGGCGAGCACCACCGTGTCTGGCTGGCATGTGGGCTCTGAGTGCAGGTCCTCGGGTTTGCACAACAGGCACTTGACTGAGCCATCTTCCCAATCCCAGGGGTTTTTGTTTGTTTTAGTTACTGCCAGGTATTAACAAATTGCTTCATCTTTGATTTACTAAATAGTTCAGTGAAGTCTAAATAAACTTAACTCTCTGTCAATGCGTGTTTTGGAGTACTTCCCTCTACCTCCTTCTTTAGCTGGTTAATTAGCCTTTTTAGGGACAGGAAGAGAGAAAATCAGAAAATTCAAGTGTCATGATATTGCTCCCATGAAATCCTTGTGTTGTCGGCTCAAAGTCTGGCTGCTTTTCCTTTTAGTAATTCTGTGATTTTTTTTTTAGAAGACCTAGCTGCATTCTTGCATTCTTGCAGCAAGTGTTATTGCCTGACGGCCACACATGATGTGGGCCTCAGTGCCAGAAATCTGTTTGTCCCCCTCTGACCTCCTCATCACTAGGAATCAGCCTGTATGCTATCTTCAGATAACGGAATGAAAACAGACAAAGGGTTCTAAAACTGGAGCTCTACAAATGGATAGTGAGTACACGGACGGACATTCAGCTCCAGCATCAAAAGGGTAACACATGCCAGAAGCACAACCAGCTACTGCTTCTTACCCACTAAGATAGATACAGAAAAGGCAGACAAAATCACAAGTATTGACAAAGACACAAAGCAACTGTGGTCTGGAGTCCCCTGAAACGTAGAACACTGATATTTGAGTCTGTGACACTGACCCCAGCAATTCTCCTCTCAAGTAGACTCCAGAAAGAACAGAAAATAGATGCTCAGAACAAACTCATACCACATGTTTCAGAAGGACCTTAGATGGGCTATGTCCATATGGCACCATAGCGATCACAATGGAAGGTGTTGTTATTCTGTCGTAGAAAGTAACGAAGCACCGATTCATGCTATAATGCATATAAACATGGAAACCCATTTGTGAAGCTAAAGAAGCCAAATAAAGGTAGTGTAATAATCCCATTTCTGTGAAGCGCATCATAGATAAACATACATGTGGAATGTAAAGTAGTGACTGCTTATAACTGAAGGGTAAGGAGGTCACCAATGGATCCAGGGCCATTTTAGGGAGAGCTGAAAATTTTCTCCCATGGCACAGTGATGGCTGCACAACTGGGCGTACTTCTGAACCTCATAAACTTCCAGAGGGTGGATTTTATGGTATGCGAGTCCTATAACAATAATGCAGTAATAAAAAAGGTGACGAAAGAGGGGAACTCCAGAAAAAGGAAGCAGAAGAGCGGCTGCTACATCAGGTCCATGTTACAGACACTGGCAGTTTTCCTTTAGTCTAGGCAGCTACGCTCTGATGAGGCTTCTTCCCGTCAGGAGCAGCTCAGGTGCCAGTCCGTATGTCCAGGAGCATATTCCCTTCTAGTCCCCCTCACGTGGCTTCATACAGGGAGTACGTATGGGGACACCTGGGCCCCCAAAGCTAACGGGGCCCACGAATTCTCCAGAAATCCTGATGCCTTAGAAATCATAGTTCTTCTTCTAAGAAGCAGGTCAATTGTAGGAGAATTAGGCTTGAAATCCTCTAATAGACAACAGCCCCTGGAAAATCCAGGGGTCAACATTTTGTATAGGAACAGCTAGTAAAGACTGTAGCCCCTTGCTCTGTATGTTCTCCATAGGGTACTACACTGTACCTAGAGCATGAGCAAATGAGATCCCAAGGAGAACATAAATGGATGAGCACAGTTATGCTCTAATAAAGATTTAATTACAAAAACAAGTGATGGCTAAATTTTGTCTGTGGGATTTTTTTCAGTTGTTCTGGACCATGTGAGGAGTTCAATATTTCAAGGGTGTAGCTGGGGCAACAGGAAGCCAGCAGGCACCTCTGCACACTGAGCACCTCGCAGGCTCCCTTCTCTTTCTCTTTAATGTGGCTGCTGTGTACTCCTAAATTCCTCCTGCAGCCAACCCTCAGTAGATTTCCATTAGTGCTATTGCTCGTTATGTATAACTAGATGATGAAGAACTGGTTCTGAACCCTCATACAGACTGAGTTTCTAAAATAAATTAGTCTACTAAACTGGACTTTGAGAAATGAGTTATGGATGGCTTATCTACACCTGTAGCTTAGAGTCTGGGAAAGCTTTTTATTGGTAGCTCCTGTTTTTTTTTTCAATAGTTTTTTCAAACACTGCACAGTTATTAGCAATAAAGAAGACAGGCACATGATAAAAGTGTGCCTTCTTTTGAAGAGGCAGAGTGAAGAAGAACAGTTTTCCTCCCGTTCTGGAATCCACTGGGAGCTAACACCAGCTTCCTGGTCGAAATATAGTCCAGCAGGTCAAATTGCTGACATTATTGGAAGAAAACCAACCCGTTTCAGGAGGCAAGCTGAGGCCCTGGGAACTGTAAGTCTGCTAAGCTTTCCACAAAGAACGAGCGTGAGGTAACCGAACGTCATTGCTGACCTCCACTCTGTCAAAAAGCCCCAGGAGTGTGCCGCACCTCCTGCTCTTATCTTTGAGTTTCATCTTTGAACACACCTGAATGTGGTGCAAGGAGGCAGAGAACACTATTTCAGTTCACAACCCTCATAAGCGTGAGGCATAGGGAAAAGGTCTTTCAGATGGAGCTTAGCTTTGGAGTATGTAGGTGACATTCAGGCGTGTATACACTCTGTGGATGACACGGGTACAGAAAACTATGCAAGAATAAAATGAGAGTGGAACTTCAGAGCATTTTGAGTTAACCTTAAAAGAAGGTGAACCTGGCCTATTTCCAAAGAGCTTTGGATGAAGTGGGGAAGCTGATAAGCACTCGCATGTCATGGCCAAGAGGAACAGAAAACTCGTGTTTATAGGTGTTTGCTCTTTATGTCTGTGATATCTTCAAAAATATCCGTAAATGCAGGCTAAGTATGAAAAGTATCACAAGTAAGAAACAGCCTACAAAATTCCTAACCAGTAAACTATCAGGATAATAAAGGAGGGGGTGGAAAACAATCAGAGACAAGGAGAGCCTGTACTGCTGTGACAACCAAATCAACGAGGCACCTGAATGGAATCTTGGAACAGGAAAAAAAATAGAGAAAATTAAAATTAAGGAATCTGAGTAATTTATGGACTCATGTATCAATTTTGTTTATTTAATATAAAAATGACCACATTGCTGTTGGCTGTCAAGAGTAAAGTAAGGAATGCGGGTTTTTGAGAAACTGGTCTATGATAACTTAACATGGTTTCCAAAACAACACTCTCACTAAAAATAAAGAGAAAACCTTTTTGATGCCTGGAGTGTAAACCCTTAATGCATTAGTAAAAGAAAATAAGTGCAAACAAGAAACTTGGCTGGGACAAAATGTCCTTTGTCACACTCCACAGGACTCCCTTTTAATTTTACACGTGTTCCTGGGTGTATATATGTGTACTACATACATGCAGGAACCCTCTGAAGTCAGAAGAGACACCGGATCCCCCAGAGCGGGAGTTATGGAAGACTGTGAGCTGGCTGTCACATGGGAGCTGAAAATGAAACCCAGGTCCTATGCATGAGCAGTAAGGGTCTCGACTGCTCAGCCACCGCCCCAGCCCAGCACTACCTTATAAGAGAGAACACTCAATGGGAAGTTCCTTCTCAGACCTTAGCAATCAAACGCCCCATAAAGTTTCCCTTCTAATAGCTTCAAGCAAAATGAGTCTTTCTGAACTTGATCTGAGAATAGATTCACCCTGTCTCATGTCGATTCCAATACTATCTTAAGCTGTGTTTTCTGTGGTTAGCTGTCTTTCTTTTGTTTTTGTGAGATGGGGTCTCATCCCAGTCCTCCTGCACCAAACTCCCAAGTGCTGGGATTACCGGTATGCACCAGGATGCTCAACCCTATAGTCACTGGAGGCCATCAACATTGTATTTTCTTAGTTAAAGGAAAAAAGAGCTTAGTCTGTACAATGAAAATGTCACCAGTCTTCAAACCCTGAATAGAAATAGTCAATTTTTAACTGAAAATAGATTTTTTTCATACAGTATATTCTCATTACAGTCTCCCTGCCTCCAGTGCTTCCCAGATACTTCCCACTTTCTCATTCAACCAAATGCACACCCTTTCTTTCTCTCTCTCATTAGGATACAAATAGACATTCCACAATAATTCAATGAAATTAGGCACAATCAAAACAAAGAAGCCAGAATAGGACAAATATGAAGAAAAAAAGTCAAACAAAAAATTCAAGGAACACAGATACCAAACCACACATATCCCCTCACAGAGAAAAATCCATAAAACAAGATCATAAAAACCATGATATAAAAACAAAAAAAATCTCTAGAAAAAAACCCAGATAAAGCACTGCGAGACAAAAAAAAAAAAAAAAATACTGACTTTGTTTTGTGTTGATTATCTATTGTTGGGTATGGGGCCTGTCCTTAATTATTGTTTTGTATACCTAGTGAGACTCCTTTGGAGAAAACTAACTTTGCCTTTACAGGTAGTTATCAGTTGGGGGATAGCTTCTGGGTTTTGTCTACTTTCCCTCTCTGAACTGAGATTCCATCTGGCTCAGACATGTGCAGGCCCCTTGCATGCTGCCATAGCTTCTGTGAGTTCATATGTGTACTAGTCCTGTTTAGAAGGCCTCGTTTATTTGCCGTCTTCTATCCCCACTGGTCCTTGCAATTTTTCTGCCTCCTCTTCCACAGAGTTCCCTGGTTCCTGAGGGGAGGGATTTGGTGGAGACATTCCATTTAGGACAGAGTGTTCCAAGGTCTCTCATTCTCTTTACATTGTCCTGTTGTGACTCTGTGGACTTGTTCCCATCTCCAGGAGGGAGTTTCTCTGATGATGGCTGAGCAAGACACTGATCTATGTGACAGCAGAATGTCATTAGAAGTCATTTTATTGCTACATTCCTTTAGCAGAACAGTAGAGTTTGATTTTCCCCTAGGATCAAGACCTACCTATCTTCAGGTTCCTGGCTACTGGGGCAGTGTCAGGTGTGGGTTCCATCACATGGAGTAGGCCTTAATTCCAACCAGATCAAGTCAAACTATATAGTTCAGCGATTGGTCACTCCTACAACTTTTGGGCCACTCTTGCACCAGCATTGAAGGCAGGTCACCATTGTAGAGCACAGAGCTTTCTCTGGATTGCTGTTTTTCTTTCTCTTTTGATAGATCTTCCAGTGCCATGATCACCAGCCAGCAGGGGTGAAGGTCCTAGGAAGGCACCAGTTTAACTTCACTACATTGAGGGAGCTATGGAGACATCTTCAGCAAGAGGGCCTTAACACTAGTTTGCGGAGAGCAACCCAAAGCCTTGGAAATGGCCTGGGTGGTTTTGGGGTTTTCACAGGGTCCCTTTGGCCAACAACTTGATTTGCTATAAGCTATTCCCAGCACTAGAAGTTTCATTTGATAGTAAGAGATATCTAGTTGCAGATTTCTCTTCCCCATTATTTGGAAATTCCAATTTAGATTTTTTCGTGTGTGTGTGTGTGTGTGTGTGTGTGTGTGTGTAAATGACCCTCAGCATTCCCTCCTTTATCCTCCTCTTTCCTCCCCCATTTGATCCTTACATTCAAGTCCCCCGACCCTGTGTCTATTCATAACTATCTATTCTATTTCCCTTTCCTAGGGAGATCCTTCTCTTTCCATACTAGTAAAAGTTTGCACTTCCACTAGCAACCGATGAGTGTTCCTCTTACTCCACATCCTCACCAGCATGAGCATGAGTTTTATTGGCCTTGGTCATTTTGACTAGTATAAGACCTCAGAATAGTTTTGATTTGTCTTGCCCTGATGGCTAAGGATGTTGAATATTAAGAGTTTCTTAGCCATTACTGTTTCCTCTTTTGAGAACTCTCTACTCAGTTTTAAACCCTATCTTTTAATTGGGTTTTAATTTTGTTCTTGATGTTTAGATGTTTTAGTTCTTTATATGTTCTAGATGCTAACCCTCTGTCACGTGTGTGAGTAGTGAAGATCTTTTCCAATTTGGTATTCTGCCACTTTGCTGGAATGATGTGTCCCGTGCTATGCAGAAGATTTTTGTCTTCATGAAGCACCATTTATTAATTGTTGGTCTTAGTGACTGTGGTGGTTTGAAAGACAATGATCCTCAAAGTGTGTGTGTGTCACTATTAGGAGGTGTGGCCTGGTTGGAGGAAGTGTGTCACTATGGAGGTGGGCTTTGAGGTCTCATATATGCTCAGACCATGTTCAATGAGACAGATCGCTTCCTGTGGCCTGTGCAAGACGTAGAATTCTCAGCTACCTCACCAACACCATGTCTGCCTGCATACCACCATGTCCCACCATAATGATAATGGACTAAACCTCTGAAACTATAAGCTACCCCGTTAAGTGCTTTCCTTTATAAAAGTTGTCACGGTCATGCTGTCTCTTCACAGCAACATAAACCCTAATACAGTGCCTATACTGTCAGCAGCTTGCTCAGGAAGTCTTTTCCTGTGCCAATGAATTCAAGACTATTTCCTACCTTCTCTATTATCATGTTCAGGGTTTCTGAATATGTTGAGGTCTTTGATTCTTTTGAAGCTGAATTTGAATTTAAAAGCTGAGATTAAATTTACCGATTTATGTATGTTGAATCATTCCTGCATCTCTCAGATCAGAAACATGATCATTGTGGATGATGTTTTTAATATGTTCTCAGATTTGGTTTGCAAGTATTTTATTGAGAATTTTTGCATTTATATTCATTGATCCTAAGGGAAATTGGTCTGTAATTTTCTTTCCTTGTAGGTCTTTATTTCAGCCTCAAAGAAAAAAACAACGCAATGTTCCTCCTGTTTCTGTTTTGCTGAACAATTTGAGAAATATTGACATTAATATAATAATTAATCTTTGAAATTCTGGTAGAATTCTGCACTAAAACCATCTGGCCCTGGACTTTTTTTCAGTTAAGAGACATCTTAGGGTTTCTATTACTAAGAAAAGACACCATGACTACAGCCACTCTTATAAAGGAAAACATTTAAGTGTAGTGGCAGCTTATGGTTCAGAAGTTCAGTCTATTATCATCATGGTGGGGAACATGGCAGAATGCAGGCAGACATAGTGCTGACTACATCTTGACCAGAAGGCAACAGGAAGTAGACTGACACACTGAGCAGTACCTTGAACACATATGAGACCTCAAAGCCCACCCCCCCACAGTGACACACTTTCTCCAACAAGGATACACCTACACCAACAAGACCACACCTCCTAATAGTGTTACTCCCTGTGAGACTATGGGAGCTAATATCATCCAAACTATGTCAGGATACCTGTAAATAGTGCTTTAATTTCACTAGGGGATATGGTATAGGATTGCTTAAATCACCTGATATTGATCTAACTTTGGTAGGTGGTCTATATCAAGAAATATATCCATTTGTTTTAGTTTTCTAATTTTCTAGAATTGAGATTTTTAGAGTATGTTCTTATGACTCTGGATTTCCTCAGTATCTGTTACTACCTCTTTTCATCTCTAATTTTATTAATATGGATCTTCCTTCTCTATTTTTTAGTTAACTTGGCTAAGGGTTTATCAATCTGGATGATTTTCTCAAAAAATCAAATCTTTGTTACATTGATTTTTTTGTATTGGTTTGTTTAATTTTTTTATATTTATGCTTATATTTTGTTTGCTTTTATCTAGTTTATTGATCTTGGCCTTGAGTTTTATCATTTCCTGTCATCTATTCCTTTGGGGCATTATTTCTTCCTTTTGTTCTAAAGCTTCCAGATGTGACATTATGTCACTAAAATGAGAGTGCTCCAGTTATTTTCTGTAGGTACTAGTGCTGTGAATTTGCCCTTTAGAACTGTCTTCAGCATGTCCTGTAAGCTTGGGTATGTTGTGTTTTAATTTTCATTCAATTCTAAAAAAGGTTTTAATTCCTTTCTTAATTTCTGTCTTGAACATTTTTCTTTGAGTGATTCAGTTTCTATGAGTTTGTAAGTTTTCTGCTGTTTCTCTTGTTGATATTCAGCTTTAACCCATGATGGCCAGATAGGATCCAGGGTGTTATTTCAATTTTCATATATCTCTTGAGACTTGCTTGTCCAAGCATGTGGTCAACTTTGGAGAAAGTTCCATGAGGTACCGCGAAGAAAGTATATTTTTTTGTTTGTTTGGGAGAAATATTCTGTAAATATCAACTAGGTTCATTTTGTTTATGACATTGTTTATCTTGGGCATTTCTGTTTAGTTCTTGTCTTGATGACCTCTCTATTGGCAAGAGTAGGGTACTGAAGTCACCCACTATCACTGTGTGAGGTCAGTATATGATTTTGGCTATAGTAGAGTTTCTTTTATGAATGCCTTTGTATTTGGTGCAAAAATGTTTAGAATGTCAATATCCTCTTGGTGTATTTTTCATTTGATGAGTATGTAGTATTTGGATGAAAAAATAAAAGGAGATGAACATGGCCATTCCTAAAGCATGGGGATGATTTTTATTATAGACATAACAGAAAAAGTAGGCTGAGAGAAGTGTCCAGGCTGAACATGGATGGCAGACTAAACAGGGTCATGAGAGGAGAGGGGGGAGGGACAGCAAGAGAGAAACCATTGACCAAGAGAGTTACCTGGACTAAGAGGCCAAGAGACTCGCATAGCCAAAATGGCAGAGTTATATAGCCGTCAGGCTCGGGGAAGGGAAACCGAAGCCTAACTCCTGGGAGGAAGAGGTTTAATTAGGGTAGAGGGGAGGATGAGGAGTACTGGGAGGGGCACAGGTACCAGTGTGAAACTTGTCCTGGATTTGAGACCTAATAATGTCCTTCCTTATCTCTTCTGATTAGTTTTGGTTTGAAGTCTATTTTGTAACATATTAAAATGGATACTGTCTGGAAAAAAACCAAGCAACCAATCAAACAAAGAAATAAAAATGGCTAAACCAGCTTGATTCTTGGATCTATTGACTTGGAATATCTTTTCACATCCTTTTACCCTGAGATGGTGTCTGTCCTTGATGTTAAGTTGTGTTTTTTAGATGCAGCAAAAAGATGCATCCTGTTTTTGTCTCTATCCGTTAGTCTGTGTCCTTTTATTAAGAAGTCAGAACCAGTGATACTAAGAATTATTGTGAACAGTGTTGTTCTTGTGCTGTTTTTCCCCCACCCTCTTTTGATTTGCTGATCGTTATTATTCATTCCTTACGTTTTCTTGGTTGTGGTTAACTTCTTAAAACTGAAGTTTTCCGTTGAGTGCTCTCTGCAGATGTAGACTTGTAGGTCTACAGAAGTCACTTGAAGGTCTACTGTTTAAATTTGTTTTATTGTGGAATGTTTTTCTTTCTCCATTTATTGGGATTGAAAGTTTTACTTGGTATAGTAGTTTGGGTTGGCATCTGTGGTTTCTTAGAGTTTATAGAACATCGGTCCAGGCCCTTCTGGGTTTTTGAGTCTCCATTGAGAAATCACGCTATTCTAACAGTTCTGCTGTCATATGTTACTTGATCTTTTTTCCTTGCAGCTCTTCAGTATTCTTCCTCTGTTCTGTATATTTTGTGTTTTGATTATTATGTGTCATTGGGGAAATTCTTTTCTGGTTCAGTCTATTTGGTGTTCTATATGCTTCTTGTCCTTGACAGGCAGCTCTTTTTTATTTTTATTTATTTATTTTTTTTTTTTTTGGTTTTTTTTTTTTTCGAGACAGGGTTTCTCTGTAGCTTTGGAGCCTGTCCTGGAACTAGCTCTTGTAGACCAGGCTGGTCTCGAACTCACAGAGATCCGCCTGCCTCTGCCTCCCGAGTGCTGGGATTAAAGGCGTGCGCCACCGCCGCCCGGCGAGGCAGCTCTTTTTTATAGTAAGGAAATCTTCTATGATTTTGTTAGGAATATTTTCTGTGCCTTTGACCTGGGTTTCTTCTCTTTCCTTGATGCCTTCTGTTCCTATATTTGGGGTTTTCATGCTGTTCTGGATTTCTTGGATGTTTTATGTCTGGATTTTTTTTTCTTTTTTTTTAGATTGAAGATTTTCTTTGACTGGGCTACCCATTTCATCTGTCTTGTCTCTTGTTGTGACAAGACATCTATCTTGTTCTGTTGGTGAGGTTTTACCTCAAAAGTTTTTGTTCAACTTCTAAATTTTTCATTTCCAATTTTACTTAGTTTGGGTTTTCTTTACTGATACCATTTTCACTTTCATGTCTTGAACAGCTTTGCTCATTTTATTCTACTGTTTGTTTGCATTTTTATAGTATTCATTAATGGATTTATTCGTATCCTCTCTAAGGTCCTTGAACGTATTCATAATGGCTATTTTGAAGCCCTTGTCTTATGCTTCAGCTAGACTGCATTTTTCAGGGCCTCCTGGAGGAGGTTTGCTGAGCTCTGGTGGAGACACATTGTCCTGGCTGTGGTTTTGTTTTGATGCTGGTGTCTAGGCATCTGGGTTTGGGATGATTGTAATTCTAGGTGTTGATATTTGCTCGTTTTTTTTTTTGTTTTTGTTTTTTTTTTTTGTTTTTTTGTTTTTTTTGCTGAATGAGTACTCAGTGCTTGGTTTCTATTATGTTCTCTGGGTCTTAGGAGAGTGTGGTGACTCTGAGTTGCCTGGTGAGGAGTGCTTCTGAGTTCCCGGCAGGTGTGGCCACTGGGGACCCCCAGGTAGGACAGTTTTTCTGGGTATTTGGGAGTGATAGGAAGGAATGGGAATGGGCTAGAAGGGAAGTGAATGGAGATTGTCCATGGGAAGGAGATCGGGGTCTGCTCAGAGGATTTGCAGACTCCCAAGGGAGTATATGCGGGGGAGGGGTGAAGGGGGGACACGGATGGGGCGGGGGTGGGGTGGGTGGGGTGGGGGGTAGGATAGGTCCCTGCGGGTGGTCTGTTACCGGGCTGGGGATGAGACTGCGGAATCCCTAATGGAGGAGAGGATGGAGAGGGATTGCCCACCTGACTCTCAGGCTGTCTGTTAAGTGGGCTTCCAGCTAGAGAGAGCCTCAGCATATTGGTGGCTGATTGAAAGGCCTAATGTTAACTACTTAGTTGGCTCCTAATTACAAAGTGAATCAATTTGGAAAGAAGCTCTCAGCATGTAAAATAAAATGTTTAATACACTAAGCACATTGTCTGTGTTTTTTTCACCTTCCAAATGCCATGAATGAGCTAACACCTATCTCTAAGATAGATGAAGGTGGAACCACTGCAACTTTTACTTCAGTTACTTCTTAAGTGTGGAAAACCAGATTTTGTTCAAAAATATGTTACAAATTGAATAAGATAATAATATGCTTCTGCAAAGGATCTATTCGGAAAGTTTATGAGGACTATGCAATTTTTTCCCGGTGGGGTACAGAAACTGATGTGGGCTCTGTCCTATTGCAGAATTGATGTTCTTCTTTTTGCGGCGTGGGGTGTATCGCGGAGCCGGAGGAAGGGAGACCCAGGACGTGACCACGTGCGCGGGAGGATTATTTATTAAGGAAGGGGGTGCTCGACAGTGCGGGTCAAGGGAGGGAGGAAAAGAAAGAGAAAGATAGAGAGATAGAGAGAGAAAGAGAGAGAGAGAGAGCAAGAGAGAGAGAGGGAGGGAGGGAGAGGGAGAGAGAGAGAGAGAGGGAGGGTGCGTGTGCACACACAAAAGGGGGCAGTGAGAAGAGAGAGAGGGAAGAGATTTAGGACGACTCCAAGAGACCAGAGGTCGCTGGGAGTGGGCGTGGAAAGGGGCGGGGACCAAAAGAATAACAAGAATAGCATCAATCATCATTGCCAGATTATGCAACCAACTCGAATGAGCAGTCTCAGTGACCTCGGTATCAACACAGCCCTTCTATTTTTCCAGTAAACGTTTTAAGTCTGCTCTGCGGGTCTTTCTTGTTACTGGGTTGTAGGACCTTTCACGTGATCTTAGTCCTAGGCGATCTTTTGTTGTCCTTCCAGCTATTAAAGCAGAATATTTTTGATTAATATTGAGTTCCATCTCTTTCAAGACTTCAATCATTTCCTTGATCAAGGCTCCCATCACATCCCAGGACACTAGACTTACAGTTTAGGGAAGGATCTAGCTGGAGTGTGGTAGGATCTTCCACACCACAGCCACTCCTCTGTAGATTCACTCCTAGCTCTGACCCAGAACAAAGAAGTCTGGTTGTGAGGCATCTCAGAAGATGCTGGTATTTCTTTTCCCTTGCAGTCATAGCAAACGCCATACTGTACAGGCTATGGGAACGTAAAAGGCATACCCCAGCTCTACCAAGACAAGAGAAGAGAAGTACTTGGGGCTGCTGCCCTCAGATGGCCACTTGAGTCAGCTAATTAAGCAAAACCCAGAGCCTGAAGATACCTGAGGGGATGGAGAGATGACTCAGCAATTGAGAGCCTGCTCTTGCAGAGGATCTGAGTTCAGTTCCCAGCACTAACCTCAGGCAATTCCAGCTCCAGAGCATCTGATGACTTCTCATGGCTGCTGTGGGCACCTGTGTTCATATGCACATTCCTTCCCACAGATACACATGGAAGCATGGAATTTAAAAGAAAAAGTACTTTAAAAAGAAAAAGAATAAAAGTGTCTAAAGCTGGCAGGTGTCTAGAAAAGAGGTGCAGGAAATGACACAAGTGTGTGGAAGCAGAGCCTGGGCGATGTAGAATCAGGGTGTGCATTTTGTTGTATCTATTAAAGCTGAACTCATGACTACCCTATGAGCCAGCAACTCTATTCCTAGGTATATAATACACACCACACACACACATGCACACACAAGCATGCACACACATACACACACGTACACACGCATGTACACACAAGCACAAATGAGCACACACGTACACATGTACACAAATGCACACACGTGCACACACATGCACACACGTGCACATACATGCACACATATGCATACACCACACACACACACCCACACCCACACACACACACACACACACACACACACACACACACCAAAAAATTCATGATGGCCCAAAGTTGAAAAGAAACAGTGCAAACACAAGAGAGAGAGTAAATCAATAATCAGTTACAGCATCACAAAGGAATACTTTGCAGTCAAGACAGAAGCCCCTCCTTCATGCAGCACAACCGAATTTCAGAAATGTATGTTATCAATGGAAAGGAGCCAAAATCAGGGGAAATGCATAATCTATGATGTGATGTATAGGAAGTTAAAGCTGATAATTCAGAAAGATGGCACCTAGCACCAACAACACAGCAGCTACTGCTGTCAGGAGGAACATAGCAAGTTGAGAGAATGGGATGCAAATCTTATTCTGCTCTTGGGTCTGAGTGATTAACTGAAGTTTCATGTATAATCTATATATTTTCTATAAGGTTGGCGATTTATACTCCAGTAACGTGTTTATGACAAACAGAAAGATAAGGTGTTCCTAACGTCAAAAGGTGAGTAGCTACTACAGAGACTGTGTCTAAAGAAAGCCCTGCAACATGAGCAACAGCCATATTTGTACTGACACATTAGCCAGAGAGGTGTAACTTACAGAGCAAACTGACAAGTTATTTTGCTGTCTTCATTCCACACATTCAGAACGTTCGTTTTTTTTTAAATTTTTATAGTTTTCAATTTTAATTTACGAGCATATATTTTAATTTTTAAAGTTAGCATATAAAGTGATGGCTTCATTACAACATTTTCACACATGTGCCCCCATATTGTGATTCTTTCTTTCCTAATTCTTTCCCAAGAAGCATTCATCGTTTTTTGTTTGTTTTGTTTTAAATGTCAGTGTGGGGGCTACACACATGTATGGTTGCCTAAGGAAGCCAGAAGACGGCATCAGATCTCCTAGGTCTGTAGTTATAGCATTTGTGAGCCACCCAAGGTGAGTGCTGGGAACCAAATCCTGGGAACTCAAAGAGCAGCATGTACTCTTAACCAATGAGCCATCTCTGCATCCCAAGCAGAACTTCCTTTTTAAAAATTGTTATCAATATATGTGTGTGTGTGTGTGTGCATGTGTATGTGTAACAAGAAGCATATGTGTGTGCCTTCTCAGCAAGCTTATTATTGGTACACAGAAAAGCTTCTGATTTTTGTATAGTGATTTTGTATTCAGCTACTTTTCTGAAAAGGTGTGGCAGGCTTAAGTGTTTTCTGGTAGACTCTTTAGGGTGTTTCACATACAGGATCATGTTGGCTGCAAATGTGGATTCTTTGGCTTCTTCTCCTATTTATCCCCATGTTTTCCCCCTTGTCTTATGCCCTCACTGAAACTTCAAGCACTATATTCAGTAACAGTAGGAAGAGTGAGGAGTCTTGTATCGTTCTCAGTTTCAGAGGAGATTCTTTCATTATCACCCCCAATAGATTAATCCAGTGTTGGCTATAATGTTTGTCATGTATAAGTTGTGGTATTTGAGATATGTTCTTATTGTCTTCAGGGTTGTTATCTGGAAAAAAAAAAGCTGAACTTTGTCAAGGGCCTCTGTTGAGATGACCATCTGATTTCTGTCCCTAAGTCTATTTATTTATGTATCATATTACATTTATTGCTTAAAGCATGAACTTTGGATGTGTTAGCTCTATTAGCAGAAGAATGTCTCAGTGTGTTAAATGATAACAATTGTGTATGAAGGTTTTCAGATGCTTCAAAGAAAGCCAGGGGGAGTCCAGTAATAGCTCATTGTGATCATCTGCAGGGAATTGGGGTTGGAAGTTCACTCTGACAAAAGCAAGACAGCTCTCATTATTGTGAATCCTATTGAAATTCAGTTTAATTCCCACACTGGGGATAAATTTACTCAGCTTTTGTAGCTATATCTTTTGTGTTTAATGTACATCAGTCTATAATATTTGTTTAAAGTAGACTTTACTAAATCTGTAGTTGGCATGCCAAGGAGCGGCTTTCAGTCTGGTATTTTTTCTTTCATGCAGACACCATTATACTTTGTTC
The DNA here is from genome assembly GCF_903992535.2 of Arvicola amphibius. Lineage (NCBI taxonomy): Eukaryota > Metazoa > Chordata > Mammalia > Rodentia > Cricetidae > Arvicola > Arvicola amphibius. Next base: position 12,075,516 of record NC_052047.1, on the reverse strand, counting down.
TGTCCCGCCCCTCCACTGCCATCACCTGCCACCCCTGCAAATGGTTTAAAGTGGAGCTATTTTGTACAACTGCCAATAAAATTAAAAAAAAAGTTAGAGCCGTGTACATGCATATACAATTCTAATGAGGGTAGCAACAATTATTTAAACACTTCCAAACCTTGATCGGGCGAATTAGGTTTGAAACTGTGTGACTAATAGCAATTAATAATCACAATAAGGGTGCACAGCACATCTTAACTGGATTGATGACATTTCATTTCTCTGAAAAGTACAGAAGACTATTAGAATTTGATAAAAGGGCAAACACTGAAGCTTGTCACAGATGTATTAGAACATTTTGCAATAAGAAAATGTCCACTAGCTGGGAGGTGGTGGCGCATGCCTTTAATCCCAGAGCACAGGAGGCAGAGGCAGGTGGGTCTCTGTGAGTTTGAGGCCAGCCTGGTCTATAGAGCAAGTTTCAGGACAGTCAGGACTGTTATATAGGGAAACCTTACCTCGGAAAACCAAACCATGAAAAAAAAAAAAAAAGAAGGAAAAGAAAGAAAATGCCCACTACCTGCTCACCCTCAATTCAGTGTCTCGGTGATCTCAGATGCAGGAACCGCCATAGTGCACTGGGCAGAGGGCTCCACACAATGAATGCTTGTCTTGAACCTATTTTTTAAAAAAGATCTTTAAAACCTTTTTACTTTTATATGCTTGAGTACTTTGCCTGCAAGTATGCTTGTGCACCATGTGTATGCAGTGCCCATGAAGGCCAAAGAGGGTGTCTGATCTCACTGGAATGGGAGTGAACCACCACGTGGGTGCTGGCAACTGCAGGTCCTCTGGAAGAGCAGCCGGTGTTCTTAATTTAACACTTGAACTTGTTCTAGTAATCTTGGGTGGATTATTTTATTTTGGGTTTCCATTCTTTCACCTGTAGAGAACCAATCGACATAGCTTAGATGACAGCCTAGATCCTAGGGAGCATCTTAAAAATGGTAACAGAGCTCAGCAATTGTGGACAGCTATGTACCAGAACTTCTGGGAAGAGTACACGGGACAAGTGATGCTTTGGTTTCTATTTCTAATCTATAGATCTAGAATCCGAGGATGAAAGAGGGTGAGTAGATCCAGGATTTGAATTCACTTTCTGATGACTAAGTCCACGTGTGGTTCTAACAAGATCCAAGGACTTCCGCTAGGTAGTTTCCTTTTTTCCCCCCGCCAATCTTTTGTTTAATGTTTCCCTTCCTTTATCAGACACACACAGTCAGAAAACCTCACTGTAGGGCAAGGGCTCTCTTTTCCACAGTGACCAACCCCAGGGAACTTTATGTATCTCTCCTCCTTCCTGGCCCTTTGAGAGCATTCATTCTCAAATAGCTGTAAGGTCTGGCTGCCAGGGGCTGGCAACTCCCAAATCCTTACTCACTAGCTCCACCCTTCACAGAAGGAAGGGCATGAGGTGCCTTAGCCTCTCTTCCCAGCCTGTTAGCCCCACATTCCCTCCAAGAGAGAGATCCTTGAGCACAGCAGGGACCAGATCTCAGAAAGGAGAGAGAAAGTCAGGACCAATGACTGGTGTGAGTTCTGGGCTCATGCAGGAGAACCACAGTGTGGTCCCTGAGAGGGTATCCATCCACCTGAACAAAGAGTTCCTGCAGAGAACCAGTGTGGTCCTTGAGAGGTATCCATCCACCTGACACACCAAGTAAACACAGCCTGTGAATCAGGGCGTTCTTTTAATAGCATCCTTTCCCTCTCAGAACGCCCTGATTCACAGGCTGAACCCAAGACAGTGTCAGGTAAGGTAAGACTCCCCACAGTAAACCAAGCCTAGCAGACTTCTCAGAGCTGGCCTCCCAGGACAGAGACTTCCATTAAGATTCTCAATGAGAGGCTCTATGTTCTATTAGCAACAAAAGCCCCCCTGGCCCAGTTGGCAAAGGAAGATTGCTAGGATGGGAGATCTGCAACACACAGCTGTTGCCCACAGGAGGGCATGGCAGCAGCTGTCCCCAGCTTCTCCCAGGGTTTGTCCCTCACTGCCCTCTTTATCTTCTGGAACACAGAGTTCCTTTCCCCTCTCTCGCTCAAATATTTCTAAAACTCCCGTCGGCAAGGAACATGACTGATTCCAGGAAACCTTGGGTAGAAGAACGGGGTGCTGTTGCCCTCTGCTGTTACGTAGGAAGCAATGAGCAGCCACACAGCCAGTCAGGGGAAGGGGGAAGAGAAGAAAAGCAGAAAACTGAGCGTGCAAGTGTGTTTAATGTCGTCCTGCTTAATCCTTAGTTTTGGAGAGCCCACTCTTAAATTCCTCTGTTTTACAGATAAGTACTCAGAGAGGTCAGAAAGTTTATTTACAGTCCCATAACAAGGAAGTAGGTCCAAGTTTTAACTTAAATCTTTTTTTGTTATCATTTAGCATGTGTGTGTGTGTGTGTGCGCGCGCACACGCGTTCGTAGACGACGTATAAAAGTCAGTTCTCTCCCTTCCACTATTTGGTTCCTGGGAATTAGCCGGAGCCTTCAGACTTGGCAGCAGGCACCTTTACTTAATGAACCATCTTGTCTGCTCCAAACTAAAGCCTACCTAGGAGTAAAAACCCATGCCCTTTCTTTATATCATTCTGTAGGCTTTCCAGAGTTAAGTCTTCAAAGATTTAAAACATATTTATTGGACACAGGCTTACACCAGAAACTGAACATGAAGGTACATTGCTGTGCTCCAGAGACCTCGGCACATGTATGCAGTGTTTATGCACCCGGATGAGAGAGGCTGCCCTTCATGTATGTGTTTATGTGATTTCTTTCACTAGTAATGATCTTACACACCCTTGACCCCCTTTCCTGTATCCTTTATAAAAGTCATCTTCTTCACAATCCTGGTGTCATTCTGATCTTCCTGACAGCTTCTCTGGAGCAGTCTTCTTGGCTCCCTGTGTCACAGCCGTGGTCATCGGTCTGATTCCGCTGTCACTCCCACCTGGAAGCGGGGGCTGTCTTGCTTTCATCATCCCCACCTTCTACAGCACCTTCGTGCAGTGCTCTGCTCTGAACAGACCCGTGAGGCACACGCAGATGTCCGACGGCGACAGTCACCAGCTAGTTTCCTTCATGGAATCCGAAGCCCACAGAGGGGTTCTGGGTTGGCCTGCCAGCACTGAGGAAACAAGGCAACAGGGAGCCAGAGGCTACACCAACCGTAGATGAGTCAGGATTTTGGGTGAGAATGGCTACTAGAAGTTGGGTTTTCAAGCAGTTACTCTTTTCCAACTGTATCCTTATACCATATAAACTATCCACGTTAAATACCCTGGAAGGGTAGGAGCTCTCCAGTTCATATCCACACACTGCTTCAAAGCATGAGACACCAAATCATGTTTCTGGGAAATGGGGAGGTACAGACAGTTTCCCTGGGGACGCACCCTCCACTTCCAGGGGTACTTCTGTCTCTTTCACTTCCCTTTCCCCTTATTTGCCAGCACGGCCGGCCATACCCTGCACCATCCCCCATCATGCAACTGTCCCTTCAATAGACCCTTCCTGCTGCTTTCTTTTCCAGAATGGCTTCTACTGATCTGAACTCCAGCATGTAGTCGGTCTGCTTTTAGGAAAATGTGACCAGCCTCCTCACCTCTAATTCTGTTCCAGCCCAGCTGTCTTCCCAGGCCCTGTTTAGGCAACTCTTTAAATTCCTGGCGTGCTCAGCGTGCGGCCCCGTTCAAGGCCACACCACCTGTCAGGAGTTTAAGCCCTGGCTCACAGGGAAGTCATGGACTGAAAACCCAAGATTCCACGTACAGTCAGTCAGACATAAGCTACATAGTATCTGAATACTCCCTACAACATCCTAGCAAGGCAAAATTTAATATTGGAATGCAAACATTCTAGCACATGGTATTTTCACTCATACCAACAAAACACTAGATTCGATTTAAATATTAATAAATGCAAAACTGAGTAGTATTATAGCAGTCAAATGTTTTACAAGGCTTCAAAATATTCTGCTGCTTTGAAATGTATTTAATAACCTGGAGAAGGACTTACTCATGTTCCTCAGGAAAGAAACAGCCAATTTTCTATGTATATATTTAAAACCATGGATCTAGTTGGAACTGGTTAATTTAGGAGTATGGATTTTTTTTCCAGTTTATTTATTTTTTATTAAAAATTGCCATCTTCTCCCCTCCTCCTCCCCCTTCCCTCCCCTCCCCTCCACCCATACCCCCACTCCCTCCCTCTCCAGGCCAAAGAGCCATCAGGGTTCTCTACACTATGTTGAGTCCAAGGTCCTCCCAACTCCCTCCAGGTCCAGGAAGGTGAGCAACCAAACTGACAAGGCTCACACAGAGCCCGTACATGTCGTAGAGACCAAGCCCATCACCATTGTCCTTGGCTCCTCGGTCAGCCTCCACCATCAGCCACCCTCAGAGAGTCCGATTTGGTCGCATGTTCCATCAGTCCCATTCCAAGTGGACTTGGTGGTCTCCCATTAGTTCTGTCCTGCCGCCTCAGTGGGTGAACGCATCCCTCATGTTTCTGACTTTCTTTCTCATGATCTCTCTCCTTCTGCTCCTCATCAGAACTTTGGGAGCTCAGTCCGGTGCTCCAATGTGGGGCTCTGTCTCTATCTCCATCCATCGCCAGGTGAAGGTTAAGGCTCACAGTGAGCCCGTCCATGCTGTAGAGTTCACATTCATTGCCGTTGTCCTTGGTTTCTCAGTCCTCCTCCACCGTCAGCCACATTCAGAGAGCCCGGTTTGGTCCCCTGTTCCATCAGTTCCATTCCAACTGGACTTGGTGGTCTCCCGTTAGATCTGTCCCACCGTCTCAATGGGTAAACGCACTCCTCACGGTCCTGACTTCCTTGCTCATGATCTCCCTCCTTTTGCTCCTCATCGGGACCTTGGGAGCTCAGTCCGGTGCTCCTATGTGGGGCTCTGTCATTTTCTCCATCCAATGCCAGGTGAAGGTTCTATGGTGATATGCAAGATATTCATGAGTATGGCAATAGGATCTGGACATTTCTGGCACCCTCTCCTCAGCTGCCCAAGGACCTAGCTGGGGGCGTACTCTGGACACCTGGGAACCCCTCTAGAGTCAAGTCTCTGCCAACCCTAGAATGGCTCCCTTAAGTAAGATATATAATTCCTTGTTCCCATATCCACCCTTCCTATATCCCAACCATCCTATTCCCCCAAGCTCTTCCCATCCTCCACTTCACACTTTTCTCGCCCCATCCCCCCTCCCCCCATCCCACCCCACCCCTATGTTCCCATTTTTTGTCCGGCAATCTTGTCTACTTCCAGTATCCAGGAGGATAACTATATGTTTTTCTTTGGGTTCACCTTCTTATATAGCTTCTCTAGGATTTTTACGAATTATAGGCTCTATGTCCTTTATTTATGGCTAGAACCCAATTATGAGTGAGTACATCCCATGTTCATCTTTTTGGGCCTGGGTTACCTCACTCAGGATGGTGTTTTCTATTTCCCTCCATTTGCATGCAAAATTCAAGATGTCATTGTTTTTTACCGCCGAGTAGTACTCTAATATGTATATATTCCACACTTTCTTCATCCATTCTTCCACTGAAGGGCATCTAGGTTGTTTCCAGGTTCTGGCTATTACAAATAATGCTGCTATAAACATAGTTGAACAGATGCTTTTGTAATATGATTGGGCATCTCTTGGGTAAATTCCCAAGAGTGGGATTGCTGGGTCCTGGGGTAGGTGGATCCCAAATTTCCTGAGAAACCTCCACACTGCTTTCCAAAGCGGTTGCACAAGTTTGCATTCCCACCAGCAATGGATGAGTGTACCCCTTACTCCACATCCTCTCCAGCAGAGGCTATCATTGGTGTTTTTGATTTTAGCCATTCTGACAGGTGTAAGATGGTATCTTAACGTTGTTTTGATTTGCATTTCCCTGATGCTAAGGAGGTTGAGCATGCCCTTAAGTGTCTTTTGGCCATTTGAACTTCTTCTGTTGAGAATTCTCTGTTCAGTTCAGTGCCCCATTTTTTAATTGGGTTCATTAGCATTTTAAAGTCTAGTCTCTTGAGTTCCTTATATATTTTGGAGATCAGACCTTTGTCTGTTGTGGGGTTGGTGAAGATCTTTTCCCAGTCAGTAGGCTGCCTTTTTGTCTTAGTGACAGTGTCCTTTGCTTTAAAGAAGCTGCTCAGCTTCAGGAGGTCCCATTTATTCAATGTTGCCCTTAATGTCTGTGCTGCTGGGGCTATACGTAGGAAGCGGTCTCCTGTGCCCAAATGTTGTAGAGTACTTCCCACTTTCTCCTCTAACAGGTTCAGTGTGTTCAGATTGATATTGAGGTCTTTAATCCATTTGGACTTGAGTTTTGTGCATGGTGATAGACACGGATCTACTTTCATTCTTCTACAGGTTGACATCCAGTTATGCCAGCACCATTTGTTGAAGATGCTTTCTTTCTTCCATTGTGTGCTTTTAGCTCCTTTATCAAAAATCAGGTGTTCATAGGTTTGTGGGTTAAGATCTGGGCCTTCTATTCGATTCCATTGGTCGACTTCTCTATTTTTATGCCAATACCAAGCTGTTTTCAATACTGTAGCTCTGTAATAGAGTTTGAAGTCAGGGATGGTAATGCCTCCAGAAGTTCCTTTATTGTATAAGATTGTTTTGGCTATCCTGGGTTTCTTGTTCTTCCATATAAAGTTGATTATTGTCCTCTCAAGATCTGTGAAGAATTTTGATGGGATCTTTAAGGGGATTGCATTAAGTCTATAGATTGCCTTTGGTAGTATTGCCATTTTTACTATGTTGATCCTCCCAATCCAAGAGCAAGGGAGATCCTTCCATTTTCTGGTATCCTCTTCAATTTCTTTCTTCAAAGACTTAAAGTTCTTGTCAAATAGGTCTTTCACTTCCTTGGTTAGAGTTACCCCAAGATATTTTATGCTATTTGTGGCTATCGTGAAAGGTGAAGCTTCTCTGATTTCTTTCTCTGCTTCCTTATCCTTTGTATATAGGAGGGCGACTGATTTTTTGGAGTTGATCTTGTAACCTGCCACTATACTAAAGGAGTTTATCAGCTGTAGGAGTTCTTTGGTGGAGTTTTTCGGGTCGCTTATGTACACTATCATATCATCTGCAAATAATGAAAGTTTAACTTCTTCCTTTCCAATTCGAATCCCCTTGATCCCCTTGTTTTGTCTTATTGCTATTGCTAGAACTTCAAGTACTATATTGAAGAGATAAGGAGAGAGTGGACAGCCTTGTCGCGTTCCTGAATTTAGTGGGATGGCCTTGAGTTTCTCTCCATTTAATTTGATGTTAGCTGTTGGCTTGCTGTAAATAGCCTTTATTATATTTAGGAATGACCCCTGTATCCCTAATCTCTCCAAGACCTTTATCATAAAGGGGTGCTGAATTTTGTCAAATGCTTTTTCTGCATCTAATGAGATGATCATATGATTTTTATCCTTCAGTTTATTTATATGATGGATTACATTGATAGATTTTCGTATGTTGAACCAGCCCTGCATCTCTGGGATGAAGCCTACTTGATCATAGGGGATAATTTTTCTTATGTGTTCTTGGATTCTGTTTGCCAGTATTTTATTGAGAATTTTTGCATCGATATTCATGAGTGAGATTGGCCTATAATTCTCTCTCTTGGTTAAGTCTTTGTGTGGTTTAGGTATCAGGGTAATTGTAGCTTCATAAAAGGAATTTGGCAATGACTGTTCTGTTTCTATATTATGAAATACCTTAAGGAGTATAGGTATTAGGTCTTCTTGGAAGTTCTGGTAGAATTCTGCATTGAACCCATCAGGTCCTGGGCTCTTTTTGGTAGGGAGGTTTCTGATAATAGTTTCCAATTCTTCGCGACTAACAGGACTATTTAGAGCATTTACCTGGTCCTGGTTTAACTTTGGTACATGGTACTTATCTAAAAAAGTGTCCATTTCTTTTACATTTTCCAATTTTGTGGCATACAGGCTTTTGTAGTAAGATCTAATGATTCTTTGAATTTCCTCTGTGTCTGTGGTTATGTCCCCTTTTTCATTTCTGATCTTATTAATTTGTGTGTTCTCTCTCTGCCGTTTGATTAGTTTGGCTAGGGGTTTGTCAATCTTGTTGATTTTCTCCAAGAACCAGCTTTTTGTTTCATTGATTCTTTGGATTGTTTTCTGTGTTTCTATTTTGTTGATTTCTGCCCTCAGTTTGATAATTTCCAGTCTTCTACTCCTCCTAGGTGAGTCTGCTTCTTTCTTTTCTAAAGCTTTCAGGTGTGCTGTTAAGTCTCCAATGTGTGCTTTCTCCGTTTTTTTTTTTTAAGTGGGCACTTAGTGCTATGAATTTTCCTCTTAGCACTGCTTTCATAGTGTCCCATAAGTTTGAGTATGTTGTGTCTTAATTTTCATTAAATTCAAGAAAGACTTTAATTTCTTTCTTTATTTCTTCCTTGACCCAGCTGTGGTTCAGTAGTTGACTGTTCAGTTTCCATGAGTTTGTAGGCTTTCTGGGGGTAGCATTGTTGTTGAATTCTAATTTTAATCCATGGTGATCTGATAAGATGCAGGTGGTTACTAATATGTTTTTGTAACTATGGAAGTTTGCTTTGTTACCGAGTATGTGGTCAATTTTCGAAAAGGTTCCATGAGCTGCAGAGAAGAAGGTATATTCTTTCCTGTTTGGGTGGAATGTTCTATAGATGTCTGTTAAGTCCGTTTGGTTCATTACCTCTATTAAGTTTCTTAATTCTCTGTTAGGTTTCTGTTGAATTGACCTGTCCATTGGTGAAAGAGGAGTGTTGAAGTCTCCCACTATCAGTGTGTTTGGTTTGATGGCTGTCTTGAGTTCTAGTAATGTTTCTTTTATATAAGTGGGTGCTTTTGTATAGGGGCATAGATATTCAGGATTGAGACTTCATTCTGATAGATTTTTCCTGTAATGAGTATAAAGTGTCCGTTTCCATCTCTTCTGATTGATTTTAGTTTGAAGTCAACTTTGTTAGAAATTAGTATGGCCACACCGGCTTGTTTCTTAGGTCCATTTGCTTGATAAACCTTTTCCCAACCCTTTACTCTGAGTAGATGTCTGTCTTTGTGGTTGAGGTGTGTTTCTTGTAAACAGCAGAATGTTGGATCCTGTTTTCGTATCCAATCTCTTAGCCTGTGCCTTTTTATAGGTGAATTGAGTCCATTGATATTAAGTGATATTAATGACCAGTGGATGTTAACTCCGGTTGTCATTTTTTATTTGGTAGTAGAGATTGTGTGTTTCCTTTCTTTGCGATGTGCTGGTGAAGGGTCGCTAGATGTCTGAGTTATTTTGGGCAATGCTGGACTCCTTTGTTTGTGAATTTCCTTCTATTACTTTCTGTAAGGCTGGATTTGTGGCTATGTATTGTTTAAATTTGTTTTTATCCTGGAATATTTTGTTTTCTCCATTTATAGTGAACGAAAGCTTGGCTGGGTATAGTAATCTGGGCTTGCATCCATGGTCTCTTAGTTTCTGCAAAACATCTATCCAGGACCTTCTGGCTTTCATGGTTTCCATAGAGAAGTCAGGTGTTAGTCTGATAGGTTTACCTTTATATGTTACTTGACCTTTTTCCTTTGCAGCTCTTAATATTCTTTCTTTATTCTGTATGTTTTGTGTTTTGATTATAATATGGCGAGGGGATGTTTTTTTTTGATCCAGTCTATTTGGTGTTCTGTAAGCTTCTTGAACCTTAATAGGAATATCTTTTTTTAAGTTTGGGAAGTTTTCTTCTATAATTTTATTAAATATATTTTCTGAACCATTGAGCTGTATTTCTTCTCCTTCTTCTACGCCTATTATTCTTAGGTTTGGTCTTTTTATTGTGTCCCAGATTTCCTGAATGTTTTGTGATGAGGATTTGTTGGATTTGCTGTTTTCTTTGATCAGTGCATTTATTTTCTCTATGGTATCTTCAGAATCTGAGATTCTTTCTTCTATCTCTTTTATTCTGTTGGTTATTCTTGTTTCTGTAGTCTCTGTTCGTTTACATAGATTTTCCAAATCCAGCTGGCCCTCGGGTTGTGTTTTCTTCCTTGCCTCCATTTCAGTTTTCAAGTCTTGCACTGTTTCCATTATCTGTTTGATTGTTTTTTCTTGGTTTCCTAGGATATCGTTTACGGATTTACTCAATTCTTCAAACTTTTTGTTATTCTTCTTGTCCATTTCCTTAAGGGAGTTTTTCACCTCCTGTTTAAGGGACTCTATTACTTTCATAAAGTCAATTTTTTCTACTTCTTCTTGATTAGTGTGTTCAAGTCCTCCTGTTATAAGTTCGCTGGGTTCTGGTGCTTTCATGTTGTTTTTCAAATTGTTGGAGGAATTCTTGCATTGGCGCCTGCCCATTTGTTCCTCTGAATAATCCCCTTTGGGTCTTCTTTTAGAAGTTCAATTCACCCCAATGAATTAAATTCACTCACCCCAATGAATGATGGATCCTCTGGCAGACTGTCAGGTCTCCTTGCAGGCCAAACAGCTCACTGACAAAGGGCCTACCTTGCCGCAGGTAGTCTAATGAAGGAGGGGACCTCCCACCGGCTTGGGTGCACTCAATTCCAGGTCCCCAGCGCCCAAACAGGCTGAGCTGTGGGATTTTGTGGCCCCAAATACAGGAGGACGAGAGGGGGAGGGGGGGGAGGATTCTGGGTGCAAGCTGGGAAGGGACAGGAAGAGAGAGGCAGTATCTGGGGAGAATAACCCCTGCAGGAAGAGCAGGAAGTGTGCGGGTGGCGGTGGCGGGGGGGGGGGGGGGGGGGGGGGGGGGCGGGGGGGGGGGGGGGGAGTTGTGGAATGTCGGTGGTCCTTCTCTGGGCAGCTGCCGAGGTTCGGGCACTCACTCCTCACTCACCCCAAAGAATGATGGATCCTCTGGCAGACTGTCAGGTCCCCTTGCAGGCCAAGCAGCTCTCTGACAAAGGCCTACCTTGCAGCAGGCAGACTAATGTAGGAGGGGACCTCCCACTGGCCTGGGTGCACTCAATTCCAGGTCCCTAGCGCCCAAACAGGCTGAGCTGTGGGATTTTGTGGCCCCAAAGACGGGAGGATGAGTAGGAGTATGGAATTTTATTTCCAATTTTTAAAATAATAAAATTAATTTTTAAATGTTTTCAAAACATGGAGAAAGAGCTGTTAGTATAAATATCATGTTGAAGGCCAACAAGATGGCTCAGTTAGTAAAGCACTTGTCAGGCAAAGAAGGAGACCTGAGTTTGAACCCTGGACCTACCAGAAAAGTAAGAGAGTGTCAACTACTCAAGTTGTTCTCTGACCTCCACATGCATGCACTCTGGCACGTTCATGCCTACATATACATCATATACACACCCAATAACAAAATTAAATGAAAATTAAAAATCAAGTGTAGATATTTATAATAGCAATAAATGTCAACATTCCAGCTCTGCTGTGGGTACAACATGCGAAAAGCACAAACCTACAACCAATAGGAGCAACAAACCATTTTATTCCAGCTCTTAGAAAGTGTGTGTGTGTGTGTGTGTGTGTGTGTGTGTGTGTAAAACTCCTTTCTTTTCCTCCTCCTTCCTTTTTGTTTTCTTCCCAGACCCCCTTCTTAGCACCTCTCTGGGTCACAAAGAGAAGAGCAAGCGAGGAGTAGAGCAGAACTGATAATTCTACCCTTGTCTCTGTTCATCAAGACTCTTCCTCTAAAGAAAAGAAAAACCACGAAAGACACAGGACACTGGTGGTCTGTGAGGACATGGTCCCTGGAGAACAATGGTTGAGCTGTGCAGTTCGGAAAGCTTTGTAGAGTGGTTGCATAATTCTGAAAAAAAGGGGGGGGACAAAATCTTGTGGTTGCTTTTGTAAAAGCACAACTCAAGGCTCTCTCAGTGCTCTCCCATACATGTGCCAAAAGGATTTGTTTTCAGGATGCGGCGAGTCACTGAGAGCCCACACGGCATGGCATTTGTCCCCACAGACAGCTGAGTATTTCCATGGATAGACCATGGCATCTACTTGGAAGGGCTTCTTTAGTGTGTGTTTAGACAGCAGGTGTTCAAAACACTCAATCCTGGCAGATAAAGAGCCATTTCTAGCCATCCCATTAGGATTTCAATTAAAGAAGATACTTAAGTAATGGAGAAAATGGGAGGGTCACCGTAGGTTGCAGCTAAGGCCATCTGCTGTGACTTAGAACTTGAAAGGGAGGTATAAAATTAACATCAGATTCAAGATGAGTGTTTTGTTGTGCTTAGTGTTTGGTGGCAGGGCAGAAGTGTTTTAGATGAGGTTTTGGTAGGTCCAGAGAGTATTTAAGAGGTCTTGGTAGGCAGACCTGGTTGGCCTGGAACTTACCACGTGAACCAAACTGGCCTCAGATTTATTGGTGACCCTCATGTTTCTCTGCCCCTTGAGCCAATATTGAGATTACAGGCATGCTACATAATGCCCAGTTTCTTTGATAAGTTTTCTAATGTTATGAGTTCTTGATTATATATAACCATCCTTATTTTAATATAATAAACACACACACACACACACACACACTCCCCCTAATTCCCAATTATGGATTAAGTTCCTAAATATCCATAAGATGGAAGAGGTTGCATCTGAGAAACTGGAAAGCCTAAATCCTAAACTGAGTTGATAAACAGGTTGACAGAGCTTGAGTCTAGTACTAAACTTATTGGCATTCCTTACAAACAACAGCAGCATAACCAGCAGACTGGTAATTGGTAACAGTGGCCTGTACTTAAAGAGAATACAGGGAAAAGATACAAGTTTTCAAGTCCTGCTGCTCGTTCACAGGTTCATAACTGAGCCGAATTTCCTGGCCACAAACTAACAAATTCACATATTCAGAACAGAAAGTCCTTCTTTTTCTAAACCCAAACTTTCCAAATTTATCTTACCTTTATATGTAAATCATTTTTCGACAAATAATTAAGGGCACAAGAAAAAAAACAAATAGGACTGTTTTTGGCTTAAATATGTGACATTTACAAAGAGGTTCCCTTCATATACCCACAGGATAATAGTAGACGTGCAAGTACTAAAGTTTAAATGCAGGGAGCCGATTTGCTGGCTGCCATTACAAGATGGTGCCGAGCCCCTGCACCACTGAGTAAACAACTCCATATTAGGCAAGGCTGTAGACGGAACCTCTCGCATGCCAGTAGTGTGCTGTAATCTTGGCCAATCCCGTGGCCGGGGGCATCGAAAGACGAGCGAGTAGCCAATCCAGGCACGACCTGTGTCTGCTCTCCCTATATAAGCGGCTGCCGTTTAGTGCTCTGAGCCCTTCGCTTCCTGCTCTCCCTACAACCAAGAGGCTCCAATAAAGCGTGATTTGAGAAGAATCCTCGACTCAGTGGTCGTTCTTCCCTGCTGGCCAGGGGGGTTCGCCGCATTTAAAAAAAATCATGATTTTAGCAGAAATGAGTATTTCAAAGCAGGATTCACCAGCCTCTCTCCTCCTCGTTTTCATAATTGTCTCCCGTCTACTAAATGTAGACAAGGCATCTTGGTGCTACAGTTACACATTACTAATGAGAAACAAGCTAGTAGTGGGGAAAATGTGCTGTGCTTTGCATCTCTCAATAAAGAATACATGGATCTAATTTCATTTAAAAGTTTGCTATTTTAACTTCAAGACTCATAAGAGGTTATCTATTGTGATTTTCTACATGTGGGTTGCCAGAAACTAGGGAGGATTAGACAAGATCTAATATTCATGTTACAACTAATGGCCTACATACATTTCATAAATACAGGTACTGAGTATAAGGAGTGAGTTCCTTTCTTGTGCTGTCATTTACCTGCTGGATTTGATTCTGCCCCTTTTACCTTTGTTTGGACTGTATCGCAGCATCTACATTCCCCAAGCTCCTTTGACAAACGTCTTACAAGGGGGTTTGGCAGATGTCATTAGGTTTCCTGGATTGCATGGGTGGAAGGAGAAGATAAAAGGTCGGAGTATTTCTTTGCTTTCATGACATATCTGACATGGCTACTTCCTCTGTTCTATGAGGTAATCCTATGTTTTCCTGTATATCATAAAATAATGGCTAATAGGTTTTTAGCTCCTACTAGATGATCAAGCTTTTGTACTCTGGTAAATTTTATCCTGCTCCTTATCCACCAGCTCAAACGATGATAGCAGTTTCCTATTTTCTTGATTTCAGATCACCCCAGAGTCATCCTACGTGGCTTCTCAGTATTGCCTACATGATCAGTCCCCTGCACCAGATGTCACCCTTTCATGTTTGAAAGATTTCCTACTGATACAACTCTTCGTACAAAGACTGGTCCAAGGAAGCATATTCAAGCTGGATCCCTAAGATAGTAGTGTTATCATCCTTTGGCGTGTGGTAAGACCTTAAAGGCAAGAAGTGGAGCAATGACTTGTGGCATGCACGGGCATCTTAACTGTTGAGACTGTAAGCTGTGGTTTCCTGAGACAGGGCACATGCCTGAGAAGGCAAGGCTTTGGTTAAGTCACCACTCCACTGACATAACATTATGACAGCAATTATGTTTGATAAGGATGAATGATGACATAGTAAACACTTCCGACTGCTCTGGAGTCTACACAAAGAAAAAGGTAAGTGTTTTAAGTGTTTCAATTAGCGTACACTAACTACATAGGCATACAATTGTATTTTAATCATATTTAGTCCCCATTACCTTCCCCTGTCCTCTCACTTCTGTTAATTCTCTTCCTGTTTCTAAATCTCTCTCCTACGTGTGTACCTTTGTGCAGGTGTGTGGCCAATGAGTTTATTATGGTTGTTTGTTTATAGGATCATGGGTACATTACCAGTGGCTACACTGCGGAAGAATGTCTCTCATTCCCCCACAACCCGTAACAGTTTATAAATCCTCAAGAAGAGGTGAAGCCCCCGAGGCGTTCTCCACCTCCACGACAGGGTGTTGACTGTGGAGAAAGTTTAACCTTGTATAGACTACGCCCCGATCAATCACAGGTGCTGAGTTCAAGCAATCAACACCCACGGTCAGTGTTTTACAACACTTCCTTTCTCATGTTCTTCAGTTCTGTCCCTTGGGCTTGGAAGGAGCAATGTGGATGTACCATTTAATAGCTTGTAATTCAGAAGTAATTTATTTCTAAAAACTTTGACCGGTTATGCTACGACCAACCACTTCAAACTCTTTGACCAAACTCAGGTAGTTTGGCAGGGCCTGGTAAGCTGCTTCCCCACCTATGATGAATGGTTCACAGGCCTAATCTTGTGGAGATAATAAGTTGCTTTGAGTTCAAATGTGAGAACCATGTCATGCCCAGAAGACAACATCTCACGATGCTCCTCCCTTCCTCTGGTTCTTACATTCTATTTGGTCCTTCTATGGGTGTTCCTGAACCTTGAAGAGAGTGATGCAGATGTCTTATTTTGGTCTGGCCATCAACACTTATTCTCAGCATTTTGATCTTTTATGAGTCTCTATAGTCATCAATGATCACTGCAAGGAGAAGCTTCTTGGAAATCGACAGAAGCACTGATCTACAGGCATACATATAAACATCTAGAAAGCCAATAGACACCAATTCTTTTCAATGTTGGAAATTTTATATTCTTCAAGTCCTTTTGAAATAATCAGATATTGTTTGAGTCAAATAGTTACTCTGTTATGGTGCAGGGGGAAAGAAAGCATAACAAATTATTTTGCTTTGCTTTTATGCAACTTTTATGTCCCCCTTCCACTGTACTTCCCAGTCTGTAGAAATCACTACTCCATTCCATGTATTAAATAAAACTGATTTACTAGTTTCCAAAAAGAGCGTGAGCATACACTTGTGAATTAATGTCTTCTTTTACTTAAAATAATAACTTGCAGTTCTGTATACATTGCTGCAAATGATAGGATTTCATTCATTTTTATGGCAGAATAATATTCTATTGTGTATATATACTAACTTCTTTATCCATTCATCCACTAACAGGCATATAGGTAATTCTCTATCTTGGTTATTGTGAATAAAACTTTAATAAGTGTAAAAATAGATTCCTGAAATGCAAGGATTTAATATATGCAGTCAGTAAATGTTTAAACCACCATACAGAGAGAAATCACATTATCATCTCAATAGATTATGTGGGATGTCCTTCTGTATATGTGTGGCTCTTATTGGTTAATAAATAAAGATGCTTTGGCCTATAGCAGGGCAAAATATAGCCAGACTGGAAGAGATATACAGAAAGAGTAGGCAGAGTCAAGGAGATGCCACGTAGCTGCCAAAGGAGACAGACATCAGAACCTTACCAGTAGGTCACAGCCTCATGGTGACACACTGATTAATAGAAATAGGTTAATTTAAGATGTAAGAGTTATAGTTAATAAGAAGCCTGAGCTAATAGGCCAAGCAGTGTTGTAATTAATATAGTCTCTGTGTGATTATTCGGGTCTGGGTGGCTGGGAACGAAAGAGCAGTCTCTGCTTACAAATAGATGCAGAAAAGCCTTTGATAAAAATCCAACATGTCTTCATGAAAAAAGTCTTAGAGAATATAGGGCTAGGGAGATATATTTATATGGCTAATACAGGGAACATATGTCAACACAATAACTATACAATCATCCTAAATAAAGAAAAGCTTAAAGTAATCCAACTGAAGTCAATATAAAACAGGGATGTCCACTATCCCCTCCTTTTCAACATTCGCTGTTGGTGGGATTCCAAACTAGTGCAGCCTATCTCAATCAATGTGGAGAATTCTCAAAAAGCTAAAACTAAATCTACCAGCTATCACCACTCCTTGGCATCTCTTTATTTCCTCTTGTTGACAACTACTCCAACTGTGATGAAATAACTCATTGTAGTTTTGATTTGCATTTTCTTAGTACCCATATTTCCAAACAGCTTCACAACTGGCAAGACTTTGCATTTTTCATGTATTTGTTGAATCAATTTGTATGCCTTCTTTTGAGATCTAGTTCTTTAGTTCATTTTTTTATTGGTCTGGTCTGTGAGGGACTGACTTTTTTGAGTTCTTATTTATATATTCTGGATATTCATCTTGTTTGATGAATAACTTGAATATTGTCTCATTCTGTAGTTTTATTTCTCTAACTTTTAAAATACATTTATTATGTGTATATGCATGATGTTATGTGTGAGTGTGTGTGCATGTGTGTGTGTGCATATGGAGATCAAAGGACAAGCTTACGGATTCAGTTCTCTCATTCCACCTGCATGAGGGTGGAAGGGATTCAGATTACTAGGCTTGCACACACAGCAAGCACCGTTACCTGTTGAGCCATCTCAATAGCCTGTAGTTTAATTCTCTAATTTCTCTTACTGTGAAAAACTTAGCTTGACAGAACTACATTTGTCTACTTTTACTTTTGTTGCCTGTGCCTTTGATGTACTCTCTAAAATCACCATGACCTACATTAATGTTTTTAAGTGTTTCCCCTATCAGAAACTGTCAACTGAAGTACACAATTGTTGCATAAGCCAGTGGAACTGTATTGAGTACCAAAAAGGGCTCTAGAGAATCTTAGATAACAGTTTACGGAGGAGTCACGATCTGTTTAGCTACTTCTAACCACATGCTCATCCAGAAAGACTGGAGAATACTCTTCAGTCAAGTAGGTATGTATTGTGAAACAAGGTTTCGGCCAACTAAAGGAGTTTATACAACAGTGGCACCATAGGACAGTGTTCCCTAGTGAGCTATGCTTGTGCAACTGCATGACTAATTCACCTTCACCGAAGAACACATTTCTCAGAAATTATCTCCATCATTAAATGACAGATGGCTCTATTAAGCGTATCATCAAGGGGAACATGTTTACACAAAGGATAATTAAATCCTATTACATAGCAGCATTGAATTATGATTGTATTAAAGTTAAAATGATCAGACTGTAAGAATGGATGTTATGTAGTAAAAACAGTCATATGTGAAATTATTTGCTTGCTTGCTTTCACGTGCACAGCCCACCATTACTTTGTTCTCGAAGGATTGAGGATATAACATTTTTTAGGCTTCTTACTAATAACTTCTGGCTAGGATCAGCCACTGGAAGACATGGAAGAAAACTAGAGGGGAGAAAAATTAGGGCACTTTTCTTGTTTAGAGCCTTGAGTATCATTTCTAGTCAGCTCTGGGTCAGTCCTCAGAGATAGTCCTCCTCTGGGCTACAGTCTACTCTGGGAAGGATCTACCAAGGTTCTAGCTGCATGGCTCTAGGTAAATTCAGCCTCTTGGATCTGATAATCTCTTCCCAATTTCCAGTTTACTGCCTTCTAAAAATGGTAATACGGGGAGCTAGAGAGATGGCTCATGGTTAAGAGCATCGACTGCTCTTCCAAAGGATAGGAATTCAATTTTCAGCACCAACATGGTGGCTCACAACCATCTGTCATTCCAGTCCCAAAGGATTCAACACCTTCATGTGGGCACTACACATATGTAGTGCAGCCATACAGGCAAAACATCCATGCACGTAAAGGTAGTAATATCTTCTAAATGTTACTATTTCCCTCACCGTTTGAGTTGTTTCCTTATCTTCTTATCGCTCCATGCATTATATAATTCTGACTGATAATTGCTAACCCCTTACTGTAGACTATCTTCATGGAGAGACTATTAGTCCCTATAAATTAGTTTACACTGGCCTTTCAATAAGGTCAACATGTTTTTACTGATGCATTTATTATTTATTTACTTATTTTGTTTTTCAAGACGGGGTTTCTCCATGTAGCTTTGGAGCCTGTCCTGAAACTTATCTCTTGTAGACCAGGCTGGCCTCAAATTCAGAGATCCGACTACCTCTGCCTACCATGTGCTGGGATTAAAGGCACATGCCACCATTGCCCAACTTAGGGATATATTTATGAGCTATATATACACAGTGTGGTTGTTTTAATGAGAATGACCTCCATGGGCTTGTATTTAAATGCTTGGTCCATAGTTGGTGGAACTATTTGAAAGGATTAGAGGTGGCCTTGTTGGAGGTGAGCTTGAGTTTCAAAAGCCTACACCAGTCTCAGCTCTTCCCTATGCCTCATGCCCATACATCAGATGCAAGCTCTCAGTTACTGCTCTACACTGTGCTTATTTGCCACCATGTTCCCTGCCCTAATTCTCTGGAACTTTGAGCCCCCAAAATACTTTCTTTGAAAAGTTGTCTTGGTCATGCTGTCTTGTCACAGCACCTGACAACTAAAACAGAGAGAATTCATCCTCTATGTCAAGTTTTGTGGTTTTCCATAGCAAGACTTTTATAACCCAACAACCTGGTATATGAAACCTCTTCCTCCTTGCCATGGGATAGATTCTCTAGGAAACCAGTTTTTTAGATGCAGACTGACAGTGAGAACGTATTTATTATAATTCTCAGGATCAAATTTGTTAAGGAAACTGTACTGCCATTAATAGCCTTAGAAGTTTGCACAGGGAACTTTGGTGTCTTCAGAATTGCCTACACATTGATACAAGGGAGCTAAGCCTTAATTAACTCTTTTTTTTTTTTTTTTTTTTTTTTTTTTTTTTTGCCTGGGACTGGTTAAGTAACCACTCTATAATGGGTCATGATCTTGAGCAAAGCAGCTCTCTGTCCTCAGGGGAGGAGCTGCCAGCCAACAGCTTCCTACACTCCCAGAGGAAAGAATTAATGTTTGAGTCTTGAAGAGACCACAAGCATTGCCTGAGTCACTTGATATGGTGGGCGGCAAACACATTACAACAGCCTCCATTATATTAAAGAATTGAACCACTGCAGCTGCACCACTAATCCAAGAGTTCTGCAGATCCCATAGCCCAGTAAGAAGGCCTCTTGACCAGTCATGTGCTTCACAGCCCTTCCCTTCAATCACCCATGCTTAACAACGAAAGTCAGTCTCATCTGAAAGGCCAGCTGGCTTATTGTGAGAATTGAATGAGCTAATATATATAAAGTGTATGACACACTTTGAGTTCTTTAACAATAAACTGTATATTTACCATGATCTACAAATAGGAGATAGCAGCATAAAAGATAATGCTTTAAAATACACGGGACTCTGCTTGGTTTCAGTAAGAACCTTATCATTTGCTGTTGTAATTGAGTGTATGTCCTTGATTTTCTTCAACAGAAAATTTAAATCTCTATTCAATCAAAATGATAAAAGTTTAACTTTTATCTGTGAAGAAGTTAACCTCTAAAAAAAAAAAAAAAAAGGCAACCTTTGACCAATAGAGTGCAGGAGCTATTGGCTACCATCCAGATGGTTCCTCATAAGGTTCCACATAGGTTCAAACTTCAGTGACATATAGGTGATTAGTTCAGCAATTCATCTGTGACTCTTTCCCCCTTCTGTGCTGTGTGACACTTCCCAGTACCCATCCTGGTTTCTTATGATCACAAGGCAAAATAAACTATCTGAAAAGATGATCCCTCGGGTTCTGTTATTTGTAAATGAAAAGGAAGCTAATATAATACCAGAAATTGTTAAAACAACAAAAACCAACCAAACAAACCTAAAACCAAAATCAACAACCAAAGACTCAAGATAGATCTAACCAGTTTATTTGGTTGAAAACTACAGATGCTTACTGGTGACAGGTTTGAAATGAATGAAAAGAAGCACTGGTTTATTGGGGAAGTTGTAGAATTTAAACAGGACAGGACAGGAAAAAATTCTGGGGCTGGCTGTGCAGTTTTCAAAGTTAACTTTAGAAAACTTGGGGGGGGGGACCTCAAAAGGCTCAGAGCAGCCAGCTATAAGTCAAGGCATATTGTAAAAGTCAGAATGCATAAAAAGGCAGTGTAAAAGACCACTGTACCAGTAATTATTTCAGGATAAACAACATTAAAGATTAGACTCAGAAGTTCTATATTAGGAACACGTACAACAAATATTGCCTTCAATTTCAAGGTACTGCATGAAACCCTACAATCTAGGATGGGAACATTTGGTTGTGACAGCAGAGAAACTTGAATTTCCTATCCCTAACCCTCAAAGCATTATCTCTTCTAAAGAAAGACTATAACCCACACAGTTCTCATTGGTAGCAGCTGCTCAGAGTTGTGTTTGTCTCCTTCATCTCTTCTCAATGAAGACCCACAACCTTAACGACATCACCTGAACAAAGGAATGTATTAGCAGTATCTACCTCCAAAGAAAACAGCTGACAAAACCAACCAATTTTAAGAACCAGGTTAACATTTTAGGAACTAAAGAAGCAGCACATAAAAGTGGATTTTATGTATGGACTAGAGAGCCCAAGTAAGTGTACCTTAACTGATGGGATGGTCCTCTCTGGTGAAGCAAAGCAATGTTTTAGCAGAGTATTAGAGGTAGTGCTAACATATCTGAGATGGACTAAGAGTAGACAATGGGTCCAAACTTCTCAGGGGGTAGATTCCCCTTGTGCTTAGCCTCACACAGTAACTTTATTCTTTCTGTTGCTTCGGCTATACATACATACATACATACATACATACATACATACATACATACATGGGTTCATTTTCAGCACCCTTACTCCATTTCTGTTGTCACTGAGACAACTGAATGTGATGTGTGCACAAACATGGATAGAGCAATCAACACCCAAAGTACTCATCTGTCATGTAGATAGGGTCCACAAGTAAACTCTTTCCCATTCCTCTAAAACAAAACAAAAACTGTTAAGAAGCATTTTACCCAGTTCCCCAGAGTTCTAAGAAGGTACTGTTGCCCACAGAGATAATGAATTAAAAAACATCTCCCCCAATTTGCTTCATTTTCCCTAAATTCATTCTTTCCAGGTCTCTAGGCTTAGATCACTTTAAACACCATTAGCTACTTTGTCCAAAGCTTTGTCCTGGTCCAATTTTAAAAATTCGGTATGGTGCTGGAATGATGGCTTAGTCGTAAAAGTGCTTTTCTATACATGAACAAGGACCTGCGTTTGGATCCCCAGCACACTGAACTAATCCCTGAAGATTTAAATTATTGCTTCAACTTTACCAATAAGCCTGTTTTGCCCAAGGCCATAAAATGCACAAACACTCAGTGAATGATTCCAATGTCCTATCTTAAGAGCTTCTTGAGGCAGTCAATTTGAAACCTGAACTTCAAGATCCACTTCATAAATGGCTTCTTAGAGGCAGTCCAACATAATGGCTTCTGAGAAGAGCCCCAGGGTCAACTACAGGCTTGTAGCAAATCTTTAAATGCCAAGGAAGTAGGCACTGAGCTCTGTAGCCTAGGGATTTCTTTGGATGCCAGCAATCTGTTCCAAAATAATCTAAAAGTGTCCTTTCAAGTACTAAGCTGGTTACTTCAATTTCCTCTCTGAATCTGACTCATACCTGAAAATCAGTTTTCAGTTGAATATATCCAGTTCTTTGAATTTCTAATTATACTGCATGACCTCTCCTTTCTTTCCCAGATGCTAAGATTTAAAACTATTTTTATACTTACTCAGACATTTGGGTATCTTCTTGTGTCATAAATAAAATATATGGGAAATCATTTCTGGGAGGACAAGGAGTCTATCATCTTTATATCCCCTGCAGTAGGTTGTTCAAATACACATCAACGTTGAATGAATTTGCTTTTGGTCTTGGCAAGTCTAACCTATCAAGCTTATTCAGGTCTATTTATTTGTCTGACAGTTGCCACACTGGTCAGACTAATGGCACTAAGATCTATCAGTTGCTTCATATTCATAGCACATTCCTAAAGCTTATCAGGAGACTTCTGTTCACCAGGCACTCAAGGACATAGGATAAGAAGCTTCATCTCAGTATAAACTCCCATCGGCACCAAGGCACAAAGGTAAGAAACTACAACATGGCATATCACATACCATTTACTACAAAGTCAGGGTATTACAAATAAGCCCCTTTGCTTGATTACTTCTGGTAAAGCACATCACATAACTTCAAAATCTATCCTATTTGAAATCCTTAAGTAATTCTCACCAAATAACAAAAAAGTAACACAAAAAAATACTCAAGTATGAATTTGAAATTGTTCTAGCTAAATCACCTTGGTTTCCTAGTTTGCCCTACAAGAAAAGTACCCACCCCAAAGCAGAAACTTAGCATTGCACAAATAATCAAAAACCAAGACAAAAGTATGCAGTTGCAAAATGGCCATTTATTGCCTACAGGGAAAGGAAAAGTGGGAGAAGGGGAAAGTACACAGGTGCAAGGAAACAAGCATATATTTAGCCCTATACATCATGTGTGAGCAGTACCCAATCTCCAAAATGGAAAAAAAAAATTTTGTCATCTGACATAATAGTTAAGGTTCTTAAGCACCTCCCTTCTGAGCTGCCACAAGATTTAAAAGGCAGGACTGCTTTGTTTAGTCAATGTTCACATTAATGAAAAAGAATACCACCACCCAACTGTGTCCTTTTTCACACACATCTTCTATAGTGTCTACTATGAAAAACATCTCAGCTAAGCATTTCGGTCAAGATCCAGACCTTATCAACTGTTTAATAAATAGAAAAATAAAGCAGCTGGTGATTTTATCAGAGAATGAGAGTAGAACCATCTTCTCCAGTGATGACAAGAGTTAAATGTCAAGAATATCACAGAACCAGTCTATCAAACATTAATTATTAGTAAGCTACAATTACATGGCACTTCATTGAATCCTCTAATAAAGAAAAAAAAGCTTAGATTGTAAATGATTATCAGAATACGTCCATTTAGTGCTTGGCTTTTTCTTAAAAATAAATACACAACTTGAAACAGTAGAATTTACTTAGAATGGTATTAATAGAAATAACTAAGTATTCATGGGGAAATTACTAAAACATTTTGCGTAGTTTCAGGATCATGTGCTTTGCTCTTATACCATTGTAGAGTTACAAAAACCACTATATAGGACACAGAATAACTCAAGTGTATGCAAAATAATAAATTAGTCAACTTAATGCCAGGAAATAACAATAAATAATTCCTTCCCTAGTCAAATGGTAAACTGAGTGGAAAGGTCCATGTACAACTACTTGGCACTTACCCAGTTGAAAATAAGATACAACTTAATCTCTGGTGAATATAATCAAATAGCCTGGCCTTTCCAAAGAGAGAGAAAAAAGTACGTATTTTTTCTATTAAAAAAAGGAAAAAAAAAAAACAAAAACAAAACATGCTACCCCACTTCAGAGACAGCAGAGCTAATAAGCATTTGCCCTCCTTGAAATACTCCAAGTATTCCTACTGAACCCAACACCTCAGCTTCTCCTGGATGATAGAACTGTTCACATTTGGGCAACTGTACGAATGCCCATAGTGCACTTCTCAGTGCTGCTGGTGTTTAAGAAATCTGCCACTCAACACTGAACAATTCCAGATCCAGTGTGCAGGAATAGCCATCCAAACCCCTCTCAAAAGATGGCAGAGCACCGCTCAAGAATTTCAAGGTAAGGGAATATACTTTTAGCAAATTAAGCACAGAGAAAGGACAGTAGTTTCTGGATAAGGAGCAATCCACACACTGCATCACTTACCGCATTAAAGTTGAAACCGTAGCAGGACACTAAGTCTGTCTGGTAAGAAGCAAAGTCATTGTTTGGCACACCAATGCTGAGCCAATATTCTGAGTTCAAGTAACTACACACAAATTAAACAAATGTGGTACACTGAACAATTGATAGCTAAGAAAATATGTCAGTGCTCTAAAATAGCGAGCAAGAAATAATCATTTTTTGGAGGGCTACCAGGAATCCTATACTTTTAGAAGTGACAAATAATATAAACAAGGAAATTAAATTCAGGGCACTTGCTGATGAAAATAACCAGTAATAGGTGCCAAATAATACCTTTTCAAATATTCTGAAAAGTGACTATACCATGCTACCATGTCAAGAGGCATATAATTTCTGATGACAAACTTCTAATTCCAGTTCAGTGCTATTCATTTTATAGGCTGTGTCATAAAAAAAATCAACATTTAATAGGCATGCCCTTAATTCATATCCTTTGAAAGTTATTTTCAGTTTTTCCTTTGGATCTAAGAATAAACCAAGTCTAGCGTGAACCAAGTTAAACCAAACTTATGCCAAAAGAAATAATTATATTATTTAATTGTATTACTAAAACATTTTGGGAAGCCGTTTCTTCCTACAGGTCTTTAACTGAGACATTTACAGGAATGCATTTAAAGTAAGAAGCACACGTTCTTCCTTATCAGTGTCCTGAACAGGTTCCTGACTTTTTTCTGTTTCTCTTCCCATTCTCCTCTTTCTGCAGCTCTTGATCAGAACACCCAAGGGTTTTCTTTTATCTTTTAAGCATTTAGTTGACAATTATGAAAGATGCTTTTGGCATCCTGTTCTTAAACAGGCTATAACTTTGGTAAATGAGGTTAAAGATGTAGTAGCATTTACTTGTGTTTGAAATTAAATTTGGGGACTGCAGTGCAATTACAGAATTAAAATTATCCAGAGCAATTACAGACATAAATGTTCTCTTCTGTCTAGAAACTCAAAACTTCAGTTGAAGTTCCTGATTTAGAAAAATAAGTCTAACTTCTCTACTTAATTTATCTACTTCTAATAGACAAAAGTCATACAAATATGATACAAACCAAACGGAAAGTTGGTAAACAAATCTTTTAACACATTAGAAAGGTGTTATTTTGGATTTTATGGGAATAGAGAAGAAAAAAACCTTACAAACATGACAGCTCACATTTTCAGTCAAAACGTGTTACTTTGAATATGTGACAGAGATTTTGCTTGCTACAGGACCACTATTGTAATACAATTTATTTTTTTGTGTGTGTGTGACTGAAGTTACCAGTTAGTATACTTTGCAAAGCTATTAAAAACATTTCAGAAACTGGGAATATAAAAGATTAAAATTTAAATCAGTATTGGAACACAGTCAACTTTTAACATTAGGAAATCTAGTTTTGCGTTAGAAATGAAGCTCTATGCTCCTGGCTCCTTCAATACACGTACTCAACCTATTTCTCCTTGTGCTTTCCCTTCCCTTTGCTATCTGCTATTGAGTGTACAGGTGGTTTGTGTGATTTTTATGAATTCTTGGAAATAGAATGCAGACTTAAAATTTCACCTATTGGCAAGACATACACAGGAGACAGAATTTTTAAATGGAGCCCAATTTTGTCCATGTTCTGGGTTTAATGTGCCACACCCTCAATTTTAACATCATCTGCCACAGATTCAAGTGATATGAGTCTTAGTTTTCAGCTTTCTCCCTTCTCAGTGATATATGACTTTAAGACAAAAAAGAAGTTTCATATTTCTACAACTGTAACACTAAAACATAGTGGCTTTTGAAATACATTCACAAAGGATGCTTATTAGTAAAATTGAATATCTGTTTATGGATATCAGAAACGTAATTTGAAAATAAAGAGATTAGAAGAAGGCAAATGGGAGGGTGGGGGAAGCTGGTCTCAGAACCCATTGTGCCATACCTGACTTTAACATGTGATATTCAAATGAATGTTCACACGCCTTACATCAACTAAATCAAACAAAAATATTTAGCTATGTTGTACAAAATTTTTTTTACATAAAACACCATAAATCTTGAACAGATCTACTGTATCTGAATTCTAAAAAGTTGCCTACAGAATGGTGCTGGGATTCTGTTCTCTGCTTGCTTTTAGGCAGTGCTGTTGCTTTAAAGTTGACACCAGGCACAATATTGTAAAACAAAGTCAACAAGCAAGGAGCAGTAAGTGGATTTGAGCCTTTTCCAGATGTCAGTCCTGAGGATGCTGCAATATTCCCCATCAAAGTGTGTAAAGCTATGAGGAGGGTACTGATGCTTGACAGTGGGTGACTTGACATGCACTTGTATGACTGTTATAATGGCAAACAGTGCAGTTTCCCCTTCCTCAAACAACACCGTTTTAATAAACTTAACACTCCAGTTCTTAAGAAAATTACCAGAAATCATATTTAACAGTTAAAAAAATACACAGCACAATCTAAAAATGCCCAAATTTTCTTTTATCATCAGATAAAATATGCAGCAGCCCAACGGCATAAAGCTTATTAACTTATTCTGAGAACTAGAAAGTATATGAGCATATATGATTCATTTTCACGAATATATACCATGTCATTCACCTTGTCCTTTGGGCTTCTCACTGCCAAAGTTCCAAATGGCATGCATTTAGCAAGACAATGCTGAGGACAGCAGCATTTCTGATCATCTGAACTGGCAGCTCAAAACTAGATACCACTCCTTTTACAAAGGGAACAAAGGGGAAACAGTGTGTGAAATTTAGGCAAGAGGCTAAAGGGAAACCGTGCACATGAAATTTGGGTTACCATGCCCTAGGTGTGTCACCCAAAACAAAACACAATCACCTACCTCAACAGAGCTACTACCAACATTTAAGAAAACCACATTAAAATACACAGGATAATGAATGGTTTGAAAGAGTGCATTTGGAAGCAGAGAGACCCAATTACACACCTTCTTGCAACAGAGTGCCTCAATCATACACAAAATAAACTTAAGCTGTTTACAATGTTTCCCAATTTTTTTTATTTTCCCCTCTACATTTAACTATTAAAAAAGATTTTTATTAATAAATGGGCTCCTCTGTGGTTCATATACAATCATAAGTGAACTTTAAATTTCATTTTATACAAACATCTCAAAAAATATCGGGAGTGAAGTATGGTAGGAAATATTGCTCACATTGCTAATTAACATGCGTCTATGAAAGAAGACTGTTCTGTTAGTGCATATACCTCCAGAGCAGAAAACCCACCCGAAACAAAAGATCTAAAACTAAACATACAGTAGCTGATTACAAAAAAGGTAATGTCCACAAAATTAAGTTTTTCATGCTATTCTACTTTCCAGTACTATGCTTCAGATAACCAATTTGCATGGCTAGATGTTGGATGCTTGAGGTATATAAGAAGGGATACCTGAACACTGAGGAAAATCTGTCATCACGGGTTTCTTCTACTTGTTTTTTTTTTATTCAGGTACTTTAATATTTTTTAAAAGAATATTTTATTTACATCAAACTTTTTTGAACTACAATGACATCCCAATTACAATAGATAACAACGCCTCTGTCACTAGGCACTTTTAAAAGGGAATTTAGGCTTTACAGAGCTCTTCTGGATGCAATCCTGTATGATATTACATCATCCCACCACCCTCATTACACTAAAATTACCCTTTGGGGAATTATTATTTTATATAGCCTGATCAGTAAACTATGGAAGAAATTAGTATAAAATAACCACAGGAAATGTATTATTTAAGACTAATAAAACAGCCTAAGATGTCAGGTTTGAAAGAGGAGACAATTTGTATATATTTAAAACTAATTAAATAATTTAAATTTGACTTGTACTTTATATATTAGTGAGACACAAATATAGGCTATTTTCTTTTAAAATTTCATTCACATAATGGAAAATTTCTTGTTTATTAAAAATATCACATTTTGATACTAGAAACAGTAAAGTGCATGAAAAGTTTAAAATATAAATTTCAGAAAACTCTTATAGCAGCAAAAAAGCAGAATAAAGAAAAACTTAAAAACACAGACACAACCTTTTTCAATGTTACTGTGCCATAATTAACATCAAGCAGCCAACTAATTTTCTCCCCACAAAATGGTTATTTATGCTTTCTGCCTCTCAAGTCAGATTTTAAGTGGCCCCTCCTGGCCAACAACAACAAAAGGGGGGTTGGTTTCCAATACATCTAGAGGCATCAAACTTTGGGAATAAACCAGTAGCTCAATTCAAATCTAGACAGATATGGCAACGAAGATTAAAAGCATATGATGGCCATTTGGCAGCTAGAGTCAGAAAAAAAATGATCCAAAGTTTTCAACTACTTCCCCAAATCTGTCCTCTCCATTGTTACCTCAAAAAAAAAAAAAAAAAAAAAAGAAAAAAGAAAAACAAACAAACAAACCAGCCATTTAAATTACTTTGGAAAACATGTGTAACATTATATGGCTTTCCCTTTTTGAAACTTTGACCAGGGGCTTTTCATTCAGTAATCTTCCTTACACATTAAAACTGTAGTGGTAAAGACAATATGGATCCTATCTTTTTCCAGTACAACCACACAGCAAAGAAGAGTGGACATGAAAAATGACAAATATTAGATACTAATTTTGTGGGCACCCTAAAAATACCAAATTCTACTTTCAATATGTATGGCAGTATATATCTGCTATTTCCTTATAAATGAACTGGAGAGATGGGCTTAGAGTTAATACTTCTAAAAAAATTATAACTAACAGGCAGAACAAAAAGGAAAGGGGAGGGGGGATTCCTCAAACAAAACAACCAGCCTTTGGCCAACAAACTGTCACAAACTAATGCTTGACTTTGAAAGCATGTTGTACAATTATTTTCATTTCTCAAATTGTCTTGTTATGGCTAGTGACTATATCACATTTAATGTACAAATCAAGCAAATTTAAGTGCTTTGTTACTGTGCAAATGACTTGGGGGCCAAAAATCAGCTTGTTATAAAGGAAACCAGAAACTCAAGTTTTTCCTATAAGGCATGCCATAATTCAATTGAAAATCTTATATTTGGAGGTTGTAAAAATCACTTCTTATAAAAATGATTGGCTTATTTGAAATCATTCCACAGAATGTTACTTGTTTTTAGAGAGCAACACTGGTGTTGGGCCTCAGATTAGTGATTTACCATTTGTGAATGCTGTTTTCTAATATAATAGGAAAAAAAGAAATCCAATTTTAAAGTATATTAAATGTTTGGATAGACAGACGGTAATACTTTGGTTCCAGCCCTAGTGCCAAATGATATCAATATGCACAAAACATACAAAGTCTTATAGCAAACACATAATGAAAGGAACCTGAAGCAGCAGCTTAAGGATGGCCATACTTCACTCCTACATACTTTGATTTACAACTGTACAGGTCCATAGCAACAGATCCCCGCCTTGGCGGGGCTGTACTCCACTACCTCCGATTAGGCAAGTGAACACCATTGACAAGAGGCAGGAGTGGAGGGTGAAGTTCAAGTTGTGTTAACAGTGAGAAGTGGTCTGAAGGGATGTGAGGGTGTGGACACCCAGTGATGTTGTTCTCAACCAGCCATTGAGGATCTAAAGGCCCCAGGACACCAAGCACGTTCATATGAGTCTTGGAATAGAAAATGTAGTCAATCACACCCTGGGAAGAGAATAGGGGTAACAGGGAGGAGAAAGAAAAAAATGTTTAGAAAATGAGAAAAATGCCATAAAAAGAACAAGAACAATCCTTAATTTGGAAAAGCTAAATAGCTAAGTAACCTGTATTTCTGGTACCTGTTATCCTGACTGTATATTAAGCAAGGCTCTAATCTTTAATGGGTTATTACATGAATAAAGATGGTTCAATAAAGAAACAACATGATTTAGTAAAATCTAACATATATGCAAGCTACTATACAGCTAACTGTCCTAATTTGCTAAGTTTAAAATACTCATTTCTACAAATCCTGGCACTAAAGAAAAGTATCAGTTAGTAGAAACAGACAGACACTCATGAAGACAAAAACCTGTATATATAACATTTGTTCAATTTCCGAAGCTAGATGATTTGATTTGTTTGATTAACAGACAGCAAAACTAATGTGTTGATGGAGGATTCCCATTGGCTAATAAAGAAACTGCCTGGCCCATTTGATTGGCCAGCCCTTAGGTGGGCGGAGTAGACAGAACAGGAAGAAGGAAGTGAGGTAGATGGCTCAGTCAGATGCTACGCCTCTCCTAAGTTAGACAGACCACCGTGCCTCTCCTCAGAGAGATGCCAGATGCAATGAAGCTCCAGCCCAAGATGGACGTATGCTAGAAACTTCCCGGTAAGGCACAACTTCGTGGTGCTACACAGATTATTAGATATGGGTTAATCAAGATGTGAGTAAGAGGCTGAAAATAATGGGCCAGGCAGTCTTTAAAAGAATACAATTTGTGTGTTGTTATTTCGGGGCATAAGCTAACCATGTGGGATTCAGGCAGGACGAAAAGCCGGCCCGCAGCTCCACACTACAATGTGTCTCTACTGTCCCAGGCCGTGCAGATTCCACCTAATCTAATGTTTACATATATCAGGAGAACCCACAACCAAACAGAAAAAAATATTTCTACATGTAAAATCCACTCATCCATTCATTTAATGTAGCAAGGACTTGCTATATATATAAAACCCAGCTAGGCTTGAATTCAAGATCTTTCTTCCTTACCCAATCAAGTGCTGGGATTACAGTATGTGCCACAATGCCTAATGCATGAAGGGTATGGTAAGAAACATTTTTTAAAGTAATTCTAGACCAAGGTAGATGGCTTAAACTTATATGCCATTTTTTAATTTATAGTTCACAGACAAGTAAAAAGTAAGTTTTCAAAAAGTAAGGAAGAAATAAAATTTTCTCTTACCTACTCACAGACCAAGACATCAATAATAGTTATCTAATTACTGCACACTTATTTTGGGGAACTTTATTTACAGATTTTCTGAGATATGCTGGCAAATGTTTTATATATCATTATAATTTAAAGACAGGATTTAAACTATAATAAACTATGTATCACAAAGTACAGAAGTATATCTTTCAACTACAAAAACCAGTAATATGTTAGAGCTGGCAATTGCCAAATTTAATGGTACCATTCTCAACAATGTGAACAAAAGTTAGATTAGAAAAAGTACTTTACCCATGGAAAACACTACAAATCAAGGCTTATGTCCCCTAGAAAGTTAGTTCTTTAATATTTTACTGCACATCATCATGTATGAGTTATCAAAACAATACAATCTAACAATGAATAGTTATCTAACAGTAAAACTACATTAACTTCTAAGCAGTTTTAGTTCTCATTTTGTAACTATGAAAGCTGACTAATATCAACATAGAGATTTTTCTCCTTCCTACTTTTGCTTAGAAAGGAGTAAACAAACCTCAAAAATTAAAAAGGGAAGCTAGGCATAGTGGTGCCACCTTTAATCTTTCATCCTAGAAGGCAAAGGCAGGTGGATCTCTTGAGTTCAAAGCCAGCCTGATCTATATAGTAAGCTAAAGGTCAGTCAGGGCATTACAGAGAAACCTGTCTCAAAAAACTAAACAAACAGAAAAGTGAATAAAATAGGAACGGGTTATTGAAGACATGAATGAACCTATTTAATAATTTTCCTTTTGTATTATACTATAATTTCTCTAGGCTTTATATACTAAAAATCTTTCTACATCTACGTATGTATATTTTGGATAGAAGACATGCAATTCATTCTGGAAATGGCAGAAAGCAGGACAGAGGTAAAAAGAAGAGCTACAAGTATAGGAAACAATCAGAAAACAGGCAAAGGGAAGTGAGTAATCAGAGAGTCACTGCCAGCAGTGTTTCTGTGAGTATCTTGTCCTGAACATGAACAACAGCCTCCCTTATTTTTAAGACTTCCTTTTCCTTTTAAAAACTAGTTCCATGCAGAAGAATCGGAGTTGGGAGGACCTTGGTCTTAACATAGAGTAGGGAACCCCAATGGCTCCTTGGCCTGGAGAGGGAAGGGGGGTATTGGTGAAGAGGGGAGGGAAGGGGGAGGAGATGGAAATTTTTGAATATAAAAAAATAAACCATATAAAAAACTAGTTCCATAAGTGACTTGGGAGTATACTAATAGGACTACATGGACAAGACGGACATTAAGTACAACCCGTAACTCCATCCCTACAAGAAACCTGGGAAATTTTAAGATATTCAAAAAAAATTGACTGAATACTATATAAATTCATTCCAGGTGAGCTCAGCCATAGCTATATTAAGTGCTTAAGTTCTTGCTAAGCACAGGTGGTGGTAAACAGGTGAGAATTAACTGTATTAATATATACCCAAGTTCTGCCAACAGTGGCTGACATAGTAAAAATTTTAGAAATATCACCTATTATCACTAATATCTAAAATGTAAACAAATGAAAGCTAAAAAAAGAATTCGAATGATATCAATAATAAACACAAAACCCAACAAAATTTCCTTTTTAGTTGTATATGCAAACCAGACATTTTTTGTGACTGGATTTTGTGTGTTTGTTTTTGAATCAATAATTTGTTTTTTTTTTATGTGTACATATATTTTGCCTGCATGCATGTCTGTTGAACATTTGGGTGCCTGGCGCTGACAGAGGTCAGAAGATGGCATCAAATGCCCTATAAGCTGCCAGATGAGTGCTGGAAATCAAACTAAGGTCCTCTGAAAGAACAGCTAGTGCAATCTCTCTAGGTCTGCAAACTCTTAATCATATGGGTTTATACTCTTTTTTACATGCTTTTATTTGAAATAGTTCATATGCCACCCAGAGACTGCTACTTACTTTGAAATCAAAGGTGTAATTGGTATAAGGCATCAAGTTATTTTCATAGGCGCTCTTAAGTTGGAAGCCATGTGTGATTCTCCCTTCTGAGCTTCCATTCTTTCCACTACAGCTGAAGTTCATAAGACACTCGTTGTACCTTAGTTCCTTGAAGTCTTTATGGTTGTCAGCTACTCCTCCGTTGCTTAAATATTCTACAACACCTAGCAGAATAAAGAAAGGAACGCTGTATTTTAATATTTAGTACAAAGTTGTATTAAGCCTTACTTACTTTACAGACACACCAAATCTAGAGAGGCTTGGTTAAGTCCTATGACACTCTTAGCAGGGCTTGGTGGTAAATATCTTTAATCTTAGTACCCAAAAAGCAGAAAGGCAGGCTGATTTCTCTGAGTTCCAGGCCAGCTTGGTTTACATAGAAAGCTCCAGGTAATCCAGGCCTGTATAATGAGATCCTGTATCAGAAACAAACAAAAGTGTTCCTGTTGCTGGTTTCTTAAAAAATTAAACATCAGCAATTTAATGTAACCACCACACTGAAAGGTATTTGTCAATTCAAGAACAAAGTATCAGGACCATCCAGGTATACTGTCAATCTTAGTGGTTCTTTGGGTTGAGATGATTTTTAGAACCTAGACAGCATTTACCAGAAGTCTTGACCGTGTTTTTCTAATATTACTCGAAACCACTATCTTATGATAGTTTGAATGTATCTGGTCCACATAATCTAAGGAGTGGCACAATTAGGAGGTGTGGCTTTGTTGGAGTGGGTATGTCCTTGTTGGAAGAAGCAAAGGTGGGCTTTGAGGTTTCCTATGCTCAGGGTACTGTCCAGTGTCTCAGTCAACTTCCTTTAGCCTACATATCAAGTTTAGTCAGCATCCTATCTGCCTACATGCTGCTATGCTCCCCACCATGATGATAATGGACTAACCCTCTGAAACTGTAAGCAAGTCACCCCAGCTAAATGTTTTACTTTGTAATAGTTGCCATGGTCATGGTGTCTCTTCAGAGCAAAAGCCCTAAGACATATCTCTTTAGCAGTAGTCACAATAATCAACATTAGGGATATATAAAAAAGAATGTTAGATTTTTCATTCTCAACAATTCAATACTCAGAGTTAACGTAGAAGTATCATTATTTATTTTTAATTATTATTTTCTGTGTATGAGTGTTTGCAAGTTTCTGTACCACATGCATGTCTGGTGCCCCCACAGGCTAGAAGAAGCTCTGTCACGTTTCCTGAAATTAAGAATACTGACGGTTTTAAGTCACTGTGTGGGCTCTAGGAATCGAACCATGGCCCTCTGGGAGAACAGTCAGTGCTCTTAACCACTAAGCTCTCTCTCCAGTCCACCCCCCTCATTATCTGTCTGACAACTATGATGAACATTTTGAATTTAAATAATATTATGTGCCAGAGACCAAAAATATTAATGTGTCTAAAAAGTTGAAAAGAGTAGCAGCTTCAAAGTTTCTGCCGAATTAACATGAAAAAAGTCTTATTCTTTTATTAGTTAGCAATAATATTAAATTCATTTATTAGTAATTAAGAATGATAGCAAAACATGAAGTAAAATGAATATCAGTGTTGTAAATAACTCAAAAGGAAATGCAACTTATCTAGCAGTTACGATTATGCTAGGCAAACAATTTAATAAGGTCAGTAAAATTACTCCCAGATTGAATAACATGTATAGCACCTTAAAAAAAAAAAAGAAAAAGAAAAAGAACCAGGATCCAACCCTGCTTTGAGCCAGTGAACTATGCAATGGTAACAATGACGCTAGTAGTTATTATAAATGGTTTCAAGAAATCATATGGAATAATACAAAAAACACTTGCAGTTTTTAGAGAGTTTAAATAATTATTTTTGTAAAAGAAAAAGAAAGAGGAATGTGGGCTGGAGAGACAGCTCAGTAAAGTGATTGCCATGCAGGCACTGGAGTCTGAGTTCATGCTTCAGAACCCATGAAAATATAACTGAGAATAGCGGAGAGCTCTTGTAACACCAGTGCTGAGGGTGTACAGGCAGACAAATCACCGGGGCTCACAGGCCAGCCAGCATACCCTACTTGGTGATCCCTAGGCTGGTGGAGACCTAGTGTCACAAACAAGGTGACTAGCACCCAAGGAACATCCAAGGTTGACTTTTGGGGAGTGTGTGAGCACATATGCACAAACATACCACCATGCATTCATGCATATACACGTGGGAGAATGAGAGAGGCAGAGGAAAGAAGGTGCTAGTTGGCCTAGGGGTCAAAATCAAATATTTACAAAGATTTCAGCATTTAATTCCAATGAACAAGATATTTTCTTAGGCTGGTATTTATAAATTCCAAGTATAGGTATTTATTTTATATCTGCTATTGAGTGACTATTCTGACTACCCTGATGACAGCTGGGGACAAAATTCAGCGGTAGAATGCTTGCCTAACATGCAACAATCTTGAGTTTAATCTCTACCGGGGATATGGATTAAATACCTAATAATAATATGTAATATTTAGAGTATGTTTTGCTAATAGTACAAGACTTACATTATACTCTTTTGTTTTGCATTTGAAATCTAGGATCTACAATGGAGAACTCAGTCTTCCAAAGATGAAATTCAGACATAAAGTAGTCCAGTGGTGTGATACACAATCTTACTAGAATTTTGATTATTCTTCTATACCTAGTAGTAAGTACAGAAAGATCACTGGAAACTTGCCAAGATTATTAAGCGAGACAGCTTTCCATAATGAATGTTCTCTAAAGAGTGCCCTCCTCTCCCTTCTCTGATGAACTCTGTGCCTCAGGAGGTTGAGCTTGCATGGATGAAAATCCTTCCCTGTACCTTTATCTTCTAGCTGGACTTGGTTAGTGGGTACCCCTGGCAAACCAGAGCAGAGGGAGAGAGGGGTATCTGGTCCCATGGCTTCCTTCTTATTACAATCTAGAGAGCACTGATTCTACCATTCAATTCCAAGCCATTACTTCAGTTATTGGCCCTCTTCTATACTTCCACATTCTGATGACAGCTCCCACCATCTTTCCAGGTAAGAGTAGGAGTGGTAAAGTACAAAAGCAATCATTTTGCTTCATTTAAGCTTGACCACTCCTTTGGAATCGGTTTCCTCACTAAACTTTTTTCAATTAGTTACTATCTCACTCCACCCCCCGAAATTCGAACAGACGTTTTCCTTAATTTAGAAGAAAAAGCCCTGTTAGGAGATAGGTGGCCTTTCAACCAGGATTAAAAACAAAATTGAAGGCAAGGAAAATATGATGTTGTAAATACCTGAATCTGGCAATGAGTTAAGATCTGCACATAGCACCAGCGGGATGGAATTAGGATCTGCAGTTGGGCTGCCAGGCCTACTTGAGGCTTTCTCCAGAATGTTTTTAACCTCTGACACAAACATCATGGTCTGAATAAGTTTCACATCAGAATACTCTGGGTCCCAATGCATGTGGGCATTTGCCACTATAAGAAGCTGTTTGTCTGCAGCATGAATCGGCTTCATACCTAAATTTAAACATAAAAAAGAAAATGTAGAAAGTTATGTTTATGTTTCTTAAAGAGTAGTACCTTAAAAGTTTTTGGAAAAGATCCATTGCTACTTTTTTGTTCTTTTCTATTAAATTCATATTGATTTTAATCTCGAACTTATCTGAGAAGCTAAAAGGTAATTCTGGAAATCGTGGTATTATTATTCATCATGATCATGTTAACATATTGTAACCATGGAATATACCTGGTCTATTACAGATTTCTGTTGCAACCTTTGTGAACTAAAAGTAGTTTTATAATTTTCAAACAGACCCTGTGGGCCCCAAAAGTCTGAAATATTTACTCTCTAGATCATAACAGAACAGCTTTGTTGACTCCTGCTGTATATGCTTACACTATACATTATGTCATAATATAATAGGTATTTGAGTTATAGTACTTTTCATCTACTTAGTTCTTAGTTTAAGCAAGCAAGTTATTTTAATTTTAACTAAATTAAAATTAAATGATATGTATCAGGGTGTGAGGATGTACATGAATACAGTGCTTGCAGAGACCAGGACAAGGTGTGAACCACTCAATGTAGGTGCTGGGAACCAAACTGTAGTCCTGTAGAAAAACAATGCAAGCTCTTAACTGCTAAGCCATCTCTACAGCACCAAGCAAGCACTTTTAAGTGCCTCTTATTTAATTAGCATAATAACCTAGTGAAAGATGTTTCCAGTTGAATTAACCAATAAATAATTTCTTGCCACTTCACAAGCTGAATAGTGAAAGGTCAATAGGAAAAATCAGCAACATTGTTTGAAACTACAGAAAATGAAATAAGAAAGCAAATCTGCTACCCAAATAAATTCCAAAAAAGAAGTAAACACGAAATCTTACATTAAAGGTTGATTTTGTTTAATGATCAATAAACTGAAGAACTGTAGAAAGAAGAAATCTGACAAAATGTATAGTCTGAATAATTCAAATTAGTACTCAAGACAATCTTTTATTCCACAGGCAGCACAGGGATAGAAGAGCACTGATGTGCTCTTACCACCACCTTGTTCTTGCCTGAAACATTAATAAGTAATAAAGTGCTCCGAGGCAGGAAGGAAAGAGGCTAACAAAAGATCTTGATAATGCCAAGTACACAATGAATTTCTGACTGTCAGGGAAGCTATAAATAATCTAAAAACCCTGGAAGTATCACATAGATAAAAGACGTCGTTCTCACCCTAACAAAGCCTTGAGATTTAACAAAGAAAATAAAGAAAACAAGCCAATTATTTAACCTTAAAAACAAAGGGTTCATACTCATGAAGCTAAAGCTACACTGGAGAAGACCAAGTCATTGTAATTTCTAATTCAGCATAACTAAATCATCCCTATTTCAAAAAACTTTTTCAATTAATAGTATGTTTTTTAAAAAAAGGCAGATATTACCTTGTAAATAAAAATAATGATAGAAACTATGTCAGGAAATAATAAGAAATAAAAGATAATTTATATAATTAGTATTATTTTCTTGTCCATCTCCATCAACAGTTCTCAAAAGAAAATAATTTTGAACTAAATAGGTTTTGTTCTTTTGTTGTGAGATAAGGAAGTCTAGAATCTTTATCTTTAACACTGTTTAGAAGACACTCACCTGTTCCAAAGAGCTCCTTGTGGACCTCCAAGACCACAGCCACGCCAATGTTATCTTTTGTCATCACTCGGTTCAGCATTGCTTCAGAGCCATCTGAATTCGCCATTGCTACCTGGTTGAATTCCACTGTATGCTTCTGCACCAATGTAAATCTAAAAGGCACACATATTTAGATGACTTAGGTAGTTATACTGCCATGCTAAGACATTAAAAGTGGAGTGGACATGAGTACAGACACTGATAATCTCTTTCACTTTCTAGTTTCAAATGGCCATGTGATATAATTCTGGAAATAAGAAATATGATTTTTATAAACACTTTATGAAGGTCACATCTAGAAAAGATAAAATATATATCCCCTTCATCATTGTATGTCTTTCCCCCTTCTAGCTAGTACATAAAGGACTAATAACCAAGTGTGAACCAAGCAGATGGGTAAAAGCCAAACTTGTAAGGATGGGTATTCTATTTCTAGACTGCCTGATGTAGGTGAAAATTCATTTGCTTAAGCTACTGTTTAGACTGCCTGACATTTAAAGGTGCACACCATCTTAACTGAGTTACTAACTTAAAGAGAATGAATAAAATCTATCTGGCCCATTTGCAGATTATTTCTTATACTGTATCAAGATAACTGTCAAGAAAATGAAGGAATACAACCTTTTTCCCAGCTAAAAATTATCACATTTGATTAGTTTTTACTGAAAGACTGTAATTATGTGTAAGTGTTCAGAAAAACAGATTGTGCTATAAAAAGAAATGGCTCTCTGTGATGTGTGATGATGGCTTCTATACTATAGCATTTTCTTTCCTTAGTGACAAACTTTAAGTATAATAGAATGATAGGATAGAATAGAAATCTAATGCTAATATTTAAGAACTGTAAATTTGGTGAAGCCAACTGTTCTGGTTGTCTTATCAGTTGGATACAAGCTACAGTTAACTGGAAAGAGCTTCAGTTAAAAAAAAGCTTCTATCAGGTTGCCTGTTGGCAAGTTGATGTGAGAGGACCCAGCTCAATGGGAGCATGTCACCCTTGGCAGGTGCTACTGGGTGGAATACGAAAACAAACTGAGTAAGCCATAGAGTGCAAGCCAGTAAGCAGTGTTCCTTCATGATTTTTGCTTCAGTTTCTGCCTCAAGTTTCCTGTCCTGACTTTGTCTAGTGATGAATGGTCACTTGTAAGGGTAAGATGAAATAAAACCCCTGCTCTAAATTGCTTTCAGTCATGGTCTTTATCAATAAACAGGGGCAGCTAAGTAGACTGTAGATAAATAGCACATGCTGCTCTTCCAAACGAACTGAGTTTGATTCCAACATGCACATCAGACATAACACAACCAACTATAGTTCCAGGGGACCTGATACCTCCTTCTGGCTTCCATGGGCAATCAACATACATAACATTGACATATAAACATAAATAAAAATAAGAGGCAGGCACAGTGCCATGTGTCTTTAATCTCAGCTCTTGGGAGGCAGAAACAGGTGGCTATCTCTAAGTTCAAAACTAGCCTGGCCTACACAGGCAGTTCCAGATAAGTCAATGCTACATAGTGAAACTGAGTCTCTAAATAAATATAATTCAATGTAAAACACTAATAACACAACCACTTATGTTGCTCCCCACCACCATCTACCAAATATGTTCCATGTGGCTTTTACTTTCTGGTGTACAGAATGCAATACAGGAAACATTTCTGAAATATAGCATTCTTCCTCTATTCTATTAGAATTTTTCTTTCAACTAACATGCACTGGTGTATAGTTATTTTCTAGTTATTTATTAAGGCTAACAATCTTTGGCAATAAATAAAATATTAAGCCTGTCATTTTTTTTCAGTATTTAAAATTCACTTATTATTTATATTCTGATTGGTATACTCTGCTTTATAGGCATTATTCCTGATGCTATTTATAAAAATTTTTCTGTATGCTTCCCCTGTTGTAGATTTTAAGCAAAAGCTCAAATGGGTATACAAAAGTACATAATCAAGAATATGACTAAAATACCAAAACTATAATAAAACAGCATTTAAAAACCTTATATAATTGAGAAAGATTATGACAAATGTCTCATGTGCAGGAGAACATGTTCAAAACAAGCCTTTAAACAAGCAACTATTTCTTAACATTGTGCAGTCTAGAAGTAATGTTTTATGTTGCCATGTGAGGACTCTAAAGCTAGAAAGACAACAATGAACATGAACTGTGAGCAACTGAAACAACAGGATTTACATTATTAATCTTCACCAAATTTATCTGTAAGCGAAAAGAACACCGAACACCATCAAGAAGGCAGTATGAACGAGAGAAATGGCTCTGTGTGGTAAAGGTCCTTGTTCCAAAACCCGATAATCTACACCACAGAGGAAGGAGAGAATGGACTCCTGCAAGCTGTTAGTAACTTCTACACACATAGTGCATAGTCAGTGGTGTGTGTGCTGACATCAACCACCCCACATGCATCCAAATGAAGAAATATGAATAGAGGAGAAGCAGAAGGGGGAGGAAGAAAGTATGAGACTAAAAGTTAACTAGTATCTTCCTTTCTAATCATTCCTCTGTAAATTTCTTAAAAGTATATTCAGCATGAAATATATAAAAGATGACCTTGAGTCTTATCAACTATTAACAAACTTAGTAAATGCAAACTTACAGACTAGAAATAAATATGTTAGAAACATAAGGCAAACACCAGTCTGTGTCTGCATAGTATTTAATGTTTTTGTTTATTTGGGTTTTTGAGACATGGTCTTTGTAGAACTGCCTGGCCTAGAACTTTCTATGTAGACCAGGTTGATCCCAAACTAACAGATTTACTAGCTCTGCCTCCTAAGTGCTGAGAACTCTTGAAGGCATTTCTTTACCCTTCATTAATTTAAGGCCCATAATGATAGTAGATAAAATAATTTTTATTAACTCACATTTGAAAAGTAGAACTTTGGCATAAAACCATTTTACATCCCAACTTTATATTATTTTAAAAATTATTTCTATTTATGTGTATGTGTGTATGCCTATGTGAGTTTATGTGTACCACGTGTGCACAGTGTCTGTAGAGACCACAGGGCATCAATCCTCTGGAACTGGTGGTTGTAGGCTGCAGAACATGGGAGCTGGGAAAGAAAGCAGGTACTCTGCAACTCCAGAGGCACTCTTAACATGAGCCACTTATCCAGCTCCACATTCAATTGATGGCAAATTAGCATTAGGAGCCAGAAATCAAGAGTTCATTAAATTCACAGATTAATAAAGGCAATCAAAATAATCAATAACCCAGAGGTCAATGAGAATAATTACAAAAAAAGTGTAACAGGTTTGAGTGGCACTACAACTTCTGAATGCCCCCCTTTCAAGAACAAAACTATATTTAATAATACAAAAAGAAAATAATATAAAAAGAAAAAAGCACCTGGCCTTTCTTAGATAACACCCAGAGGCTATGTCATTTGGAAAAATTGCCACTGAATTAAATTTGACATTTATTACTAGGGTTCATAGAAAAATTTCCTTGAAGTACTGTGAGATGTGATAACAGTAACATGTCTAATAGCGCCAAGCTGTTTTCCCATCTAGGCTTTCCTCCTCCTCCTTCCTGCACTACACTCTTCCTTTCCTACACTGTTTAGATAAAAACCTATTTTTATGCCTTTGTCTCACACACACACACACACTTCACATATAAAATGCACGTATATGTTTGTCTATTATAGGTCATATTTGACACAAAAGACAAAAGCAAAACTCACTTCTGGCATTTGATCAATCAAAATTAGATTTTCTGGTATTTTTAACTATTAAGAACAATGATATTTATGATAATGCCTAAAAGGTACTGCCAAATCTTGAGGTTACAATGAGCATTGTCAAATTAAAACTAGGTTTAATTTCAGTGTGACTCAATAGTCAGCAACCACCTCCCATCTTAAAATCACTAAAATGTTTCATTGCATTCTAATTCTCTACATGTCTATAACCTGTGTCCTAGCTTTTATCAAAAGTACTCCATTCTTTCACTAAATGGGTATTTTGATAAAAATTACTGTCTTCACTGATTTAAGAGATTTTAAAATGCTTATAGAATCAAAATATTCTTCTACATTTATCATTTTTATTTTGTTCATTTTGTAAACAACATAAAAATGTTTCTTACAAAGTAAAATAAACATGTGAAGAAATAGATCTGAAAGGGTAAATAACTTAACTCAAGATTATGCAGCAAACAAGTAATTTCCGAGTCGTTACACTATTATCACTTCTTCCATGAAGGGAGAAGAAAATAAAAGTGGGGTCCCTGAAGCCTCACCCCCAGACAAAGAGCTACAGTCAACTACGAAATGCTAAATGCAAGAGAAACAGTCTTCCTGAAGACTGAGCCCCCGAACTGGTTATCCTATATCAAGTGGTCAGTCCTGAAATTACATATGCATACGCAACACTAAACAGACTCAGCAGGTTCTATTTAAACATTTATGTGCCTATGTGTGCACACACATATGTGATAGTAAAAATTAAAGAAAGAGGCTAGAAGTTTGAGAGGAGTAGGGAAGGGGAAAGACATGGAAAGAGTTGGAGTAAATGATGTAAATTTTAATAATAAAAAGTGGGGTCCCTGGATAGTTAGCAAATAGTTTAATAAAACAGTGTGTCACATTCACTGTTATGGAGTCCATGATACTATACTATTTAGGTAGGACAAAGCTGAGGATGG
The DNA here is from genome assembly GCF_903992535.2 of Arvicola amphibius. NCBI lineage: Eukaryota > Metazoa > Chordata > Mammalia > Rodentia > Cricetidae > Arvicola > Arvicola amphibius. The sequence goes on along the minus strand of NC_052047.1, from coordinate 12,032,378 downwards.
AAAGAAAAAGAATGCAATAAAATAATCTCTGTATATTCATTTTTAAAAACAGTTCACTGTGCTTTCATAATTTAAGAATGAATTTGCCACTATCCAAAGGTTAACACATTTCCTATATTGAAGTTATGTGTTATTTCAAATTGTAAACCACCTCTAGAAACTATCAAGGAATTTAAATTTCTCCTTTCAAGCTGTAATGGGAATGATTTTTTTTAAAAAAAAGTTCTTCTACATTATCTGTAAAGCAGTAATAGGCAATGGTGCCGTGGCGAGCACTGTAGTCACAACACTTGAATAGTGAACTCAAGGCTAAAAAATAAAGACCCTGTCTAGGAAGACAGACATCAGAAGAGGAAGAGAACTGGGTAAAAAAAAAGGGGGGGGGCATGGATAGAGGAAAGCAGGCAGATTGGAAAATAACTTGATGTTAATGAAACATTCTACTGTTACCACATAGTATTTAAGTTTACAGTGCGTCACAAAAGTTTTCTATGAACATTGGTAATAAAGGTCAATTCAAGCATTTTTCCAAATGAGATATGCTTGTAAGAAGCAAAAGTAATACCAGAGTGGAAACAAAAAGTCAAAAGATTGTATTGTTATAGAAGTTGATGGTGTGAACTATGAAGGGAGAGATATCATGTAGCATTGCTCATGGAACCTGTCTGCCTGTGTCTTGATTTCATTATCTATGTTTAAAAAAAAAAAAAAAAGAAAGAAATGGATATCTACTTGAGTTACTTTAAAAATTTAAACAAGACAATCCATATAAATAATTAGAAAGGGCTTTTTAATCTAATAAAATATAACTTTCAAAAAATAAAGAACTATATACATTTTGGCATTAAGTATTATAGAGTTCTACACTCTTAACTAAATGAGCTCATGTTTATTAAAAATTCATGGAAAAGACAAGAAACCAGGTACATACAAATGAGAAGTGGGCCAAATATCTTTCAAGTTCACGGATTCTGTTCACATAAAAATAGTATATGTGATGGAAAGATGAGTTTTTAGAAAAATAAAACTGTCTGATTTTGTTATGATGAGGATTAAGCAGGGAAATACTAGAAAACATGCATATGGCTATCGTCTATGTAGATAATTGTCAGTGTACCAAGTACAAAGTGCTAAATATGGAATTCAACCTCTCTCACTTCCACACATTTTCTCTTTTACTAACTGGTGTTTATCTTTTAACTCCTCACATCCAAAGTCATACGCTTCACTTCTGTCCTCTTTATCCATGTAACTACAACTTTCATATATTATATACACATACTATGTATGTATACATAAATATGTATGTATATTGTTCTATATTCCTGTCTTTTCCTGTTATACTGAAGTCCTAGTGAGATTAGAAATTACTCATGATTAGTACAGACTTGTCACAAAAAAGTTCAATTAAGTATTTAGTAAATAATTGGATATATGAAATAATAGCTAAAAATGAACAGGTTCATATGTAAATGAAATCTCAGAAAGAAATCCTCATCAGTTATTATTAGAAGGCACTAATTCACTTCACATATAAACTAAGGTTTTACTTTATGAAAATATTTTAAAAACTGTATCTTCAAATCTATCTCAAAGTTTTAATCTCCCAATAAAAATATAATACAATAAATATCTTCATTTCCAGTGTATTTCCTAAGAAAAAGTTTTATCTTTTATAACACTTGCAATCTCTAGCTTCACCTTTTTAGAGTTCCACTAAAGGCTACTGTAGATGTGAGGAAGTTAGTCATTAAGGGTACGTCCCTGTGCTTTGTTTTCCTGACTTACTTTTCCGTTTTGAAGAATATTGCACAACCATCGACATGCTTTCTTTCCTGCTCAGACATGATTTTGGCACGTGACTTTGGAGAAAAGAATCCATCATATCCACGATCCTTCAATGCTGGTAGAAAGAGAGTGAAGTATTGCTCTGTTTCCACTTCCTTAGATGAAAAAAAATATTATATACATGACAGGGTGAAAGAATGATTAAGACACAAAAGTATTCTGTATGAGTAAGATAAAGCACTTCATGTAACATACCATCCAACGATCTTATTGTATCGCTGGCAGTTAAATTTGACGTGACCAACATTTTAAACATGAAGACACAAGAAAGATGGCATGCTTTTCTCATGTTCACGATACTAGTTAATAACAGGAGTAGGATTATATTTCACCTCTCCTGACTCCCAAATTAATTTCAATATATTTCACGTCCTCAAGACTAGTATATAAACAAACATATATAATAGGTTATGTGGTAGAAAACATTAAATCTTTCATGTAAAGAAAAAAGATTACTAATTCTTTTAAACTGTGGTGGAAAGCAATGATACTTGGGAGTGCGAATGATAGACTCAACAAAAAAAAAACCTAAGCTTTCAGAAAATTTTAGAAATAGCAATCACAAAATGTTCTACTAACTTAATAATTAAGGTAAACTTTATTCTTTGATCCATAAACCATTTTTTTTTTAAAAAAAAAAAACCTTTTCAAATAAGATAATCAAATGTGAAAGTGATGATACTGACATAAAGGTGATGATAGAGGTGCTCCTAACAGTGTGATTGTATAGTGGAGATCTATGAGTGACTGTCCTCCATAGGTGCTGTACTCCTGTAAGTGACTGTCCTCCATAGGAGCTGTACTCCTGTAAGTGACTACCCTCCATAGGAGCTGTACTCCTGTGAGTGACTGTCCTCCATAGGAACTGTACTCCTGTAAGTGACTGTCCTACATAGGAGCTGTATTCCTGTGACTGTCCTACATAGGAGCTGTACTCCTGTAAGTGACTGTCCTACATAGGAGCTGTACTCCTGTGACTGTCCTCCATAGGAACTGTACTCCTGTAAGTGACTGTCCTCCATAGGAACTGTACTCCTGTAAGTGACTGTCCTCCATAGGAGCTGTACTCCTGTAAGTGACTGTCCTCCATAGGAACTGTACTCCTGTAAGTGACTGTCCTACATAGGAGCTGTACTCCTGTAAGTGACTGTCCTACAGTAGGAACTGTATTCTTATAATTATACTCATATTCACATACTCAAGAATTGGAGTAACATGAAAAATGCATCAAGTGAAGAAACAAAATATGCCAATAATAGTAGAACCTCATTTAATTTTTTTAAAAAAAATGTCAACTAACAATAAGCAACAATAAAAAGTATAACAAAAATACTCCAGAGGATGTGCAGAAGTGTGTTTTCCTTAGTCATACTTTTTAATTTTTCAACTTTCCTAGAATATTTTATAATACACTTTGGCTTTTACAAATGTTTTTGTAGATTTTGGTTTATCTTTCAAAGTACATTTTACTTACAAAGGCACCTGCATGAGGCCACTATAAACACTAAAGCAAAAGCTACACAGTGAACCAAAGTCTAAATTCATTTGCTTTCTTTTCCCCAGTTCTGGCTGTTCTTCCTGTTTACAAGAACATTTCATCTTAAAGATTTTTCTGTTATATTTCAGGTAACATAAAACACAAAACAAAGAAACAAAACTGCCAAGCTATTTTATTTTAAAAATTGTTTCTTTGTATTTTCTTTTTTGAGAAAGGGTCTCACTATGTAGCCATGACTGGACTAGGGCCTACAATGTAATTAAAACCAACCAACCAACAAACAAAAACAAAAAGCAAGTCATCATTTTTCTTTCCAGGATATACTGAAAATGTATAAAATACAATAATTTAAATAATTTAAATAATTTAAAACATCTTTAAGAAATGGCAATTATTTGAGGTGATGGAGATAAACAACCCTGATTTAGCCATTCCACACTGTACAAATATATTAAAATACAATGTCATATCTAATAAATGCTAATTTATTAATTGTTAAAAATTTTCTAAACAAAAACATTTGATAACGCTTTGAAATTAATAAAATTACTAAAAAACTAGTCAAATATTTTGGGTTAATTACTAGCCAAATATTAAAAAGGAATTTAAATCTCAAAAGAATACGTATTTCTTTTTCAGTAAAATTCAATAAATACAGTATTATTAAGTAGAAAACTTTAAAGCATTCCTCTCCAATTCAAAGCTGTGTAACCTGTATAACTGGGTCCTTCTTCAAGTGGTCCACCTACCAAGAGATCTGAGCCCTTAACATGTCTTTAAAGTAATTGAAAGGGATTTTTAAATTTTTTTTGAGAAATCAATAGATACAAAAAATTTACTAATATAGAGCTGTGTGAATGAACTAGGAAAAAAGAAAATTAGGTAAGTCTAAATTTTTAAAACAGTTTATAAAGTAAGGCAAAATTTTTTATTTACTGTGCAGTTTTTTTAATATTTTACTTTAAGGAACATGTTTAAGAAAACTCTTCTGAACTCAACTCTAAGTAAAACTTATATTCCTGAAAGCCTAGTAATCTTTTTGTAATTTTCTCTATCAATACTTCTGATAAATTGTTCATAGGGGAATTGTTAACATGGACAAGAAGCAAGGTTAATTTCAGAAAACAGTACATGAAAATAAATGCATGTGTGTCCTTGGTAAGCAAGGTAAGTTACACTGTGGAAATCTCTTAATTTATATGAAAATTATCCCTTTTTAAAGGAAAGGAACTATTTTTTTTGTGAGTTTTGCCTTGAACAAAGGCTCTTCTACTATTTTTAGTTCACCTTCAAGTTAAACACAATGTAATTTCTATAGTGTTACCTGAAGACTAATGATATCTGCGTCCCAGTTAACAATTTCTTCCATAATTCCCTTTTTCCTGTATTCCCAGTTTAATGCCCAGGACGGGCAATAGCCATATAGCTGCCGGGTAGCGTATTTATCACATAACACATTGTAACACATAACCGTGAATGATGCTAAGAAGCAGAAGAAAAAAAAAAACAGACAAAAGGGAGGAAATTAGGCAACTTTTTGTTAATAAGTATCAAGAATATACCGGCATAAGCACACAAATACAGTTCATATATAATTATGGCAAAATGCCAAAAGTAAATTCTGAAAAAGTATTTTCCTTTGTTTCATTTGGAATGCAGGATTTCTCACAGAAGTAAGATCTTCTATTACATTTATATTCACCTAAGTTAAAGAAAATTTCACCTAAGTTTTACCTGATGATTTCACGCAAGTAGATTACACCAATGTTTGTTTAATAGTCTGGATTTAACTATCTAGATTCAGAATTTTAAAGAAAATTTAATAAATTCAAAATTTAAGAATCAGAGTATTGTTTGCATGTTCTACTGAAAAAGGGGTTTAGTTTAATTATAACAAAAACAAATTTTAGTTTCATTATATTTAAAGGGTTCTAATTTCATTACTTCTTATCAAAATATTGAGTTAATATTTGGGAGGACTATTATTACTGCCACAAATCTAAGCTAGAAAGGTGTGAACTAACAAAACTTAGCCATAAGACAATTCTTTGTGCCAATTTAAGGTTCATTTCTGGAATAAAATTATCATTTTATAAGATTCTGACTTGTTTAAAAGAAAAACTGTAAGCAAACTAATAATCTAGATGCCCTCACTACTCCAAAATATGCTCTAAGTCCCAGCAGCATTAATGATCATCTGGATGCTTAGAAATTCACAACTTCTGGCCCCAAAATATTTGTTAAAGTTTAACAAAATCCCGACTTGCCCCAAATTAACACGCATATTAAACTACAGAAAGACCTAAGGTTAAAAAAAAATCATCAACAACAATAACAAAAACTGATACCAATGATGTAACTTTATACTAAAGTCAGAGCATTAGGTTCTTGGATACACATTTTCAAAAGGGATACCACTTGGTTATAACAAACCTCCATGGTTGAGAACCACCAATTTAATAAATTCGTAAGCAATTCAAGATCAAATAACATTTGGTAAAGTTGAATTCAGTTTCAATAATAGGAAAGGCAATAAGGCATCTGGTTCATGGCCACTTTGTATATTGAAGGAAAAGTTTCAACTGGAGTTATTTATATCCCCTGTATTTATTTTGGAAATAACCCAGAACCATTCCCAAGCCACTACATTATGAAGTGAAGCACCAAGAGTTCACCATATTCTGCCTCTCCAGATTTGAAATACCATTTTGAAGAGGAAAAGAAGGCAGATTATTATTGTTTTGGCCACATAAAAGACTTTGTGAAGATTTTCCTAGACAAGTCTAGCAGTTATAATTTGTCTAACAAAGACTAAACTCAGCACCAATGACATGTTTACAAGTTATAAACGGAAGTGAAAATTAATTAACTACAACTTTCTTATATTCCATTTCTGTCTGAAAGATTTTTCACTAACTGGTCTCGATTACTACACAGCTAATAATTACAATATTTGATTATAAATCATTCCTAACTACCCTCAGATATTATACACATCTCTCTATTCAGCAAAAGAAAAGGCATTTTCCAATGTTGACAATTAAAATTTATTCAGCCATCACGAACCGCACACACTAAGAGGAATCTTTATTTATTTTTCATAACCGCCAACCCTAAGAATACATTACTTTATGAATTCACTGACTAGTTAACATTTAGTTCTATTATCCCTGTTCTTAATAAATATATAGCTGTATAGTAGTAAAAGTTTTCCTTCCAAATTCTGTTCATTGTGTTCAGCAGGGATTAAAGAGTTCAAAAATGATGCTCATTTTTAATGTATAAAACTCATTTTTACATTAATTTTTTTATTTTAATTAATACATGCTCATTGTACAAAATAATGGGTCTCATTCTGACATTTTCATACATCAGATACTTTGTTGATATTCACCCCCATCTGACTGCCCTGATCCCCTATTGCATCCTCTTTCCACATATCTCCCCATCCTTCTATCTTTATGTTCTATTTGAATTTTTTCTTCTTAAACCTGAATTTCATGAAGAGAAATTATGCAATATTTGTATTTTACTTATAATCCAAGGCGAAAATCTAACCATGGAGGTAAAAGAGACTTTCATTTAAAAAAAAAAAAAAAGATGATTTGAATAGAAAGGACAAAAACCACACTATGGATAATCAGTTAAAAAATTAATCCAAGACATTCTAGAAAACCTAAGTGTTCCTTTTACTCAGATTGTTTAATATTCATCATGCTAAAACAAGTGTTATTAATTTTGAAACAATGTCTACTTAACAAGCTAATGTTTTTCTACAGTGTGGTGACTTTAAGACCACACACGTATGGAAGACCATAACTGTACTGCACAGGATTATTTCTCATCATCAAAATACAAAGAGATTATGATGATGTTATACATTCCACATAATTCTGAATTAAAAAAAGAAGAAGAAGAAGCCAAAAGACCAGATGTGGTAGCACACTTTTAGTCCCAGCACTTGGGAAGCAAGGCCGGTGGATCTCTGTGAGATCAGCCTGGTCTACATAGCAAGTTCCAGGACAGCCAGACCTACATACCAGAGAGACCCTGTTTTAGAAAAACAAAAACAAAAATGAAAAACAAAAAGCAAAAACTCAGAACAGAAGGGGTGTATTGTTCAAAATGTAGCTAGTAACTTCTGACTGTAACAGACCTGTTAAAATCATTAAAGGCCCATTAGGTCTTTAATTAAAATCATTAGGGCCCAAGCTGCTCTTACCTACGAATAGTGAAAAGTTACACTGAATTTTGAAATGAAATTAAGTATCATAAAAATACTTACGGATGTGATTTTTAAAAGGTACTTAAGCAATAATTCACTGTTTTTAAAAAAGATGTTACTGTATGCATGAGTTCCTGTCCGTATCCAACATGCAGCCTTAGTGCCTAAGGCATCCAGAAGGGAGAACCCTATTCCCTGGAACTGGAATTACAGATGGATGTGTGCTGCCCTGTGGGCACTAGAAACTGAACTCAGGCCTTCTTCAAGAGCAGCAAGTGCTCTTAATTCCACTGAGTCTTCTCTCTTAGTCCTTTTAAAATAGATTTTCCAAACCTAAAATATCTTAACATGCAGTAAAAAGTCCTACAAAAATATCAAATTGTTACTGGTCTGCACAAAAGCATATGGTTTAAATTTCAAACATAACTACTGTTTTAGACATGCTAGGTTATATTCTTATAGTTACGAAATATTCTCAACTATTTCTACAGTCAATCTTGTTGAATTTCCACTAAGCTAACTTAAATATTAAGCATCAACAGTATTCATTTCACAAAAGATAAAATATCTAAGAAATTCAAATTTTTTTTCAGAAGAAAGCTCATTATTGTTCATTTTTCTTAAATCATCTAAGGCCTCTCAAAAGCTGCAGCACAAGGAATAATTTTCTAGCCCAGAGCACCACTGCAAAAGATACAAGATATTTACTCGTCTATCAATACTTTGAAACCCATCTACATCCTGGTTGATAAACTGTAAGCCTACCAATCATAAAGCTCAAATAAGTATTTTAAAAGTCAAAGAGGAAAAAAACCTACCTGATGGCAGGATTTGGTCTCGTTCTTTTAATGTAATCCATGGCCTCGGAGGAAGCTGCTCTGGATGAACTGAAAGAAAAAAATTAAAAACAAAAACAAATCCAATGTTTGTAAAATAAGTATCATTTAGTTCCTAATACCAAATCAGCCTATTTACTATTTGGCTATGATAGCCCACAAAAGGACTTAAAAACCAAATCCTAGAATTTAATTAAGACTTCAAAACTAAAATATTTAAGAGATATGTAGGAGTCAGTAGGTAAAAGTTCCTGTTGTCCGAGCCTACATAAATTCGATCCCCATCCTTGCAACCTACTGAAAGTCTTATCCTTTTGCATATGTAATCCAAATAATACTATAGAATAGAAGTCAGCCAGAGAATTGGCTAGAAGCTCAAAAGCCAGCTAGCATAGAGCACTGGTAAAAGGAATCTTCTGAAAATTATCTTCTGACCCCCACAAGTGTCCACACACAAACACAATAGATAACCCATCTCATTCAATTTCTAAAAAGAGCTATGCAATGAATATAAAACTGGACACTAAGAAACTCATTAATGGTATTCTGCATGTATGATTTTATGAAAAGTGCCTTAAATTTAAAGCCTTAAGCAAAATCTTTTGTTTTAATTACAAACATAAGTTACAGTGATTTAACTTTGTTCCCATCTGAAAAATAAGTTATGTAAAAATTTAGTATTCTGGCAAATCTTAGAACAGAAAAAGAAAATGAATATAAAGACATGGATTTTCTAATTAGGATTTTCACTATCTGTTCTTTTTTCTACTGTTTTATGTCAATGCAATGCAAAAGCAGCTAGCTCATCCTTCTCAAAGTCGAGGACACAAAGATAGGAGTAGTTAAGGTACTTTACTGTCAATTTTCTGTAATGTCCCATCCCAAAGTTCCCAAAAGGACATACATTAACCCCAAACCAGCAATCACCCTGAATTTCAGGAAAGTATAGCCTTCCAGAATCGTACCCAAGATGAAAGCAATTATTTATGATGCTGTGCTATACCTGAAACAGGATCATTTCCTAAGAAGCAACCTCAAGAAGTAAGGACTTTTTCAAACCCACCTTGCTGAACCAGAACTGACACCACTGACAGGACCCAGTACACAAATTACACTGACTTTTAGAATGAATGAATACAAGTTAAAAAAAAAAAAAGAGAGAGAAAAAAAGATTTTTAAAATGTAAAAATTTGCTAAGTGATAGTTACACATGCCTTTAAACCCAGCCCTCAGGAGACAGACAGGCAGATCTCTGAGTTCAAGATCAATCTGGTCAAAAAAGCAAGAGCCAGGACAGCTGAGGATACACAGAAAAACCCTAACCCAAAAATAAATAATGAGAACTATACCAACACAGGTTCTAACTAAACTTCTGAGAACTACAGAAAAAAACTTCAGAAACATCAAAGACTTAACACAATACCTACAGAACCAATTTAAATTACACTGGAAGCCCAAGAAAGCACTCCATTTTCTGACAGCTACATGAAAAGAATTACCAAATGAAAATTATGTATCAGCAAAATTATCCTTTGGAAATCAAGGAGGTGGTTATGGGTGTGTGCTAACTACTGTGAGCCTGAGATTAATAGAGGAGGATCAAGAGGAAATAAAGGTCAGTGTGCAATGGAAAACTGAAAGACCCGTCACTAACACATCTATCCTTAAAGAATGGTCAATGGTAAAGAAAGTTCTCAAAACAGAAAGAAAAATATAAGGCAAGGAAAAATAAGATATCAAAAAGAATGAAGAAATGGGTAAAATTAGGAACATTAACATTATCCATTTTACTATCAGTTCTTAAATCATTCTTTGATGGCCAAAGGAAAAAAGTATAAAACTATTATGGTAGTATAAAAAGTACAGTAAAATCTTAATAGGGTGAATACAAAGTATGATTCAACTATTCACATATCCTTCAAATACAATACAGAAAATTAAAAAATAACTTTTCAAAAAGAATGGCTATGCTAATACCTAAAAGTAGTTTTCAGAACAGCAAAAAAATGAGTAATTACACAATGAAATGATCAATCCACTAAACTATAATAGTTCTAAGCATGTATGTGACAATCAATAAAGCTTAAAATACCAGAAACGGGCTGCATAGACAGCTCAGCAGTTAAAATTATTTAGTGCACTTGCACAGAACCCAAATTAAGTTCCTAAAATCCAAAGAGTGGCTCACAACCATCTGTAACTCTATAGTTTGGGGGCATCAGATGCCTTTTACTAGCCTTCTCAGGCATCAGGCATTCTCATGACACATATATACATGCAGGCAAACTCTCATACACATAAAATAGAAATAAATGAAACAATAGCAGAAGCAAAAGCTGACAGGTGAATAGAGAAATAAATGCACAATGACAACTGAGGATTTTTAACTCCTTCATATCACTATTTGACAGGATTATCAGATAGGCGCTATCACTGCACTGTGAAAGGGGATTTGAAATTGATTAAACAGACAACAAAAATAAAACCACAGATCAAGGGGGAAGTATTCCTCTTTTATACTACTATCATCATACTGTTAGATCACCTAAACACAAGGAGAACACAAAAGCTGAAAACCATTCCATATGTATTGGCACTTTTTTTTTTTTAACTAAAAAAACTGAAGTTATCACCATTTCTGGTTCTGTGGATTGCCTTTCCCTCGAGGGTTTGATAGACACTCCTTTCAGGACCAAGTGTCCAAAGTCTTTCAGTCATAGCACACTGTCTATCTGCAGGTCTCCAGACACCATAGGACTGATAAACATACAAACTCATAGACACTGTAACAGCACACGCAGGACCTGCATAGTTCAAGCCAAAAAAAAAAAAAAAAAAAAAAAAAAAAAAAAGTCCCAGCACTGAGAAGGGGAGGTGGACACAGTCCTTAACCAAGAAACTATTTACAACTGATGCCTCCTGGGAAAGAGAAAATCCATTTTCTCCAAGGAGTGTTACTGGGTTTATCAACCACACTTTTGGGCAGGCCCGATCCCATCCCACGCCCAGGAGCAGTTACTGGCAAACACATAAAGGATGCCATCTTTCATTTTTGTGGACTTTTTGTTTGCTTTGGGTAATTTTTGTTTTGTTGGTTTATCTTTTTTTGCTTTGTTCCTGTTTTTGAAAAAGAAAAAACATGAAACTGGGTGGGTAGAAAGGTGGGGAGGCTTTAGATAAGGGTAAAGAATATGGTCAAAATATATGAAAAACTTTTAAATAAGAGAAAGTTATTTTCTATGTATTTCCGGCTAAGCTTCAAATGTACCTAAGGATGACCTTTAACTTATAGTCCTCCCTTGTCCACCTCCCAAGAGCTAAGATTATAAGCCTCCATCGCCACCACACTCAGTTTGTTTTTTTATTTAAAAGTTTTTTTCATTTTACATACCAACCACAGTTCCCTCCCTCTCCTTTTCCCACTTTTCCCCAACAATTCCCCCCATCTACTCCTCATGGGGAGTCAACAAAGTCTAGCATATCATGCTGAGGCAGGACCACATCCCTGTCCAGTCCCTGTCCCCGCCCCCACCCCCGCCACACCACACCCTCCCTCTCCCCCCCACGCTGTATCTAGGCTGAGAAAGGTATCCCTCCCTAGAGAATGGGCTCCAAAAAGCCAGTTCATACACTGGAGATAATTCCTGGTCCCATTGCCAGTGGCCCCACAGACTGTTCAAGTCACAGAGCTGTTACCCACATTCAGAGGCCCTAGTTTGGTCCTATGCAGGTTTCCTGGTTCAGAATCAGTGAGATCCTACTAGTTCACATCAACTGATCCTGTGAGTTTCCCCAAAATGATCTTGACCCCCCCCTTTGCTCATATAATCCCTCCTCCCTCTCTATGACTGGCCTCTGGGAGTTAGACCCAGTGATTAGCTACGGATCTCTGTATCTGCTTCCATCAGTTATGGGACGAAGGTTCTATGATGACAATTAGAGTAGTCAATCTGATTAAGGGGAAGGCCAGTTCAGGCACCCTCTCTGCTATAGCTAGGAGTCTTAGCTGGGGTTATCCTTGTGATCTCCTGAGAGTTTCCCTAGCACCAGATTCAGCACACCCAGTTTACGTGACACTAGTGATCCAACACAGGCCTCTTTGAATGCTAGGCAAGTACTTTTAGAGTTACATCAGCCTTTCCACACTTGATTTCTGGATGTAGCAATAAAAATCAGTAATTAATTGAAAAACAGAATTATCAGTAAATGGTTCAGAGTAAATAAGAAATACACATACAGGAGGGTCATTACACAAGCATCAACTCCAAGAAGGTTATAGCTCTAAGTAATACAAGTAAAACAAAAGTATTTCTAGAGAACACATTCATAATCGTAAGCTAAGGAAAAGCTTTTGGAGAGGACACAGAAGTTGTGACCATACCAGGACTACTACTACCCATCCCAGCTCCAAAACCAGTAAATTTTATTATATTAAAAGTTCTATTCATCAAAATATAAACCAAGCAAAGGTAAGGGTATTTGTAACAGAGATACCACCAAATGAATTACACAAAAAACTCTTGAAAAAATATATAAATGGTTGAGTTAACTGATGACGATAAAAATAAGAAAGATATTTATTGTAAATTAGGAATGGTATGCATGTATTATATATACAACTTAAGTAAACATTCACATAGTACTTGTTTTTTTGGGTTTTTTTTTTTTTTTTTTTTTTTTAAAAAGGATCTCAGGTATCTCAGGCTGGCCTGAAATTTGCAGTGAGCTAAGTGAACTTCTTCTACTGCCCAAGAACCAGGATTATGTATACCATCATACTCAGATTATGTAGTGCTAGGGATAAAACCAAATGTTTTGTGCAAACATAAGCAAACAGTCCACCAACAGAACCATATCTCTAGACCTATTCTTAATTTCTTACTAAAAGGATTCTGGAAATAAGTTTATTAATTTGTCTCCCATCATTCAAATTTAAGTCACTTTGAATAATATTAACTGCTTTTCCTCTTATTATAAACCTTACATTTTATATATGAGGAAGTCATCTTTTGTGATAAAGTTCATTTTAAGAGTATAACAAATATTAACAGTGACCTCTCTGGCAAAACTCACAATTACTTTAGCTCTGTTTACAAACTATATAGGGGCAGGAGAAATGGTCCATTGGGCAAAGGGAGTAAAAGTGACTACAGAAAGTTATCCTCTGACCTCTCACCTCCTCATGTGTTTTACAGCACACATGCCCTCACCACAATCTCCACATGTTTTCTATGGCACACATACCCCTACACACTAACGCCTGTCAGGCCAAAAGGAGCCAACCTGGAGTCTGCCTGGAGCTGTCAAAGGTCCTGTCTGTGCCTAGCCAATAAGGAGCAACCAAGCTGTGTTTCCTGAGTGCCGAGCAACAGGCACTGTCAGAGGTCCTGATCGTGCCTAGTCAATGAGAGATGAGCATGAAATGTCAACTGTCAATGGATCAGAAACCCTGGGTGCTGGGACAGTATGTAAGTTTTTGCTGTTAAATAAGTGAGTCTGCTGTAAACCTTCTACCTGACTCCCAGTGTCTGTAGTAGTTGACATTGTGCCTTTTCACCCCCCCCACCCGAGGAAGGCATTAGGACCCAGCAACAACACACAACCTTCACATGTATGCTATAGCACACATGCCCCCCCACAACAAATAAAATGTTGTCAGGTGTGGAAGCTCAGTTCCTGAATTCAAGAACTTAGGAGATGGAAGCAGGTCGCTCTTTGTGAGTTTATGGACAGCCTGGTGTAGATAGTGAACTCTACACCAGGCAAGGCTATAATGAAACCTGTCAAAAAATAAATGAATAAATTTTTGCATAGAAGTCAGGAAGACAGCTCAATGAGACTACACCAAATAGCTAGATAATTTTTTGTGTGTACAAGGCCAAGAAAATGGCTCAGTATGTAAAAGTGCATGTTCTACAAGTATGAGGGTATAGTGGTATATTATTTGTGTTTTAATAAAGCTTTCCTGAAGATCAGAGAGCAAAGCAGCCAAGTCAGCCACATAGGCCAGGGAATGCTGACATACACCTTTAATACCAGGGCTCAGGAAACAGAGGCAGATGGACCTCTGTGAGTTTGAGGCTACCCTGAGCTATTCAAGATTGAGACTGTCTAAGAGAGAAACAGAGCTCACACAAAGATGATCCTAGCTCCTGGGATCAACGCCTTTAAGTCCAGCACTAGGGAGATGGAGACAGGAGTGATATGGCTGGGCGGAGAGAACATAAAAGGGATGAGATAGGAACTCAGTCAAGTCTGAGGTTGGCAGAGAACATTGTGGAATCACCCCTTTGACTGAGCCTTCGTAGAGACAAAATCTCTCTAATGGCCTGGCTGCTTTTCTTTTCAGACCTTCTGCTTGATCCCCCAATACATGTCTCTGGGTTTTTATTATTCATGCTACATGAGGGCCTAAATTCAAATCCCCAGAATCACACACACAAAAAAGTATGGCATATGTGTGTATACTAGCACTAGGGGGCAAAAACAAGCACATCCCAAGAGACTGTTGGCTAGCAAGGCATGCTGAAAAAGTCAGTTCTGGTTGACTGACCCTGTCTCCAGACTGTCAATAAGGGAAAGAGTAATAAAGACAGTTCAGCAAGCATGTACACACACAGGCATTTATACCCACACATGCATGTTCATGAACCACACATACACATTAAACAACACATACAACATGTGTGTGTGTAAAGGCAGCTAGAAAAAGTATGTAAATTAGATATAATCACACTTACCCATACCCACACTTTGAACACTTAAGCAAGCCAATAAAAAAACACTATACAAAATAGCCTTCTTACGCAAGAAAAATTTACATATGTAATACAACCATTTTATTGTCCTGTAATTCTAGTATTCTTAAAGACTGCTTGCAAATTTTCCACAAATGTACAATGAGTGGAACTACAGACAAACTTGACACTAAAATTGTGTTCCAATTAGATCCACAGACTAAATCAAGAGTATTTAAAACACAACCTGCATCATACCTTAGCTAGCCTATCTAAACATGGAATATATCAGTTAACTTATAGGTAGGAAAATTAATAGAAGCCAATTTTATAATAAAGTACTGATTATCACATTTAATTCATTGAACAATATACTAAAAGTGAAAAACAATTGTTCTATGGGTAAATGGTGTAGGAGGTCGTTCTGTCTATGTGTTGCTTTCATTGGTTAATAAACTTCCTTGGCCTGTTGACAGAGCAGAACGTAGGTAGGTAGGGAGTGGGGGCCCTAAATGGCATGTTGGGAGAAAGGAAGCAGAGTCAGAAAGATGCCATGGAGCCACTAGAGACAGATGGTAGAATTTTACCCAGTAAGCCACTGCCACGTGGTGATATACAGATTAGTAGAAATGGGTTAAATTAAGGTGTAAGAGTTAGCCAATAAGAAGCTAGAGTTAATGGGTCAAGCAGTGATTTAATTAATACAGTTTCTGTGTGGTTATTTTGGGGCTAAGCTAGCCAGGCAGCCGGGACAAACAAGTGGGCCCTCCTTCCAACAAATTGGTGCCAACGTGGCCACGTAAAACCTGAGAGGGCTTGAAAAGAAATTCTAGACACAGACACACACACACACACACACACACACAGACACACACAGAGTTTAGTGGTTTCTTGCTATTTGTTGACAGCGTACTGGAGTTCCTTTAAGAGGGTTTCCTGACTCAGCAGATGAAACAGAAAAAAAGCCTCACCATTTTGAAATGTGGGCTTTCTGGGTCATGCTCCAGCACTAACTCTGACTGTTTCTGGCAGGAGTTCCAGCTAGAGAGCATTTGAATGGGATTTGTGAGCAGACTGCTACAGCTTTCTTGATGGCAACATGGACCAGCTGTGTGCCTGGAACTGGGGCAGTGTGCTTAACTCTCAGAGGCGAGAGCAGCTCCACCATGCTGGACTGGGCAGGGCAAGCAGGCAGTAATTTATTTGACCTAGTAATGTCGCAGCTTAGATTCTTAAATGCTTAGCATTTTAAAGCACAAAGCAAAAGTGCTCCTGGACAGTCAAGAATTACAGATTCACAACAGGACAGATTCAAACATAAAAGACCTCTAAATGGGTCACAGTGTTGGAAAACTGTACGTAGGCTTGGAAGGGAGAAGAAAGAATATATAGTCATAAAATAAAGTTAATGCTTTTTAAATAAAAGGGTAAAGTCTTTAAAGAGATGGAGTACAGATGTAGTCATAGATTAAAAAAATTTTAAGCCACGTAAAAATGGAAAATTCACTGAGAGTCTGGATTATGTATATTATTGTGTTTTCTTTGAATTTTTTGACTGTGAAGTAGCTAAGTACAGAGAGACATTTCATTGTATGGGCTGCTAAGCTAAAGCAGCATGTATATTGTAAAGGTATCTTGAGTTCACAATTTGGGGCTAAGGACATGTTGCTTGAGAAAAGAGGTTCTTTTGTTTCCACAGAAGATGAGAACCTGTGGATTACTTCCAGGTGACTATGGTTTCATACACCGTGAACACCCTCAAAAACATACTTTGCCCAACTGCTAACTGAGATGAACCTAGCACACTGGATACACCATGAGAGACTTAATTAACAGTGCCCTCAAAGAGCAGAAAGCAGTTTTGAGAGAAATAACTACTCCCATATTCCCAAATATTGTTTATAAATGTTCTTTTACATTTAAAGGGAGATATGATATAGATATAATTTGCATTGGTATGGATCTTGGTTTATTGATACAAATAAAAGGTCAATTTTGTTCTATGTATATGTATTTCTGATCTTCATTAAGGCATTATGATTATGTAGTTCATTTAAAAATGTAATGTATACTTAAATATATGCTAATAGCTAATCATCTATAATAGTCAAGCTTGTAGTCATGTCAGATTTTCCAGCTATATTTCAATTAGATAGATATTCTTCAAATCTTTCAGAAACCTTCAGAATATGGCATTTAAAATGTTTTTAATAACTTAGGACTTTTCATGACAATGAGACACGTATGCTCCTGGCAGCACCAATTACTTCAAGAAGAAAATGGGCATTGTAGAGACTCCTTATGGAGTTTGTTAGATGAACTGGACATGCAGGATTCACAGAGAAATGACTGCTGAACTTGCCTAAAGGTGAGACAATCCTTCGGGGTTCCTGCTTCATGAAAGAGTCTGCGAGACATTCTGCAGGATACAGAAGAAAGTGACTGGCAAACTGCCAATATAGGCGGAATGGTCTTTGAAATTTCCTGCTTCATGGAAAAGTCTGCTGGATACTATGGGCCTGTAGGCTAAAAATGGATGCCCAAATGGCACAGAAAAACTTTGGGTGACTATCCAGGCAGCGAGATGTCTCTGTCATCTCTAGAGTTCTGGAAGTTGCTTCCTGTTTACTTAGGTAATATTATATCCTTCTGGAGTCTTTGATGGAGTTGAAGAATATATAGTTATAGCTATAGTTTTCCTTAGTTACAATAAAAGATAAAGTAAACAGAAATATTGTAACTAATTATTGCTTGATATCTGTTTTGTTATATGTAGTTTGCTATGTTAAAGTTAAAGCCTTCCTTTTTGTTTAAACAGAAAAGGGAAATGGTGTAGGGTGTAGGAGGTCCTTCTGTCTATGTGTTGCTTTCACTGGTTAAAAGGAACTTCCTTGGACTGTTGATAGGGCAGAACTTAGATAGGCAGGGAAGACAGAACAGAATGTTGGGAGAAAGAAGGGTGGAGTGAGAGAGACACCATGGATCCTCCACCTGAGACAGACACAGGTTAGAATTTTATCCAGTAAGCCACTGCTACATAGCAATATACAGATTAATAGAAATGGGTTAAATTAAGATGTAAGAATTAACCAATAAGAAACTAGAGCTAAGGAGCCAAGCAGTGATTTACTTAATACAGCTTCTGTATTGTTATTTCGGGGCAAAGATAGCCAGGCAACCAGGACAAACAAGCAGGTCCTCCTCTTAGAGGTTGCAACAGGTAAACTTTTACATAAAGTCAAAATCATCTTGTCTAGGCACTACTAATAGCAATCTTTTTCATTAAAAATATGTGAGCAAGGTTGCAGGTCATCTCACCAAATTCAAGTCACTAATAACTATCTTAGTGATTAAAAGAGTAAGACAATCTTGATTCACTGACTTGCAATTACTAGCCATTTTTATCTCAAAGTCTACAGTTATAAAATGTAAAGATCCTGGAGATGGAGAGATGGTTCTGCAGTTAAGAGCACTTGTTGCTCTTCAAAGGACCTCGGTTTGGTGTCTAGTTTTTAATATCAGACAGCTCACAACTATGACTAGCTCCAGGAAATATGACACCTGTTCTGACCTCTTTTGACACTTCCACATATGTGGTATATATGAATGATTCCAAGACTTGGGAGACAGAGGCAGAGGCAAATGGATCTCTTGTGAGTTTGAGGTCAGCCTGGTAATCATTATGATGTCCAGACCAACCAGGGTTACCCAGTAACTCTGTCTCAGTAGTATTAGTAACAATAATAATAAAAATAGATCATTTTAAAAGTGTAAAACTTCCTATAAGATAGTGTAACTAAAACTAATACCACACTGCTTCATAAACAGAAAGTACTCATACATGAAAAAAAAGTCCTGCATGCAAAAGGCAAAGGCAGAAATTCTAAATGTATAAGTCATTATAAAAACAATTTGTGATATATCAACTACTGATAACATCTATAGAGTTCACTGCTCTGAATTACCTGCAAGATTGTCAAGCATGAAGTTCAGTAGCTTTCGGGTTCCATCTGGGTCCTGGTATAAGCTCATAATATCCTGTGATAAAGGATTGCCTTAAACAGAAAACAAAAATAAAATGTGACAATTACAATTTCAGGGCATACGTTATGGAACAACATACTAATTCCGAAACCGAATTTTATTGAAACCGAATTTTATTGTTTTATCTGTGACACACATCTAGAAAAAATTATATGAATATAAAGAAAAAACTTTAGATAGCCATAAATAGTAACTTCAAAAGAGTTATTTCCAGATTTCAGTGCATGAGCCTTAAATCTGCACTTGTCAAAAAGAAATATATACGTGTGTACATAAATACATACATATTAATCATGATTTATTTTGAAATTATCTTATAGTCTACATTATCTTTAAAGATAGACTGCTAAATAAAACATAACCATCCTCCTTAAAAAAGAATGAATGATATCATAAAAAAAGATGTCTCAAAAACTGGGCAGTAGTGGCACACGCCTTTAATCCCAGCACTCAGGAGGCAGAGGCAGGCGGATCTCTGTGAGTTCGAGGTCTAAAAGAGCTAGTTCCAGAACAGGCTCTAAAAAGCTACAGAGAAACCCTGTCTCGAAAAAACAAACAAACAAACAAACAAAAAAAGACGTCCCAGGCCAGTGAAATGACAAGGGTAAAGTTGCTTGCTATCAAACCTGAGTTTGAGTCACAGGAACTACTTGGTAGAAGACAAAACCAACTCCTGTGACTAAAACATATACCTCCCTTCCACACAAATAGATAAATGTAAAATTTAAAAAAATGCTTTAAGAGGACTCCTTGGATTTTTTTTTTCCCCAATGCAGGGTTTCTCTGTAGCCTTGGAGGCTGTCCTGAAACTAACTCTTGTAGCCCAGACTGGCCTCTAATTCACAGAGATCTGCTGCCTGCCTCTGCTTCCCAAGTGCTGGAATTAAAGGTGTGCACCACTACAACCTAGCTGGAAAAATTTTTAACACATTACATGAGGAAAATGAGAAGATTTCAAATGAGAAGAAAATCTGTTGCCAAGGTAACAAGTAAAACGTGGGAGGAAAATTTTGTTGTAACAGTGATCAAAAATATCTTGAGTATTAAGAAATGTATCAAAACACCTGCAACAGACTGTATAAGTGAAGGAAGCATTGATTAATGGGAAACACACAATTCTCTAGCATTCAGACCCAGAAAAGTAAAACTCATCAGAGGTCTAGACATGGAGTTCCAAACTTAAAATAAACCATCAGCAGTTCATTTACCCATCAAAATGCAATTTAAAAAATAAATAACGACCATGTTAGGAGAATGTATAGTTTCTGGAAATTTCATATATTGCTGAAGTATAAAAAGATGTATCTATGCTGGAGGTCTGGTTGGCAGTTTTCAGTTAGTTTCAAAGGGGAAAGGGTGATGGAAATGCTCTGTACCTTCATCTGAGTGCTGTTTTCAAGCACACAGCCAGTCAAGCTGGATTCTTAAATACTAGGGTACTTTGCAGCATGTCATTATACCTTATGTACCACAAGAGGAAAACTTTGACAGACTTACTGACAGGAAAACTCAAGAAAGAAGGAAAATAGATTCATGGGAATTACTAAAAAGGTATAAATGGGTCTCAAAATCCTGAATATCAAATAGTAAAAGATATAAAATTAAAAAAAGCTTATACAGTAGAGTTCTAGGAAAAAAATGATCAGAACTTTGGTTTCTGCTCCAAAATGTAAAATGAGTAAAAGGTGCAACCAATAACTGGTACTCCAATCCACTGCTGAGAATGTCCTCCACATGTCCTGCCTAGTCCTAAAAACAATTTTCTCCAAATCATAGTTTTGTCAAAGCTTAACAGATCTGGAAGAAGAAAAGATATATTCCACGTGCCCCCTTTAGTTTTCAATAATGGTGGGAAAATATTCAACTGAGGATCCCTTAAACCTTGGTACCAACTGATAAGCTTCTTCTCCCTTCATATTTATAACTACATCAACAATGCCTTCATAGTAACAGAAGGTTGCTGCTGAAAGAACCTTGGAGCTCAGACGCTGCTTAGTGAGTCTTTAGGTAAACACAAAAACAAAAGAGATAAGGTAAGAACATTTGAAGCAGTTCTAGCCTTTGATACAACAGATAAAGAAAGCAATAAACAAACTTAACACAGAAGGACAGGAGGACCCTATAAATCTATAAATAGGAAAAAATTATAAACTACTGAAAGCCAGTTTTTAAAAATTCACCTAAATGGAGGTCCACCTTTTATGTAAGAAAGATTAAGAATCCAGCAAAAGAACCCAAGAAGTATGGGGGAGGGGCTGTGGAAGAGGAAAATTAAGTAAGAATAAAGTAAAATTATATATAGACAAATGGCTGTAATCAAATCCTTAACTTTATATACTTAAGAAAAAAGTTAATGAGTAGGCTGATATAGAATGCACAATATATACAAAGAAGTTTACTAAAGGCTATCACTTAACAAAATGCATTGTAGTACAAACTAGACCATGACAAGGACAAACAGAAGACTTTAAAAATAGTCTGGATAAAAGGATAAAATATATCAGGATGATAAAAAATTATGGCATCTCTCAAAATATTTCCAAAAGGTCATATATATTATATTGGCGATTTCAAATATTTTCTGTTGTGGAATATTCCTTTACACTGTAAAGATGTGTCACTGTGATTGGTTTAGTAAAAAGCCAAATGGCAATAGTTAGGCAGGAGGTATAGGCAGGACTTCTGAGCAGAGATAAGGAAAAGATGTATCTAGACGCAGGAGAGACACCAGAGAACATGGAGAGGAAACAGATGCAAGATGGAAGAGAGATAAAAAGCTAAGAGGTAAAACAGAGATTAATATAAATGGGTCAATTTAATTTATAAGAGCATAAGTTATAGGCAGAGCTTTCATAATTAATAATAAGTCTCTGTGTAGTGATTTGGGGGCTGGCAGTCCAAACAAGCCTGCTACACTTCTCATTTATCAACAGAAAAAAGTGAAGCCTGTCCCCCCCCCCCCAAAAAAAATGCAAAAGAGCTTTACAACTTTACCTGTTTATGTGGCACCAGTCAAAACCAGGGGAAAAACACAAACAAAACAACCTGGCTGGAAACAGAGCTCAGTGGGAAACTCTTTTAAACAATGGATAAATTTCCTTTAAAGACAGAAATTATAAGCATTCATTCAAGAAAGGAATAAAAAGATAATCATAAGTGGCAGAACAAGGGGCCTTCAGATCTGTCACTCCATTAAAGTAACAACAAAACTGATAAAAATAGAAGCGGTTCTACTATCAACTAAGATCAGTAAAATGGCTACATATATGTTGAAGATTCAGAAGATTGATTAAAATGCTGTGATTGTGAAGAGAAAATGTTACAAATTGAGAGACAAAATTATCCTAGGCTATCTTTAATCCCTTTTCAGAGTTATTAACTGTCATCCCTTGTATTAGACCTAACATGGTTGTGACTATTAAGTAAAACTTTTGGGATGAACTATTTTAAATAAACTATCAATTTCCACTAGCCCTAAAGGTAAGAATAAGATAACATGTCACTTAGCCGATGCTATTTTATCAATATATTGGTAAATATATTGATGTATGGCTTCCTTTGGCTCTATAACTATAAAATCTCCTGTACCATGGAACATGCTCATGGCAGCCTGAACATTCGTATTTGGCTCAGAATCAACTGTCTCAATGCAAGAGTAGTAAACTTATATATAGTTATATATGTATATATAATTATACATATACATATATAACTATATATAACAAAGTACATATAGTTACATACTCCATAATGACATTTTTGTCAAGAAACAATGACATGTAATAGTGGTGCTTTAAGATTACAATGGAGCTGAAAACATTTTATTACCATGCAACATTGCCTTCATATCACTGAAGCATGATGTAATCATTATTTGGGTATTTGTAGTGATGTTGGTATTAAACAAGCCAGTGTTACCAGTTGCTTAAGATTACAGGATATATAATTATGTAGAGTATATAATATTTAGTGACAATAAAAACTTGCTTGCTCGTGTATTGCATTATACAAGAATATATTATTTACACACATTAAAAGTTTATTGTAAAATAGATGCCCTGTTAAATCACAGCAACTTCATCATCTTGTATTTACCATATCCTTAGACTGAAGTAAGAGATGAGATAGAGTTCCTAACCTTATCATCTAGGCTTATAAAAATACATTCTAGGGCCGGGCGGTGGTGGCACACACCTTTAATCCCAGCACTCGGGAGGCAGAGGCAAGCGGATCTCTGAGTTCGAGGCCAGCCTGGTCTACAAGAGCTAGTACCAGGACAGGCTCTAGAAACTACAGGGAAACCCTGTCTCGAAAAAAACCAAAAAAAAAAAAAAAAAAAAAAAAATACATTCTAGGGCCGGCCAGTGGTGGAACACGCCTTAATCCCAGCACTCGGGAGGCAGAGGCAGGTGGATCTCTGCAAGTTTGAGGCCAGCCTGGGCTACAGAGTTTGTTCCAGGAAAACAAAAACAACAACAAAATACATTCTATGATAGTCACACAAAGGTGAAGTTGCCTAAAAGCATATTTCTAAGAATATACTCCTTTCTACAAGCAACACATACTCTATTTGAGATCTTGAGAAATTTTCTAAATGGCTCCAGAACCCAGAAAGAATTTTTTCAGAAAAAAAAAAAAAAAGAATTTGATTAAGAAAAATGATTTTTGAAGTTTTTACTTCTGATCCTGAACTGCCAGAGCAGTCCAACTGAAGCTTTTTTAGTTTCATCTTATAAGGACTAGTTATTATCTGGTCTGTACTGTGTTTCTCTGACTGTTGTCCATAGCTGGAGGATCTCCTTCCCACATGCTCTAGTAAGAGGGTAGAGAAAACAATGTCAAATTACTGACAAATTTTAACTTTGTGTGAATAGGGTAGATGGCAGAGGTAGAACAAACAATAGGCTAAACAAATGAAAATCTTGAGAATTCGATATCCATAGGGGCTTGAAAACGTTTGATATTTCCTGGCAGTTTAAAAGACCGTTCACATGAAAAGGGCTATATATACAGCAAGGACTGAAAAACAGCTCAAGTTTCACCTCTAACCTTGAAACTATGCCCAGTCAGGAAACAAAGCTAACAGACTGTTGTAAAGTTCTAACTTAGTAATGAAAGTGTGTTCCAAACAGAATCACAAAGCAAAGAAGGAAGATTTATCGGCTCCAGACCTTTAAAGAAAATCTCAGACCGAGTAAAGATTTCAGTGGCCACAATAGAAAATTACTTTTGAAAGCAAGAAGAAAAACTATAACACTAACACATAACTACAGTACAAGGTAAAATTCTGACTTTTGAATTGTTATGTTTACTTAAAGGTGCAGTTCTAACAAAAAAAAAAAACAATCTGTAAAACATACAAAGAAATAAGTTATGAGCCGAAGTAAGGGAGGAGAAAGCAACAGATAACGAATTAACGAAGTAAAGAAAACTGCCATCAGTTACTTATGATACTAACAGTCTGACCTTGGGTGGTTCAACTTAACAACTGTTAAGCTTTAGGACAGTTCAAAAACAGTATGCATTTAGTAGAAACTATATTTCAATTCAAATATTTTATCAGGCTAATAAAATGAACTAAGCAATCTTGTGATGATAGACAGCTGTAACAAATTGCAAATTCCAGGTAGGTCCAAGATCATAGGGATTTTCAGTGTACTGTGGTTGAATTCAGTCTAGTAAATAATACTTTCCAATGACAATGGATTTATTATGATGTAATTTCATTATTAAAAAACCAGCTGCATGTGTAATGAGCTTTAAAATTGTGTAAAGAATTTAAAAAAACCATTGAATGGTGGTGGTACACGCCTTTAATCCCAGCACTCAGGAGGCAGAGGCAAGCAGATCACTGTGAGTTCAAAGTCAGCATGGTCCACAGAGCAAGGTTCAGGAGAGGCTTCAAAGTTACACAGAGTAAAAAAAAAAAAAAAAAAATCTAAAAGCCAGGTATATAATCCCTGGACTTAGGAGGCTGAGACAGCAGGATTACATGCTCAGGGCCATCATGAGCAAAATAATGAGAAATTGCTCAAAAACAAAAATTGGAGGATAATTTCAAATTGACTTTTTAAAAAACACCTGAAAAATGTTTTAAAAAACTACAGAAAAAATAAAAATAAAGAGAAAACAATGACCAACAACAAAATTCTCTAGAATAGCTGAACAATCTTGACACCTAGAAGCAAAGGACCACAGGAGAAAACAATATCAGATACAAAGGCGTCTCAGACGCATACCATGAAGGGTGCCAACAAGATAGGAATCCCAGAAAGACAGAGTAAAAGGTTAAAGAACTAGGGACCAAAACCATGTCAAATTTGATGAAAATCATTAGCATACATATCCATCAAGCTTACTAAATTCCAAGTAGAATGACAAAATGCAAAAGGTATAGCAAAACCGTGGAAACTCTAATATAAAAACAGAAACATAAACATATAAAGAATTTTCAAAAGAGGCAGGAAAGTAAGATACCACAGGCACACCCTCAGTTGTCTGCCTTGGTGGACATGGCTACAAGAAACTCACCTTACCATAAAATAGATTTAAAGTGGGTTTCAACTCTCTACTCTTGCCACTATGTGGAAATTGCTATATCCAGAGACATTTGAAAACTTCACCTCTCAACTCATCACAACTGAGCCAGCAACTTATTCCATAAGCATTCTTTTTATTTCTTACGTTCTACTGTTATTTATTTAATCTCCACTCTTGCACACACAACTCCTGATGGTTTTGCTTGTGATTACTCAGTTAGGCATTAGAACTGTTTTCATGTTCCTCAACCAACTTTACTAGAAACCATTCTTTACTATACCCTCTGCCCCATCTTACACACTTCTTATTCCTACGTCTTTCCTTCTTTCTCTCATCCTTATTCCATCCACTTGTTATCTTCCACAGCTTTAACATTCTCAAAAATCTGTGGACAGTGTAATACCAACCCTCCCACCCCAGCTATTTTATCCACCTCAATTTTGTTTTCTTTTTCAAGTCTAATATTTAATCCTTATCCTTACCCATCCAACTTCTTTCCAACTCCTTATTTTATTATCTAAAATATGAGAACTCTCTATACCACCACTAGTTGCTTATTCTCCAATAGTTACTAAAGCCAAATGGAGCTATTGCTATTAACTGACTAATACAACACCTAAATAGTGGCACTCCAAGAAGCTACGGCTGCCCTAGCAGTTAATGTCCTATATAGTTTGCACAGGAACACTGAGTACCTGGACCAAGGAATTGAAGTCTTAATTATACACTTAATTCTACCACATTCAGATCCCACATGAATACTGCAAATACTTCAACTGAAAGAATGAAAATAAATAAAATCCAGCAAAGTAATGCAGATGCATAAGTAAAAGAAAAAAAAAAAACGCAACTTCTAGAAATCATTGCTCCTACAGTAATAGCAACTACTGATATTAAATGAGATGAAATCTGAGAGAACTCAAGAAGATTGTTATGTGTGTTCAAAGAAATCAAAGACAAAATAAGTTACCTATTGAGAACACAAAGAAAAAGTAAGGCATTGTGAAATACCAAATAATCCAACAGATTTAAAAAAAAACACAGAAATAAGCGGAAATGCTGAATATTAAAAACATACTAAGTCAAATAAAAAGCTCTTGAATGGTCTCAACCAATAGTAAGGATCAAGAAGACAGAGTATCTGAGCATGAATATAAGTAGAAGTAGATCCGGGCAGGGATAAAGCTAAAACAGTTAAGAAAGGTCCCAGTGGGACTAAGACATACATGACATTCTGAAACAACCAAATCTATACGTGGCAGGCATAGAAGAAAAGAACCAGTTCATTCTAAGGGCATGGAAACACTTTTAAAAATAATCATAACAGGAATTTCAGCAGATTTAGGAAAAGAGAGCTTGAAGACAAGGCCAAGGAATTGGAATAATCAAACAATAAACGAAGACAAGAAACATACCAACGGGAATTCCAAGGTATATGTAAGACTCTGAAAAGACCAAATCTACAGAGAATGGACAGAAAAGAGGACTCTAAAAGGCACAGAAAATGTTGTTAAAGAAATCATGATGGGAAATGTCCTAGAATTAGAAAAAGAAGTATCAATTCAAACACAGGAGACATTTAGGATTCCAATCAGGAAAGAAAAAACAAACAAAAACAAAAACAAGCAAACAACAACAAAATACCGAGGAAAAAAAACTCTCTTGATCATGTGGCAACTGAAACACTAAACATAAAAACCTAAGATTGAATACAATAAAAGAGAAACCCAAGTCACACACAGGCCCATCAGAATAAAAGTAGATTACTCAACTGAAAACTTAAAATACCAGGTAGCCTGGACAGATGTATCTCAAGTTCTGAAAGACAACTGCCAACTCAGATTAATACAGGTATACTATAATAAAGTATCTGTCATCACTGAGGGAAAAATTAAAACTTTATACAATAGCAAAAGCCAAAAGAATTTAAGAATACTAAGTCAGCTCTGCAGAAAACACTTGAAGGAATCTCTCAGACTAAAGAGAAAAATTTACGAGGCTATAGGAAAAAAAATAACACTAGAATAAAAGTTAAGCAAGCGAGGAAGGGCTAAAAAAACACACTACAAAATCAACAAAGTAACAGGAATCAATACATACCTTTTAAGATTAATTGTGATTATTAATGGTCTCTGAAACTGCTAGAAAAAAAAAGTAGGGAGTACACGTCAAGATATAGGTATAGGTAGGAAATTCCTGAATAGGACTCCAATCGCTCAGGAATAATCAACAAACCAGAGCTCATAAAATTAAGAAGCATTGTATGGCAAATGAACTCTCAATCAAGTGAAGAGATAAGACAGTCTCAGAATGAGAAAATCTTTGCCAGCTATAGATCAACACAGGATTAGTATTTAGAATATACAAAGAACTCAAGTAGCAAACATCAAAAAAACTAATTTTAAAAATGGACCATAAAATTAAACAGTACTTAAAGAAAAAAAATACAAATGGCTGATAAACATTTTTAAGTGTTCAACACAACTTGACAGTAGGGAAATGTGAATTAAAACTACTTTGAGAGGTCAAGACCATGAGGGGTTCATCCATTGAAGCAGTTTACCTGAGCTAATGGGAGCCCACCAACTCCAGCGGACTAGGAGGGAACAAG
This sequence comes from Arvicola amphibius, assembly GCF_903992535.2. NCBI lineage: Eukaryota > Metazoa > Chordata > Mammalia > Rodentia > Cricetidae > Arvicola > Arvicola amphibius. Next base: position 12,004,039 of record NC_052047.1, on the reverse strand, counting down.
CATAGGACCAAGCTAGTCCCTTTGAATGTGGTTGACAGCTGCATGGCTGGGGCAGACTGAGGGGCCACTGGCAGTGGCAATGGGATTTGTACTGGCTTTTGGGGATCCTGGCTTTTGGGGATGTATATCTTGCTTAGCCTAGATGTAGTGGGGAGGAGGCCTTGGACCTTCCACAGGGCAAGTCTCTTAGGATTGTGGGGGAAGGTAGGTAAGGAAGGAGGGTGTGTGGAGGGAATAGGAGGAGGGAAGGGAGTGGGAATTTGGATTGGTATTTTTTTTAAAAAAAAATCTAATAAAAAAAACTACTGATGAGTTTCCATCTTACCCCAGTCATAAGGGTTATGACCAATAAAATAGATGGCAACAAATTCTGGCATTAGTGTGGGGAAAGACAAATTCTCACTGTTGGTGAGAATTCAAACTAGTGTAGCCACTATGGAAATCAGTGAAGTGGTTTCTCAAAAGCTGAAAAAAGATCTACAATATGATCAATATACACCACCCCTGCCAGGCGGTGGTGGTGCACATCTTTAATCCCAGCACTCAGGAGGCAAAGGCAGGTAGGATCTTTGGGAGTTTTAGGCCAGTCTGGTCTACAAAGCAAGTTCCAGGACAGCCAGGACTGTTACAAAGAGAAATGCTGCCACACACACACACACACAAAAAAAAAAAAAAAAAAGCTACATCACTTCTGAGCATATATCTTACAGAGATAAACCCACATTCATGTTCATTGTTGCCCTAATCAAACAGCTAGTAAATAAATGCTCATCAACTGGTGAACAGGTAATGAAAATGTGGAACATATATAGAATGGAATTTTATTCAGCTGTAAAGAAAACTGAAATTACAGTATTTGCCAGGAAATGGATGAAACTGGAATACTATAGTAAGTGGGATATCTCAGGCCCAGCAAGACAAACACCACATGTTCCTTCTCAGCTGCAAGACACCCTCCCCCCCAACACACACACACTGCCCCAAATTTAGTGAAAGTCCCAGTAACTAAGTATATGATAGCCCTGTCAAAATGATAAGCTTCTCAGACTTGGCTGTATATTTTAGACTAGTGTATCTGAACTGGAGTGTCTGTAGTGGTCAAACTAGAAAGTGCTCATGAGAGGTAGAAGGGAAGAGATCTTAGGGGCGAAGGGGTAGACTACATGTGAAATATCACTCCAGTGAGGCTTAAGTGGGGATGGGGAAAGGAGCGGGGAAGGAGTGCTGAGAAGTCGGTTAAGCATAACTAAGGTAATATGAAAACCCCTTATAGAAATCCACTACTTTTCTTTTGAATTATATTATTTTGAATTATATTGTTTAATTAGCTTGCAAAGTTTGAACACAGGTACCCTGCTTGGGTGGATAATGCTTCCCCCAGAAGATATGGATTATTAAAATAAAATTCCAGTGCCAGGCAAGGGATAAACTAGTGGGTAGGGGGCTGGGGTGGGACAAAACAACAATCTACTGCCACTGCTTTGGCTGCCACCATAATCAGCACAAAAAACATTTTGTTTGTGGAACTGGCCTGAAAACATTATTCCTCGTGGCTGGTATTCAGAAGATGCAATTCAGGCCACTGGAGGAGAAAAATCATTAATGGTATTACTCAACAGTGTACCCAGAATGCTATAGTATCTACTTGCTAGGCAAAATGTATCCAACTGATACAATAGAAACATGAAGATTATAGGAGTAACCAACTGCTTTCTGATTACATCTGAGGTCTGCTCTACAGGAGGAAATTCATGCCAGGTACTGTAACCTTGGCCAAATATTACTGTTGCTTTGTTTTTGTTTTTTTTTTAATATTTATTTATTTATTATGTATACAATATTCTGTCTGTGTGTATATCTGCAGGCCAGAAGAGGGCACCAGACCCCTTTACAGATGGTTGTAAGCCACCATGTGGTTGCTGGGAATTGAACTCAGGACCTTTGGAAGAGCAGGCAATGCTCTTAACCTCTGAGCCATCTCTCCAGCCCCTACTGTTGCTTTGTTAAGTGGACATTTTGTCAAACTGCCTTCTAAATAATTTTGTTTTACCTATATATTAGTGTTGTTCACTGCTTTGGCAGAAATGCTCTTTATGTAGTGGGCAACAGTTTGTTATACAGAGCCTCATAACTAGTCGAAGTATAAGAACACTTTAAGTGTTGCGTGCTCAGCATTTACATCAACCCTCTGATCTTCAAGACTCAGCAATATCACAGAATGGGGAACAGAAAGATTGTAACAGCTGTAACACAGGAAGAGTGCAGTAAAATGCTGTCATCTAAACATGACATGCTTGTTATATTCAGGAACTCAGTGTACACAAGATGAAGCCAACATCAGTCAACATTCCAGCAAGCAAGCACTAATTAGACTCAGTGGATCCCCATCCCAAAAGAAAGGGACAATATAGGAATGTAGGAGGAGGACACACTGAGGGTGTCTAGAGAAAGGAGAGGGGAGCTGGGGGCAAATATAGTCAATTGTATGCATCATGAAACTGTCAAAAGTAATTTTTTTTAATGAAAGTATTGAGGGCTGAGTGTTGATATTCCATGGAAATGGATACAAGGAGCTATATTTACAATAGAATTTAAGTTAAAAATTTACAAAAAAAATAGATTCATGTTCACCAATGGACAGAACAGAAAGAGATACAATAGAAACATGAGACTTCAAGTATGCTATTGACCAAAGTAGAGTATCTCACTCTACTACGGAATATACATTCTGCTCATCAGCACACAGAACACTCACCCAGGATAGCCCATAATGTATTAGGGCAAAAACAATTCTCAACAAATTTTAAAAATACAAAATTGTATGTTTTCTCTGACATTCTCTGAAATTCTCATTAACTTCTTTAGGGAAGAATTACAGGAATTATATGAATACACAAAAATTAAAGAACATGTAACCCAAACCTTCTAGTTCCAAAAACTTCAACCTATTGACGAACCAGAAAAAAGCAGAACTTAAACTTAGTAGGTTGAAAGAAATAAAGATGATTTTAAAAGAATGTAAAAATAGTAAAAAGATTCACAAATCAAATATTAAAATATAAATAAAATTTCATATAAACTAAAGAAAACAGAAAATCTCAATAAATGAAAAGATGAAAAAGGTGCTATTATAAGTAATACCACATAAATACCAATGATCATTGGGAACTATTATGAATTACTATATACAAAAAAAAACCCCAAACACATAAAAAGCCATGTGTAATAACTGATAGCAACCAACAAAATTGACTCAAAATGAGATTAGACCCCTTTCACTAGTCATAAAAACCAATTCAAAATGGATAAAGAACTGACCATACAAAACTATGATCATATAAGAAAATATAGGATAATTGCTTTGGGATACTAATACAGGTAAAGATTTTTGGTATGTGACTTCAAATACAAAAAATGGGATTACATCTTTATAAAAACAATCAATACAGTAAAGAGGCAGCCTACAAAGGATTTACAAACTATTAATCTAATAAGGGATTAATATCTAGACAGACTTGTCCCTTGAGCCAAGATATTTGGAGCAGGTCTGCTGACAGCAATAGGCACTATTTCACAAAAGAAAAAAAGAAAAGTATTTCCAATTATAGATACAATATGCAACACAAGACAAAACAATAAGACAATATATAGCCATAAACATTTATCTGAAAATAATTTAAGATAGAGAAAAACTCAAAAATGGCTTAATATGGCAGGTAATATAGATACAAGTAGACTTTAAAAATATATCAAGATTCAGACACTTTTAATAAGTACACTTTTTCTACTTTTTCTCTATTTATTCAATAGTAAATTAAAAAAAATTTAACTGGATGTGGTAGCACACTGTTAAATAACCAACTGCAATGGACAAGGCCGGAGAATTTAAAGTTCAAGTTGTTTGGTTCCATTTTAGCACTGGTACAGCCTAGCACAACTCAATCATTAACTATTAGAAATTCTCAATCATAATGTTGGAGAGATGACTCAGCTGTTAAGAGCATATACTGCTCTTACAGAAGACCTAGCACCCAAAATGGGCCCCATTCACAACCAACAGTGACTCCCAGTCCAGAGGATCCAGTACCTTTTCTGGCTCCCCTGAACATTGCACTCACAAGCATCAACTTACACACAGGCACACACAAATACACATGATTAAATATTTAATTCCTAATAATCATTCTTATAACTCCAAATATATTGAGAAAGTGTTTTCCAAAGGAACATAGACAAGTAATGATAGTTTTACAGAAATATTCTACTGAACTTTCAAGGAACAAATTCACTCATCATATTCCAATTGATATGAATGTGCCCAATGGGTTTTGTTTTTCCTTTGCTGTTCCTTTATTTGTTGTTGTTGCGGCTGCTGTTTTTTAATGAAACAGAATCTATATATCCCTTACTGGCCTGGAACTTGCTATCTAGACCAGGCTGGCTTAGAACTGAGTTATCATACCTCTCAAAAGTACTCGTAGATTAAAGACATAAACCATCATACCCTTGTTAAGAATAGTGAAAAGAACAAGGTCAACTTTCTTCTCAAAAGTACAGGAAAAAAATATTTACAAAGTGTTTTTGGGAGACAAAGTCCTATGCTTTTGTAGTGCACACCATTATCTAGAGCTTTATCTGTTTCTACTAGAAGTTTTTGTAGCTACTCATATGGGCAACTAAATAGGTCAAGGCAACCACAGTGTAACTACCATGTAACTGTTCTCCAGGCAAAGCATAACTAGATTTATGAAGCTTGCTACAGTATTTGCTACTTGCTGGAAACATACTGAACCTTAGCCAGAATTACTCAATTGCATTATGCCAGCCTACCCTTGAAAAAGTGGGCAAACAAAAAAGTAGCCAGTTAGTATCTCTGCCTCCAACAGAGACCCGCCAGCCTCCTGAGTGCTGGATTAAAAGGAGTGTACCACTATAGTTGGTTCTCAAAGTAGAAATGAAACTTCTAAAACAGGGCGATGGTGGCACATACCTTTAACCTCAGCACTCAGGAGGCAGAGGCAGAGGGATCTCCCTGAGTTCAAGGCTTGCCTGGTCTACAGAGTGGGTTCCAGGACAGTTAGGGCTACACAGAGAAACCCTGTCTTGAAAACCCAAAAGAAATAAAACTTCTAGACTCTAAATGCGTTCACTATTTTTCAAACAACAACAAAACTCCACTAGGAAAATGCCTCTCCATAAAATTAAATAAATTAATTAGAAATAAAAAAGACAATTTTAAAATTTTGTTTTCTAATCATGTGTGTGTGTTGGGGGTAGGCGTATCTGTGTGAGTGAATGTGCACATGTGTGAGGGAATGTGCACATGCGTGCGAGGGGGTGAGGGAATGTGCACATGTGTGCGAGGGCATGACAACCTGAATCTGGAGTTACAGGCACCAAACATGGGTTCTGGGGACCAAACTCTGGTCCTTTTGAAAGAGCTGCTCTTAACTACTGAGCCATTTTCTATGGCAACATTTGGACTTTTAAATGACTTATGGAAAACATTTCCAATTTACTATCTTGGCCATACCTTCAGTTGTAGGGCACTAAGTAGGCTCTGGGAGGGCTTGGGGGAGAAGAAAGACTATGCTAAAACTATACTGTATATAAAAAAAAATAAAGTCAATAAAAAATGGTCATTTCTGAATTTTTCAAAGAACTTATCCTCCAGACACTGTCCTCAGATATCAAAACGTAATTTTTTAAAATGAGTTTGTTAGACCAAGACAATATTAATTATTATTAAAATTTCAGTAACTATGATTTCAAAGAAAAAAAAATAAAGATATTCAGGCTGCAATCCCAGAGGCTGCTCATTCACATTGTTAACTTTTAAGCTTCACAGTGCCATGTTGAATGCTTTTTTCACTTTTTTCTTTCATTCTATGTAAAATACTTCAAAATAGCTCAAAACTGACTCAAGAATTATTTCGAAAGTTATGTTCCTATATATATATAAAGCTACCATTTGTTAAGGACATTTCATTCCTTCAAACACTTAGAGAAAAAAGTTTTAACAGGCAGGAAAAGCTCTAGCTTGCTTTCTTTCCTTTTTGCCCTTCTGTATATAATCACTTGAACAGAAAATAAAATGGAATGAAAATTACGCAGATCCTCAAAAAGGAGAAAACTACTGAGGACAGTTTGAACATTCCTACTGAAAATGAGAATCCAGAAATGCAGCTGGGCATGATGGTACATCTCTATAATCCTAGCACTTGAGAGTTGGAGATGTCAGTCCTAGCTACACAACAAGGTATCTCAAAAAAGGGGGGGGGGGGGGAAAAGAAAGTAGAATGATTTACCATATTGTTACGGACAGGCTATGTACATAGTACACAAAAACATGAATGAATTATATCCTCAACATACCTTGTTATACATGCATAAATACAGAAAACTCAAAAGAAAAACAAACACTATTGCACTCTAAATTTGCCACAGAATTAACTGGAGCTTAGTAAGAAGGATGTCTTCATAGGGAAGAATAAAGCTAAGTTATAGTTAGTTGGTAAAGAATAGCTAACAACTAATAGATTAGATATATTATGTTTTTATAATATATTAACTCAAGTTCTTATTTCCTGTAAATGGCACAAAGTTCAATATTATTTTTCTTTTATGTAGTCTGACAACCCTGATCTTTAATCAGAGAAGGAATGTTAATGAACTTGTGTTAGCAGAAAAATATGCCACTACAATGAAGACTAGCCAAACAGTAGTAACTTTGGTTTTTTGTTTTGCATTTGGTATTGCTTAAAATCAAACCCAGGTCTTTGTATATGGCAAAAAGCACTTGACCACTGAGTTATATACTCAGCCCTAGAAACACTAGCTTTAAGACTTAACACTTTAATAAAATAAACAACAGTAAAATTAACAAATATTTAAAATAATCCATTCAGTTGGTAATATAACAAAATTTTGGGGATATGTAAGGTAATATAAAAAGAGTCATTAAAGTATTCAACTCTTACATTTGCTATTTCAAGAATGTTGTTTGGCTCAAAGGTTAAGCCTATTAAATTCAATTTTATATTGCTAATTTTCACTAATGGGCTCTCTATCAATTATAACAGAATGTAGAAAATTAGCTGTTCTGAAAGTTCTAAACAACATAAGAGTTATTCTTATTAAAGACAATTATAAATGGGGTAAAAAGTATTAATTTCTTAATTAATGAATCTAAGCTTATAAAAATGATAAACATTTCATAAGTTTTCAATCAAGAGGCATAGGCTTGCCCCTTCATCCTACTTCTAGCTAGATGACTGTTTTAACTACATAAGATTTAGCACATAGAAAACAAAATGAAGCTGGAAGTGGTGGCTCACATCTGTAATTCCAGTATTTGGGGTGGGCTGATACAGAGTGAATATGGAGAACTCAAGGCTAGCTTGTGTTACAGAGTAGAAAACATTACCTCCAAAAAAGGGAAGAGAAATGGGGAGGGATGGGGAAGTGGGGAGGAAGAATAGTCAGGTGAATAAAATGTCTCAACCACTACATTTCTAATGCCTTCATATATTCCTCCTAACATTCTCAAAGTCATACCAAATCTAACCTATATTTAACAAAACGATTTTTAAAGACATCATAATACTTCAATACTAAGTATTAACATTATCTTCTTTTTAAGTCACTCACCTGTTAAACCTAGAGTTTGCAGCTGGAAGAGCCGGCCAAGTTCATAAGGCAAAACCCGTAAATAATTGTCATTTAAAAGCAATTCCCTGTTTAAAAAAAAAAAAAAATTAAAGGTTTCAGTATAATTTAACATGCTTTATTAACACCTACATTTGTCAGTCTTAGCTTTCTTCTAACACATCATGAGTGATGTTTACATTCATGGCATTTCTTCACGTTAATCCCGAAATGCTGTATACTACTATTAAAGTGCTACAATTACTAAATATGTCTATGATTTACTCATTCTGTAGCACAGATTAAATTCAGAGGCATATGAACTGCACATCAATCGCGGGCTCACTCAGGTTTTTCTTTCATCCACAATGTCTAGAACATGCCAGTCAGAGTGAGAGATGTTATTAGTATCAAAAACCTGTTAGATTCTGAACCAAGCTAATTTACAGATGAATTTTATTTTGTTGTAGTTTTTTTTTTCAAACTGGGTTTTCTATGTGTAAATTTGGCTATCATGGAACTTGTTCTGTACATCAGGCTGGTCTTGAACTCACAAAAATCTGCCTGTCTCTGCCTTCCACAAACTGACACTAAATGTATGTATGTACGGCCATCACCCAGCATGAAGAAAGTAGATTAAAGGTATGCGCCAGCACCACCCAGCATGAAAAAAGTAAATTGTTAAGCAAACTTGAGAAGTAAACTACAAATTAGTAGCTAATTGCCCACGTCAACTATTATAACTAAATCATGTCAAAATACTTTAAGAAAAAAATTGAAAAATACAAAGAAATACAAAACAAGGCAGTATATTGCAGAAGCTAATGATAACTAAATAGAAAACATAAAAAGGGGCAGGCAAGATGGCTGAGTACGTAAAGACATTTGATGTCAAGCCTGACAACCTAAGCTTGATCCACAAGTTTGAGGGATAAACTCCCACAAAGTTGTCCTTTGACCTCCACATGCAAGCTGTGGGCATGTGCAAACGGACACACATGAACAAACATGTTACAAAATAAAAAGGCAAAATATGAAAAAACAATGTACTCTGGAAAACAATCATTAATATAGAATATATGTACTTAAAGCACAAACAGAAGAGACAGGAACAAACCAATTAAGAAAAATGAAGAGAACGACACAACACAAAGAAGAGCTAAGTTTGTAACTAAGATTTTAAACAGATTATGAAAAAATAATGCCTTTATTATAAAGGAAAAAACTAAGCATTCATATAATCAGTTAGGGAGTAGCAAAAGAACAAATTAACATAATAGTTAATTTTAAACAACTTAAAAAAACAATTATTACTACACTCTGGATGTAAAAACAAATACACAACAAAACCAACAAGAACAGTAACAACAATAAAACCATTACTCAATAGATGAGATAAAAAAGTAACTAATGTTTGGGAAACATTTACTAAGGTCCTAAAGTGTTTTCTCCTGTAAGAAATATCCCAAATGTAGTGGCACCTATCTGCAGTCCCCAGACTTGGGCCCAGAGCAGAAATGCTGCAAACTGAGGCCAGTTGGGGCACCACAGCAAGACCTGAACTCAAGAAGAGAAGTCTTAAAGATTCTTGAACTATAAATTCATTTTTATCAAGTTTTTAGGTTTCATTAAAGAATTGTAATATAAAATATAAACATGTATTTTCTAACAGAATTTTGTTCCAAAAAGTTTCATTTATAAGCAAATCATATTTTTCTGAAGTTTTTCTGATTAGTCTTATCAGACTTGGCTCTAAGAAAGACTTTTAACCTCCCCCTTCCTCAAATCTGTCAAAAGAAACTAGAACCTACAATGTAGCAAGAACCTACAATGCAAAGGAAAAGAAAGATTAAATTCCTATCTTTTGATCTTCACAGACATGGAAATCCCACCATAACATTCCATAACTTTCTTATTTGGTAAATTGTAATTTTATATAATGAATCATATCTTTAATGTTTCCTTACCTGAGAGACACCATGTTTCCTAGTTCTGCTGGTAAACTTCTGAGTTTATTGGATGACAGATCCAGGTAAACCAGATTATGAAGCTTGGCAATATCAGGTGGAATGCGAGCAAGATTATTGTCATTTAGGTGCAGCGCTGTCAAGTGTGTCAATGACCAAAGTGATGTACTTAAGCTCCGCACTCTACCTAAAAGGCAAAATACTAAAACATAAACTCGAGACTCAATACAAAAGTTGAATCCCAAGAACTGGTAAGTACTAGAAAAGACGGCAAATACTCACAGGTATCTTATCTTTGACATTTTAACTTTATATCTGAAGCTATGATTGCTAGAACATCTAGCCTCCTTTCATTTAACTCCATTTTCAAGTCACCCTTTCTCATGGAATGGAGGGAAGGAAGAAACAGAGCAAGAGATGGAGATAAAAGCAAAAGAAAGAGAGAGAATCTGAGAGTGACTGAGGTTGACTGAAATCTCTCCCAAAGCCAGATCTGAAGGATAAAACAAGGCTGAACTGAACTCTGGTGATAGAATAGGCATGAGCTTTCATTTTATTAAACAGTCCTAACTAACAGTCTTCACACACTCCATGAAAATTATGAGCGTAAGATGTATCTATATCCAGGACATAGATTGGTCAACAAATTTTAAATAAACAATGATTTTTAGAACCAACCTTAGATTAGCCATCAGGAAAATCATTGCATCCTCAAAGGAAACATCTTTCCCAGGTTTCTGATGTTATAGTTAGAAATTAACAACAGTAGTTTAAAATTTTACATTAAGGGAAACATATTCAAGGAAATAAGTTTCACATCAATGCCTATGAACAACTGGGCATAAAGCATGCACTAAATAAGACCTCTTTAGAGTTCAGATTTTTACCACTTATTAGCAATACAGGTCTGGACAAATCATCTAGCCTCGGGGTTTAAAAAATGAGATGTTATCTCCTCAGTTGTTCAATGTTTTGTTTTATGATGGAATCCTCTAACGTAACCCCAAATGGCCTCTAACTTGCTATCTATGTAGCTGAGAATGGATCTTGAACTTCTTAATCTTCTTGCCTCTGTGTCCCAAGTGACAGGATTACAGGCAAGTACACCATACTCAGTTTATTTGGTAGTGGGAACTGATACTAAGTCAAGGGTTTATGAATGCTAGGCAAACACTCTACCAGCTGAGACACATCCCAGGCCAAATAAAGAATAATTTATATAAAGATTATTTCATAAATTTTATAAAAGCAAAGCAATCGTCTTTAAGATTTGTTTTGCTTTTCGTTGAGTATATGTGTTTGTGTGGCTACGTGCTGCAGGTGCTTTCAGAGGCCAAAGTTGTTGGATTACCCAGGAGCTGAAGTTAGAGGCACTTGTAAGCCACCTGATGTGGGTGCTAGGAACCAAACTTGTGTCCTTTAGAAGAGGACTATGTGCTCTTAATAGCCAAGCCATCTCTCCAGACTCATAAAGTAATTAATTATATTTATCACTTTCAAAAAATATTTAGATGAGAGATGGCAATAGAATACAGAATACACAAACTCTCAAAGGGAAAAATATTATTTTTTTATATAATTAGACCCAATGTTTGTTTATTTCTATTCTACCACAAACTCTTTCCTGCTATTTATTCAAATACAAAGTATCAAGTAGGATTTTACATTTTAGTGCAAAAACAAGTATTCAATGCTGAGGCTATGAGTAAAAGAAAAAGTTGTTAATTTAGGATTTAACACACAGATCTTGGGAAGAAGTTTGCTTCTCAATGGACTGACATTTTAGGTTGATAAACTGAAGGAGGTCCCTGGGTAGCTACTGGGTAAAAGCCAACTTTTGGCTTCTTGTATGTACTGATAAGTACTTATATGGCTTGGGGTTCTTATATGTACTTTGCTTAAAATCCTTAACATTAGAGTCTCATAGTCCACGGCATATTTATCACAAGAAATAAGCCAACACTGATACAGTAATAGTAACTAAACTCAGGCTTTATTTTGAATTTACCAGCTTTTGTATCTTTTGGTTCTTTAATTCAATTCAGGTTGTTTTAATTATGTCTCTTTAACCCTTCTCTGACTTAAGGTACTTTCTGTCTTTTTGTTGTTTTTCACAATCTTGATAACTGTGAAGTGTTGGGTATTTTATACAATGTCTTTCAGTTTTAATTTGATGTTTTTCTCATTTTCAGACTGGGTTTTGTAAACAGAGGCTACTCGTTCATTTACTGGCCGCCCAGACATAAATAATCACATAAAAACTGTATTAATTACAACACTAGCCAAGGCTTAGGCATATTTCTAGCTAGTTCTTACATCTTAAATTAACCCATATCTATTAATCTGTGTATCATCTCAAGGCTGTAGCTTCCTAGTAAGGTTCCAGTCATCCCTCTTGTTCGGCAGCTACATGGCATCTCTCTGACTCTGCCTACTCTTGCTATATATCTCTGTTCGGATTTCCCACCTGGCTTTACTCTAAGTCATTTGCAGAAACAGCTTTATTCATCAACCAATAAAAGCAACACATATGCAGAAGAACATCCCACATCAGGGGTGACAATAATTTTTCAAATCATATTCTACTTCAACTAATTCTGAACATGCCCTATTCACAATTAGCAGGTATTGCTACACAGAGTTCAGGGTTCCTTCTTTGCCAGCACTGAGATAATAGAAGGATGGCAAAGATTTTAATTTGCAAAAACTTACTCTAGAAAAGCCAACACAAAATTTATTATATTATAGGACCTAATTTTACTCAGAAACTAAATTCTGAAAATCTTTAACTGCAGATAGTTGTTCTTGCTCAAGACAATCTCAAAAGAAAGGGAAAGTATCTAGAAAGATCAAAAAAACAAAAACCACTAAGTACCTCAGGATTCTTATATATTTCCAATTAGTTCATTCAGTTTAAAGACAACAAAGAGCCTATAAATATAGCAATACTCTTGCCAATTTATTGCTATTATATCTCACACAAAATGCTTCAGATTCCACTCACCCGAGATTTCTAATTCTGCCCAGTGAGATTTTTTCCCATTGGCTACCTCCTCTGCTGACATGATGGTATAAATTCTACGAGGATCTGGAGGATCATATTTTTCCTTTGGCATCCCTATTAGTCTGTGGGAGAAAATATTAATAATTATTATAGTTAGGGCTGGCAAGAGTGCCTACTGCAAAATCTTAATGATATGAGTTCAAGTCCAGAAACCCATAGTAGAAGGAGACCACTAACTTTGGAAATTTGTCATCTGACACGCCCCCCCAAAACACACACACCCACCCCCCACAGCTTTTTTAAAAGTTACGATTATTATTATTATTATTATTATTATTATTATTATAATGATTTGAGGAAATTAGTCATTTGGGGGAAAGGAGAAATCAATGTGTGTGGAGATAGTATGAGCAAATAAAAAATTAAAAATAATATAGTACAAAAAAAAAAAAGAAAACGTACTAAGCTTTCTTTTTCTCTCCTTCCCTGTTTCCTGCTTGCATATCTTAAGAATCTGGCTGCAGCCTCTGGTGAACCTCCCCATCCACAGAAGGTACAAGAAAAATCTCTCTCCTCTGTCAAGTGGGCTCTTATTCTCTTCAGATATATCCCTGTACTTCTCTGGTGCTGTGGCTGGGACTCACCTCAGAGCCTCCTCCATGCTTCTGTCCCTCGGTCCATGGCATTATAATAACTCTCTAAGAAATCTTACCATCCCTCCACTCCAGTAACCTATCTTGGTGTACTCTTTAACCAAATCACCAAGATAGTTAAATCATCTTATACTGCAACCTTCTCGCTTGAAGAAAAACACTACAGTACTAGGCTTTTGGAGAAACTCTTTTAACAGATGCCTAGGGGGGAAAATGCAAATAGACTGTGAGAAAACACTGTTGCTCCCCAATTCCCTTCTGCTGTGTCAAGCTGTACTACTTTCTAGAAAAGCTGATCTTACAACTAGTTTCCTTAATAGAACTCCAACTATTCTATGAGTTATGTAATTCTATCCCTCCATTTTAGTAATACTCAGATATCTCAAGACTAATAGCATATGATTTTCCCCTTGACACTGGCATTAGTTAAGACAATGCTCAAGACTCATTCTGTTTGTAAGAAGTAGGATCTTCTTTCCTACTGATCATAAACAAGAGTATAGCCCAGATAGTTCCACATAGCCATCCAATGACAAGGAAATCTAACCTCATAAGGCAGTCTATAAAACAGACAAAAGAAAAGGCAGATTTCTCAATAAATCACACATGCAGCACCCACAAACAGTATGCTTTCCTGACGACCGCAAGCTGAGTTTTTCTTCTGTTACTTGCCATCAACACATCCTAATTAGGTAAATACATATCTATCTGTTCTTCTGAAGCAATTACTGTCACTCCCTTTTGCTCTTAAAAGTACTAGATAAATTATAGAGCCATGCCAACTAAAACAAAAATGTGACTGACTTCATAATGACAGCACAATCACCTGATAGTGACGAAATCAATCATAATCCACTTCTAATGTGCTAAGTATGAAGCAGATGACAAAAAGTCCTGATAATAACTTTATTCAAGGCGTCCAATACAAAACTTACTGTTTTGATAGCAGACAGAAGATAAGATCCACTTCAGATCAAACAACAGCAAACGAAAATGTCACAAGAGTCTAATTAAGGATCTATATGTTATCCTTATCACAAATTACATATAGTTAGTTGATTTAATTTTTTATTTTGTCAGTAACCTGGCACACACCATTTAAGATCCCCACCACTAGACTGTATTCTCAGCTCTACAGTTGGTTCTTTGCTCATTTTTCTTTGTTCTTTCTCACATATGCCCTTAAACCAAGTATTCAAATCTGTGTCTATTTCCAAGTTAAGAATAGTATTCCAAATATAAGAGTTACTTTAGGAGGTGTAAAATTTTTGCATATCAAAAATAAAGCATAGTAGTATTCCATCCTGCACCAAGAAATCAAAGCTAGCTTTATAAGACCACAATCAAAATTTCTTGTCAGTTTTCCTTCTACTTAAAGGAGTAGAGGGCAAGCTTTCTTCATTGGTTATTTATCCCCAGTCTCCAGGTGAACTCTACAATTCTAATTTCATCATATTATGTTATTTGGAGTTACAATGTTAAAGTAGAAAAAAATCCGTCTTGTCAAGAGAACAGAATCTCTCTAGCCTAGGTGGAGACCTAACATTCCAGTTGGGCTAAGTCAATCACCTGACCACACCTACAAAGACAGGCTCAACTTAAGCCATGCTAAAAAGATAGAGATGCAATAAATTATTTTAAATGAGATACTAGACTCTCCCCAGAATTCCTGCTCCCTGCCCCTTGCAGTCACTATAAGCTACCATGAAGTTTGACCAGTTTGCCTACTTTCCTGAGGCCTGAGTTAGAAAGGTTCAATTTTTCTACTTTCTTTCCTTTCTCTTTCTTTTGGGTATGGCCCAGAATGTAAATATGCTTTCCTAATACTTTGGATTTCCTTACTCTTTTCCTAAAATTCCTCTCCTTGACACGTGGCTACTTGGTACATGTCTGACCTCCATGGTGTGACTTCTTTTCTTCCCTTCTCTGCACCTCCTGAGGATTTACAGCTTGCCCATGCTGGGATGTTTCTTTTTTTTTAAATTTATTTATTATGAATACAGTATTCTGCCTGCATGTATCCCTGCAGGCCAGAAGAGGGCAACAAGTCTCACTGCAGATGGTTGTGAGCCACCATGTGGTTGCTGGGGATTGAACTCAGGACCTCTGGAAGAGCAGGCAAAGCTCTTAACCACTGAGCCATCTCTCCAGCCCAGATGTTTTTTCTTTAAACTCTAATAAAAATGCCTTGCATTTCCCTTTAAGTTCATTCCTAAAATTTTTTTTTATTATTGACACCAAGAATCCAAGGGGCGGTCCTGATGTTCTCTGTATCATCTGGCAACCCAGTTGGAAGCCCAATTCTAGTAATAATAATAATAGTAAAAGCTATTTTCTATAAATGTTGCATAATTACTTATAAAGCACAAAGAATATAAGCATTTTTCATGGAGAAAAATTTGATTTCTACCACATTTGGCTTATTTTAAATATTTCTCACATTTTTCAGAAAATAAAAGCTTTATTTTCTATTATACATGTAAATTCTGTGGGCATCATTCCGTTCTAAGATCATATACAGTATTAAGCAAAGCAAATAGAACTAATTTAAACGCATGATACATAATCCTTACATACAGTAAGGATGGATGAAAAACGTTTCCTTAATGTTTTATCATTTTTATAAAACTTAACAAGAAGGGATTGTGATCGATGTTATTTAAATATTGTGTCAGATATTTCATAAAAAAAAAAAAAAACTTGGAGGAACTAAATAGGGTCATCTGAAAAGAGGACACCTCAGTTGAGAAAATACCTCTACACTGGTTGGTTTTGTGACCTTGACAGAAACCTAGACATATGAGGGAAGAGGAAATCTTAATAGAGAAAATGCCTCTTTAAGACTGTCCTATAAGCAAGCTTGTAGGACATTTTCTTAATGACTGATGTGGAAAGGTCCAGCCATCATGAGTGGTTCTCTCTTACGAGAGCTAATTACTATCATACAAGTGGTACAATCTGGAAAATGTACAGCAAACACAATCCTATATTACCAAGTTTTTTTCTTTAGATAACCCTAGAAATAATAACATCTCTAGATGCTCTTATAAACAAAGTCAACCATAAATTATATAGAGACCCAAAATAAGACAAACTGCAGGAGTACCTGTAAAGGAATGACATATCATACGGAACTGCAGGAGTGCCTCTTAAAGGTATGACATACACAGGACTACTTTTGGTCCAACATTTTCAAACAAAAAAGGGACCAAAAACCTGAAGCAACATAACAATTTATACAAATTCCTTTTTTCCTTCCATTTTCAGTCTTTGTCTCAGACCATACATAAAAATCAATGACTTAATACTCCACAATTGTGTATGTGTGTGTATGTGTGTGTGAGTGTGTACACAATTACCTATGGCAGGTGTGGTCTCAGCACTCAAGAGACAGGCAAGCGGATCTCTGTACTTCAAAGCTACACACAGAGTTCAGTCAAGGCAAGGCCACATAATAACACCCTGCCTTAAAACAAAACAATCTCATATATAAGCTAAGAAGGTTATACTGCACCTAAAAAAAAAAGAAACAGTATTTAAATTACTGTTTGTTTTGATTCCTAGAGAATAGTATAAAAACTGAAAGCTTGGGCTGGAGAGATGGCTCAGTGGTTAAGAGCACTGACTACTCTTCCAAAGCACCCTGGTTCAATTCCCAGCACCCACATGGCAGCTCACAACTGTAACTCCACTTCCAATAGACCCCACACCCATGACAAAACACAAATATATAATAAAAGCTTTTTAAAAATTTAAAAATTAAAAAAAATGCTGAAAGTTTAACTAATAAACCCTTTCACTTTAGTTTTCTAATATCTTAAGTTAAACCCTGAACACAAAATTAATGATATGAAAGTCTAAAAATAATCAGTAATAATTGTCCCATATTTTTGAAATGAACCAAATTATAAAATGTTCCAGTGTTAGATGAAAACAGTAATATGAAGAGTTAATAAAATTAATATTACTTTTCTGAGAACCAAAGTCTAGAATATAGGAAAGCATTATCTAAATCTGTAAGTCTCCACTAGAAAGAGTAGCGTAAAACAGAAAACTTTCAATAACCAAACTGTCCAGGATAACATTCAAAAAGCACAAAGGAAAATGTTTCATATCTGACTATGAAAAGATTCTAAAGAAAGGTCGATGCTGACTCACAATCATCCAAAACAACACTAAACAAAAGGATCAAACCTTTGGGGGAGGGAAAATGGGGCAAGATTAATTTCTCACCAAAATATCCATTCTACTCATACAAACCCCTACCAACAGGCAGTGCTTTGTGCAAAAAGAAAAAAAAAAGGAAAACTTGAAAATAGTTCCTCCTAAAATAAATGGTTAAAAGAATAAACAACTTGAGAATTTACAAAGGCTCTGAGTCAAGAATGTTCCCATGCTATGGCCCAAAGTAAAAACAAGCTGGCCACTGAAAGAGAAACCTGTATTTTATCAGAAGAAATTAATTTGTTCATTTCCTACAAATGCCCCAGAACCTTTAACTTCAATTTCTGTTTTCTTGGCTCTACAAAAGCAAAAAAGCGCACAAAATATAATGTTCTTCCAAATTTTAGACCTACAGTGCCTCCATAATTAACTCATTAAAGGTTAGAGAGGAGCAAATGTCTAGTTCTGGTATTAAAAACTACATTTTTGTTCCATTAGCTACTACAAAACAAAACAGTAACAGTATACACATTTAATATACTAGGAATAACAGGTAGTTGCAGAGTCAAAAAATGGTATTTGCTATCAATTTTTGAAACTTAATTACACACAATCCATATCCAGTATTACAACTGAAAAAATGCTCAATATGTTTTCTAGATCCATCCATTTGACTGCAAATTTCAAGATGTCATTATTTTTTCTGCTGTGTAGTACTCCATTGTGTAAATGTACCACATTTTCTTTATCCGTTCTTCGCTCGAGGGGTATTTAGGTTGTTTCCAGGTTCTGGCTATGACAAACAATGCTACTATAAACATAGTTGAGCACATGTCCTTGTGCACAATTGAGCATCTTTTGGGTATATACTCAAAAGTGGTATTGCTAGGTCTTTATTGTTGCCTAATTTTCTGAGAAATCGCCATACTGAGATTCAAAAGGGCTGTACCAGCTAACACTTCCAACAGCAATGCAGAAGTGTTCCCTTTACCCCACATCCTCTCCAGCATAAGTTGTCTTTAGTGTTTTTGATATTGGCCATTCTTACAAGTGTAAGATGGAATCTCAGAGTTGTTCTGACTTGCATTTCTCTGATGGCTAAGGATGTTGAACATTTCCTTAAGTGTCTTCCAGCTATTTTAGATTCCTCTGTCGGAAGCAGATCCAGACCAAGTGACTTCTTAATTACTAACTGAAGATTTGCTCTCTTTCCAATCAGTACTAATCCCAAATGACTTTTCTAGTTTTGAAACTGAGGATCACACTATCTTGAAACTCTTATCTTCTGAACCCAATTTTAGTAGGATAAAGAAAGACGGGGTTTATAAGTTAGAAGACATGACTAAATGCCCAGCACATGCCTAGATGGATCTGTATGTACTCTCATGTTTCATTTCACTAACATTATGAATTGCATATTAACTGCTAGTTTACAGGGAAGGAAATTGATATACAGAAAAGCTGCGAAACATCCAATACTCCACAGATGATGTTAGTAGAATTTCTTTAAGTTCTAACAGTTTACTATTCTTGCAATACCAGGTCTATACATGTACTGAATGCATAACATGTTCCAATTCTATTTACTTTTTCCAAAAACATACATAATATATTGTTCCTGGAGAGATAATACATCACATAGCAAACTGATAAGAACAGATGCTACACCTGATCTTGGCCAAAAGCCCAAGAAGCAATTAACTGGAATTTAAACATAGATTAAGTGCTGGAGATAAGCTCAGAAATAATACTTGTGTAGCCTATTATTTAACCCTTAACATGAAAAAAAACAAAACAAAAAATCCACCACTATGAAAGATAAATTAAGTCTAACTATAAAACCTAAGCTCTGACTAAGTCATGCTAAATTTAGTTCTGCATATTCCTAGAAAAACAAGCAGAAAAAGCAAGTTACAGTCTTAGTGTACAGAGAACTTTTCAGCAAGGCAAAGGTCATTATAATTATTACAGATGAGCCAGGCATGGGGACACACCTTTAATTTTAGTACTCAGGAGGCAGAAGTAGATAGACCTCTTGAGTTCAAGCCCAGTCTGGTCCACAGAAAGAGTTTCAGTCCAGTCAGGAAAACCTTGTCTTAAACATATATAAGTGGCAGTACCATGGATTCTTTTTGCTGTTTTTAGTATAACCCCTCGGTAAGAAAAACTGTATATATTCCAATAGAAATATATGGGGTCATGGGGTCATGATCAGGCAAGTCATAAAGCAATACAGAAGTATCCAAAAACGTATACATAAAAAACTCTTAGTATTTTAAAATATGTAATATATATATGACTGTTCTCAGAATAGCAATGATTAACATGAATAGGAGTTTGGAGACAGGGTGGAATGAGAGAGGGGAGGAGGGACGGGGACTTGGGGGAAAAATGTTTATCACATTCTATCCAAACAATTAAAATGAGAAGGGAAAAAACGAGCTTGGAGAAGCAAGCATTTTCTATAAAACTGGTGGATTTTTTTTTTTTCAGTGCTGTGAACAGAACTCAAGACCTCAGGCATGCTAAACCAAGCACTCTACCACAGAGCTATGCGTTTTCAGTCCCCAACCCCCATGGTAGTAAATTTTTATACATATCTAAAGAGTAATCTGGGGCTGGAGAAATGGCTCAGAGGTTAAGAGCACTGCCTGCTCTTCCAAAGGTCCTGAGTTCAATTCCCAGCAACCACATGGTGGCTCACAACCACCTGTAATGAGGTCTGGTGCCTGCAGGCATGCAAGCAGACAGAATACTGTATACTTAATAAATAAATAAATATTAAAAAAATAAAGAGTAATCTGGCAAGGTTTATCAAAATAATATAGTTTTTGATTCTGCAAATCCACCTGTAGAAATTTATCCTTTAAAAAAGCATATGGGAGCTGTGGAGGTGATGGAATTCGTGCTTGCTAAGAAAAACATGGGGGTCTGAATTCAAGATCCCAGCACCTATATCGGATCTAGAATGGAACCAAGGAAGACATCCCAACACTCTGGTCTCCACAAACATCAAGTGAGCAACCCCATACACAAGCAAACAAAACATACACAAAAGCATTCAAAGACATTATATACATTTTCACTTTGATAACCACCAAAAATCAACTCAATTATCAACTATCAGGAGATTGAATAAATTAATCAAGTATCAAAAGTGGAGCCACTAAAACTCATGACTAAGCCGGGTGGTGGTCGCGCACGCCTTTAATCCCAGCACTCGGGAGGCAGAGGCAGGCAAATCTCTGTGAGTTCGAGGCCAGCCTGGTCTACAAGAGCTAGTTCTAGGACAGGCTCCAAAGCCACAGAGAAACCCTGTCTCGAAAAATAAAAAATAAAAAAAAAAAACAACTCATGACTTAAAGAAATATAAAACATGTTCTTTACTCAAAAACTCATACAGAGAATTACCATATGACCCAGAAATTCCATTCTTAGGAATATACTCAAAAAAATTAAAACATATGCCAACAAATATATATACACTAATATTACAGCAAAATTATTCAGAATAGCCAAAAATATCCACATGCAAACAAAGGCAATTTAGCCATAAAAATGAGGACTAGGCAAGTAGATCAGTTGTACAAAGATTGCCTAATGTATACAAAGCCCTGGATTTGATCCACAGCACTGCATAAACTGGGTATAGTGATACGCATGTCTATACTGGCCAACACTTGGAAAGTAGAGGCAGAAGGACACAGAGTTCGAGATCATCCTTGGTTACATCCTACACAATATCCATGGCATCTTGGAAGCTAGCTAGTGACACAGGAGACCCTGTCTCAAAAAAAAAAAAAAAAAAAGTACTATTACATGTTACCAAAAGGCTTATTCTTTTTTTAAAAAAATATTTATTTATTTATTATGTATACAATATTCTGTCTGTGTGTATGCCTGCGGGCCAGAAGAGGGCACCAGACCCCATTACAGATGTTTGTGAGCCACCATGTGGTTGCTGGGAGTTGAACTCAGGACCTTTGGAAGAGCAGGCAATGCTCTTAACCTCTAAGCCATCTCTCCATCTCTCTCTCCCAAAAGGCTTATTCTTGAAGCATTCATTATGCTAAATGAAAGAAGCCTGACATAAAAGGTCAAGTCTATGCTTCCACTTTCACTAAATGCCTAAAACAGTCAATCCATAAAACCAAGTATGAATCCCAGCACTCAGGAGGCAGGTCAGGCAGTTATCTGTGAGTTCCAAGTCAGCCAGGACACATGATGAAAATCTGTCTCAAAACAGAACTTTTTTTTTTTTCACAACAACAGAACAACCAGAAAGTAGCTCATAGCTGCAAGCAGAAAGGGGAATTAGAGATGATGTTCGATATTAGGTTTTTTTTGTGATTGATATACTATGCATGTGATACATTTATAATAATATGGCTATACTAAAATCATTGAGATACACTTTAAAACAGGAAATTTAGCATTTTGTAATGTGGCACATGAAATTTTAGTGGTATTATAAAATTTGAAAGCATAAAATATACCTGTGGATAAAAAATTAATGTGATGTGTTTTAATAAAAAAGGCATATACAATATGATTTTACTTTATTTGTATGTAAAAATATGTGTGGCTATATAAGCCTATTGCTCAGATAACAGTTCCATATAATATACTAACAGTCTTAATTACTATGAGAAAAAAATTACCAGGAAATGATCCCATTTAGTATCATTTCAAGTTTTTCTTTTTAAAGCATATATTAGTTTCAAAACGACAAAAAGCAACAAAATCATTACCATCTGTAAAGAAAAGTAAATAACTAACATAAAAAAATAAACAAAGTTGAGAAAAATCCAGGAGACAATAAGCATATACTGTTAACCTGGGGCCCATGAATATCAGGGAATCTGTGAATCTGTATTAAGGAACTGTATCACAGATTTCAGAGACCTTGACAACCTACACAGTAGTGATAGCAGTAACTATGACCTTTGTCAAAAATAGAACTTAATATTCATGTCACAATATAGTTGTTACAAAAATCTTAGAATATTTTCACCATTTACATATAATGTAATAATATAAGAAAGTACAAATACTTTCATATCACATTTGTTTTTATTAATTTTGGTATTTCAATTAAGAGTTTTGTTTGGTTACGAATTTTTAGGGGAAGAGCTAATTTTCTTTTTCTTTTTGAGACAAGGTGTATGCCACGATATCCCTGAACTCCCCTAAATGGCCAAGGAACCTTGAACTTCTGATCCTCTTGCCTCCATCTCCAAAGTGCTGGATTACAGGTGAGGGCCACTACAGCCAATTATATGTGGTGGTAACAGAATCAACAGTAAGTGATGCTAATTTGCACTCTACACCAAATAAGATAAACACTCAGCCCAACAGGTTCCTTTTCAATCCAATTTATTTCCTTTCATTTACCTTCAATTACTATGCAAAAGAACACAGCCTTCTCCAGGCTATCAACGGTGTTCTCAGAACCCAGCAAAAGTTAACAACCTATGAAGTTTACAGGCCAGGAAGTCAATACTGAAGACACTCAGCCAAAAATTAAGAAGGGCCTAAATTACAAAAACCACTCCAGTAGAGATTGCAGCAACCTATTTCTCTAACATTTTTTTTTTTTTTTAAAGACAGGATTTCACTATATAGCCCTGGCTGGTCTGAGTAGAACTCAGTATACTGGTAAGACTGGGTTCAAACTTAGAGATCTAGATGTTCTGCTTCTCAAATGCTAACAGTAAGACTTGTGCCACCACTAACACAAAATTCATTATTCCCTTCCCTGAAACGACTTTTCGGCATATTCTCACTTACTCTGAGATCTCTCCTTCATATAAAATAACCAATGTGCCTTGAAAGCTTTCTTTTTTCATCCCAACATAAATCTATTTTATTAGTTCCTTGAGAATTTCATTCAATGTTTTGATTATATCTACAACACCACTTTAAACCTATTTCTTGATTTATATTTTAATTCTAAATCTTAAAAGAAACTTATTCTCATTCCAACTGATGCCTCTTGTCTACCAGATTAATCTAAAATTTTCATTTACTGAAAATTTCATCCATGAGCTGTGTACATACATCATTTCTACTTTTTCTCCACCACACACACACACACACACACACACCCTACTAAGTCCATCATTTTACGTTACTTGATTAATCAACATGTGTTTGGGACTGAATATCGAAACTGGATATCAAAGGACTTGTCACTGGATAAAGCTCCCTCTCCCTCTCCCTAAAGCTCTTCATGCAGATGTGGATCTTGTGAGATTAACCCATTTACACTGGCATGTTGAATGGTGTTGTCATTATGCAGGTCTTGTTAAGGCAACCATGTTGTTGAGATTTCATGGTTCAGCTTCCCTGTCCTGTCTTTGCAGCAGGCAATCTGGTTTTCTGGCTCTTATACTCTTCCTGACCCCTCTTCATAGGGGTTTCATTGCAGATGTGCCCAATGGGGTTGAGCACTTCACAGTCACTTATTTTTTGCATTTTGATCAGCTGTGGTTTTCTGTAGTGTCCTCCATGTGCTGCAAAAATAAGCTTCTTCATTGAAGGATGAAAGCTATACCACCTTTCAGGCTGGACTGGTACTCAGGTTGCTCAACTCAAGCTAGGCCTTCTTCAAATGGTCAGGTTAATATTCTTAAACATAAATCCCAGTAATCAGGTGTTCACCTGTGTGTAAGACCCAGATTCCATCCCTAGCACAGTTTGAAAAAGAATGAGTAAACTTTAAACTTTTATCAACATGCTCAAATCATCCAATGGTTCCCGAAGTCTTTAATAGTATAGGTAAGTAAGAGATTTCAGAGTTATAGAGTATCTACCAGTAAAAATAAGTGTCTGGTTAATTAATGAATGCTTCTAAAATAAAGCCACATTGTAACTTTCAAATTAAATATTAGTAAAAAACCTCAACATAGGCATTTTAAAAATACTTGCTGCTCTAAAATTAAAATCTGTGTCAATGACCAAAGACAAAACTAACATCCCTTATGTAGGAACAGATCCTACTTAAAATCATGCTTTAATCTGCCCCATTAACTTCATGTTCCTATTATTCAAGTTAACCAGAAGTTAAGTTGCCTTTCCAAAAACTTAACATCTGCAAATATATATTTTTTGATGTACTTTCCACTGCTTACAAGGACACTTATGTATTTAATACACATTTCCTAAGTTCTTACTATATACAAAGCATTACATATTTCTTATTATGTTTCGAACACTTAAGTCACAAAGATGAAGTATACATCATCTTTATGTTTCAAAATGACATAGTCTAGAAGCAAAGCCAAGACATAAACCAAGTAATTTTAAGACCCTGTGGCAAATTTTATCCAAGAGGAACACACAGGATGCTAAAGGCACACAAGGAAAGTCATAAAGCAAAGCCTGAAAGTGTCAGATAAGGTTTCCCAGATTAAGCAGCACCTGAGGTGAATTATTGAAGCAGTCAGTGGGGTCATAAAGTATAAGGTACTGCAGGCACATTTCAAGCACGGAGCAGACTGTACGTCACTCACTATGCTAAGCTAGGGAATATGTGAGAAGAACGAGGAATAAATAATAAAACTGGAGAGGTACTCAAAGAAAAGATCTTGTTGGGCCTTCCTTATAATGGTATGAAATGTGCTCTGTATTCTAGGAGACTAGGCAACAGAAAAACATCCTGGAAAACACACAGGTTAGGAATTTCAACAACCTAATTGTCAATCCTCCACTTAATATATAGATCGTCATGAAATCCGTTAAATTTTAGCATTCTCATTAAAATATACAGTAGGGATTAATAATATCAATCTCACCAATACTATAAAGAAAAATGATATTTCATTTAAATCTAACATAGAGACAGTAAATGCTCACACCCTGACTTGATAGTAGTTACTAATTTTTATTTATTTTTTGCTTTTTGTTTTTTGAGACAGGGTTTCTCTGGGTATCCCTTGCTGTCCTGGAACTAGCTGTATAGGTCCCACTGCCCTCAAACTCAGAGATTCACCGGCCTCTGCTTCTTGAGTGCTGAGGATAAAGGAATGCACCACCACCACCCAGTTAAATTTTTATATCTTTAATAACTAAAAAAAAAAAATTAGCTGGATATGATGGCTCACATCTGCAATTCTAATACTAGATAGATTGAGATAAGAGGAGTGTCTTGAGTTATAGAATAGCTTGAGCTGTAAAGTAAAATCCTGCCTCAGATGAAAGAACTAAAATTACAACAATAGTAATAGCAGAATATGTAATAAAGATCTTATGTGACCCTCAAAATCAAAATATTTACAACTTTACTGAAAGTCTACTAACTCAATCTAGCACACAATGTATAACCAGAAAGTATTAAAATATTAACTATTATTATAACTGAAACATTTTAAGTATGAAATAGAAGGTGCAATAAAATTTACAAAAATCTGATGATAACTAATACAAAGGAACAAAAGGAATGTAAGAAAATGATAAGGATGTTGCTGTAACCTATTTCCTTGCCTTCCTTTCATTTCATCATAAAGGGGAAAAAAAGGACTTCTACCTCTGCTTACTCATCCCTGTAAGTTAAAACATATTATGTACTGTTCATAACAGCACTGAATGTTACCGTCAGTTAGCATATTCACTTGTTTGCTATAACCAGACTTAAATGCCCTATGCATGGAATAATAGGCACTCTGGAGTCAAACAGGACTCAATGTAACCAGGAATGTTAAGTAACTTGCATGTTTACTAATAATAATAAGCTGCAACAGCTAGATATATTGAAGTTATCAGATCTGTTAGATATCATTCTAAACACTTTATGAGAATTAGATCATTTAATCAGTATTTAACTCTGAGATAAGTGCTATTACTATCTTCTTATTACAGATGAAGAAACTGAAACATGGAGAAATTAAATGAATTTCTGGTAGCTACAATATGGAAGGTTCATGGCTCAAATTCTTAAGAATCATACTGTCTATATCACAGTATTTTAAGAAAGATTAGATTACATGTGCAGAGCCTGTGGGAGTGAATTTTCTTAGTCCTTGGTATTCAGTAATCTAAAAAATATTAGTTCCATCCCACAGTAAAGACTTGATCCAAAAGGGAGGGAGGGAACGAAAAGCAGGCTGACTATTTTAACTCAGTGAATGATAGGACACAGAGATAGTATGCTTAGCACCCTAGGTTCAACTTCAACATTACATATTCTTACTACACACAAAACATTGTACTTTAAATGTCTTCATTTCCTAGGCCCCTAAATTCAACAGCTTATAGCCATTTAAAAATTAATAAATACGTAATAATTGGTTAGGCATGGGTTTGTGGTTCCTTTTAAAATTATTTCCTTTATAAACAGGGTCTTGCTATATAGCAGAACCCTGTCTTGAACTTACTACTCTCCTGCCATAGTCCTCCAACTGCTGAGATTTTAGGTGTGTCCCCATGCCCAGTATGGCTGTATGAATGTATCTGAATGATTCCCAATTGGTGGACTGGGAAGGACTAGAAGGTGTGGCCTTGTTGGAAGAGGTGTGTCACTGGAAGGTGGGCTCTGAGGTCTCACACCATTCCCAGTTAGTGTTCTCTCTCCAACTTGCTGCTTGGCTACTGCTAGGGGGCCATACCTGCTTGCCTGATATCATGCTCACTGCCATGAGGGTTCAAAGGCTCATCCTTGATAAATATAAGCAAGTGCCCGATAAATTTTTTTTTTTTTTTTTTGCCTTGATCATGGCATCTCTTCACAGTAATCGAATAGTAAACTAAGACACCAGCTAAATAACACTTGTCCTGATTCAGAGTTTTCAAACCCGGAACAATTTTGCACTGTTACGTTACTCTTATGTTATTCTTATGATGTGAATCTAGAATGTTCTCTGCAAACTCTGGATTAAAGGTTTGGTTAGCAATTAATGGGCTCCAGTTTTCAAGATGTAAAACATTAGAAATATTTACCATAAAGAAACTAACTGAACCACTCAAAATTCCTCCTCAGAGGGGAGTAAGACAGAGAGTAAGGGAGAAGAGCAGGCAGGAAGAGGAGGGAAGGAAGGAATAAAAGAGAGGAAAGGAGTGAGGAGGGGAGAAACGGGGAAAGGCCAAGTGAATGAGATCCATAACCAAGGTAAAGGAATACTAAGAGATACATAGTCAAGTTCTTGGGGAAGAAGTAAGCAAATGAGTCAGGGTTTTACACTGTAAGATTCCTAGGCAATGAAAGAATACACTATGACTCAATTAAAATTGAAGTCATCCAGAGATAATATCTATTTCATGTACTAGAAGTCCAGTGTCAGTGCAGTTAGTAAAGCAAAGATGTAGTTATTTTCATTGTGAAGCATAGAACATAGATTAATAATTACATTTTTGTTGTTTACTTTGATGTCTTTGTTGTTATTTCCGGATTAAGACTCACATATATTATTTTAACAACTTTAAAATTACTAAATAGCAAAAGGAAACAGAATATGGCATGGTTCACCTAAATGACATTTCTTTGAAGTAAAAAAAATAGTAAAAGAAATTTAGAAAGAGAAAAAAGTTTTCTGTAAAATTAAACCCCAGAAACTGAAATTCAGAATTCTGGCTCACAGTTAAACCAATTGATTTCAAAATATAGGAAACAAATCAAACAACCAGAACCCAGTAAACCACAATTACTACCAGTTATTTCACAGTAAAAGACATGCCTACCAAACGCAACTAAATTTGTAAGTTCTCATGAAATTGCAAACCTTTAAACAGTTGGTCAAGTCCATTTGCCACTTAAGCCTTTCCCATCAGAGTTGTGTCCCTGTCTCCTTGTGGCTCCTCATTCCCTTTCCTCTCCTTTCCTACCCTTTTCCCCTCAAATTTTACTTTGAAGATGGAAAGGATTTCCTTAAGTATTATAATTCAACTTTTAGATATAATTTTACAAGTATGCGTGTTGCACATACTCTACTCAGTCTTAATAAAAACCCAGAACAGAGTCAGACATCAGGGAGTGAAAGCTGGGAGATCAGAGAAGCAGAGCAGTCAGCCACTAGAGAGACCTTTTTCCTCTACCAGAGCCTCAGAAAGAAAGGGCGATCCTGTCCCTGAGTCCTCAGACTGCATCTGAGCTCCTGTCTTCTCCCACCTTATATTTCTCTCTCTGCCCAGGCCTATCACTCCACCTCCCTAGTGCTGGGATTAAAGGCGTGTGATCCCAAGTGCTGGGATCATCTTTGTGTGAGCTGTTTCTCAGATTCAATCTCATGTAGCCCAGGGTGAACTTGATTGCACAGAGCCCTGTCTGCCTCTGTCCCCCGAGTGCTGGAATTAAAAGTGTGTGCCACCAAGCCTTGACTCTTTGGCTAACTAGTGGCTTAGCTCTCAACTCCGGTTTTCAGGCAAACTTTATTTGTTAGAACAGAAACAAAATATCACTACATATATACTATCATCTAAACTAATACCCTGAAGCCCTCTGTAGCAAGAATAAACTTACTTCCCATCCAGGGTTTTCACATTCACTGTATTTAAATAATGCTCTATAACAAATTCTTGCCAATGAAATTTGGGGAAACGTCCCTTTCAGTTCTTAAGAAATAGTCTGTGAGCAATAAACAGAATCCAAGATCCTAGGAATGGAGGAGTCACAAAACATAAGGTGCACTAAAGTAGGTTACAAGACAACAACCATGCTAACCAGGACATTCAAACTTCTGCATGTTAAAGCACTAAAATTTTGTGGTAAAGTTATTGCCATAATCGGCATTAGCAGTACAGACAGAAATTTCTAAATATTTTAATCCCTCTTAATTAAAGGTGTTTATAATGAATATTCTGGAAAAGTTGTTTTAAATTCCTTTAGACCACCTTTCAAAATCTAATAATATTCCACCTTGATTTTGTTGTAATTTCTTTAGTTTAAACAAAAAGGATGAATATTTCCAGTTAAAAATAAACTATCCACTTTCTTGGTTCTTTTGTTTGTTTGGAGTAGGGGGCTTTTTTGGTTTTGGGAGAGGGGTAGTTTGGTTTGTCAGCCTGAACTGACCTGAACTACAGGATTCTGCCTCTGCCTCACAAGGGGTGGGATTATAGGCACGTACCTATAATCAAAGCAGACTGAAGAGGATGTGAGGATAGAGGAATCCCTACTCACTGCTGGTGGGAGTGTAAACTAGTACAGCCAGTACAGAAATTACCTCAAAAAAATTAAAAACAGGGCAGTCATATGATCCAGCTGTTATCACTCCTAATATATATACTCAAGACTCTATATCCTGACAGTAATAAAGATTCACATTCATATTTATTGATGCTATATTCATGACAGCAAGGAAATGCAATCAGCCTAGATACCCATAATGAAAATGTGGTATACAGACACAATAAAATTCTACTCGGCTGTAAAGAATAATTTTCAAGAAAATGGGTGGCCTGGAAAACATATTAAGCCAACTGATCCAAATACAGAAAGACAAAACCAACATTCTCTCTTCATATGCAGATTCTAGCTTGTACATACATATGTATACAAGTAGGAATAAAGTTGGATATTTATATTCCCACTTATACTAGAATGGACTCCAAGAAAGAGTAGAGACTCTGAGGAGGGAGACGAAGCATGAAAGAACATACATGACATGAAATCAGACAGGGGTGCAGGAGTAAAACAAAGGGTTAAAGGGCTGGAGTGATAGGAGGGAAATCAAAACAAATTTCTTTGAAAATGTAACAGTGATACTTAACACCTTGTATGTTCAGTTTTATGTAAATCAAAGTATATTTTGCCTTCTAATAAAAGCTAACCCTATAAACACATATATAATATATATACACACACATATAATTTTCACTGGTTATATATCAAAACTTTCACTGAATACTTTGGAATTTTAGAAAACCTCACTGTATATGTACAAAATTTAGAAAATATATTAAGATCATTGTTGTTAAAACAAAGATAAAATCTAACTAGAGGCACTGATGTTTCAAAGAACCATTTTTTATTTTTAATTATAAGTGTGTGTGTCTATAAATAGTTATGTGGAAGCCAGAAGAGTGTCAGATCCCATAGAGCTGGCATTACAGGCAGTTATCAGCTGTCCAACATGGGCGCTGGGAGTACAACTCTGGCCCCTCTGTGTAGCACTATGCTCTCTGAATCGCTCAGCCGCCTCTCTAACCTCAAAATTAGTATTTTTCAAGAGACATGACCTTAACTCTCAATGAAATTATTCTCATATTCTCACTGTTCTGTCTTCACCCCCATCCCTAAAAGGAAAGGTGGGACCTTAGATTAGAACCAAGTGAAATGGCAACTGCCTATAACTGCATAAGGAGGCTGAGGCAGGAGGAGGATGAGTCTGAGGAAGCTTACATCACAGGGCAAGCCCCTCAAAAATTTTTTTAAAAAGCAAGTAATTTTAAAACTTGTGGGGCTGGAGAGATGGCTCAGCGGTTAAGAGCACTGCCTGCTCTTCCAAAGGTCCTGAGTTCAATTCCCAGCAACCACATGGTGGCTCACAACCATCTGTAATGAGATCTGGTGTCCTCTTCTGGCCTGCAGGCATACATGCAGACAGAATACTGAGAATACTGTATACATAACAAATAAACAAATCTTTAAAAAAAAAAAAACTTGTGATTCTTTTAATCTTTCCTGGTTTTACTTTATACTCCTCACTATTACAGTTTTCCAAAAACATAAATCAAAATTAAATTTAAAAAAACTTAAAATTCAATGATTAACACATTTATCACTCTATACAAAATAATGTGAAATAGCAAATTATCATAAGATGGTAGAAAAGCTTTGCTGACACTCAGAAAGGGACTCCTAAAGGTTTTATTTACCAGAATCAATAACATGAACTGGAAGAACACTTTTATGACACAATTCTCGTTCTCTGATCCATTTTAACGTTTGATTGCATTCAGACTTGTACAGAACTTAGAATCCTCCCCCAGGGGATATGTTACAAAAATTCTTAAGTAATGAAACTAAGAGACTATTCAAAAATATAAAGCACATCAAATATTGCTATTTACTATAAACTCACATGTAAAGCTCCAATGAAAACTTTATTTCTAGAAAAAGTATATCTCATTATGCTCACAAACACTTTCTCTATCTCGAAGGCCCCCCCCCAAAAAAAAAAAAAAAAAAAAAAAAAAAAAAAAAAAAACAAAAAACAAAAACACTTCCTTTGCCCTTCAGTGTTGAAAACCAAACCCAGGGCTTCACACATGCAAGGTAAGTTGTACACAAAGCTACATCCCTAGCTGTATTTTCTTGGTCCCTAAGTCAGTTAAGCAATCGTTCTAGGTAATTAATGAGTATTTGTACTTAAAAATGCGTTTCAACACTTAAAATCAGAGTTTTTGCAGGCAGTACAAAAATAAAGCATCCACTACGTGCCAAGCATGTTTTCTCATCCTAGTCTTACCTTACTGAAAAGAAAAAAAAAAAACCCTCTAGATATTCTAATGAGAAAGAGAATACGAGAACAAATACGAATTTCATGGCCGTGGTTCTAATAGGTCTGTAAAAGTTAAAGAGCTTTTCCATTGAACTGCACACATCAGGCTGTTCTTCAAGTGCTGGTAATAGAAAACAGCTTTAACTCCTCCTCACCCCACCCCCAGCTTCCCAGCGAACAACATACTGTTTCTTTGTGAGACCAGGTTCAGAAAGAGCAGTCTCTGGCCATCACACTGACCACAGCCTAAAAGCATCCAATCCGTCCTGGGACTGCACCCACAGGCAAGGTCTAACTGTGTGGGCTAAGTAAGCACCCCTGTGAAGACAGTGAGGCAAACGGGCAAGGCAATCAGAGGCCGTTTATAAATAGTCCTGCGAAGCACTCCGTCCATCAGCAGGTTTACCTTTAGGTCCGTTTTCTGATTTGGTCCTTCTAAAATAGCTTTCCAGGAGCACCCCGTGAAGCCGCTTGGTCTAGGTCGGGGAGACTTGAGGAAAGCATGCTTGGTTGTCCAGGGAGGGCTATGCTGAGACCCGAGAGGATGAGGTAGCATCTCAGGGCGCTGGGCTGGGCTGCCCCTGCGTACACGCAGCTCAGCTAAACTCCTGAGCACAATCCCCCTTAAACAGCCTAAGCTAAATGAGCTGGCCCGGCGAAGGTGACAGCTCGGGGAACTTCCTCTTCCTCGGCGACCTCCTCGGCTCCATGTGTCCACGCCTTTCCCTCCAGGAGGCAGGGCAGGAGCAATTTCAATTTCCCCAGATCGAGCCGACCCCACCAGCAGCACAGGCCACGAAGGCCAGTTTCCCTTCCTGCCCCCGCCTTTCCTGGGTGATTCTCTCCCTTAGCGTTGGGGGGAAAAATCTGGCCAACGCTAAAGTAATCAACAACAACAACAAAGACGTCTTGACTCGGGCTCGCCCCGCACGCAGCCTTCGGGGAAGGGCGGAGAGGGGGGCTCCGAGGAGCACGTCTTCCGAGAAGGACTGTTTGGATTCACTTTCCCTCGGGGTCCCCCCGCCAGCCGGGGAAAGGCCTGCAGTTTGAACGCCCCAATCTGCCTCCGTCTCCCCTCGGGAGCCGTGGGGGACGGCCCAGGCGACCGCCACCCGCGTGTCCCGCCCCCGACCCTCACCTGGCCAGGCTTGGGCCGCGCCCAGGGCCCGCGCGAGCACGGCGTCCCGGGAGCGTCTGGGGAGGCCGGCGGGCGGGAGGCCGGCGGGCGGGCGGGCGCGAAGACGGTTAGGCCGCGCTGCAGGCCGGCGCGCTTCCTGCCGCGGCCCCAGCCTCGGGCAGCGCGGCCCGAGCCCCCGCCGCCCGCCGCGGGGGCCGCGCTCCCTCCCGCGTCCGCTGCCCTCCGCGGAGCCCCGCCGAGCGCTTCTCACCTGCGAGGCTCCCGAGCTCCGGGCCTCGAAGCGGGAGGACCACGCCGCTCAGGGGTCCCCCGCCGCCCGCCGGCCCCTTCCCCACACGCACACGGCCGGGAACCCGCGCCCCCTGAGGCGACGCGGGCCGGCTCCCGCCGCCCGCCACCACACTCACACGCACACACACACACGCGCGCACACACGCACACCCACTCGCCGCGGGGCCGCCTCCCGCCCGCCAAAGTCCCAACTCACACACCCACACACGTACGTCCCTCGCCCACCTCACTTCCCCTCGCTCCACTCCCGGTCCTACTCCGGAGCGCGGAAAACACTCTACCTCATTCTCCTCCGCGGGCCCAGGACGAGCAACAGCAGCCATTTCCCCGCGGCAGGGGAAACACCACACACGCGCGCACACACAAACACGCGCGCGCGCACCAGGCCCCCACAGATGCTCCCCTCCACACCTCAGACGCAAACACAAACACCCACGCCCGCCCGCTCGCCCCAAGGGCCCGCGGCTGCGGGAGGCCGGGCCCCGGAAGGCGAACGCGCCGAGCTGGCCGCCCAGGCCCGCGCCCCCCTCCTCACCTGCATTCAGCGCGCCAGGGTCCGGGCGGCGACGGCGACGGCGGCGGCGGGGCGACTGCTGGGGCTGCGGCGGCGGGGGAGGCGGCGGCGGCGGTGGCGGCGGGGCTGAGGGCAGTAAAGACATGCAGGCAGCCCGCCGGGGGGAGAGGCACCGGCCGGAGGGGACGCGGGGCGGGCGGGCCGGGCCGGGCCGCCTGAGGAACCACCGAGGCGGCGGAGGGAGGCCGAGGGGAGCGGAGACCAGACGGATCGGGACGGGGACGGGGTGAGGGGAGACGCGGGCCCGGCCGCGCCGCGCAGGAGAGGGCCCCGCCGGGCGCCGGAGACGCGGCGAGCCGCAGCTGCGAGAGCCTCACGGAGCCCGGCCTTGGCCTTGGCCTTCTCCTGTGCTGAGGCGGCCGCCGCTGCGGGAGTTGCTACCGCCGAGCCGGGTCTGCTTGCCGAGGCCGGGCCGAGCCGAGAGAGAGAGAGAGAAAGATAGAAGAGAGACGCGAGCGTTCGGTGCCTTCGCTCTAATTCACACACGCTCACACCCCCGAGGGCCGGGGGAGAGGAGTCCGGGCGCTACCGCTTTGGAGATTAATAACAAGGTGCAGAGAGTGCGAGGAGGAGGAGGTTGATTGACGTGGAGGGGCTGGCGGGAGTCAGTCACTCCCCAGCGCCGAGGGGTGGGGTGACGGCGGGAAGGGGCGGAGCTCCGGCGCCGCGCCGCGGGAGGTGCGCGTGCGCGCGGGGCGGCCGAGCCGCTGGCTGGCTTCCTTCCTCGCCCCCGCCGGTGGTGTTTTGGGAAAAAAAAATTCTCCCTGATTAGATTGAGCTGAGGAGACTTGTAGGATTATCAGGACCTCGGTGCTGACGGGTATGCGGGAAGACACGCGGGGACCTGCGTGGACTCCGCACTGATTTCCCCCCCCCACGCTCGTCCCACGCAGGCCCACTGCAGAGCCCAGGGCGTTCTAGCTGGTTAAGGAGATGGCAGGTGAGGCGAAGTGACCCAAGGAAATGTTCTCTCACGTCCTCAGTGGGCTTCTTTCCTTCTTTTCCTTCTTAACAGGTAGCGTGTCTAAGTTACGTGGCGGGAGGTGACGCTCTGCGATAACCCCGTCCTATTTTTAAAGCCTCCCTTCTCGCGATAAAATTGTATTTGGCAGTTTGCGGCAGTTACGGCATGAAAACATTTAAGGGTAAACTAGAAATATTATTGGTTGCCGCGTGAATGGAGCTTGCTATTTTAAGTTCGGAGGGATGTGTTTTGCCACTTGAAGGTTTTTCCACCAACAGACCGAGAAGCCAGTTGCATTTGCTCTTCACGACAGAACGCCGCCTTGGATTTGCACTTTCCGTCCCTGCCGGTGCGTGGCTCTGTGCTGGGTATTTTGCCGAGGATGGTCCAGAGGTGTTTACACCGTACAACACATTTTATCCTCGAGAAATACGTTCTGTTTAGCCCACTAAGGCAACCGTGTGTGGTTGCAGCTTATATCAGGCCCTGTTGCTGAGTGTTTAAAGCCTTTATCGCTTGCGAGGGGAGAAAAGGGATGTGATTAAAATGCAAATCATTTATGAAAAACTGAACTGCCCTTTTCATCTTGTCACCAGGAAGTGTGGATGACTGAAAAAGCCCCTCTGGGCCAAAAAGACCTACAAGCTACCTGTTGTTTTTCCATCCTTGTTCAGTTTCTCCTTCCCTGGCTAGCAACAGCCCCCACCCCCAAACACATACACACTTTTTGTAAAAGGTGTTAAAATGGTCTTAAATTCTGCAAGAAGTCTATTCAGTCCCAACTATTTTAGTTGAGGCTGACAAAAATACTAACAATAATTACTAATCTTTAGCTCTGTAAACAGCACAGTCAAACAAGTGACCTCAGGAGGCCAGGGCAGTCAGTAAACCTGCCTTTGCTATACCTTATTTGCCATCAAATTTCTTGACACATACCCGCAAAGTAGAACTACTATCAAGTGTTGAAAAAGGTAAATAAATCCTTCAAAATTTAAGTCAGATAAATGTGATACTTACTTGTCTCGCCCGTCTTCAAACGACTCTAGATGGATTTCTAGCTCATACACAATAAGCAAACATACATGCCAGGCGTGGTATGTTCTCTCCTAGCCCTGGAGAGACAAACATGTATAGTACCTCACAGTCCTTGCAGGGGAAGCTGACACATAAACAGGAAGTTCTCAGAGAACGAGCCAAAAATGAAAGGTGACACAAATTATTGAACAATGCCTAGAAGGACAGATTGAAAGCACTGACTTTTTACCTCAGCAGTCTGATACTACCCATCACCATCGGCTGCTGTAGGAGAAATAGTACAGGGAGGAGAGAGGGGGCCATTGTGGATTTTTAAAAAGCACTAATAAATCTTGAGGCCCAGATTTACATAGGTAAATGATCGTTGCTGGTGTCTCAATTTAAGTAGTAAATGTTTCACAGCATTGGGGGCGAGGGGATTAATTAGAACATTTAGAATTTAGAGTGTAAATGGTAAAGGTTTTTTATCAAAAGCTCCATTGGAGGTGGGGGCTGGAGAGATGATTCAGTGGTTAAGAGCACGGATGCTCGTCCAGAGGACCTGTTTGATACCCAGCACCTATGTGGAGGCTCACAACCATCTGTGACCCCTGTTCTGGGGGATCTGATGTTCTCTTCAGACTCCCTTAGGCACCAGACACACAGACATACATTTAAGCAAAACAAGTACATGAACGTCAATAATAATTTTTAAAACCTCAGTTGAATCCAGTCACGTTCAGATAATCTTTACTCACAGAGGTATTTTCTGTAAGATAGCAAGTATATTGACTCTCTACAAACAAAAGTAAAGGACTAATTTGCCTCCAGCATCCTTTCTTTCCAGCTTTTTTTTTTTTTTTTTTTTTTTTTTGGTCGGTTTTTTGAGACAGGGTTTTTCTGTGTTAACAGTCCTTCCTGTCCTGGAACTCGCTTTGTAGATAAGGCTGGCCTCAAACTCACTGAGATCTGCTTCCTCTGGCTCACGAGTACATTAAAGGCGAACACCACCACCCCAGCATCGCTAACAAGTGCTTAATTACTGAGGACTAGTGAGCTACAATCCCTAGCTCTAGATGTTAGAGGAGAGGCAATCTCCCTGCACTCTCTAGGATATCCTTCAACTATCCTCTTCCCTCCTGAGTGCTAGCATTACAGCTTTCTACCACCATACTGGTTTCGCTGACCATTTTTTAAAAATCATTTTTATAGAACAGAGGTGGTGGTGCATGCTTATGAACTCAGAACTCAGGAGGCAGAGGCAGGAGGATTGCTGCAAGTTCAAGGCAAAGGGCCAGCAGCCTGGTCAACATTCTTGGCCTGCTGTGACTACAGAGTGGGATCCTGTCTCAATAAAGAAAACTTGCTGGGTGTTTTTCATGTTTGTCAGGTTTTACCTTTTTTAAAAAAATTATAAATTAGAATAAAATAGAAAAACCTCTGCCTTGGCAATTGGGAATGGAGCTGTAATAAACACAGGAGTACAGATCTGTCTTTGGCATACTGAGTTTGTTGATGTTATCTCATTTGTTTCTAATTTGTATTTCCTTGATGACTACTCATAGTGATGGGTAAACCAATTTTCTAGAATTCATCAGTACACAATGTATACATTTAAAGAAATGTATTCTGTAAATAAATACAATTATGTGTCAATGAAAATTTTCCTTTTAGAGAGCTTTTGGAGCTAGAGATGTGGCTCAGTCATTAAGAGCCCTGTCTGTACTTGTCCCTACAATCCATATCCTGTAACTCAGGCTCCAGGAGATCCAACACCCTTTTCTGGCTTCCAAGGTCGAGTGCGCATAGGCGCGCATGCACGCTCACACACAATTAAATCTTAAAAACAAAAGAAAAGGTAAAAGGCTAGTTTATCCAATTTAAGTTTCTTAAGAAAAATTTTTAGGCCAAATTGCCTTAATAGAAATTTTGTTTAATGATTGCAGAATTAGTTCATTCTTTCTCAGTGAAGAAAGTACTTGTTCTGTGATTTGTTCCACATTAGCATTTGAAACATTTTATCTGAATAAATCTTCTCATCCATGTTTTCATTGGTATCCTATTGCTATCAAATTCTGTCCCGCAACTTACTCAAAAGGAAAGATTTCATGTTTTTTTTTAAACAAAATTACTACTGTTTGACTAATTTTATTTTATTGGTTTTATTACTTATGTTTATAGGAACAAGTTCATAACTTTTAAGAAAATTCACATTTAGATGTATTTAAGATGTAATTAGTAAAATAGGGCTGGAGAGGTGATTTGGTGGCCAAGAGTGCTTGCTGCTTTTCAAGCGGACCTGCGTTCTGGTCCCAGCATCTATGCTGGGCTCTAACTCTGGCTCCGGGGCATCCAAGGCCACATTTTCTGGCCTCCAAGGGCACCTGCACACACACTGTAAACATACACAGAGATAAACACAAATACATAAATGAATAAAAATAAATATTAAAAATGTTGGTAAGGTAGTTAAATGTATTTTTACTCAATTTGTATGGATACAGAGTAACTTTAACTTGGTCTGAACTGTAGTCATGGATATATCACTTTGTCACACTCACTTGGCCCTAGTTTTGATTCCCAGAACCATAAATAAATAAGTAAATGGCTTTAACTCTGAAATAAGTATTGTGTTTGATGATAGTCCAGTCAGTAAAGTGCTCGCCTTGCAAGAGAGAGGACTCAAATTTGATCCTCCAGAACCTACCCAAAAAGTGGGGGGTCTGGGTATGGTGGCATACTTGGTGAGTTCCAAGCCAGTAAAATACTCTGACTCCAAAATATAAACACAAAACAAGCAAAAGAGAAGGAAACACAGCAGTTAGAACTTCAGGAGCAACAGCTGAAGCTGTCTTATGGCCTCCACCCATGAGCTTGTGCACACCTATATATGAACATATCATACAAAATGCACGCAAATGTGGTCTGTTTTTTTTTACTTTGCAGACCTCCTCACAGGACTTCCAAACTGTATTTTAGTGAAGTGGCAATGTCTCCCTGAAGTGCCTTTTCTACGCTCTTGTCACCTACATCACTCTCTCTCCTCCGCTCTTAATCTATTTTTTATGTTTCTTTTTGGTGTTTTTATTTTGGGTTTGATATTTGTTCACGTGTGTTCATTCCTTGCATGTACTGATGTGTACACTTCTGTGGTACGTGCATTTGGAAGCCCAAGGGCTTCTTCAACCTTAGGTGTCATTTCTCAATGGCTGTGTACCTAATTGGTTTGTTTGGTGATTTTGGAGGGTTTGGTTTCTAGGATATTTTTATCATTGGTTGGTTGGTTGGGTTGGGTTTTTTGACCTGGAGCTCACCAAGTAGGCTAAGATAACAGTCTAGCAAGCCCTAATCATACACCTGTCTCTCCTTTCCTGGTGCTCTGGGATTACAAAAATGCAAGACCACACCTGACTTATTTTTTTCATTTATTGAAAATGTTTTTTTTAATATAACATGCCTGGTTATGGTTTTCCCTTTTTCCACTCCTCCCACTTCCTCCCCAATACCTGACATTTTTAATGTGGGTTCTGGGGGTTGTTGTTTGGAAATAGAAGTTAGTGTGGCTCAAGTTGGCTTTGTATTTGCTATGCAGTGAGGATGACCTTGAACTCCCAATCATTCTGCTTCCAAGTGCTTTGATTATAGGACTGGGCCTCCATGCCTGGTTTTGTGGGTTCCTAAGGATCAAACGAAGGACTTTGTGTGTGCTAAGCAAACATTTTACCAACTGAGTTATAGCCCAAGCCCCTGGGGTTTGTTGTGTTGTTTGCTGGTTTGCTTTTGAGCCAAGATCTCACATTATAGTGAATGATGGCCTGCTGTATAGCCAGACGACCTTGGAAGTTGTGGCAATCCTACATCATCCTCCCAAGGGCTCAGATTACAGGCATGCACCACTATGATGAACTGTTTCTTATTTTTCTTGAAGGTATCAACTGCCGTTGGTGTGTACATCCAAGGGTGGTGACTTAGTGTTTCCACCCTTCTCTTGGTTCATCAACTCTTTCCATTGCCCTTCCCCTTGTTCCTTTCTCAAGATTGGCTATGGCTATCACCAAGTACACTGCTACTTTGATGTAATAGCTCCTTTTCTTGTTGCTATGATGAAACATCTGACAAGCATCATCTTAAGGGAGAAAGGGTTTATTCTGGCTTACAGTTCAAGGAGATACAGTCCATCATGGCAGCAGGAGCAGGGGGAAGCTAATCACATTGCATCACAGTGAAGGAAGTAGGGCTGAGCTTTAAAATCTCAAGGCATTCCTCCCAGTGATCCACTTCCTCCAGTGAAATTCCATAACCTCAGATGGCACCACCAACAGCCAAGTGTTTAAAGCCACTAGCCTATGGGACATTTAACATCCAACTCACAACTGTTAATAGATGAATATGTTTCACTGCTGTTATTGTTGTAGCATATATGTCATCCGCCATAAGATGGTAAACAGAGTTCTTCTTAATGACCTCTCCAGCACGAATTCTAATTGGTATTAATAATAAAAACTCAAAGTAGAAGATAAGGGTTAATGCTGAAGATCAGAGAAGCAAAGTGTCCAATCACCAGAGAGTTCTTTTACCTCTACCAATGCTCAGACCAAAGGAGCGATCTTGTCCTCAGACTGCATCTCCAGACTCATCTGTCTCCACCAAACCTCAAACTGCCATGAGCTCCTGTCTTCTCCCTTCTTATATACCTCTCTCCACCCAGCCATATTCCTTCCTGTCTCCACCTCTCTAGTGCTGGGATTAAAGGCACAGGACTCCCAAGTACTGGGATTAAATGTGTGTGGTACCTCTGCAGTATCTTAGCTCTGCACTCTGATTTGCAGGCAAACTTTATTTGTTAAAACACAAACAAAATATCACTACAGTCCTCATTATCCGTTTTCCTTATAAACTATCTAGTTGAAGCCCTTGATCACTGAGAATTTCTAGTCTGTACCTTGATCCCGTTGGTATCATCATTACTCTCCATAGTACTTCGCTGTAGTTCACCTATATGTTCTAGCCAGGCCATCATTGCTACCAAGACACATATTTCGTGCCTCAGTGCGTCTGGGAGGTGGCCAACATACTATCCAATCAATAAAATCAACTATTTTAATACTGTATGCTACTAATGTCATAGGATTTTCAAAGCTGTGCTTCAGAAGCTACCTTTATACACAGGGGGAAACAAGTAGATAAGACCTAAGCTGGGCCTGGTGGTGCATGCCCCTAATCCCAGTACTCAGAGACATACAGGTCTCTGTGAGCACAGGGCTACCTTGTTAGACCCTAATATAAATAAATACACAAAATTTAAAAGTAAACTAGTAAATTAGAAAGCTTCTTCTATTTGTCCTCTATATTGCATTTGTTTATCCAGAAACTTTCCTTTCTCTCTGGTGCTCCTTTTCTTTGGGGAAAGTATTTCTGCCCTTTTTTAAAGCAGGTTGTTTCAGTGGCAAGTGGTGCTCAAGCATTCCTTCCTCTTTGAAGCTTTATCTAAATCCTCCTAAAACTCTAAACACATTGTGCCCAACTCTGCGATAGAAAGTATGCTTAGATTAACCGATATATTCTCTTTTGTGTAGAATGTAATTTGAGTTGACTTCTAAAACCAAAACTTGTAGACATTTTTTTTTCTGTATAACCACATGTTCTTTCAAAGGAGACTAACTGATGCTAAATACATTTGGAAATCACCAAGCAGAACTTCAAAAAGACAGTATCATTGTCATCACCATCCTGGGTTAAATCATAGTCTATAAGCAAAGCAGACATTCCATTTATGAAGATAAATTAAGAAAAATTCTCTCTGTATATGATCTATTAAGGCACAGTACCCATTTGCCTCTTGGCCAATTGTCTCTATGTAGTATATAGAGTTACAACCATGGGGTAGTATCCTTTAATTACTTGTGCATGATTATCTCTGTCTTACATCCTGTATCATGAGCTCTGGCATCAGCAAATATAAATATGATATTCCTTGTCATTAGTGTTTGATAAAAATTCTCAAGAAATATTTGATTAACGTTAGCCCTCCTAACGTCATACCATCAACATTTTTTGTTTGTTTCTTATTTCTCAAGACAAGATCTTACTATGTAGCTTGGACTGGCTTGGAACTCACTGTGTAGCTCACCCCAGTCTAGCCTCATGATCCTCCTGCCTCTGTCTTCTGACTGCTTTTTATAGATGTGGTACCACATCTAGCCTATCTCCTCTTA
The DNA here is from genome assembly GCF_903992535.2 of Arvicola amphibius. NCBI lineage: Eukaryota > Metazoa > Chordata > Mammalia > Rodentia > Cricetidae > Arvicola > Arvicola amphibius. The sequence continues at coordinate 11,961,973 of NC_052047.1, read as the reverse complement.
GTTTACTAGGAATTATCTGCTAGTGAAATAAATGGGAAATAACATTGGTTTCTCTTACATTAGAGAAGTCTGCTAGTGGTCAGTCCAGGGACCATCATGGCCAACAGGACCATCTTATCTTTAAAGCATAACTTCCTCTCGATTCATAGTCCAGCTCCTGTGTCAGGGCCCACCCCACATAGTTGTGCAATTTACTGCAAACGCTGCTGGTCAGGATGTGAGCAGGGGATGCATATTCTCAAGGACTGCTTGCACTCTGAGGAGGAGCTTCTAACTCATCTATAAGAATGGGAGCATCTTCTGCTCAAAGACTGAAAAAGATGTGGAAGTTGGAATTCTCACTATCTGATTCATTTTCTTGGCAATGCAACATTTATCTTCATCTGTAAACACTTTCCTGGAAGGTCTGCCTAAAATACTTGCTTAGATTTTATTATCCATAAACTTAATGAAAGCCACCAACTAGCTGGAAAAGAAGCTGAGAAACTGTTTCTGTTAAACACATTGCTGTCATAAGTAAGCAGCAGGACAACATAGACAGGATCCCTCACTATAACGCTGAATGTCTTGGGGATCCAGAGAAATAAAGTGGAGGTAGTGTATTTATTTTGCAAAAAAATTAATACTGGCGAAACTTTATGCTGGCAAAGTAAGCATACTATTATGCTTATCTAAATTAAAGTGAGGCATTTTCAGCAAAACTTTCATGGTCTGTTTTTAGAGGCTCATAATTACTCCCTTTTTCCCTTTATTTCTTTATCTCTCTGAAAGATCAGTAGAGCTTGTTTCTGGTATCCTCAAGAACATCTGTATTTAAATTCTGAGATATCAAATAGAAGGATTCCCTTACTCTGTAAATTTTAAAAAGAAAAACTGTTTTTTCTAAAGAGGAAGGTCTTTTTCTTGTCCCAAATACCACTGAACTTATAGGAGTGTGTGCATATTGTGCTTGTAACTATTTCTGGGCCAGTAAATTGTACAGGGTTCCCACTGCCTTTCCAAGATGGTTATAACCTGGACCCAGACATTTTCAAATTGAGCACATTTCTCTGTCACTCTCCCTACTTTATATCCAAACGTGTTACACGTGCCCCAGCTTTCCCAGTTTGATTGTTTGGTTAACATTGTTCCTGGCTTCCACCATTTGACCTTCCATTTCCATGCTCTCAAATAGCTGCCCTTACAAGCACCCACCCCAGAATTCCCTGCAGCCTTCCTTGATGCTCGCATAACAGGCCACATGCCCATTGCCCCTGAAAACCCCACAGTGTGTTTAGGACAGGAATTCAGCTAGGTGTGGCTAGAACCCAGAGGTTTTAGAAAAGGTATATCTGAACACAGATTTTGGCTCTGCCACTTATATGATCTTGGAGAAACTGCTTCACTTCATCTGAAACAAAATATCCAATTTCAGGATACCCAATTTCTCATGTGGTAAAGAGAACAGAACGCAGAACTAGCTATAGCACTATCCTGAGCCCCAGTAAGGAATTCTTCTTACAATAATGAAGAAAACTGGGTTAGCTGATTTATCGAGTCATGTGTAAGAAGCTGAAATGTCATAAGCAGAGTTTGTGAATAGACAGCTGCAGGAAGGAGAGACAATGGCAGGCCTTATCAACGTGATGAGAGGTGCTTCCTTCAGATAAAAAAAATGAGCGCCAGAGCTCCCGTCCATCCATTCTCCAACCCAGGATCCCACAGTGCATCTTGTTAATAAGACTCTTAGGTCTTACTTTATTTGACACTCCCTTTTTTATAGATCTGACTTATTGAAGGAACCAGTAATTCCAATTGAAGGAACAATCGTTCCAAACAATGTCAAATTTTTGGTTTGTTTGATTACTTAGACAAATATATTAGAATTTGTTTTGATCCATTTTCTCCTGTTTCCTGGCAACTATATATTGTAACTAAGGATTTATTGGATTAAAATTAAACATTTTGTTATATATCATAGGTATGTTCTGTACTTCATTTTATCTAATTAAATAATCCAAATCTGGTTTAGTCACAATAAATGAATTTGAATCCCGGATTGAGTGGTGGTGCTCCACTCCCACTCCAGAAATCAGCTTCAGTGACTTGTGCATGTAGGGGCTTAATACTTGGGTAAAGTATAGAATTCAGTATTGGTTTACCCTCAGGGATTTTATGTGTTATGAAGGAAACCTTGACCTGACATGTCACCTGGGATGGCGACAACTTAACAATAGAACATATGCTTAGCATGGTCAAGCCCTAGGTTCAGTCCCCACCACCAGCAAAGAAGGAAATGGGGGAGGAACAGGAAAAGGGAGGAGAGAGGAAGGAACCAAGTGCTGATACACCTATGTCAAATAAATTAGGAGAACTTCTAACAGCTGACCTTTAAAATGATCTTAGTTAAAGGAACCATGTTCTTTCTGGGTGGAGATTCTTTTAGAATTGTATTCCAATTCTTTGTTTAGCTTGTCTACATATTGCTAGCCCATTCTCCCAAAAGACCCAGGAAAGAACAATATTTCTAATATCACAAATTTTCTAACTTCTTCCTGTTAGTTTCCCATATATAATAACACATTCTTTCTATACCTACAATTGCTGTCCCAAATTGCAATATTAGAACCAAATGAACAACCACACATTTTTTTCTCATGCTTAGACAATGTAGCTAATTTTTGCTACGAGGAAGGAACCCATATTTTACTTTAGTTCTGAAATGGCTCAGACTAATCACACATTCTAATTTATGTTCTCTGGTTAACCCTCTCAGTTCCTTCTTTTGTCAACATGAAGTTAACAAGTTAGAATCCCTTCATATGGTGTGACTTGGGAGAATCACTACACGAAACCCCTATCCCTTTGCATGCTATATAGTGCCTGAAAACACACCTTGGGAACTTTTATTTGAAGGTAAGAAAGCCTTCTGAAATAGCCCCATATTACCGTAATTAGTCAGCTGCCACAACTGCTCTGCTAATCATCATTTCCCAAGAGGTTCTTGGTGTGTAGAAAGAGGGGAGTCCATATGTCAATATAAAAGCAGGACATGTGACCCGCTGCATTTTTTTCACTCCCAGAAACTGAGAATACTTGCTAGTTCAATAAGAAAATTAGTTTTGTTTTTGTTTGTTTCTTTGTTGTCTGTGACTCTAGCTTAGTGACATAGCAACTTGCCCAAAATGCATGAGGCCCTGGGACGGAGCTACAGCAAAACAGGAGTTTTAATTAAGTCTTACTAAAACTTGTTAATTTTGTTTATTCCAGTGTTTCCCCGAATATATTGTCGTGGCTAATCTTCATTACCATCTAGACTGGATTTTGATTTGTCTGTGTAACACACACCTAGGGGTGTCTGTGAGGGACAATTAACTGAGGTGAAGGCCCAGCATGAATATGGTAAGTCACTCCATAGGCTCGGAACCTGGACTGAGTGAAAGGAAGGAAGAAGTCAGTCAAACAAACATTCCCTTTTCTCTCCTCCGGTGGTTTGCTCAGCTGGGAGCTTCTGCCATCACCTCCTCTACAAGAACTCTCAAACTGTGAGCCAAAACATCTCCTTCCTTCCTCAACTTGCTTCTTCTGGTTGGGTGTTTGACAACAGCAACTAGAAAAGTAGTCACTGTGTATCCTGGCCATAGACACCTGCTAGCACCCGTGTGTCCTACTGTGTTGGTATTTGTTCGCAGGCTCGTATATGGCTTTTGTTGTATATGGCTTTTGTTGTATATGGCTTTTGTTGTATATGGCTTTTGTTGCTTCTTTGTTTTTGTTTTTTGTTTGCTTAGTATGGTCATGTTTATTCGTGATTTTTTTCTTTTATTGAAAATAGATTTTTTTTTTCATACAATATATTCTGATTATGGTATCCTCTCCCCCTACTCCTCCCAGTTTCTTCCCACCTCCCCACCCATCTGGGCAGCCCTTGAAGTAAGAAGTCCCATGTTATTGTAATAGTTTGACTCAGGAATGTCGCCTACAAGCTCATGTTTTGAGCAATGGACCCAACTTGAAGTCCAGAACAATTTTGAAGGCTGTGGAGCCAGGAGGTGAAACCTAGCAGGTAGAAGTAGGCCTGTAAGATGGACCTTTTGGAGGTTATACCTGCTCAAGTCTGGGATCCCTGCCTCCTAGTCTACTGTGATGTGAACCCATGCCTCACCATCATAAGCCGAGCTGCTTTCGCCATGCCTTTCCCACAGTAAAGGGACTGAAATTACAAGCCAAAATAAAGTTTTTCCTCCCTTGTTTCAAAGGAACATGTTTCAAAGGAAACTACTAGATAGAGAAAATCTCTGGTCTTTCACATTGAGTTCTGAGGGACTGCTGGCAGCTAGATGAGGGGAATGTCATTTTCTTCAGTGCCGTAACCACTGATAAGTTATCCAGACTTCAGTAAATAACCCCACCTGTGGTCATGCTAGCAACTCTAAACTCAGTGGGTCTCTGCCCCCCCCCCCTCTCTCTCTCTCTCACACACACACACACACACCACACACACACGTATCAAGGGATGAAAGTCAGAGGGACTTGGGAAGAGTTTCACTGAGAGGAGAGACACGAGATGGTAACGAAAGGTGAAAATTGCTAAAATTCATCACATAAATATATAAAACTCAAATGATTAAAAAAAGAAAGAAATGGTGGGGGTGGAGGAAATTGTCTGGCCAGGATTAGAATTTAAATTTTGTTTCCCATCTAACTCCTGAAAACCCAAACAATGCACTGCCATAATTCTCTACTTGAGGTGAAGACCGTGGATTTTAGTACTGAGGGGCACAGAGAAGAGGCCTCTTTAGTGTAGTTATTATTGGCTCTCTTTTTCTTAATAATCTGTAAGACATTATAAAAGGAGTGCAGCTCTTGGTGCGTGTCTGTTTGTACATCTGTGTATGTGTGTGTTTGAGACTAGACCATAGCTAACACTGAAGTTTACTTTTTCCCACTCAGTGCCAGCGTTAGTGTAATGTAATACCATCAAATATAATGCTCAATCCCTTCAGATCCAGCACTCTCGTTTAATAGAAAGTGTTTTGTAATCTTTCTTTATTATCCTGACCTGTTCTGACCTGGTATGCATAAATAATATGTTTTATGTGCACAATGATTTCTTTAAAAATAATATAATGTCTTAGTTATAAGCTATATGATAATTAAAAGCAAAGTAATTCACCACTAAATACAATGATGAAATGCTCAGACTTGACTACAGTGGATGCCAAAATGAAGGCATTAGACGCTTGTATCCACATGTCGCTTTAGCGTGAATCCCATGGCTCTGAGCAGACCGGCTGATATACAGGTGTGGCAGGTTACAGAAGTGACATGATAGTTCTAAAATGGTAAGTTACTTTTGGTAGAATTCCAGGAAAAACAATTATATTCTTTCTTAGTTACATAATAGCTCTGTTTCTATAAAAAGACTGTATTAACCTTCCTCTTTAAAATCCCAAGTCCTTTGTAAGTAAAATTGAGTTTGTTCTAGGTTTGAACCATTGTAGACATGCATTTCCTGTTTGTCCAGGGGGAGGTTTCCCCCATTGTGCTAGGGATTGAACCCATGGTCTCACAGACACTAGGCAAGTGATCAAACACTAAGCTATACCATCAGCCCTTGATGGCAAGAGCTGGTAACCCACAGGGCTTGACGCTTTTCATAATGACATTTAAAGGTCATGCATGATGCATCCGGTCATGTGTAAGACTTTCCTGAGAATTTTTGGATCTTCACTTATCTCAAATATTGTTTCCTATGACAGCTCCCTCTCCTGATTGTGGTATCTAAAAACCTTCCTTATCAATTCTCAGTGGCCAAACTTGTAAGTAGAGATAGACCAGCTACAAGTCATTAATACAGGAAACATTTTAAAGCTCACCTAGCCTAATAACATTCCTGTTGTTTAAAATGACATTGGGGGTTACCAACTAATTAGATATTTATGGAATTAAACACCATTTCCTTAAATTATGGAATGATAGCAATAGACACCATTTAGTAAGAGCTCACAATTTCCAAGGTATTTAATTTGTGTTTGCCTATTTGACCTTTACAAACACCATATAAAGTAAATATTATTATTTCTCCTCAAAGATGTCAAGTAACTTTCTTTCTTTCTTTCTTTTTTTTTTTTTTTCGAGACAGGGTTTCCCTGTGGTTTCTAGAGCCTGTCCTGGAACTAGCTCTTGTAGACCAGGCTGGCCTCGAACTCAGAGATCCGCCTGCCTCTGCCTCCCGAGTGCTGGGATTAAAGGCGTGCGCCACCACCGCCCGGCTCAAGTAACTTTCTTCATGGGAGCCAAGATCCAAGCCAGGTCATTGTGCTGTTAGTATTGTAACAAAGTGGCAAAGTTAGCTTTGCCACTACAGTATATTGCCAAATACAGTCTTAGAGTAGCCAGGCTCCTTCGCTCACACTCTGCTTACCTTCTGTTGTATCTTCTCTCTGTGAATGCCTTCCCTTTGTGATCGCTGTAGAACAGTTCTTGTCGGGAAGCATGGGAGGCTGTTCCCCACCTCTTCTTCCTCCACCCTTTTAAGTGCTCTTTGCTGTATTTGGATTTGCTACAGTTGGTTTTAATTAATGTCCCTACCCTAAGGCTATCTCCGAATGAATGACTCAATATAACTAGCAAATTCAATTTTTAAAGGAGCTTGAGAATTTTAGACCTGCAGCAACATGCCTGGGGAATATACTGTTTCATATTCATCATCTCCCTCCCCCCATCAGTTGTTTGCTTCTTAAGCTAATAGATGGCTGTATCTCAAAATATTTTCTCATTATTAGAATCCACCCCCTTCTCTCTCTCCCTCCTCTTTCTCTCTCTCTGTTACTAGAAGGGAAACAATTTGAAAACAGGGTGTATATACTGATTTCTTTCTTCTGAAGTGCACTGTAACACTTATACGTAACAAACCCATAGTAACTATTTGTTGACTGATTTACAGAGTTCAATGCAATACAAAAAATTATAACCCTGTATTATTATAAAAAATTATAACCCTGTGTAATAGATGAGCAGTCTTTGGTATAGTTTGAATCTATGAAGTTTCCCAAAAGCTCAAGTGTAAATGCTTGGCTCCAGCTTACTCCCACTTAAGAGATGGGGTGCAGTGGGAGGTCTCCAGGCCACTGAGTGTAAGTTCTTAAAGGGGTTGTGGGAAGGGGTAAAGTTCACTGGTAGAATGCCTGTGTGGCTTGTGCGAGGTCCTGAGTCCAGCAATCTCCAGCACACAACTCCAATACCAATACAAAAACAAACAACAAAACAACCAACAGAAGAGGAAGAGTGGGGTGGGGAGGAGCACTAGAAGGAGGAAGAGGAAGAGGAAGAAAAGGACTGTGGGACACTGGTCTCTTCCCCTTTCTCTCTTCCAGTTTAGGCTATGAGTAAGAATCTTTGTTCTGCTACATGTTGCTGTCACAGGCCCTAACCAACAGGGACGAGTGACCATGGACTGAAGCTCCAAAGTGAGGAGCCCAACAATTGCTTGCTCTTTATGAGCTTACTGTCTTGGAACAGCAGGGAACAATGACTAACAGACTCACTCGCATCTCTGTGTTTTCATTTCTACACCTATAGAACACACATAATGCTTTCTGCTTTATGGAGCTGTGAGGATTCCATGAGATAGTGCTTATAAGCAATGCTGGAATCACACCAACACACAGGATCACACCAACACCAACACACTGGATCACAAATAACAAAACACACAAGATCACACCAACACCAGCACACAGGATCACACCAACACCAGCACACAGGATCACACCAACACCAACACACAGGATCACACCAACACACTGGATCACATAAATAACAAAACACACAGGATCACAACAACACACTGGATCACACCAGCACACAGGATCACACCAACACACATGATCACAACACCACCAGCACACAGGATCATATCAATACACAGGATTGCACCAACACACTGGATAACACTAACACACTGGATCATACAAACACACAGGAGGCATTTCAGAAGATAGAGGAGCTGTTTCCTTTCCTGGATCCTTTCCATGTAACCCTCTTACTTCAATGAGTACAGCTGTGGTTTAAATATGGTTTGTCCTCCCAACTTCCAACTCATACTGAGTTAATACTTATACGTTTATGGTAGTCTTCTTAAGATGGTGGAAACTTGATCTGACCGTGGTGCATAGATGTGGGACCTTTGGAAAGTGAGTATGTTTGATGTGGGATTCCCCTCTGTATGCTATGAATTTATCTTATTACCATTGGTTAATAAAGTAGTTGCTTTGGTCTATAGCAGGGCAGAATATAGCCAAACTGGAAGAGATACAGAGAGAGAGAGTAGGTGGAGTCAGATAGATGCCATGTAGCTGCCAAATGAGAAAGATGCCAGAACAGAATTTTACCTGCTAAGCCACAGCCTCATAGCAATACACAGATTAATAAAAATGGGTTAATTTGATGTAAGAATTAGTTATTAAGAAGCTTGAGCTAATAAGCCAAACAGTAATGTAATTAATATAGTTTCTGTGTGATTGTTCAGGTCTGGGCGGTTGGGAAAAGAAAGAGCAGTCTCCTACATAGCTTAGGTCTGGATATTAGGGTGGAGTCCCCATTACTGAACTCTGTGGTTTGTTTATTTGTTTGTTTTCAAGACAGGGTTACTCTCTTTAACAGCTCTGGCTGTCCTGGAACTCTCTTTGAAGACCAGGCTGTCCTCTAACTCACAATGATCTGCCTGCCTCTGCCTCCCTAGCTGGGATTGAAGGTGTGTGCCTCCATGTCTGGCTTGAACTGTGTGATTTTATAAGGAGTAAAGATCATACATGAATGTGTGAGCGTGCACACACACACACACACACACACACTCCTTTAGGTTTTTGTAAGTATTATTTTTGGAATATGTACATCCCATTTATCTGATGAGAAATAAAAGAAGAAATTAAGAAAATCTGTTTCATGGTAGAGAACTAATTTTCCCACTTACTGCATTACTGTACACGTCTTTGGAGGAATTTCAGCTCAGTGTTTTAGCATGCAGTTATCACAAAGTATCCTCAGACAGCACGTCGAGTTTTGTCTGAAGGACTGTATCTTCCTCGATAGTTTCAAAGGGAAGAGGGGAGTCTTCAGATAGAAAAGCTTTTCTGAATGAGCCCAAACTGATGGACATGAGTTCTGATATCCAAAGGCCAAGAAATCCACATGTTTGGAAATATAGGATTAAGTAATTGTTATTAAATATTACTCCCTCATCTACCATATGAGACCAAACAATAGGCCAAAAAATAAGGATACAGATAAAATGTTTACAGTTTCTAGCTGCCCCTTTCCCCATACTCCCCACTTGTAATTTTATACTGTAGTAATACATGAACTTTGCAAAACTGTAACACTTCAATATAGATCCTGCAAACTTATGATATTATTTAGGCTTATTTTCTTGAGAGAGAGAGAGAGATCTTAAGATGAAGCTCAGTCTATCCCAGGTTGGCCTTGAACTTATGATCCTACTCTTTCGCTCAGGATAGGATTACAGGTGTGCACCAGTACAACACCATGCTCAGAGGGTTTTTCTTTTCAAGTATCATTGTATTGCTCAAACTGGCTTCAAATTCCTGGGCTCCAGCAACCCTCTTGCCCCAGCCTTTTAAGTTACTCTGCCACATCCTCTGCCATTTCCTTTTCTATAATCCTCAATTCTCTTTTCTTTATTTGTGGTGCTGGAGCTGGAGCTCTGGGCCTGGAAGAGGATAAATACACGCCTTACGATACTGTACCCCTAGCTTCCCACCCCTCAGGTCTTGTCAGTTAATTAGTTTACAGTCAGGGTCTCATTGTGCTTCCCGGGCTCGTCTCAGATGCCTAAGCTTAAGCAATCCTCCTGCCTCAGCCTCACAAGCAGGCATCCCAGTAACTTACTAAGGTTCTTTCCTATTGCTAAGACAGGATGCCTTGACAAAAGCAGCTTAAAGAAGAAAGGGCTCGTTTATCCGGGCCCACATTTCAGCAGGACAGCTCATTGTGGCAACAAAGCCAAGGAGAAGGAGCTTCCACAATCAGGTGCAAGAGAACAATGAACATTGGCTGCAGCTCAACAACCTTTCTTCAATTAAACAGTGCAGAATCCCAGCCCGGGAGTAGTGCTACTACTAGGGTTGGTCTTTCTACCTCAATTAATGCAATACTGTCCTCACAGTTATTCCCAGAGGCCCATGTCCCAGATGATCCTAGATCAGTAGTTCTCAGCCTGAGGGTCATGACCCCATTAGAGAGATGAAATTACCCATTCACAAGACCATCCCAAAACACAGATATTTACATTAATATTCATAACAATAGCAAAATTACAGTTATGATGTAGCAATAAAAATAATTTTATAATTGGGGTTACCACAACACAAGGAACTGTATTAAAGATTCACAGCATTAGGAATTTATTATTAGTTAATGTTGTAGAATATTAGTTAACGATGTGTTATAATTGTTTATGCTGTGGAATATTTGTGTAATGATGCAAAGATGTTTTGTATTCTTTTATGTTGCATTTGTTTAACTCTGTGAAGCTGTTACTGTATCTGTCTAAAACACATGACTGATCTAATAAAGAGCTGAATGGCCAATAGCGAGGCAAGAGAGAGGATAGGTGGGGCTGGCAGACAGAGAGAATGAACAGGAGGAGAAATCTGAGGGGAGAGATGGAGGAATGAAAGAAGGAGGACAACTCCAGGGCGCAGCTACCCAGCTACAAAGCAAGTCATAGAGTAAGAAGTAAGAAAAGTTATATAGGATAAAGATGAAAACCCAGAGGCAAGAGGTAGATGGGATAATTTAAGAAAAGCTGGCTAGAAACAAGCCAAGCTAAAGCCAGGCATTTATAAGAAAGAATTAGCCTCCATGTGTGTGATTTATTTGGGAGCTTGGTGGCAGATTCCCCCCCCCCAAAGAGCCAAAAGACTTAAGAGTAAAAAACAAGCAACTACAAACCACTGCTGTCAGTAGACGCTGCACAGTAGATACCAGCCAACTACAAACCACTGCTGTCAGTAGACGCTGCACAGTAGACACCAGCCAACTACAAACCACTGCTGTCAGTAGACGCTGCACAGTAGACACCAGCCAACGCTTCCCCTGGTCTTTAGTAAACTTTTCACTGTAATTTGGGGAACCAGGAGAAAGTCATTTATCCATGATATTTGGCCCAGAATATTTCTTTCCCCTGTATGTTTGTTTCGATAGCATTTCATTTAGAGACCATACTGGGACAGGAAGCCAGGAAATATGACAGGGCCACATGGTACAGTTCTTTCCCAAACATCAGGAAATTCTAAACCTGTACTTGGAATGTATGGGTTACATTTTTATAAAGAAAACAGATTTGTTGCTATGTCTTCAGAGCCTTCCTAACTCAGGGTGCTTGGGAAGAATTTGGGGATGAATCAAGGAGTCAGTGAGTAATTATAAAGTTTTATCTCTGTCCTTTTTCCAGTATGAACTACAATGCAGGTCACTTTTAGTCACTTTCAACCCAACCTCTGTAGGGCCTACCTGGAATCTGCCTGAGTGTCTAGTAACAGGCACAGTCAGTGGTCCTGATCATGCCTACCAGTGAGGGGCGACCACACAATGTCAACTGCCAGGAAAGCAGTCTGGGTGCTGAAAGAGGGTATGTAAGGCTCTCCCATTAGCTGAATAAACAAGTCTGTTGTTTGCCTTTTATCTGACTCCCAGCGTCTATGCCATTGATGCCGGCCAGCCCTTCTCAGCCCCTCCCCCAAGGGAGCTGTTAGGGCCCAGCAACACCCACAGAGTACTTCTATGAGTTGAGAACTGAGTTGGCTGCTCTGGAGAACACAAAGATAATAAAGATATGGCAGCTGGCTTGATGGAGCCAAATGCTCGTTGGCAGACATAGACACTGACATAGACAACCCTTTTCCTATATGACCGCAGGATGTCTGAGTTTCTGGGCTCAACAACTTTCCCTGCCTTTGAAGCATTTTTCAGATTTTTCTCTGTCTTAAGAACACTGCTTTTGCCTCATCTTCCTTACCTGGTTCACTCCCTTGATATCCTTCTTATAGTCTTTTCTATTAACTGTTCTTATTACAGTGATAGGCCTTTTCTACATTTAAATTAAGCATTGAGTGCATCCTCAGCAGAAGGGTTTTCCCTGGAGGCTTTCCTTTCATTATCTTTTTTTTTTTCATTTCTTTCAAGTTTTTCTGTACTGTGAGAGATGACTATTCTTAACTTTTCAAAGGTAGAATCTTTTAGATCTTTAGATTTCCCCCCAGAAGATATTTCCCTTCTCTCATCCTCCTTCCCTTCCTCCTCTTCTTCCTCCCTTCTCTTCTTCCTCCCTCTCCTTATCTTTTCCATGTATGTTGCTAGGGATTGAACTCAAGACATCCTACATGCTAAGCTTGAGCTTTACCACTGAAGTAACTCCTATCCAACTCCCAAAATATATTAATATTAAACACTTTCAAAGTAAAGATGAAACTCTGTCCCTATGTATCGGTGTTGGCCTTGACTTTGAAATGTAATACAGAAGATGGTTAAGATGATTGAGGAGAGAGCTATGTATATGTCTTATAAACAACATATACAGTGTTTTCTCATTAAAACCCCAAAGGACAACAGTTACGTCAAATCTTAACTATATAACAAAGGGCCAAAAAATGAATTAATGCAAAAAGGGAAAAACCATTCTAAATCTCTCCAGTTATCATGGTATAAAAATGAATTGTACCATGCTTTTTCTTTAGGGCCACTAACAATCTCCCAAATCATGGCATGGAAACTTATTAGTTTTGAATGTTTGACCTTGGTTAGGCTCATTCCTAGCTAGCTCTTTTCATATAAATTTACCTGTCTATTTACCTTTTGCCTCGGGGCTTTTTACCTTTTCTTTCTGATGTCTTACTTTCCTGCTCTCTGTCTTGCTGGCCGATGGCTGCCTGGCTTCTGGCTCCAGGTGTGTCCCCCTCTTTCTTCTCATTCTCTGCTGGCCAGCACCTCCTATCCTTTCTCTGCCTAGCTATTGGCCATTCAACTTTTTATTAGACCAATCAAATGCCTTAAGAAGGCAAGGTAAAACAAATGTAACATATCTTTATATAATTAAAATAATATTCCACATCAATGAATGAAATAGTACTTTGAATTTTAACATATTTCATGATTCTATTTCTTATTTTGTATGCTGTTTTACAGCTTATGAAATGCTTTTATGTCCAATGAGCTCAGTTGGTATTTACAACAATATTGCATCATAATCTTTTATCTATCATTTTTAGTGGGAAATTTAGAGGTGACTGGGAATGAGTAATAGAGTGTGAGATTGGCAAGTATAAGGCCCTGGGTTTAAGCCTCATTGCCCCCCAAGTAAATAGAGGTGCCAAATGAGGTTTCCAAATTTATAAAATCTGTTTGAATATAGCAGATTTATTTCCAAAATCAGACATTCTTACTTTTAGGACACGAGCCTTCTGTTTTTTAACATGGCACATTATTTCATCAAGTCATTTACATTTACATTTAAATATGCTTTTAATTGAGTGTGGTCGCACACATCTACACTGTCAACCTTTGGGTGGGGTGAGACAGGAAGAGCTCAAAGAGCTCAAGGCCAGCCTCAGTTTTGCAATGAATTCCAGAAGTATAACATATAGTGGTTTATTATTTGTGTTTTAATAAATAAAGCTTGTCCGAAGATCAGCCATACTAGTCAGCCATACAGGCCAGGAAATGATGGCGCACGCCTTTAATCCCAGGACTTGGGGGAAGAGGCAGATGGATATCTGTGAGTTCAAGGCCACTCTGGGCTAAATAAGATTGAATCTGTCTAAAAGAGAAACAGAGCTCACACAAAGGTGATCCCAGCACTTGGGAGTCACAGGTCTTCAATCCCAGCACTAGGGAGGTGGAGACAGGAGAGATATGGCTGGGCAGAGAGAGGAATATAAAGAGGAAGAGACAGGAACTCAATGGAGTGTGGAATTTGAGGATTTGTGGAGACAGGACCTCACTTTTTTAGTCTGAAGACTTAACAACTATTACTTCAGACAGTGCTTCATGAAGCATAGGAACTAAAGAAAACCAGAAAGTGACATCTAGATCTAAATAATGGTATTAGATTCAAAGATAGTCACTTCAAAGGCTGATTAGTGAGCATTTGTATTGCCTATGCCTGAGGTTGCAGGGATGTGGCACCATGCCTGGCTGACCTATTTCTTCCTTCTCAGTTTTGTGGGATAAGGTATTTGTCTCAATGGAACAGCATATGATAGTTTGACAAGTTCTTCCCTTCCCCTTCCGTTCATGAATGTACTGCAGGGAATTAAACCCAGGACTTCACACATGCCATTCAAGTCCTCCCCCACTGAGATTCCTACCCATTCTTTCCAACTTTCTTGAACTCTAAATGAATATGAATCGTTAGTTTTCAAATTGAGTATAAGATGGAAACTACAAAGTAAAAATTAAATAAAAATGGAAGAATTATGGCACATTATTTCCAAATCTCTTCAGTAGTTGCACATATGTCTACGTCACGGATAGCTGATGTTTGGAATGCATCTTGCTGTCTGCTGTATTGATAAACTGCAAACCAGTTAATGCCAAAGAAAAATATAAAATCTATTATTTACTATATTTACTATAACTTTCACATAAGAGCAGTTTCCAGCCAAAAATGTTTTTAAATGAGAATCCATTATTTGTTTGTTTTGCTTTCATAGACAAAGTCTCACTGTATGGTCTAATCTGGCATTAGCCCACAGCGATGTGTTTCAGCTTCACCGGTGCTTGGATTATCAGCATGCACCACCATGCCTATTTCAGTTTTTTTAGGTTTTGGCACGTGGATATCTGTGTGCGTGTTTTTATGTATGTGGTCACCTGTGTATGCACGTGTACATGGGCATGTGTGAAAGTGGAGACTCAAGGTTAAGTGAGCATGTGTGTATATGTATGTGTGTGCATGTTTCTATATATGTGAGGCATGTGTCATGTGTGCATGTAGAGGCCTCATGTTGACACTGGCCTCTGTTTCCCTTGATTACTCCCCACTTTATCTATTGGGGCAGGATCTCTCAAATTGAATCTAGAGTTTACCAACTGGCTAGTGTAGCTTTTTCCGGGGCCCTCATCTCTGCCTCCTAAGTGCTAGCTAGTGTTACAAGTGGCTGTCACATCTACTTATCTTTCTTGTGGTTCTGAGATCTGAACTCCAGTCCTCACATTTGCAGGACAAGCAATTTATCCACTGAGCTGTCTTCCCAGCCCTTCAAAACTGTCTTTTAAGATAGTTGTGTAACTGTTCATTTTTATATCTTAGTTGCTTGTGAACTGTTTGTCCTTCCAAAAACCTGACATTGTCAACATCAGGTTTAGAAAATCAGCAAGTCTCGTAAGATGTGGATGAGGGGCTGGAGAGATAGCTCAGTGATTCAGGATGTGTACTGCTCTCCCAGAAGACCTGAGTTCGATCCTCAGCATTCACATGAGGTGGCTCACAAGCACCTGGAACTCTAACTTCAGGGGAATCTGATGCCTCTGGTTTTCATAGGCACCTGCACTGAAAATTAAAAATAATAAAAATAAAAATTCAAGGACATGGATTAAAATATCAATGGTCTCTTATTTCTATCATAATGCACTTCTGCAGCATCAATTTCAGACTAAGATGTGGTCGTTCAAAGACATGTCAGTCCCCTTTTACAGAACAGGGTGTATTGTCCAAGTTGATGATCAATGGGACAAGCTCTTGTACTCCTTGACTTTCGTGCTGCTACTGTTTTCTTTCTGGTCATTAGAAAGTCTTTTGATACCTCTTAGGGGTAGTTTGAATGGTGAATTTAGAATACTTTTCTCAGAAAAGAAAATAATTGTTCATCTTACCTTTGATATTTCTTGTACATTACTCTATTTTTCTGTTCTCTTGAGTAATTTCTTGGAAGCTACAAAAGATTACTAAGCATCTAGTCATGCTGAATTTAATATATTTTTCTTAGCATTTCTTTTAAAGTTCTTATTTTATGTTATTGGAGAGATTATACTTGTTCCTAGAATTTTTTTTTCCTGGACATGTTCTCTTCTGGACATAAACCCATGGGGCCCTGATTGATTCTCTCTGCCTAAACAGCTGTGTGATTAGGGAAAAGTGTCCTTATCTCTCAGTCTAGAATGGAAAGTTCAACTTTAGCGTCCTTTCATGGAACTTGTTTTTAATAGAAAGCAAATATTCAAAATATCACCCATGGAATAAGCATTGGCATGTATTTCTATGTATGCCAGGCTAGACTTTTAAGTAGCTCTCTGACATCAATAGCATGAACAGACTGACTGGGAACCGGGACTGTTGAAGGCCTTCCCGCTGGAAATATCCAACGTTTGGTATCATGACGTCCAGTTCTAGGTATCATTAGCAAGCTGGGGTAAAGCACTGCCGAGAGTGGTAACAAAACTTCAGTGTGAAGTTTGGAGTTTTCAGCTCTTCTTGTATGGACTTACATACCAGTGCAGTACGACAGAGAAGAGCGACAGGTTATATAGATCTACGGAAAGAGGGAGAAACTGGTGGCAGTCTTTGATTATCTTAAGGTTCTCTGCTGTGTCCTTGCATGACTCCAGTAATTGATAGAACTAGAGTGGTAAGGTATACATACATGCATAAAAGCTGGGGTCTAGTGCACTGTGCTTTCTGATGGAGACGCTGCAGCACTGTAAAGCTCAGCATGTTTCTTATAGAGGTGAACAGGGAGGCTTTCCATCCCGCTGGGTATCACCAGGGGGAGGCTCTTCCATCCTGCTCGTCCTCACCAAGGTAAAATTCTTCCATCCTGCTATACCTCACCAGGAGAAGGTTCTTCCATTCTGCTGAGCCTCACCAGGGGAAGGCTCTTCCATCCTGCTGGGCCTTGCCAGGTTTAAAAGCATTTGGAAGAAAATTGCTTTTAGTTTTCTTCTTGATTGGTACAATCAAAGATTTACACCTAATTTTTTTAAGTGAGAAATTATATTTGCATGCATTGTGGATGATTAACATATATTTGTTTAGTGAGTGAATTAATGGAGGAAGATAAAAATAATCCCACACTAGTTCAGAATTACATATAATAAAGGATTATTTATTTAGGGGAAACTTACAGATCACTGTCCTAGATCACAGTCCTCTGCACAAACAGGGAACAGGAACAGAGTCTAGCAGTCAGAAGAGAGAGCCGGAAGCAAGAGAGCAAGCACAGGCTTTACAGCTGCATTTATAGTATAAGAGACCATGCTATAGGCTGTTATCTTAAAGGCTATTGGCTGAAGGAGCAGAAGGAGCTCCCACAGCACCTCCCCCTTTTGTTTAAATAAGAGAGTTCCAAACCCAATATAAAACAATATACACTAGGAACAGATATCAAGTATAAGATTAGAATTACAGCTAGCATAAATAATATTAGTAAGGAACCTATGCAAAATGTTTTAATAAACATTCTATCCTAAGGAGTCCAAGTCTTGTATTGGAAATAGCTTGGCTTGATCATAAGAGGATGGTGACTACGACTATCTCATCTTCAGTGAATTAACATGAATTCTTCTATTTGGAAAGTACAATAAGACAGACCCAAGAGAAAAGGATTTAAGTTTGTGGTTGAAAAGATATAAGTTTGTGGTCCAGGCTTCCCTGCTTAGTAAACTAAATGATTGTGTGTCTTTTAAAATGTGTCTTGCAAAAATTCCTCCCTGACTGTCTTAGGTGGGATTTCTGCCACCATGATGTAACACCATGGCTAAAGCGACTTGAGGAGGAGAGTGCTTGCTTTGGCTTACATGTCACAGTGCATTGAGGGAGCCAAGACAGGAACTCAAAGAGGGCATAAACCTGTCCACATGAGCTGATACGGAGACCGTGAAGGGTGCTGCTCATTGGCTTGTTCCTCAGGGCTACTCAGCCTGCTTTCTTGTAGAACCCAGGACCACCAGCCCTTGGATAGCACTCCCACAATGGGCTGGGGCCTCGCATATAAGTTAGTAATTAAGAAAATGCACTGCAGGCTTGCCTACAGCTCTGTATTATGAAGGCATTTTTTCAATTGAGGCTCCCTCCTCTCCAGTGACTCTAGATTTGTCAAGTTGACATAAAACCAGCTAGTGCACTTATATTCAAGGATTATTTATATAATAAAATATAATTTAGCAAGTAAATTAAATATAGTATTTCAGTTTCTAAAGAAATGATGAATATGGCATTTTACATTGACAAGTCCTGGGCCTTATAAGTGTTAGGCAAGTATTATATCACAGAGCTAAACCCTTCCTGACGAAGCTCTTTCATATTATTTAATTAGCTATTTCTCATAACATCTCTGAGGCCAGCATCTGAATCCAAAGTGAATAATACATGAACAAATGTTTTGCTTAGGAACCAAGGCAAGGAATGACAAAGATGGCTTTAATATCCACCAGATCCATCTCCCCAGGCTTGTGTTTTGTCCTCTGAGCCCTGCCATGTTAGGTAGCCCTGGAATCTTTGTCTTTTTTTGTTCTTCAAAAATTATTATTTTTCCCCTGAGGCAATAAATAAGTGGGGTTTTGCTTCTGGTAAATATTTGGCAAGAAAAGATGACAAGGTTAAGTCAGAAAAGAAATGTCAGCTTGGGAGTCCAATGTGGTAGTGCACGCCTGTATTCCTGATACTCAGGATGTAGGTTAGGAGGATTGCTGTGAATTCAAGGCCAGTCTGGTTGTCTGGTCAACACAGTGAGTTCCTGGCCAGCCAGAGCCTTCTCCAGTGACAAAAAGAGAAGACGAGAGAAAAGGAAATAAGGAAGAAAAAAAGAGTCCTGCTGCAGGTGTGGGTTACAATCTTAGTCTACAACTGTCTATGTAAAGTGACTGTGACCTCCCAGTCCTTAAGTGTACAAATTAACATGTTTTTCTCTAATGCCGAGAGATAATTTCACCCTCACTCTGTTTTGTGTCTGGAAAGAGCAAGAGAGAAGAAAAAGATTGAGAAAGAGAAAATAAAGTTTAAATGAGTCTACCATACTCAGATATAGCTTAATATTTTTTTTACTGAATTTCCCACATTTTAAAATTAAAGAAACTTTGAAGGGGGAAAAAATGAAGTTTTGGCAGTTTGCCAGCAGTTGGATACATTTGTTTTCTTTCTTTTATTACAAATTTTTTGAGTCTTTTCCCTGTTTTTTTTTTTTTTTTTTTTTTTTTTGATTTTAGAATTAGGATAGATTGCTGTGGGAGGAACTTATTTCTTGTTTGTGTGCTAAAACGATCCTTGCCTGGTCCAAACACATGCACAGCTCATGTGATGTTCCTTTGTGCTCTGAAAAGCAGTTTTCCTTCATGTGTATTGAGTATTTACAAACTGTCCTCAAAAATACAAATTTCTTTTGTAGTGTATAATCGTTAGAACACAATCGATCCTTGGTTGTTGCAGTTGCGCCTGGCCCATCTCCTAGGGTAAGCAGCTGCTAGAACTGTTTGGCTGATATCAATGTGGGGTTATAGTTTTAGAGTAAAAGGCACAAAAATCTCTCCTTTCATAGCTGTGTGTAGTACACAAGTGTCTTAAAATTATTTCTAGTTTCTCTATTTTTAACTTTATTTACTTCTGTATACTGAGTATTTGCTGGCATCATGTTTTAATTTAAAAAAATACACTGACAAATGCATATTATTAGTCTCACTTTAATTCCATACTAAAACATGAATACATTTGCGGCATTACAAACATCTATTTATGATATTCTTTTAATCCATGGAACAAATTCTCCTTAATAACACTATACAGACCTGTCATTCTTTTTAATGATAGTAAACCTAAGTAATGAAAAATCTTACGCTCTGGATTTACAAAGTCTTTTAAAATATCAAAAATCCGCTTAGAGTTGGGGAGGTAGTTCAGTTGGTGGGATACTTGCCATGCAAGCTTGAAGACCTAAACCCACATTTTAAAAAGGGCCAGGCATGGTTAGCATACCCTTGTAACTCCACATCTGGGGAGGTAAAGACAGGCAACTATTCTCGGGGTTCCCTGGCCAGTGAGCCAAGATTAATCAGTGACTCCCAGGCAACAGACCCCGTCTCAAAAAACAAGGTGGTGCTGGAAAGACGGCTCACCCAGCAAAGATGTAAACCTGAGTTTGTTCCCCAGAACCCCCATGATGGAAGGAGAGAAGTGACTCCTCGCTGTGTAGTTGTCGTGTGTGCGCTATGGCCTATGAGCATGCTCCCTGGGCTCACACGCACAAAGTTAAAATGTAATAAAGAATTTAAACAAAACAAGGTAGACAGCCCCTAGAATCTGAGGTTGGCCTCTCGCCTTCTCTCTGTCTCTCTCCCTGCCTCTGTCTTTCACTGTGTGTTTATCACTCACTCTCTCCCTCCATACCTCCACAAGTACACACCTGAACACACTTCCCACATGCATCATATATATGCACATAAACACATATGCACATACAAAATCTACTCAGAAATATTAAACTATATATCTTTCAGATAGCTGTAACTAGTGAAAAGCATTGAACTGCTTTTATCTAAGTATTATGACATTAAAAATTTTGCTGAGTTTCTAATATAAAGTGGCTAATAAAAATCCCACTGTGCAAGTGATAAAACCACATTTTGGACTTTTCTCTGGGAAAGAACCATTATAGAAGTCTATTGTTATATTACATTGTCATTGTGTTGTTGTTGATGATGATGATTGGTTGGTTGGTTTTTTTCTATTTTTAATTGATTTTATTGAGCTCTATATTTTTCTCTGCTCCCCTCCCTTTCTCTCCTCCTTCCCTTCTGCCCTCTCCCATGGTCCCCATGCTCCCAATTTACTCAGGAGAGCTTTTCTTTTTCTACTTCCCATGTATATTAGATCCATGTATGTCTCTTTTAGGCTCCTCACTGTTGTCTAGGTTATTTGGGATTGTGATTTGTAGGCTGGTTTTCTTTGCTTTATGTTTAAAAACCACTTATGAGTACATATGATAACTGTCTTTCTGGGTCTGGTTATCTCAATACGATGTTTCCTAGCTCCATCCATTTGCCTGCAAATTTCAAGACGTCGTTATTTTTTCTGTTTAGGGTTTTAATTTTTTTTTAAAAAAAGTGGCGGATGTCACTAAATTTTATGAGAGCCCATGGAGCACTGTGTTAAACTACTACAGTTTCTCCTTCATCTCTATCAAAACCTGTCAGTCCTCAATGCCTGTAATGTCAAACTCCTTGGCCTTGCTCGTGAGGGAGGCATTTCCAGTCAACGGCCTTTAGTTCCCTAATGTCCTAAACTACCTGCCTTGCCAGGACTCTCTCAGACATCTCCTGCTTTGGGAGATGCTGAACTCTGCCAGGAATCTCTTCCTCCTTGACCTTCTACTGTAGACAGAGCAGTCACTGCTTCCAAGGGGCATCGTTCTTTCCAGTTCCTTGCTCCTCAAGCAGGCAGCATCAGCACCTCGGGGGAACATGGTAGAGCTGGAGATTCTCTGATCACATCCCAGACCTATAGAGTTCTAGAAAATATGGGGTGGGGCTTTTAATGTGAGCTTAACTAGGCTTTAGGTGATTCCAACTCTCGGTTTCTAGCAGAAATAACTGTTGTTATTGTTGCCGTTGTTACTGTTGGAGACAATGCCTATGTGGCCCAAGCTGGCCCTGAACTCGGCTGTGTACTGCCTCAGTCTCCACGTGCTGGAATCCCCAAACACTAGAGAGCTCCCAGCCGTCTCAGCTCTTGTTTTCCTAGCACTCGTTCATGAGGGCTTTCATCTGAGATCACTCCTTCCAAACAAACAAAACTAATAAACCACCACCTGAAATTGGTTACTTAAAGTATAATTAATTTGATGTCAGTTTGTCCAAAGCTTACAAATATTCCTGATCCCAGATGCCAATGACCAGTTTACCCTGTTGTCTGTGTTTTCTGTCCTGCCTGGTTTCTGTCCTCCCACCAGGTCCCACAGCCGTTTAGCCCCAAAGAAAATCATTGGGGTTTCTGTCCTGCTCAAAGAAAATCACACAGAGGTCTTTATCAATGATAAACTGATTAGCCCATTAGCTCAGGCTTCAAATTGGCTCTTATAAAGTATATTAGCCCATTATTCTAGTATATTTTAGCCACATGGCTCGGTACCTTTTTCAGCGGGTCAGGTCACATCTTCCTTCTTCCGTGGTTGGGAAAGGACTGGGGAGGAATGAGCTTCCTCCTTCCCAGAATTCTCCTGTTCTCATTGACCAGCCTCTACTTCTTGTCTGGTTGTTCTGCCTATACTTCCTGCCTGGCTACTGGCCAATCAGTGTTTATTTAAAACATAATTGACAGAATATAGACAATTCTCCCACACCAAGTTCCTTTAAATAACTTACATTTGGGGGACATGGTGAAGATTTTTCTAGAACTCTAACACTTTTGAATGATCAATATATATAAATATTTAAGTATAAATGCATTTGTTTTAGTATTAACTGAAATGTCTTACATCTCTTCCTTACATTGATCAAGTGCGTGGCTTGTATGTATTTTTCCCTGGTGATTCATCTTCTTAATCTCCTGACAGAGAAAGTTTGTTCCTTTCTTCCTTTTGTTTTCTCTGTCCTTCTTTCCTTCTTCTCTCCCTCTGTCTCTCCCTCCTTCCCTCTTTTCCCCCTATTTCTTCCCTATTGCCTTTTCCCCCCCTCCTGGCCATGACTGAGACTTCTGGAGCTCAAGTGATGCTCCTACTCGGCTACTCAAGTGCTAAGACAGCAAATGACCACGATATACAGCTCCACGTGTCATGGAGCAAAACAATTAAATTTTATTAAAGCCCAGTAAATCACTCTTTTTCTTTCACCTAGATTTTCTTCCCTAAAATTTATAGTATTTCATATTTAGGTCTATGATAATTTCTTGTTTTCTCAGAAGTGTGTGTGTGAGAGAGAGAAAGAGAGAGAGACAGAGACAGAGACAGAGACAGAGACAGAGAAGAAGTGATGGAGACTGAATCCAGGGTGTTATGTTGCTAGGAAACTATCCTATCACACTGAGCTGCACCTCTAGCTCACTCTTCCATCCTTTTACTCTCCCTCTCTCCCTCTCTCTCTCTCTCTCTCTCTCTCTCTCTCTCTCTCTCTCTCTCTCTCTCTCTCTCTTTCTTCTCCTTCCCTCCCTCCATCTCTCTCCCTCTTTGTTTATGACAGATTATCCCACAATGGCCTGGAACTTGCTATGTAGTTCCTCCTTACCTTCATCTCTTTCTATGATCCATTTTAAATTAATTTTTAAAGTGTGATAGCTATGTGAGGATACATTTGCAATAATGTAGGTGTACAATTATCCCAGCACCATTTATTGAAAGAATTATCATAATTTAGTATTAAATTCTGTATTTCACACTCAAAGAAGACACAGCCTTTTTATAGCATGACTCAATGTCATACTTCCCTTGATTAAAGAAAACTTACTTGTTCAGTTAGAATGCATGGTTTTGCAAATGAATGAGTTACATACAGTTTAAGAGACAGGACAATGTCTGAGGCGTGTACTTTACTAAACCTTCTTTTTACTCTGGGCCTGCTGACTGATGCCATGAATTGTCACCTTTTTCTTTCGTGCAGCACAGTCATAATGTTTAACACCAGAACTCGGAATTCTCAGATTCAAATCCAGGCTGCAAAACATAAACTCTAAATGATTGTACCCAATCTCTTTGTGCTTTAATCCCCTCACCTACAAAACACAGTAGCAGTGTTCATCTGATAAGAGAATTAAAAATGAGCTAACTCACATTGAGCACTTGGAGGGTTTGTCTGGCATCCAGTAAGCACAATAAATATTTGTATTAAAGTAGAACGTGTGATTATGAATCAATACGAAGATGAATTCACCCAGGTAGCTAATGCTTTTGAAGGGCCGTGCGTAGGGATGAGGGTTTGCTAGGGTTTGGCCTCATGGCCTTACACACTCTAGGGACGCTCTGCCAGTTATTACCTCAGTTGTCTTCGTATCTGGAATTTGGCAGCAGTGTGTTGCTGTGTAGGAGCTTGCCTGAACCATGTCTTCCCAAGGTGTTCAAATTAGTTTCCGTATTTTTAAAAAATTATTTTGTGTAAATGTTTCAGGAATAATCATAAACAGGTTTGTAATAACAATAAACTCTCCCACACAGACTCTGCTAGTTGGGGGAATGGTGGGCAGACTAGAGAGAGATTGCAGGTAACTTTCCATAGAGTTGACTGACTCCATGAGTATGTTTGCACTGGAGAGGCACAGTGGGTGTAGCTCACTGACTATGTGGAATTTTGTTAAGGAGCGTGTATAGTTTCAAAATCATGGTTTTCTTTTCTTTAGTTTTGACTCAGTGGAGACTAGAACATGGCCAAGTTTAAATGGGTACTGTCTTAAAAGATTTATTACTTTCAAAAGAAAGAATTCTTTATCAGTGGAGCATCCAGTTAGAAAATTACTACAATACCATATCAATTTGATAAATTAAAAGGCATTGCATTATATTATTTTTTATATAGTACTTAATTGTTTAAGTAATATGTGTAAAAATGGGTTCCAAACAAAAATCCTGAACTGCAGACAAAGGGTGTATCAACTGGAACTATATTACATTCTATAGAATATAAAACTAACTAAAAATGGATCAAATGCTACAGGATTCAAATAATCCATTCCATTAAAAAGCATGATCCTAGTGAGTTCCGACCAGTCTTTTGAAACCTTTACCTAAAGCTGTTTGAGCAGGAGAATCTAAAAAAAAGATTTCATTCCAATACGAAACATTCCCCTAGTTATCACAGAATCAAGTTGCATAAATACTTTTGAGTGTATAATATTCAGATGCAAGAAATCGTAGAATTACTTAAAATGTAAAAGGGAAGTGGACCTTACATCTCCTATTTGTTCGACAAAGACCCTTACAAGGGGTAATTTCAAAGCCTTGATCATTGGTTTGGGCTAATGGAAAGACGATTACAAAGTTTATGTGGCAGCGCTAGGCCTATTTCTTATTAACCAGACAGAGCAGAATTCTAAAGGAGCACGGTGAGAGTTGACAAAGCCAAGTGTCTGCCGAGTGCCAGCAGACGCTATGAGTGAGGGCAGCACGCAGAGAGGCACTGCCGAGGGAGGAGCATGGTGCTCCGGAGCTAGAGCCTCAACAAAGAGTGCAATGTCCTTTCATTCCAGTGGATCCCGAGCATGTAGAAAGGGGATTGGCCTGCCTGGGTCTTCCGGTTATTTTCAAAAGAATACAAATCTAGATCTTCAAGTTAATTGCCCATCAGATCTATTAATTACTTTAAAAAATACCGTATCAATAAAGCATGCTAAAGAATTCATGTACTTCCTATTTCTTTTTAAGGGCAAGTGTGTTTGTGTGTGCACGTGTGTATGCATGCACATGTGTGGATGCTAATAGTTATTTGCTAGGTAACTAAAACAACAAGGAGCTTTTTCTTCAACTCATGCTACGGGAGAAAATTAAAGGTTAGATTGCTGTACGTATATCCTGTGGTGTGATTCTGTGGGTCTTGTGGGTCTTCTAGCCACTTGGAAACGAATGTGTGGGAAGTGAGAGTTGGTGGGAGGCAAATCAGATTCATTCGAGGCATGGCTGGCATCTTACAAGGAAGAAAGGAGCTGTCACGCCTACTCTAAACCAAACCTCTCAGGGAAGTAAAGTAGGAGAGAGAAAGGCTGTTCATAGGGAAGCAGATGGGACACAGAGGACACTGGGCAGGAAGACCGCGCTCTGGATAGGTTCTTCATTGGTGTAAAACTCTTGTCAAAGAACTGGATTGAGAAGGTATCTCCAGAAACAATAGATCCTGAGGGTTCTGACCTAAAGGATGTTTTCTGAATTTGAATAGACTATTGGAAGGTAGTAGGATTGATGAAGGCTGATCTTAATCAGCAAAAGAACCTGACTGGCAGCATGTCTTTAAGAGCACACCTTGTCCTGGTCCCTTTCTGATGTGGGATGTCCTTCTGTATACGTGTTGCTTGATTGGTTGATGAAGAAAGCTGTTTCGACCTATGGCAGGGCAGAATAAAGTCAGGCAGAAAATCCAAACAAAAATATTTAGAGAGAGTAGGTGGAGTCAAGGAGACACCATGTAGCCGCCAAAGGAGACAGAAGCTGGAAAACCTTACCAATAAACACACAGCCTTGTGGCAATACACATTAATAGAAATGGGTCAATTTAAGATGTAAGAGTTAACTAAAAATATGCCTAAGCCATTGGTCAAACAGTGTTGTAATTAATATAGTTTCTGTGTGATTATTCTGGTCTGGGCGGCCAGGAACTGACAAGCAGCCTCTGCCTACACCTTCCTGTCTTTGTTTTGTTCTTTGGCTGCCTTGAGCTGAACAGCTGTGACCCGCTGTGACCCACTGTGCCCTCCGTCCCTGCTCTGCTGGACTGAAACCATGGAAACCTTCAGCAAAATAAATCCTTGCTCCCTCCAGTTGCTTTTTTTCCTGTATTTGATCCAGTGAGAAAGCTAATACAGTTATTTCAAGCTGGGGAAGGAAACACTTCTGCTAAGGACATCTAAAGGGGGCACATGTTGCCACCATTACACGGCAGGAGTGCTATGAAGTTCTCAGAGCATTTTCCCTGACACATACTATGATGGAGGGAAAGGAATCATAGGCCAAGGCTGCTCCCTCATCTGGGAAAAGGTTTTCAGCAAAGACCCTTGCAGCATGATTCATTGGAAGGAGCATGTTCCTACTGCATGGCACAGACTTCAGAACAGATGTAAGATGTAATATCAAATTAAAGAGGATCTCAAAATAATTTCTCTCTTATATTTCGTTTGAATTATAGATATTATTATTAGTATAGTGTTTAGTTATTTTTCCCAAAGTAAATAGTTCCATTTGTTTACCCTATTCACCCTGTTCAAAGAACTTAACTCAATGCAGCTTGATAGGGTGGAATATTTACAGAGGCGTGGGAAGGATTAATGATGATAACAAAGAATGTCGAAATTAATACTGAAAATAAATATTGACTCCAAGTGTGGGAGCTATAGTGACACATAGGTCACGAGATCAAGGAGAGAGGTATCATGTCATTGGAACTAGGTAAGTGCAAGCACTATGGGCAGAGTGGCCCCTGAAAACACAGAGACATCTTCATGACTATGGGAAGAGTGGCCCCTGAAAACACGGAGACATCTTCAATGACTATGGGCAGAGTGGCCCTGAAAACACGGAGACATCTCCATGACTAATCAGGAGGGAGGGAGCTGGTCCAAAACCTGACTTCTTTCTTCCTGCACTGTATTTATTTCTGGAGTTCCATGCGGCCAAACTCAAGGAGAAGCCAGAGGGCAAGCAATTCTAGGCTGTCCACCTAAAAGGATGTTATCATGGATACCAAGCAGAGTGGGCAAAGATGGAGAATGAATGCTGTTGGAATCCAACAGAGGACTCGCTCTCTGGGTTCTGTTCATGCTGGTTGTTTCTTTTGCTTTCTTTTATGTCAGGAAACGAACCAAGGACCTCACATATACTAAGCATATGTGATGGAGAAGTGTCTATGTGTTACTTTCATTATTAATAAAGAAACTGCCTTGGCCCTTTAAGAGACAGAAAATTAGGTAGGTGAGTAGACAGAACAGAATTGTGGGAGAAAGGAAGCAGAGTTGGGGAGACGCTTCAGGCAGTCGCCATAGTGAGTCTCCATGCCTCTCCTCTCCAAGATGGATGCAGGTTAAGATCTCTCTTGGTAAGCCACCCCTCGTGGTGCTATATAAATTACTAAATATGGGTTAAAGCAAGATATGAGAATCAACCAATAAGAAGCTACAGATAACGGGCCAGGGGCCAGGCAGTATTTAAAAGAATACAGTTTTCCATGTAATTATTTTGGGTAAAGCTAGCCGGGTGGCGGGAAACAGCCCGCCACTCCATTCTACACATACGCTTTACTATGAAGCTATATCCCAGTCCTAAAATGTCTCTTAAAATGAGAAATCACTAATAATTCACTGGAATGTAGAAAGAATGGGAAAATGTTTTAGAAAAAAAAAGAATAAAGATAACAAAGCAGGCAAATTTACAGGAGACTGTGAGAACAGTTATTTGATAGAGGTTGCATAGGTGACAAAGGAGTTATTCAGTGACTATAATTCAGTCAGATTTTACAAAGAACCTCATAATATCTCCTTGCAGCCTATGAAAATTACTTAATTCTAGCCAGGTGTGGTGGCCCGGCCCTCTCTTCCTAGCATTTGGGAGGCTGATGGGGATGGGGGTGTATAGTTCAAGGCCAGCCTGTACTACACGGAGATGGCTTAACCACTGAGCCATCTTTCCGGCTCTGAGAAAGGGATCTTTTATTTATACATCGAAAATAAACTTTTAACAAGTATACACAGTTATTCACAAAAGTCACTGAATTTGATAAACCACAGTAGAAAATTATGTGTTCCAAATATATTGCCATTTCTGTTTTCTGAGGGAGAAACCGAGGCTCTAGGTAAGGGCATATAATTTTAGTTGGTCACGCTGGGAAAGTTTAACTTGACCCTCTGGCTCCTTGATTATTGAACATACTACCTTCATAGTGTGTTTTCTCCTTGTGATTGATCATTTGTCCAACTTAACCAGTCTTAGAATCACCTAGGAGACACACCACTGAGCATTTCTGGAAGGAGTTTCCAGAAAAGTGATCTGCCTTGATTGTCAATATAAGCATACTGCAGACTGGGGTCCCAGACTAGATAAAAATGTGTGAAAAGGGGAAAGTCAGCCGAGCAGTACCACCCTCCTTTCTGCTTTCTCGTTGGCAACTGTAGTGATGAGGTGAGCAGGCCTGCTTTTCATCCTGCCTGGATCCCACACGGCTAGCTTTACACCCGAAATAACAACACACAAACTGTATTCATTTAAACACTGCCTGGCCCATTAGTTTCAGCCTCTTATTAGCTAATTCTCACATTTTGCTTTAACCCATACTTAGTAATGTGTGTAGCACCAAAAGGTGGTGGCTTACCGGGAAAAATTCAGCATGTCTGACCTGGTGGCTGACTTCATGACAACTGTCTCAGGTCGGAGAATCATGGTGACTGCCCAGAGAGGAGAGGCATGACAATTGCCTGAGGCATCTGCCTCACTCCCAGCATCCTGTTCTGTCTACTCCACCCACCTAAGGGCTGGCCTATCAAATGGGCCAAGGCAGTTTCTTTATTAACCAATGAAATCAACTCAAACAGAAGACCCTCCCACATCAGGCACCGCAGACCAAATTGCTGCACTGGAGTTTCTTTTGTGGTGGTGGGCTGTGTCCCTCTGAACTGTGAGCCAGGGTGAACCCTTCCTCCCTTGAGTTGCTTCTGGTCAGGTGTTTGGTCATTGCAATGAGGAAACTAATCACTGGGCTCTCTTTCCATTGTGTTCTACAATCTCTTCTTCTACAATCTCTGTCAACTATCACTTGGCAACCCTTGCATTCTACAATCCCTGTCTCTTCACTCAACAACCATTGTTTTTTATAATCCCTGTCTCTATCACTCAACAACCATTGTGTTCTACAATCTCTGTCTCTATCACCTAGCAACCATTGTTTTCTACAATCCCTGTCTCTATCACTCAACAACCATTGCGTTCTACAATCCCTGTCTCTATCACTCAGCAAACACTGTTTTCTACAGTCCCTGTCTCTATCACTTAGTAACCATTGCATGTTTGTCAGATTCTTTGTCACTGTGACAAACACCTAAGATAACAATTTCAGGCAAGAAGGTTTGCTTTGGCTCACAGTTTCAGAAGCTGAAGTCCATGTGAGGGTTGGCCTCACATTTCTGGATCAGCAGTGGGACAGAATACCATGGAAAAGGGTGTGGCGAAATGGAGATGCTTATCTCATGGCATCCAGGACACCGAAGAGGGAGACAGGCAGGAGCTAGGACAAAATAGCCGTTAAAGACGCATGCAGGTGACCTAGTTCCCTGAACCATGTTCTATCTCCCACTACTTTTCGATTATGCCATCAAATTTTAAGTATATCAATGGATTAACCTATTAATTGGTCAGCGTCCTCATGACCCAGTCATCACCCAATTATTTGACTCAGGAGAAGGAAACCAAACCTTCCATACATAAGCCTTTGGGGGAATACTTCCTATCTAAGCTATGCCATAGGGAGAAAAATACTGAGCTAGTAGCAGCAATAGAAAAACCAGAGGAATGAAGAAAGCAGTTCTGACTATGCTGTGATACTGCTGTGCGCAGGGGAGGCCAACGTATTTGAGCTCAGTGTTCTGAGATAACAATTCATAAAAGGCAGGGTCCTAGCTTGATTTTAGGTGCTGTGATAAAACACTGACCAAAACTAACTTGGGGAAGCAAAGGTTTATTTCATCTTCCACTTCCAGCTTCATAACTGAGAGAAATCAGAGCAGGATTCCAAAGCAGGAAGCTGGAGAAAGGAACGGAAGCAGAGACCACAGAGAAATCCTGCTTTCTGGCTTGGTCCCCATGACTTGCCCAGCCTGCATTTTTATACAACACTTGCCCACTGTGGGCAGGAATCACATGTCTGCGATCCCAGCACTTGGGAACTGGAGTCAGGAAGTTGAAAAGCTCAAGGCCAGCCTGAGCAACATAGCCAGACTCTGTCCTTAGAAGAGTTTCCCTAAAACACTTCGGACTAATTTCTAAAACATTAGAGAGAGAGAGAGATGCCTAGAGATAGGGGAAAGATCTCATTAATTCCTAAGGCTAGAATTTGGGGAGGTTCTCAGTCTTGAGCTGACCTAATAATCTAAGGGAAAGGCCAGGTCTAGAGGGAGTGTAACGACAAAAAATGCTAAGTTTACAAAAGAACAAAGCCACAGAGAACAACAGGGGGGAGGAGAGTCACATCCTTCCAGTTGCTTACTGCCACCCCCTGAGTTCCCCGCACTGTGGTCAAAACAAGAAATCCTTCCGAGAATTGCTTTGTTGGTGGTGTGACTTTTGTCATTTGTAAAACTTTTCAAAATGCAGCTGTCCATATTTTAGATAAATATTTCAAGCAATTTTTTTTTACCCCTTCACGTGTTGGAGATAAGTAGTTAACCCTAATTAGTGTTTTGTTGGTGCTTGTGGCTCAGCACACTTAACTTTGAAGATCAAAAAATACTGCTTGTGTGCTTGTACCTTGCTTGCCTTCTCCCACACACTCCGATGTTATCTGGTCATTCTCTTATTTAAAATATCAGCAAGAAAAATATTGACTCATGGGCAGAAGCACCAGAGTTTGGGGTTAGCAGTGAAGCTGAGGAGGAAAGTTCAAAGGTCAGATACACTGACTCTGATGTCAGGGTCTGCTACCTACCAACTTGTATAGCCGGACTTTCTTTGGACCTCCAGCTCCCAAATAATGTCATGGAGACTTTTTATTAAGAATGAAAGCTTGGCCAGAGCATAGGCTTGTTGCCAACTAGCTCTTATAACTTAGAATAACCCATTTATAATCTACATTCTGCTACATGGCTTGTTACCTCTTCTCCATACTGTACATCTGACTTCCTCTACATCTCAATGGCGAATTTCCACCTCAAATTCTTTCCCAGAGTTCCTATCTCTCTCTGCAAGTCTCACTTATTCTCTCCTGCCTATCTATTGGTGTCGTTCAGCTCTTTATTAAATCAATTAGGAGGTACCTTGGCAGAGACATATTTTCAGTGTACAAAAAGATTATCCCACAAGTTGGTGGTCACGGGGCCTTCATTTTTTCCTCTGAAAGGGGACTATCCATAATACGTATAACACTTAGCACAGTGATCGCATGTGACATATATAGATATAATATATATATGGTAGCACTTAAGGATGCAAGTCTGGAGCCAGTCATCATAGACTCAAATCCTAACTTAACTAGCTAGACCAGTTACTTAACTTCTCAATGACTCTTGCCCTTCATCTGTAAAATGAGAATAATTACAGTGCCCATCCCAAAGGTAGTTGTGAGGATCTAAGGAGTTAAACTATGTAAACCCTTTGGAAATGTGGCTTCCATGCAGTAAGTATTCAATAAGGTCCAGCTATCACAATGGTTATTAGTATTTGAAAATTGTGCTGGTCCATAAAGTAGGCACAGATGAGCATTTGAAATGCAGTCTTATGCATCAAGTGAAAAATCACATGCTGAATTTTGATTACTTAATCTAAACAGAATGAAAAAATCTCAATTTTTGGTTGACTACATGTTGAATTTATGGACATTTTAATGTAAATAAGTTATTAAAATCAATTTTCTGCTTTGACATGTATTTACATGGGTGTGTACGCACGCCTGCTTGCATTCCATGGTGCATGCTATGGTGTGGGCATGCCATGATGAATGTTGCCCTGGTGAACAAGGGAGGTCAGACAACAACTTTTAGAAGTCAGTTTTCTCCTTCCATGATTCGAGTTCCAGGATCAAATATGTGTTGGTAGTACTAGTTTAGAATATAGAAAGAATAAATAAAAAGTTCATCAGAAAGTTTACGCTTGATTTAATCTAAAATTCAAGATACCTGTGGTATCTTTTTGGTTTTGTATTTTTGTTTGTTTGTTTGGTTTTGGTTTTTTGAGACTGGGTTTCTCTGTGTTACAAACCTAGCTGTCCTAGAACTAGCTCTGTAGACCAGACTGGCCTCAAACTATCAGAAATCCTCCTGCCCTTGCCTCCCAAGTGCTGTGATCAGAGGTGTGAGCCACCACCACCACCCAGCTGTGATGTTTTTATCAAATGATGAAAGGCTGAAGAAAAACAAGATAATTAAAAAGTAGTAAGTGAAGCCATTAGAACTGCAGAATAAGTTAATCCAATTTTAGATTGCAGCAATGTTTTCTGATCAATGTTACTGCCATGGGGTGTTTTGTTCAGTTTGTGACTACATTTTAAGGAACCATAGGCAAACTAGAGTCTTTGGTAAAGAAGGTTGTAGGAAAGTGAGTTTCTTGCTGCCACTCAACAGGAAGGAGAAACTGGGTAATCGGGTTAGGAGCATGTCATGGTTTAATAAAAAATGGCCCTCATAGGAGGGGGCACTACTAGATATGCCCTTGCTGGAATAGGTGTGACCTTGTTGGAGGAAGTGTGTCACTGTGAGGCAAGCTTTGAGGTCTTATGTGCTCAAGCTATGCCCAGTGTCACAGACTACTTCTGCTGCCTGAGAATCAAGATGTAGAACTCTCAGCTACTTCTCCAGCACCACGTCTGCCTGTATGCCACCATGCTTTCTGCCATGGTGATAATGGACTAAACCTCTGAAACTGTAAGTGGCCACCCCAATTCAATGTTTTCCTTTATAAGAATTGTCATGGACATGGTGTCTCTTCACAGCAATGGAAACCCTAACTAAGACAGAACATATTCAGCCAAGAGAAGGGAGCACTTAAGGGGAGGCACATAGATGGCCTCACATTCCAGAAAGTTCCCCACAGGAAAATGAAACTGATCAAAAAGATTCCAACAGGCATAAGTTACAGAGAGCTTTTGGATTGAAAATACACAAGAACCTCTAACAATTAGAATCCACTACAAATGTAGCAAACCACCTCACAGAATAGTTAAGACTTTCTCGCCAGCATTAATCTGAGAATTACAGTGAATGAGGTAGCTGGAATATGTCCAAACGCTTTTCAAATTCTGAGATTTGGTAAGGATTTGTTACTAATTCTGGAGTAGAGCTGTCAATCCACACATCAGGACTAGAACAACGAGATTCCTACAAGCTTTTTCTGGGAATGTGCTTTTTACCCTTACTTTTTTTTCTTTATTCTTAGGAAGGGTTTTACTCTGCAGCTCAGGCTGGCCTAAGATTCCCTGCATAGCCAAGAAGGACCACATCTTGCCTCCACCAACCAAGTGCTAGGGTTACAGGCTGTGCCTCCATACCCAGTGGGATCCTACAGGTTTTCTACGTTTTTATTTTCAAAAAATACAGAAATTCACACATACTATTTTGAGGGGATAGAGAATTATCGTAGAAGCGCATAGGGCAGACAAAGGATCTCACAAGAACACTGATACAGCAGCTGACAGACAGCACAATAGTACTGAGGCAGCGGCAGCATGGCTGATAGATGCTGCGATAGAACTGAGGCAGCGGCGGCATGGCTGATAGATGCTGCGATATAGAACTGAGGCAGCGGTGGCATGGCTGATAGATGCTGCGATATAGAACTGAGGCAGCGGTGGCATGGCTGATAGATGCTGCGATATAGAACTGAGGCAGGGATGGGGCCTCTCCAAGGCCCCGGCTCTCTTCCCCATTGATAATAATCAATGGTTTTTCTCAACATCCCCACACCATTTCTATTCTCGCAACTGAGTGATTCAGGCACCGCCTCCCTCACCATTTCTGTTCCCCGACAGTTTCACTCTTTCTATCAAGACTTCCCTTGCTCTGAGTCGGCTCTGTGACTTTGCCAGCTTAAATCCTTCCACCTACAAAGTTCAGTCTTTCATTTTTCCAATCCCAGTTTATTAGAAAAGTGATTGGCTCAGGAATCTTGCCCCTGTTGCTTGTTTTCTTCAAGTCAAATTAAGATCAAGCACAGATAGACATTCCTTGTGTCAAATGGTAGTTTGTTTTCTGTTCCCAGAGGAGAATACCTGTGGCTGTGTGACTTATAAAGAGTGTAGGCTTGGGCTGGAGAGATGGCTCAGCAGTTAAGAGCATTGCCTGCTCTTCCACAGGTCCTGAGTTCAATTCCCAGCAACCACATGGTGGCTCACACCATCTGTAATAAGGTCTGGCCTGCAGGCATACACACAGATAGAATATTGTATACATAATAAATAAATAAACAAATATTTTTTTTAAAAAAAAAAGAGTGTAGGCTTTATCTGACTTGGTTCTGGAGAAGACTAGGTAGTTCAAGAACATGAACATGACACCTGCTTGGTTTCTGGTGTAGGCCTCATGACAGTAAATCAAGTGGGACCCTTATGGAAAGGAAAAGGGAAGAGGAGGCACATGTGAGAGAGAAAAAGGCTAAACCTCTGATGTGTTTAACCCACCCCAGAAGGAAAACCTTAACCCACTCACCAGGGCTCTACCTCTTGAATGTCCAAACACCTTCACTAGGTCCTACCTCCCAACATTGTGACATTGAAGTATTAAGCCTCAACATGAGTTTTGGTGGTGCTAACCCAAGTTTCAAATAACTGGCCCTGGAAAGTTATATCTAAGCGAGAGGGGACGTTCAGATGTGGGTGGGACTGGAAGTTGCTGGTATTACTATCTCCACTGAAGACAAAAACTATGGTGTCCAGTCTCAGAAATGCAGGCATCCACTTACTCTTGTTTCTTGTTGGAGAGAGAGTGTCTATGCAAAACAGTATGGTTTAGAACTAATGATGATTATGTAGATTTTGTCCTAGAACTTGGGAAGCTGAGGCAGGAGCATTTCTTCAACATGGAGATCAGCCTGGGCTATGTAGTGAGTTTCAGGTCAGCCCGAACTACAGTGTTCAGGGTTCTGAAACCTTTTCTCAGAAAAAACAAGAACTGAGAAGCAAATAAACCCCCAAGAAATGGAGATTTTGTTGTTTGGTGTGTTCTGGGAACTTTTGTATTTAAAGTACAATTCATGGACCAATCACATTGTTGGTTCCTAGAAATCAGTATCTCCAGTCCTGTTCAAGATTTATCAAACAGTAACCCACATTTTAATCAGATTTCCCAGTGACTTGTATTCATAATTTTTGAGAAGTGTGGGTCAAAAAAGAATTGGTTTGGTTTAGATGTCTTTAGAAGCTTTTTATAGGAAACTTCCAGTAGTGTATAAGAACCAAGTTTTAAATTATTAAGGGTTTGGTGAGCTGGTTGACTTTAAGATTAACAGCTTGAAACGAATTGTTATGAGAGAACTTACAGCATGGAAATGTGCAAGTGCTACGCATTCATTTCTTTTGTACTGTAGAACAGGTCATTAAGGTTTCCTTAGCGTGCTGTGCTGCTCAGTTCTGAATCTCCCAATTCAATCTGTAATTAAACTAGTCTCCTAAGGGGACGGAGAAGCCCGTGCATATGAGGAACAAGATAATATGAATTTTAATTTGCCATTCACAGAACTTTCAATCTTTACACTGAGATACCACCGTTCTGGGTAGTAAAATTTTAACTGTAACCTGATTCTGAAATGACCACAGGTGGAAGGGAACATAAGCATTGGTAATAAAGTCAAGATAGGCAGGCAAACATTAGAAACTGTGCCTACTGGCAACAGATTTTTTTCTTTCTTTTTCTTCTTTTCTTCCCAAGATTTTTTTTTTTTTTAGCTGCTGAAACATAGATATTTTTGTGTGTAGTTAGAGATGATAAAAGTGGGTAGATTCTGGTCTCCGATGCAATTGTAACTGGGAGGAATTTATATTTTTATAAATTATATCCAAAACAATTATCCTCTCTATCCGAAGTTAATGTTAAGTATGTGTGCAAATGCTTCCAGTTGCTCAGGTAGTTTTTCTATGTGTGGTCCCAAGGTCACTATAGCAGCGTCACCCCAGAGCCTATTGAAATGTAAATTCCCAGGTTCCTACTCCAGACCTAATGGATCATAGATCCATGGAAAGCCACCGATCTGAGTTCGAGACGGCCTTCCTAGTAATTCTTAAACATTAGTGACATAGAAGCATCTTAGATTTCCTTATTTCTGTATGATGAAAGCTTCTCTTTTTCAACTCTAACCTCAAACAGGAAGTGACTTTTCTTGAAGTACAAATTTCCAGATCAAGTGGGAAATGTTTAAAGAAGTCTGAGAACCCAGATCAAAACAACTACAGGTCTAAGTACATATTTAAATATTTTCCTCCCCAGGGAAGCTAGCCAAGCAGGGAGGCTGCTGGCATTTTGCCAAGACTCCTGGTGTGGCTAAACCTTCCTAGAAGCCAACTGGCAAAGCTTGCATTTTAAGATGAGCCACATAGACAAGTGACTTTGCAAATACTAATAAAAGCATTGTCCTAGCGCGTGTGGGAACAAGCACTCTCTGCTTGGTGCTGATGAGCAGATGCTTTGTTTTGCCTTTCTGGTTAAGAACTTTATCTGGTTCTTTAACAGTGACATTCAGTGTTCACTGAGGGTTGACTTTGGGACGGATACTATAGTGAGGTCCTCTGAAAATTATCTCATTGTTAGTCCTATGTCAAAATAAGGAAGTGGGGGCCCAAGGGGTTATAGCTGTTTGCGCTGTATCCTGCACACGCTGATGGTGATCCTGGGTTTCAAAGGCAGGAAGTTTGCCTCCAGAGTATTCCCTTAACCAAAACACCTCTCTTCAGTAAGGAGAGACTCATATGTATCAAATGTTCAGAGTTTTGGTGTATGCTAGCTTTTCCTCACTGTACTAGAATACCTAGCGGAAATGTCTTAAAATATGAAGGATTTAGTTTGGCTCATAATTTTTCAAGATTCAGCCCATTATCGCTGGGGAAGACAGCAGAGCAGCTCATGCCATGACCAAAAGGAAGCAGAAAGAAGAAGCCAGCACTCTACTGCCTTTCTCTCATTTCCCCCTCGTTCCACCAGAGCTCACAGCCCACGGAACAGTGCTACTCACATTCAGGATGTGTTTTTCCCGTCAATTAATTCTCTCTAGAAATATCTTCATAGAAAGACACTGAGGTATGTCTCAATCTCCTGGGTAATTCTAAATTCAGTGATGATGAAGTCATTAGCATCATAATGGTGTGCCCATTTCAGAGTATGGCTTTTAATTAAGTTATTTTATAGTTTTTAAAAAGTCTTAAGCTAGTGGATATTATCTATCATCTATCTATCTATCTATCTATCTATCTATCTATCATCTATTTGCAAATATATGAACTCTGGATCCTACTTGATTAATGTCATCAAAGAATGCAATCAGCCACATTGAACTTATAAAAGATATTGTTTTAATAATAATAACATTACTGTAAACATATTAATATTATTGTGAGTTTTGACTGGATGGTTATGTTCTCATGGTAGGCGTTTTCAGGTGAGGGGCAACAGATTCCAGCTGTGGAGATGAGAAGAGCTGAATTGAAGAACACTCAGTAGGTGAACTTATATATGTATCTTTAGATTCAGTTATCTTTTTAAGTATCATGAGATGAATGCAACTTTTCCCCCCTCCCTGATCTATGTGTGAAAAAAAAAGAACATAGAAGAAAAAGAGGGCAAGCAGGAAGAAAGTTAATAAAAGTAGATGTAAGCTTTTCTAGTGTTTTTCTCTTTTCTTCTATTTCTTTCTTTTTTCTTTTTCTTTATTTTATTTTTTTAGAGTCACAGTTGATTGTAGAGCTTTTGAAGTAGCTGCTTAAGTGTTAACAAGAATGGGCAATAAGTAAGAATCTCATTCTTCATTTAGATAGCCACTACATATTAATATAAAAAAAAAACTTCTGGGAATTCCAGGTTTGATCTAGTCTGTCTTCTGTAGGTAGCTTCATGAAACCAAGCTACGTTTTGCAGACTTGACATTCCTAATTCATGTATTCACTAATTCATGTATTCATTGGTTCAACAAACACTTATGGTAAACCTCCATTCCCGCCTGAAGCTGTGTGTGGTATGTGCTGAGTGCTGGAAATGAATGACAGGATTGCTGTCCACACAGGGCTCAAACTGCTGGGAAAGTCAGAGACACTGTGATGGCTGCGTAACTCTAAATCTTCTAAAACCCATCGAATTGTACAGTTTAGGTTGGTAAATTCTATTATATATAAAATAGGTCTCAGAATTGTTCCAAATAAAAAAAATATAACTCCTGTTTATTATTCAAAACCAGGAAGAAATGGCCATAACTCAGTCCTGTAAGTGTGGAAGGAGACTGCCAACGAGTGAAGTCTGAACTGAAATCTTAAGAAAAAAAAATTACTGATAATGTGGTACATGATAATTCAAGCAGAAGTCACAGAGGAACAAAGTCACAGAGGTGAGAAGTGTGTGGTTTCTCTCTCTCCCTCCTTTCCTTTTTCCTCTCTCTCTCTCTTGCTTTCTCTCTCTCTCTCCCTCCCTTCCTCTCTCAGTGTGTGTGTGTGTGTGTGTGTGTGTGTGTGTGTGTCTACACATGCACATGCGCCTTAGGAAGGATGTTGACTGAGGAGGTGGGCAGAGGTTGTATGTGAGCCTTTGGGATTGGCCAATCACTGGAGGGGTTTAAGGAGTAATTGATTTACTTCGTGATTAAACTTGTTTTAGAGAAACCACCTGGCAGTTGTGACATAATATATAAGTCGGGGGGTGGGGGTTAAGGTGTGGAGAATAACTTGTGCATGGGTCTCTGATTATTTGTATACTAGGTGCAAACAAACAAACAAAAAGCAAGAACCAAAACAAAACCCGAGACTTGTTTCCTAAACGCCAAGCACTGTACTGCTCGCTTGGTCTTACTGAACTGTAAAGTAGATTGCTGAAAGATTAACGTTGGTCTGGCGTTTTGTTCAAAGAGGGTGAGTGGAACCTCCTGATCCGCCTTGGGAGGTTGGAAGTTTGGCAGATTTTCTCTTTGCTATCAAAGGGATCGAACTCAGGACCTCGCACAAGTTAGCTCGGCGCACTATCGCCTAGCAACGTGCATTTAAAGAAAAAAGATCTTAGCAAAGCTGAAATGTAGCAGAGGAAGCTGAAGATACTCCAAGTTTTTCAGGACTTTAGGCTGGAAACTAGGTTCCCCCTGTTTAAATGACGGCTCTGAATACATCTGCAGGATATAAAGAAAAAATAAGAAGGAATGAATAATTATAGCATTTTCAACAAAGTCATTCTTTCCTGAAGGTTGTAAAGCTTTTCTGCCTTAACCACAAAACGGAGTCCCTGCCTGGAAAACCGACAGGAACGCCGCCACGAGGGCTCTCCGCCCTGTTCCTCTGCTCCCACCAACACCTTCCCCCTTTGCCAGCTTCCCAGCGGAACCTTTGTCGCTTGTCGGTGCAGTTGAACCGCGGGACCAATTTCGTCAACACAATCCGGAATAGTCAACATGGCGGCCGCCATACGCTGCCTCAGTAGAGGTAAGGCAGCCAGTGATCTGGAAGGAAAATAGATCTAGAGCCGCGTCTCTTGTTGCAGCAGAGTACACGCCAGAGTCTGGCAGGCACGGGTCCGCTCTAGGTATTCGAAATGCCTCCGTACTCGTTCTGGGCTCCACAGCCCACAGTGTCATCATTACTTCAAAGCGACCCAGAGCGCGACGCTGGGTTTCTCTCCTGGAGCAGGCCACTCTGAGGGTGGAATGGGAGGGAAGATACATTGGCAGTCTTTTCAGTCAGGGATGAGGAGTACAAGGCAGTAGATGGTGGTGGCCTGTGTTTATATGGGAGGCAGCAAAGACTGATGAGAGGCTTCGAGAGAAGGTGAAGTTTACAGAGAAGGGTGAGGAAATAGTTGAGATCGGATCTCTAACCTTTCAGTCTCTACTAAAAGAGATGGAATACTTTCTATCTCCTTTTGAAAGGCTGAGAAGGAGGAGGTTTTAAAGAATGAATGTAGCGTCAGGTATGTTGATGAGTAGTTGAGGAAACTCTAAGGACTATTTTGTCTGGTGGCAAATGAAGTTTTCTGTGTGGAGTGAATGAGCGCTAAGGCAGATGACACATTGCCCCCTGGGGAGTTGGAAATAAAGATAGAGGTCTAGTAGGGTGTATAAATAGTGTTGCTATTGTAATTTGGTTTTGCTCAGTCTGTAGCAGTTTGATTACTGTTGAAATTTTAAATTTCTGGTTCTTACTATAGCAGATTCTAAGTAGTGTTTCTTTGACTGCTCTTTGGGCTCAGTGTGTTTGTGAATCTCAGTGTATAGCAGTTTGCTTATTTTTATAGTCTTTGCTTTCTGGTACAGGAGAGTGTCTTTATCCAGTCTATGGTAGATACATGCTTGAGTCCATCTCTGAAGTTCAGTACTTAGAAGCAGTCTTCTGGTCGTTCTTGTACATGTCTCTTAAAGCACATGTACACGGTACTTGTCTGGAAGAGGACTGCTGCACTGTCGTGATGTGTTTGCTAGGCTCCATGGGTAATTCCACATTGCTTCCTAGAATGGTGCTCTTGTTCACACTCATACCTGTAATACATAAACTCTCCCTGCATTTGATATGGTAAGTGACTTCATTTTCTAGAGATTTCTTGGTCTGGTATGTAAAACAATGATACTTAGGTTATCTAATTTATAAACTGTGTGCTCACAGTAAAATCAAACACTGCTTTCTTGATTAAGTTTTGTGGGAAAAAAACAATTTGACCCAAGGTTAGTGTCCCACATATTGGCATAATAGGAGTCTCCAGCATGCCCATTGTTAAAAGTCTTGTCAGTTGCATTGACCAATATAACATAGTAATGTATTCACATGCTAGTGTAATTTGAGTCTACACTGACTGGCCAGTGAGTCACAGGAATCACCCTCCTTTTTATAGGAATTGCAAGGAGGAGCCACTATGTGTAGAGTTTTACATGTGCGTTGGGGGTTGAACACACTCTACTGATAGTAAGCCATCTCCATAGCCTCAATTTTTAATTTTTAAAAAGTAAATTTGATAAACCGAAGGTTTTAACAATAAATACAATCATTTTTAAAAATATAACCACTTTTTGGGGGGGGGTTCTAAGTCAAGGTTTCTCTGTGTAACAGTCCTGACTTTTTGTCTTGTTTATGAAACCATTCCCTCCCTAAATGTGATAAAGACATTTTCCTCTATTCTGAAAGCATTTTAAGTATTACAATTCACCTTTGAGTGAGGTTTTTCCCCCCTTTGTACTGGGAACTTTGGATGAGTTTATTTATTTATTTTTAATGTTATCAGTTTGTCTTTCTGTATTTGTGCCACTATCAATATATAGAACCACCATGACTTTATAATTTCTCTCTGCAACTGGAAGTCTCTACTCTGTCCTTCTGGACCCATTTCTTTCCTGCCTTCCTAAAGAACCACTCTGAGGCTTAATATTAATTATTGTTTGGTCTATTAGCTTAGACTTATTATTAACTAGCTCTTACAACTTAACCTATTTCTATTCAGAGGCTGTGACTTTTTACCTCACATCTTGCTTCTCTGGCAGGTGCTGGTGTCTCTCTCAGCTCCACCTTCTTTCTCCCTATCTCTCTTCTTGGATTTCCCACCTAGCCAGAGGCCAAAGTAGCTTTATTCATCAACCAATAAAAGCAACACATATTTGCAGCATATAGTCTCGCATCCTACATAATCTCCTTTTAATCAATTTTTATTTAGCTTACAAAGAAATGGTTTTTGTTGAATATCTGTTCATACACAATTATACTTGGCTCTTTCTTTTCATTCCCTACACTACCCTCTCTCCTCCCTGCCCCTTCTTATAATACATCTTGATCTGGTAGGGCAAATTACCCACTTTGTTCTGATTTTAGAAGAACTCTGACAACTCTGTGAATATGTCATCTTTAAAAATGAATAAATAAAATAGAAACTTTTAAAAACTAGGGATACACATGTATATACTTCTTATTAATAAGAATAAAATAAATCTCTTGAGCTTAAATTAGTAAAAATAGGTGAAGAGGGTTCCTGTCTCAAAAACAAAATAAGATAAGTGAATAGATGAAGTTTCTAGATATTAGACGCCTCTGCTTGCTTTTTGTTTCTCTAGGTGTGATTTCTAAGCTTTATCTTTCCTTTTAGTGGTGCTGCTTATAGAATGCAGGGTCTTGCACATGCTAGGCCAGGAACTACCACTACACTACACGTTACCCCTATTATTGGATATTTTATGTTTGTGTGCATGTGGATTGCTTGTGTGGAGGTCAGACGATGGTCATTCCTTAGATGCCTACCACTTTCTGTTGAGACATGGTCTCTTACTGATCTGGAACTTTACCATATAGGTCAGGCTAGCTTGCCCAAGCTTCCTGGTATCTTAATATTCCTGGGATTATAGGCATATGCCACCACCCAGCTTTTCATGTCAATTCTGGTATAGACAAATTCTGTCCTGCCTGGTCCTATTCAGTCCCAACAAAACACACAGAGGCTTATATTAACTTTAAACTGGTTGCTCTTTTAGCTCAGGTTTATTATTAACCAGCTCTTACAACTTAAATTAACCCATAATTCTTACTTATGGTTAGCCATGTTGGCTTGGTACCTTACTCAGTGAGTCATTCTCATCTTGCTTCCTCTGCATCTGGCAGGTGACTGCAGACTGAACTTTTCTTCTTCCCAGAATTCTCCTCGTCAGGAAGACCTGCCTATACTTCCTGCCTGACTACTGGCCAATCAGTGTTTTATTAAACCAATACAGGTGGCAAATCTTTACAGGCTATAAGAGCATTATCCCACAGCATTCTGGAGAGATCCAGAATTCAGATCAGATTCTCTTGCTTTTGAGGCAGCCCTATTATTACATGTAAAAAAAAAGAAAAAAAATTCCAGCCGCTATTCTTATACTTTTTAAAAGTGGGGTTGAGAACCACAAAGTATTAGTTGCTTTTGTTTTGAAAATATTGATTTTTAGAATGTAAAAATGTATGACTGTGACGATTAATGTTACATTTTTTTTCTTCCAAGCCTTGATACAACATCAAAGGCATTGTCTTTCCAAGACAGCTTACAAGGCCCCTCCTTACCTTTGCTCTGTGAATATTCTCTGGACCCACAGACATTTTGCTGCTGCTGCTACAAAGTAAGTATTTTTTTTAAGCTGCTTCAGTTACTGTTAAAGTTCTGATTAACAACCATAGTTCTATAAAGATCCATCGTTGTAAAAGTTCATTGTCTGTACTCCTTTGGCCTTGGTGTTCCAGGGGAAAGAGAAGACTTGATAATAGCAGCATCTATGAACATCTTGACCTAATTGCTTACCACTGGCATTTTAAGCTATTGTGTTATGTTCATTTTAAGAGACGGATATCAAGTTACCACTAATGTCTCAGTTTTTCTGTAAAATACCCTGACAGAGCAACTTAGGACGGAAAGGTTTATTTGATGAACAGTTCCAAGTCCTAGCTCATCATTGTGGGGTAACCAAGGCACCCATAGCCTGAAGCAGCAGCTTGTATCCACAGTCTAGAGCAGAGAGGGTGTGTGTTCTTTCCTGTGCTTATCTGCTTCCCCATTTTCATACAGTTGGGGGCCCAGCTTTTGAAATGGGTGAGTCTGTCTACCCCAGGTAACCCACTTAAGAGACTCTCTCAACCTGACCTCAGGCCAACACGACCCAGCAGATTCCTCACTGAGACTCTTCCCAAATGACTTCAATGGCTTCCAGTTGACAGTTAGAACTAACCATCACAATGAGATTATAGAGCCAGTCCTAAGCAGAGAAGCAGCATCTGTCAGAATAACAATTTGAACTCAAGAAGTTTAGTTCTAAAACTGTTTTTTTCCTTCTTTTTAAATATTTTCTCCAAGGTGCTCTTTGTAATTAGATGTTACAGGATTGCCAGTTCTGGAATTATATATTGGAATTTCAAATTTTTAATGTTCATTGTGTTATGTAGAAATACACACATGCATATACACATATACTTATAGTT
This sequence comes from Arvicola amphibius, assembly GCF_903992535.2. Lineage (NCBI taxonomy): Eukaryota > Metazoa > Chordata > Mammalia > Rodentia > Cricetidae > Arvicola > Arvicola amphibius. Next base: position 11,917,513 of record NC_052047.1, on the reverse strand, counting down.
TCTTATGTAGACTTTCCACATATGAAAATATAAAGGGATGAAATTTGTTCTCACAGCTTCTGATTACCAAGAGTACAAAGAGCTCGATTGGTGCTGCACTGTTGAACTGAATGAAGGGAAGGACTGAAAGGCAGTGTGGCTGAGCTCTTGGACTTCAGGCTCAGGCCGTGTGGTTGTTGGGCATAACACTAACTGCTTTTCCCCCAAGGATATTGATGTTAATGAAGTATAAAGCAGAGTATCATCTTTTTCTAAATGTTTTCCCCTAATGTCACCATTTCTGTAGTTAAAAGAAATGGCTGAGGGAAAAATAATTAAATGCTTAAGAGCTATAGGATATTAACGATTAAAAATTACAGAATTCTTATGTGCTATATAATAATTAGTATTACAATTGAACACTTTTTATATACTTGCTCATTTAATTTTTGTAATAGTTATGAAGACAGATAACTATGATGAGCATTTCTCAGATAGAGGAGTGGAAGCCCAAAGATTAAATTTTTTGGGTGCTAGGAATCTAAATTTTAGTACTCGTGAACAACATAGTCCAGTAGTAATTTAGAACAACATAACTCAGAGGTAGACAGCGTGAAGGAAGAGTGGCCAATTTTCTATATTAGAAGTTATAGGTGTTTGCATTTCTTTAGTGTATTTCTCATGTATATCTTTTGCTTGTTTTTTGTGTAGTTTTCTTTTTATTTCTGCTATATGCAGTATTTATTGACTTATTTTAAGGACATTCTAAAACATTTTTGTTTATCCTCTAGGAAATTCCTATCATATGTCATCTCCATTTTTTTTTTTTTTTTTTTTTTTTGGTTTTTCGAGACAGGGTTTCTCTGTAGCTTTGGAGCCTGTCCTGGAGCTAGCTCTTATAGACCAGGCTGGCCTCGAACTCAGAGATCCGCCTGCCTCTGCCTCCCGAGTGCTGGGATTAAAGGCGTGCGCCACCACCGCCCGGCTCATCTCCATTTCTTACTGTACAGTTTGATGCTTTTCACTGATCTAAAAGCATAGCATAAGAAATATTGCCTACTCTAGAAAGGTATGGAACCTTGTCATAAGATTATTTAGTAACTTGATGAGATGTGTTTGCAATTTTAGTTGTAATCTTTATTTTTTCAGAATCTACTAAAAATAGTTCATGGAGTCAAGATCTGAGTCATTGCTTTTCTTTGTTCTTTGTTTTTGTTTTCGGTTTGAGACAGAATCTGAGTAGTCCTAGGTGGTCTGGAACATGCCAGGTTAGCCTTGAACTCACAGAGGCCTGCCTGCCTCTGCCTTCTGAGCCCTGAGATTGCCTTGCTTGAGATACCATGCTTTGCTCTCTGTCATTCTGAGCCCTCTCCACCCCACTCCATTTCCCTGTAGCAGATCCTGGATTTTTGTTTGTTTGTTTGCCACTGGGGCATCTGAGTCTGGTTCTGTTTCTCTCTTTACAATGGGGTCTTTTTCTTGCTTTTTTATGTATCTTTCTAAAAATAAAATACTGGATGCCCTGTGTACTATAGTCAACACTGAAGTAAATAGTTTTTACACAGCAAGTAGGCTTGTCTTTTAATGTGTCATGTTGAGCCAGTGTAGAGAAGGACTGAGCTAGGTTTTGATTTTGTGGTTTCCATGGCTACCACCAGCCAAAATCTCTGTACCGTTACTTTGTGCTCAGCATGGGGGTTGGGTTGCTGGGTTTTTCTTTGTGGTGTTCTTGGTTCTGTTTCCTTCTGTGCAGCTGCATCTCAGCGGGGGCCTTGGCCTCCTCTAGCAGTAGGCGGTTGTCACCTAGTACTTAGTGCTTGACTGGCTAGAGCTGGGAAGAAGAGCAGTCTCTGCCTCTACCTGTCTGGATAGATAGTAGACTGGGCCCTGTACTGCTTCCTGCCTTGGCTTTAGCACTCTGGGTGGATGTCTTGGTGATAGTTTTCTTCTTTCTACAGATAGAGTGGGTGTTTGTCTTTCCCTCCACCCTGTAGCTCTCTAGTCCCCAGCAGCTGCAGTCTTTCCTGGATGTGTCCATGGAGGTGTGTGGGAAAGGCCCATTAAAGCATGAACGCCTTATGATCCTGAGGGCTCAGTTTTGTCTTACCTGCTTCCCTTTCTCGGAATCCTCTCACTGGAGAGGCATGGTGAGGCGTGGATGTGGAGAGGGCTGGCTCTCCTTGGAGGTCAGACTACTGGTTTACCTGCAGCGTTCTCAGCTATGTGCTCTTGTCTCCATGGTGTTGTCAAGAAGAGCTGGGAATTTTCATTGCTCTTTCTTTTCCATGCTAGTGCTTTTTCCAGCTTTCACAGTTTAAGTGGAGCAGAACTGCATTTAGTTTAAAAAGTAAAGAATAAAACACTATTAGAGATGTGAGTGTATTTATCTCGTATTAGCCTTAAATATCATTATTTAGTTCTACATAGTTTACAAAAACAAATAAACAAAACACCTCAAAGTAAAAGATTCTTTGCTTTTGAAATACCTGGATTGTTTTCTTGGGGATCACAGATTTTCAAGTCCTGAAGTGAACTTTATTAGAGGACTGTTTTTATCTTCTGTGATTGGGTCTGACCGTGGATTGCTCTCCCTCTCATGTTTCTGTAGTTAGAGGACAGATGTGGCAGGATGAAAGTCATTAGCTGAGTACAATCTCTTGTTACTCATTTAATCTGTGTGGTTTAGTTACCCAGGTAACTGCGATAATTCTGTTCTCTTGATGCGGACTGCCAGGTGTCCTCCTCCTCCCCCTCTTTCCAGCATGATTTATATTGATCTCAAAGTCACAGCTCTTAAGCTCTTTGATAGTCTAACCTAACTGCATGAGCAACAGAAGTCTTCTTAACATGACTCTTCTGAGTAATGACTGTGGATTTGGAGAGCTGTGGGAGCAAAGCATGGGTTTGTGAGATTAGTTTGTACCATATTTGTGCTGAAGGATTTTGTTTAATTGCAGTTTGCTTTTTTGATCAATGTGTTTTCCTTCCACCTCCCTTTTGTGGTAGTAGAGATAGAACTCAGGACCTTGGGTGACCAAGTACTTTGTCCCCAGAACAAGTGAGAAAGGGTCATATTGTATGGCTTAGACTGGACTGGACCTGTCTGTATAGCTTAGGTTGGCTTTGAACTCAAGGTCTTCCCCTTTCTCCTTCCCAAGTACTGGGATTGTAAGCTTACACTACAGTAGCAGTTTCGTGAGAGTCTCGTTTGTTCTATACTGTGATGTTGTCATACTAGTCTTTCATATTTCCTAAGGCATTGTTCCACTTGAAACCTAAAAATGTTTACATTGAACAACTCAAATATTTTATGAAGCAAAGTCCCAACCATAGATAAGTAAGTACCTTGTGCTTTAACCGTCATAATCTCATTTATCAGACTTTTTAGGGCTTCACAAATATTTATATTTACAAAAAAAGTCACTTCAGCTTCTGGAGATTTCATATTATTTTCATATTAAATATTTGAAAATTTAGCTGTGAAATCAAGATTTTATTTAATCTAAATTTGGAGGCTTTGACTAGACCTCTGTTTATTTTAAATAGAACACTCTCTTCCTAAACAGGCTCTCTGGTCTGCCGTTGGCTTGGTTACTCCGTTAGTAAATATAAGATTAAAATGTGGTTCCTCCTGTTTGGGAGGTGTCAGGATTTAGTAGGTACTCAGTAGAGCTACTGCGGCATGGGCACTTGCTTAAATTTGCTGTCAGCAGTCTGAAAGGAGCCTGCAGCATTAAAATGAAGATTATCATTATTTGCCAGTGTGTTCAGTTGCTTATTAGTGGGGAGGATACTATTATTAGTGGCAATAACAGGATTTCTTGAGTGCTAAGAAGAATTGAATTTTATGTTAGGTTGATTTGGAGAGTAAAAAAAAAATTGCCATTATTTCTTGCCCATATGTTTTCTGAGACTTTGTATTTATTTTCTGTTACTACTGTAACAGATGACTACAAGCTTTGGGGCTTAAAACAACATGATTTTCTGTGTTATACTTGTCCTGATTCTGAGTCTGACATGGAGCATGCTGGACTGAGTGCGGTGTTGGTAGGTACTGTCTGGACGCTGTAAACAGTGAGCTTCCTTGTCACTCCATCTGCAGGACTCTGCTCACATCCCTCAGTCTCGGAGCAGTGACAGCTTTCATCACTAATCATGCTTGAATTTTCCTGTCAGCGCTCAGCCCCTCTGATCTGACTGTTCTCGCTGTAAGGGTTAGGTGGTTGGACTCATGCTGATAATCTAGGGTAATCTCTCCATCCCTTTAACCTTAGGCACATGCAAACTCTCTTTGGTCACTATCCTGACATGGTTGTCTTCTGGGGGTGTACTAGTTATTTTTCTCATTTCAGTTACAAAATATCTTACAAAAGGCAACCTAAGAGGGGTGATTTATTTTGGCTCATGGTTTGCGGGTATAGTACAGCCTGGTAGGGAAGGCCTGGTGGCAGGAGCAGCTTTTGACTGTGGTGGGGGGAGTGGGAGGATGCTTTTCACACCTGAATTGATTAGAAAGCAGAGAGAGAACAAGAAACAGGGTTGAGCTATCCACCTCAAGACCTTTCCCAGGGAGATCTACTTAGTCCAGCCTGATTCCACCTCCTAAAGGGTCCCTAGTGTCTCAAATAGGGCCATTAGCTAGGGACCCAGTATTCAAACACATGAGCCTGTAAGTGACATTTGACACACAAGCCACATCAGTGGCCACTATTCTGTCTACCACAGAACACAGATATCTTTCTAGAGTAATGTTTTACTAATTTAAAACTTTTGTGATTTGAATAAATGTTGGAAAATTATATTACCTCTAGCTTTGCTTTCTTAGCTTTAAACTTTTATCTGCGTTTCCTCTTTGACATCATTCCCTAGGTGTTTTGTAAGCATTCATTAGCCTTGTCCTGCAGTGAACCTGTTCATCACTGCATACCCATCTGTGGCTGAGCCGACTCAGGCTGGGTAGTCTGATGGCTTGCTGTGCTGCCATGCTTGTAGGTTGGCTGAGCATTGTCTAATCTAGCCTGGGGTTTTGTGGGGCCAGCTCTGGTCTATGTGTCTCTCATGTGTCTAGCTTGAGCTTGTGTTTATGAAAAATGACAGAAATAAAAACATTAATATGGAAACATATGAAGACTCTTCTGGCTTAATCTTAGAGCAGGGAAACTGTCACTTAATTCTGTCAGCCAAAATTATTCACATTGCCACATCAGCAGACTGGGGAATGCATTCTGTTCCTTGGGGACTTGAATCGAGAGAGGAGGTAAAGAGCACTTGTCTGTTGGGCACTGAGCATATCCCTTTGACTAGCTCCTTCTCCAGAGAACTGGGTCACGTTTTTTTCCTCCAGCTCCTAGTTAATGATACACTATTCCTTCCACACCTGGTTGGTTCCTCAAGCCTGAACCACAGAGGCGTTTTAGACTGTTCTTTCTGTCCCCATCTTCTGTATTTACCTTGTAAACATTTTCTATTCTGTCGTCTTTTCAGCCTTGCCACTGTTCATTCAGCCTAGGCTCCCTTCTCGAGAGGAAGGAGAGGGATATCCTTTTACTCCCACTCATCCCTTCAGCTCTGTCTCTTCTTTGCAGCTGGGATTCTCTAAACTTGAAATTCAGATGTCATTCTTGCTTGCTGGCTTGTCTTTGCCTCTAAAACAGCCTCATTGTGATCCTGAGTTTCCAAGCCTACCTCCCAGCTTCCTACTTTCTGTATTACCTCTTGAGTTCTGCAGTTGCAAACTGTGGCAGTGGGGCAGATCTGCTTTACTGTCTACTTTTGTATAGTTTTGTTGATAAAGGTTTCTGTTCTGCCTGCTCCCACAGCTGTTCAGTCCCAAAGAAATATACAGAGACCTACATTAATTATAAACTGGTTGGCCTATTAGCTTAGCCTTTCTTATTAACTAACTCTTACATCTTACATTAACCCATAATTCTTGTCTGTGTTAGCCATGTGGCTTGGACCTTTATAACTGAGGTATTCTCATCTTGCTTCCTCTGTATCTGTGTGACTACTGTAGACTGAGCCTTTACTCTTTCCAGAATTCTCTTGTTCTGGTTGCTCTGCCTATACTTCCTGCCTGGCTATTGGCCAGTCAGCGTTTTATTAAACCAGTACAAGTGACAAATCTTTACATGGTACAAGACTATTGTCCCCTTTTTTTTCAAAACAAGAACTCTGAATCTAATCTCCCTTATTTAACTTTTTTTCCAGACCATTATCCATAACAACTTGTAACAACACTCTAAATAAAGAAAAAAATTCATAATCTATTTTTTGGGAATGTGGGCATAGTTTTCTAGGCTACTTCCTGCTGATTGGGGACACTGATAATTTTATGGGGCCCTAAAGAAAATGTAGGATTATGGTCTAGTCCTGACTGGAATATTCTGTGAGGCTTGAGTCTGTTCTGGATGTAGAACTCAGAGGAAACTCCAACAGAGGTCCTTTGAAATGTTGGATCATCTGGGCCATCCACTTCTATTGGGGATTTTTCAGGGGTTTTCCTGATCAAACCTGATTTTTCTTAACTCAGAATGAATCCACAGCCTCTCATTTCCTATGGAAACAAAGCAAAACCTCTTCTCCATATCTTTTGACTTAAATTTTGAATTCAAGGCATTTTCAAAATGTATTTGTTGGTTTAATCTAGTAGCATTTATAATCAAATGTCTTTTAGCAGCTGTTGCTCCTTCCTCAGCCATCAAACAATTCAAAGTCAATGCAATAACATATAGTATCCATAATCTCTGTATATTTTCCATCTTTATGTGGCTTTATTTTAATCTCTTTCTTTTATTTTTATTATTAATTTTTAAGTTTTCGAGACAGGATTTCTCTGGGTATCTTTGGCTGTCCTGGAACTCACTCTGTAGACTAGGCTGTCCTTGAACCCACAGAGATCTGCCTGCCTTTGCAGGGTACAAGACCATTGTCCCACAGCATTAGTTTATGAGGCTAAAAGGGATTTTTCTTTTACTTATTTTAATTTGTGTGTGATGGTCAGAGATTATCCTCAGGTGTAACCTCTGACCCAGGCGCTCTCCATCTTCTCTTTGAGACAGAATGTCTCACTGGGCCCTCACCAGAGTGAACTTGTTAGGCTAACCAGTGAGCTCTGAGGATCTTCCGGTCCCTGCCTCCTCAGTTCTGGGCCTGGAAGAACATGCACTGATCTCAGGGCCCTACGCTGTGCAAAAGGCATTCTACTAATTTTTACCCATTCTAATTTTTATATATTTCAATATTTGTGACACATAAGAATTATGCAGTTCAAATCCAGTGTCTATAAATAAAGTTTTATTGGAACTTAGCTATGCTTATCCATTTATGGATTTCATACAGCTGCTTTTGCAGTAGCAGAGTTGAATCATGGCGATGGAGACTACATGACTCACAAAGCTAAAACATTTGCTTTCTGACCCTTTACAGAAAAGAAAGTCAACTCTCACTGTCATCACATGATTTACAGTGGTCCCTTTGCCTAACACTTTATTTCATGACTCTCAATACTTTTTACTGTTTCTTTGCCAACATGTTTTTTCTTTCTTTAATAGTGGCTTCATTAAGATAAATTTCATATATAGCACAATTCAGGTATTTAAGGTGTATAGCTCAGTAGTTTTTTGTTACATACCTAGAGTTGTGCAAACATTACTGTAATATTTTATTTAGAATATTTTCATTACTCTTCCAGATATCCTCTCTTTAATGTCCATCTCCCTCACCACCCCCTTTTACATCCCTAGATGACCACTAAGTCTGCTTTTAATTCTGATTCACACTCCCATTTGTGATATTTTGTATAAATGGAATAATTTGTGTTGTTTTGTGACGGTTTTCTCTCACTATATAATAAAGATACTATACTATTAATGTATTTGTATATTGTTTTTAAAGTTAATACATATTATAGCATGAGTTAAGTACTTGGTTCTTTTTGTTCTTGATTAATATTCAATTATAGTCTCTTTAACATGTAAACAAGGACTTTCTAAAAAGGACCAGCAGCATAGGAAATCAATCCAAGAATTGACAAGCAGGGTTACATGAAATTAAAAAGTTTCTGTATACATTGCAAAGGAAAAAAAATCACCAGACTGAAAAGATGGCCTATAGAATAGGACAAAAATCTTTTTCAGCTGTGTATTAGGCAGGGGAATAGATATTTAGAATCTATTAAGAACAACAACAAAAAAAAAAAAACTCCACAAAATTATACAATCAATAAATGGGCTAATGAATTGAGCAGATGATTTTCAGAAGAAATGTATATGGCCAATACTTGACAAAATGTTCAACAATCTCAGCCATCAGAGCAGTTCAAGTTAAAACTGCTTTGCGAGCTGGCAAGATGGTCCAGTGAGTGAAGTCCCTGTCGTGAAGTCTGACAGCCACAGTTCCTGGATCCACATGATGGAAAGAACTGACTGCCAGAAGTTGTCTTCTGATCTCCATACATGTGGCATGCACACCAACACACACACACACCCCATATAAAAATTTAGAACTTTGGGGCTGTGGAGATGGCTCAGCGGTTAAGAGCATTGCCTGCTCTTCCAAAGGTCCCGAGTTCAATTCCGAGCAATTACACGGTGGCTCACAACCATCTGTGATGAGGTTTGGTGCTCTCTTCTGGCCTGCAGGCATACATGCAGACAGAATATTGCATACATAAATAAATAAATAAATAATTTTTTTAAATTTTAAAATTTTTTTTTGTTGTTTTTGTTTTTCGAGACAGGGTTTCTCTGATGGTGGCGTGCGCCACCATCGCCCGGCTTTAAAAAAAATTTAAAACTTTTTTCAGAGTTTTATCTCACTCCAGTCAGAATGGCTACCACCAAGAAAACAAATGACAACATGCTGGAGGGCTATAGGAAAAGAGAGACAAATGTAGACAAGGTAGAAGTCAGTGTGTAGATTCCTCGAAAAACTGAAAATTAAACTACATATGACTCAGCTATACTGCTCCTGAGTATTTACCCAAGGGATCATAAATCAACATAGTAGAGATTGGTGCACATCTGTCTGTGTTTATTGGTGCACTAATTCAAAATAGCTAAGCTGTGACATCAGCCAGCTTATCCATCAAAAGATAAATAGATAAAGCAAAATGTGGTTCATATCCACAATGGAATTTATTTCAGCCATAAAAAAAGGTATCAAGATACCAGCAGAAAAATGTGTTTGTTTTGTTAGAAAATTCAAGTGTGATCATAGTTGTGCTAAAGACAGGATAATGGAACACAAGTGGCATAAAAGCAGAAGGGGCGACTGCAGGGAGGAGAGGGGACCAGCAAAGGGGCGAAGAGGAGGCGCAGAGTAGTGTAGGAAGGTGGTGACTAAAGAGAAACAGAGTGACAGATCTCTATGAAAATGCGCCGGAACTCATCACTTTGTATGCTGACTTAAAAATGAGCAGGAGCATTCATTCCATCGTAGTGTAATACCATAATTTATATTTTTATTCAGCAGATGAGATATTGGGTTCCTTAACCCTTGGGGCTGTTAATGAATAATGTCACTAGGAACATTTGTGTACCAGTTTGTGTATGGACAGTTCCTTTGGGTATATATCCGGACTATCTTTTTTAATCCTTCAGTGATTGACTGTGGGATCTTTTCTTTCACAGCTTCCTAGGTTGGGCTAAGGGTCTTCATAAGACATACTAAGAGCCTTTTAATACTCAACACAGTATGTTGACACCATTCCTTTACACGTATGTTTCCTCTGCCCCTTTGTAAGCTTTCAGAGCATCACAACACTGCTTCATTCACCGTGTACTGACTGTAAACCGTACAGGTTCCTTGGTATTTGTTGAGCTAGAGAAACTGTAAAGTAGTCAGTACTATTGAGTTAAACTGTCTTGTTGGGGGGCTGGAGAGATGGCTCGGTGGTTAAGAGCACTGGCTGCTCTTCCAGAGGTCATGCGTTCAATTCTTAGCAACCACATGGTGGCTCACAACCATCTGTAATAAGATTTGGCGCCCTCTTCTGGTGTGTGGGCATACATGGAAGCCAAATGTTATGTACACAATAAATAAATAAATAAATCTTAAAAAAACCTGTCTTGTTGGTTTTCTTTCTCATGTCATTTGACATTTTAGAAAAGATCTCCTTGAATACATTCTGATGTAACTGACCTTCATGTATCTTGTTTTAAGGCCAGCAAGGAAAATTAAGAAAGAAGGAAAAGACAAGCAAAAGGTGTCAGATGAAAATTCAGATGATATAGAAAAAATAAAGTCATATACATATATGGAAAGTGAACCTGAAGATGATGTCTATTTAAAACGCTTGTACCCAAGGCGGATCTATGAGGTGGAGAAAGCTATTGACTTACTTAAGAAGTTTCAGGTTCTGGACTTCACAAATCCAAAGCAAGGCGTCTACCTTGATTTAACATTAGATATGACATTGGGGAAAAAGGTATGTAGCCTTGTGTTTATTAAAATAGACACATGAGTTGATGCTGTTCCGGATGGAAATAGGGGTAGAGAACATGTGATTTGAAAGTTGAAGCTGGAAGACTGGGGGCGGAAAGGGTTTACATGGAGATGGAGGTGGTGAAGGGGAGAGTTGGGGTGGGTGGAGAAGAACAGCCAAAACTAAGGAGGTATCAGAAAGCCATAGCTAAACTGGCTACTTCAGATAAGCTAATTTATGTAAAAGTAAAATTAAAAATTTCTTTTAATATTTTTTAGAAAGTCTGATGGTCTTTCTATGTTACTATGCAAAATATATTTCTTACAAAATATAAAATATGTTGAAAGCTTGCTAGGAAGTTGTCTTCTTGGATTCCTTGCTTTGCCTTTTTTATATTTCAGCATGCTCACTTTTATTATAAAGGTAAAATATTGAGTTCATGTAGCTCCATTCAAGATTAAAGATGGTTATATATATCAGCTTAGTAGGAGCTTCTTAATGACAGTCAGCATCACTGAGAACTTCCTGCAGCTAGTCACTTTATTTAGCAGTACTTTGCATTGACTTTTGCATTTAATTTTGTAGTAATATCAGGAAATTAAGGTACAGGTGTAGACTATTTGGCTCACAGGCATAAAGAAGAAAGAGTTAAGAAATGAACCAAGGCTTGGGTCACTTCTTAGATATTGTTTATTTGAAATAAATATCAACCATGTTATAATTTTTATTTTGTATATTACTGTTAATTCTTCATATGAAAAGTTTTTATGTTACCTTTTCTCAATAATGAGGGTATAAGACATAACACTGTCTTATAAGACCTCAGGTATCATTTGGACATGGAATCTACTTATAGACTATGATACTAATGATTTGATCTTTGTCTTAGTTTGCTCAGTTTTTGTTACCCCAGGGCTGGGAACTGACCCCAGGGCCTTGAGCATTGTAGGCAAGCAGCCTAATGCTCATCGTTGTTAATGCCTTTCACCAAACGTGTAGAGCAAGCCAGTGTCCCCAGGTGCTATTACGGCGGTTGTTCACCTTGGGAGACTACTGAAATCCACTAGACATGTTAGTAGAAAAGGAATGCCATCAGTGCAAGTAAGTTGGATGGCTGATATAAAGTGTACTGAAGAATTTATGCCTTCTGGTCTGAAAAATCCCCAGGAAGCTATTGCTACCTGAAAAAAATTTTCTAAAAATAGAGTCTTTCAATCAATTTTATTAGAGGAACAGTCCCGTTTCTCTTCTGTCAGGCCTATGGAGGCCCTAGAACCTGTTTTCATATGAAATCTCCCTCAGAGATCTGATCATCAGATCTAGGTAGGTCCTTCACCAAAATGACTGAAGAGATTCATTTTGAAGTAAGGGTTTGTACTTAATTGTATGGTGTCTCAAATGATGCCATTGTTTATTTCACATTTTCAATTCACTTCCCAAATACATCTGAAAGTGATGGTGTATTAGTGTAACCTAGGTCAGGTTACACTAAAATAGACTCTCCAAGAAGCTCTTTTCAGTCTTGGCTTTCTCTTGTAGATCTAGGGTTTGCATTTATCATTGCCTAGAGCCATGGTGTACATTAAGGGATCCTATCTTTGCTTAGGATGTCTAGCTATTTTCTTCATCTTCCTTGAGTCTCTAATACATTTGAAAATTTAATTCAGGTTAACAAACATCTGTTGACATTACATTAATGGAAACCAGGTTTCCATTTATTACCTGATTTTTTTTGATATCAAGAGAGATACAGATATGAATGTATATCCCAACATTTGAGAAACTGATAAATGATTTAGATAGAAACCACATGCAATGGAGTATGGAGCTAGGAAGGGAGATTTAGATACTTATTTTTTAAAACAAACATATATAATGTCTTGAGCTTTAAATTATAACCAGAGAATGGTTTGGAATAGACGAGAGGAGCTACTGTAGATTGAAAGAAGTTAAAGCAGGAGTTGAGTGTGGCTGTGCATCCCTAGATTCCCAGCACTCGTAAGCGGAGGCAAGAGGTCTTGATTTTCAAGTCTGCAGAAAGGCTCTGTGTATCCTGCCAGTGACCCAACAACCAAAACACCTCACAAATGGAGAACATGTCGGGTGTATTTTATAGAATCCAGAAGATAATAGAAAAGATGAACTTTTGTAATTATTTTTCTCCTTTGTATGTTTAGAAAAAAGTGGAGCCATTTGCCAGTGTTATTAGTTTGCCGTACCCTTTTGCTTCAGAAGTCAACAAAGTTGCTGTGTTTACAGGGGTGAGTAATTTTGTCAGCAATTTTATAATTTAATTTTTAAGAAATTATTACTAATTAATGAAGAGAGTAGTGGAATATACTTAGAGGAAATTCAGTATTCACATTAGTCCTTTAAAGCTCAAAGCAGTGACTTATTTGAGAAGGAGATGCATATAGCGTTCCTGCCACCATTACCAGGCCGCCACAGAAGTGCTGTTCCACAGAACCTGAAGAGAGGTGTGGGCTGTGTCATGGGTCTTCAGGTCTTCTTCACACTCCTCAGAAACACCAGGGTTATTTTACACAGCAGTGACCACTTACTGCTCTGAGTCTGCACGAGCACAGCTTAAAACAAATACCTGGTCCTGGAGCCAGCATAATAGGTATGGACACCAGCTCTGCCGGGTTTCTGTGTTTTTGACAGTTGTTTATAATGTACTAACCTCTCTGCTTAGTTTTTCTCTCATAACTGAAGACTTTTTATATTTTCTCTGATTTACTCTGGAGGAAGAAACTGTGTTCTTTCCAGTAAGTGGGGATTATAGTTGTCAGAGTGTACTGCATGATGTTTGGCTCTTTTGAGGGGCCCACCACCCAAATACCAAATAAATCATACACAGAGTCTTATTCTTAGTTAGAATCACCTGGCCTTAGCTTGGCTTGTTTCTTGCCAGCTTTTAAAAAAATTATCTGACTACCTTTAGCTTCTGGGCTTTTTCCTTTTCTTACTTCTGTATATCTTCCTTTCATTCTTACTCCATGGCTGGCTGTGTGGCTGGTCCCTGATGTCCTCCTCTCCTTGTTGTTGTTCCTTCTATTTATGCTTTCTGCCTGCCAGCCCCGCCTACTTGCTCCTCTTCACTGTTGGCCATTCATCTGTTTATTAAAACCAGGTGGTTTAGACAGGCACAGTAACACAGCTTCACAGTTAATCAAATGCAGTGTAAACAGAAGTCACACACCTGAAAATAATACTCCCCAACAGGCGCTTCAAGTGTTCCAGTACCTAAGGGAGTGAAATATATTCCCAGAAAACAAAAAGAGAGAAATGGGATATGTGGAAGGAAAATCACAAATACTGTTTTTTTTTTTTTTTTTTTTTTTTTTAAATTTTCAGACATGACTTACATTTTAGGTTTTTTTTGATTTATTGAATTTTTCCTCCTCATATCAGTTTCATAAAATGAAAGTTAGTAAAACTAACCATATTTTAAGTTTTTGTTATTGACAGAACATGTCACTTGCTGGGTTCTTTTTGCTTGATTTTGAGTCAGGGTCCCTAAACATAGACCTGGCTGTTTTGGAACTTGCTGCACAGACCAAGCTGGTCTCAAACTCATAAGAGAGATGGGCCTGCCTCTGCCTCCTGACTGGGATTCTTTATATGTCGTCAAGATGTATTTCTTCTGTCAGTCAAAGACTCCAGTGACACACAAATTGAAGATTTTTTTTTCAGAATGTAATGTATCTAATACAGTAATTGAAAATTGATGCATTTTCAGTTAGAAATAAGACAATTTTGATTATAATTGATGTTTCTGACAGTTATTGAGAATATAATGAATTTGTTTAAAAATAATGTTTAAACTATTGTGCTTTGGTAGAATGCATCAGAGATTAAAATAGCAGAAGAGAATGGAGCTGTGTTTGCAGGCGGAGCAGATCTGGTTAAGAAGGTATTGTGTTTTATGTTCATTGTCTATAAAGATTGTTCTGATAGTTCTGCTATCCACTAATTTATTTTGTGTTTATGGGGTTTTTGTCTGCATGCATGTCTGTTCTTCATAGCGCCCTTGGAGGCCTGAAGAAGGTGGGGATTCCTTGGGACCAGAGATACATTACAAATAGTTAATAGCTGCCTTGTGGTTTCTGGGAATTGAATCAAGGTCTCCTGAAAGAGCACCCAGTGCTTCTGACTGCTGAGCCATCTATCTCGCACCCCATCCATTAACTTATTGTGCTTGCACATAATCAGTAGGATTAGATCATCTCCAAAATAGTACACTTTATAAAAAGAGGAAATTTGTTTTGTATTTTCTTCAGTTTCAAATCTAAGAAAAAGCCTCCAGAGCTTTTAACCATTGATTACTTCACTCATGCGTCCATTTGTTGACTCTTTACTGTTGTCATGAACGTTTTGTGAATAAAACATAAAGGCCAATATTACTCTGGTTTTGAATGTGAGATTTAAAATGAAATCTAAATTTTAGCACACACAAATATCTCATTTATATTTTAAAAGCTAAGTATCTTTTTCTCTCTGGGAATGAAATCATTTACTTGGTATTTTATCTCCATACCATGATATTTCCTCTGAACATTTATTCCCCAGTCCACTTGAAGTGGCAAGGCTAGCTTAGTGTGATAGCTGAGGAGTAAGTAGCACATCTTCAGGAGATAATAGGCTGGGGAGCCTTTTATGAAGAGAATAGCATTTTTTTAAGGTAGGAAGGGACATATAGTTATTTCTAAAATTACAAAAATGTTTTCCTTAACATTTTCTGGGAGTCCCTCTTCTAAATAAGTTAATTAAATTACATTATGAATGGGGGTAGGCAACAGGGAGACAGGAAAAACTGATTTGAAAGTGATGTGGGATGTCCTTCTGTATTCTGTATTCTGTGGCTTTTATTGGTTAATGAATAAAGCTGCTTTGGCTCCTGCTTAGAAGAATAAAGCCATGCTAGAAGATATATATATATATATATATATATACATACATATATATATATAAAGAGAGTAGGCGGAGTCAAAGAGATGCCATGTAGCTGCCGAAGGAGAAGGACATGCTGGAACCTTAGGAGCCTTATTGGTAGACCACAATCTTGTGGCGATACACAAATTGATAGAAATGGATTAAGATGTAAGAGCTAGCTAGAAATACTCTAGAGTCATTGGCCAAACAATGTTGTAATTAATATAGTTTCTGTGTGATTATTTGGGTCTGGGTGACTGGGAAATGAAAGAGCAATCTCTGCCTATAGGAAATTTGTGTCCTTTGTTGAATATCCAGATCTTTTGCTTGACTTACTGGGCAAGTTCTTTAGGGTACACAGCATGCCAGCAGTGTTCTAAATCTGATGGTGGTGGTTTTGTTTTGATTTTTGTTTTGTTTTGTTTTTCGAGACAGGGTTTCTCTGTGTAGCTTTAGAGCCTGACATGGAACTCCCTCTTTAGACCAGGCTACCCTGGAACTCAGAGATTCTCCTGCCTCTGCCTCCAGAGTGTGGGTATTAAAGGTGTGCGCCACCACCGCCCAGCTGTCTGATGGTGATTTTAATTTCTTTTTCTTTCTTTCTTTCTTTCTTTTTTTTTTTTTTTTTTTTTTGGCATTGGAGATCGTTTATCCTGGAGCCAAATTTGATTGACCAGGGCCCAGGAAACAAAAGAGTTAGGTTACACCTTATTTTATGTTTATGTTCCCACGTGGAAGTAATTTTGTGACCCATCTAGGGGCCTCAATTGGGTTCTTTTGCTTTTCTAGTTAGAGATTTAAAAAGGCAAGAAAAATTTCAGGGGCAACAGGTAGCAGCAAAGAAATCTGGAACTCAGCAGACAGGAGCAGACACATCAGTAGCTGAAGAAAGGCTTTTATGGGGTGAGCAAACACACACAAGGACACAGAGCCCAGGAGGGGACTCAGGAAGCTGAAGCCCAGCTTCTCCCTGGGAGAGTTGCTTTGAAGAGTCTTCCTCCCTTGTTTAAGGTTGTTATGTAAACACTTCTCCATCTGGCTTGAACTTGTTGAGCCAGTCCAGCAGCAACAGGAAAGGCTTGGAGCCTTTGTGCAATCTTAGTGTCCAAAGTGAGCACACTGGGGAAGTGGGAATGGATGGACCTTGCTTTAACACAGGTTCTCGACTGAGTCCAAGTGTAGTATCCCATTCTTTCTGGTGTATCATTTTCATTATTTAAAAAGTACTAAAGGGTTTTTGATTGATAAAATGTAAATATATGCAGGTGCTAGGGAATTTGAGAGTAGGGCTTGGCCTCCGGAGCCAGGAAATGAACATCACCGAGTGTGTGCCACCTTTCGTCTGCTCTCAAGCTCCTTCAGTTCAGTGCGCAAGTGGTCGGAGTTCCTCACGGCTCAAGGAGAATGTGTTACACAGCCCCACTGTTCAGTAAAGGAAACATCGGAAATAGAAACCTAAATAAGAAAATCTAAACGTGATTTTTGGTATATAAATATTATAGGTACATAATTTTCCTTTAAGAGCCCTGGTGGTGGATGCATTTACTTGGGTAAGTTATCTTAACCAGGATGTTCTTCCCGTCAAGTGTTTGACGGCTTTCCATGGTAGTTTTAGAAGGTATTCATTCAGGTTATGAAGTAAGTTCAAAACAGTTTTTCAGGTAAATCATGGTTTTAGATTTGCAATCACAGTTCTATACATTTATTTATTTATTGCAATACTTGAGGTTGAACCCAGGGCCTTAAACAGGCTAGGCAAGTGTTCTAAAACCAAGTAATACTCTAAGCCCCCATGCCTGTTTTTCTTAGTATTTAGCTGGAGAGATGACTCAGCAATTAAGAGCACTGGCTGCTCTTGCAGAGAACCCAGGTTCAGTTCCCAGAATCCACATGGTAACTCAGAACCTTCTGTAGCTCCAGTTTCAGGGAATCCTATGCCCTCTTCTAGTCTCCATGGGCACCAGACATACATGTGATGCACAGACATACATGCAAGCAAAACATTCATACCCATAAAAATAAAGACAAAATCTTTTTATAAAAGAAAATGTAAAGTAGGCTATAATTACTGAACTTTGAATCATTTCTAAGCTCTTTATTTATTAAATTCATTTCATTTTGAAATGTCATACATATATTTGGCTCTGAGTTATTTGAAAGTAATGTTTTTTCTTGTTTGTAAAAGCATATTTCCATCTACAGATTCGTTTTATTCTAAGATGTGTTCCTAAGGTTAATTGTAGCATGACATTCACAATAATTTTTAACTTAAATGAACATGTTGTAGAAGTAGTTTTAGGAAGCCTGTTAGTGAAAGAAAGCCTTACACACAATTCTTTAGAGTTTCAAGGTTGCCTTTGTTTCTATGTTCTTGGAGATGGAAACCCTGTTTCCAGAACCCTACTGCCTATGCTTTCTTAGGACACATGCTGACCCCTCTCTCTGAGGCCCCAGGCTCCTCATCTGAATATTTAGTTAATTTTAGTACCTGCCTTGTAGGATTGCTGTGAACACTGGATGAATTAAATGTATGAAGTATATGCAGAATTTATGATACATGAGAAGTTCTCACTTAGCAATTCATTTTTAAAATTCTATTTATTTATTTGAGATAGGGTTTCTTCTTGTAACAACTCTGGCTATCATGGAACTAGCTCTTATAGACCAGGCTGGCCTCAAACTCATGGAGATCTGCCTGTCTCTGCCTCTTGAGTGCTGGGATTAAAGGTGTGTATGACCACTGCACAGCCAAGTCATTATTTTTAAGAGAAGCACAGAATATTTCTTAAAGATTGAGGAATTTTTTGAATGAAACACTAGTAACAGGAAGATAAAAATCCTAGAATATTGCCTAATTTTATCAGAGTTCAATTTTTCTGAATTCATTAACCCATACCAAGGCTTTTGATGGGTAAGATTTCTTGTGAATATAAATGTTACTAGTGAAATATTTACATCCTGGCAATGTTTTCTTTTAAAGAGGCAATGTTTTGTTTAACTTTATTGTTAACTAAATTTTTAAGTGGAATATAGTATAGTGGTACAATAATTATTTTGGGTGTCTGCTTGAATTAATCAACTAATCCTTTAAAATCTAATTGTTAATCCTTTTGTTCTGAGAATGGTAAATCAAACTATTAGTGAATTTACGTTTGACTTTTGTTTTTAGTTATTGGTAACAATTCTCATTGGTAACAATGAGAATTTTAACTCAGTTCTTTGTGCAAATGATAGACTTAGTTCTTTTGGTGCACTAAATTTAGAAAGTTAGTGGCTTTTAATGAGTTTGGTAATAGGAGTTATTAACTTTGCATGTGAGCTATTGAAAGCTGTTTACCTCTCTTCAGTTTTAATAGACTTGAGTTCTTCTGTAGGAGATTCATATGAGTTGGATACATACCAATGTTATGTTCTAACTTATAACACCATTTGCCTAGCATAATCTCATGGTAGAATTAAAACCATTAATTGTGTTTAAAAATGCATGCAGCTAATTTTAAAATATAACAAAGTGTTTTGTTTCTGATGTTTTTCATATCTGGCGACTGTATTTATATAATTCTGTTTTTGAAGAAAAGTATGTGTAATAGTACTTTTTCAAATCATGCTGAAATTCTGTCTGAAAAGGTAAAGGTTTTCTTTTGTAAAGAGCTGTTTCTGTTTTTCTCTGGTTTTCAGATCTTGGATGATGAGGTTGTTGTGGACTTTTATGTAGCTGTTCCAGAAATAATGACTGAGCTTAACCCATTAAGGAAGAAACTGAAGAAAAGATTTCCAAAGGCTACTAGAAGTAAGGGAGAATGTTTGTTGTTTTAATATGTTATCAGCTGCTTTCTTTATAATTTTGTTTATAAGAAAGCAAAGCTGCTAATATGTTTGTAGATCAAATATTATGCCTAGTATTTGAAATTGATGTATGCAGGCTTTATTTTTTCCTCTTTTGCGTTCGTATTGTTGTTACAGTGTAATGTGAGTACCTACTGACTGATAATACTGTAGAGTATAGCCTAGCTGTACATTTAGTGGATCAAACTAACTACTAAGAACACTGTCATCATATCATTTTGTTGACTTTTATACACCTTTATCAGCATGTATATAAATGTATATATATATAAACATTTGGCTCTGTAGGTATTTCCCCTTAGTAGAATTTTTCTTTATGAATACTTCCTTCTTAAGGAATATAGTAAAATAAGTAACACTGCTACATAAAATGCTGCAAGTGTTATAAAATGAGAGATATGAATTGATGAATTCCTAAGATAACTATGGATATTCAGTGGGGGCTTATTTAAATATAGATGGGGAAGAAAGCAACACGTGAATGAGGTAACTTATTTATCTATTTTTTATTTAACTTCTTTATTGATTCTTTGGGAATTTCACATCATCCATCCCAATTTCGCCCACCTCACAGTGCCCCCACATCCTCCCCTCACCTCTTCAGTGCCACTCCATGAAAGAAAATTTAAAAAAGAAATCAAAACAAAGCAAAGCAAGCAAGCAAGCAAAAACCTCTCTGTTTCTTCTTTCCCACCTCTCCAACAGAATGAGGTGACATTTAAGCTGTTACCAGTATAAGTATAATTGGATGAATTAGATGAGAACTAATATTGTAAGTAGAAAGAATATATTAACCACAGGCACTGAAGTAGGCTAGAAGTATAGGCTGGCTCCAGTTAGGTCTTCTCATCTGTAGACATGGTGCCTCTACATAGATGTGGAGGTGAACCATGGGAAATGAGCGATGTTGGGGTAGATTAATGATGTTTTGAGGGGGTTTTTGAATTAGGAGTTAATGAGCATGGGTTTATTTTCCTATTGTTATGAATCATGTAGATGTTGTAAGGTGTGCTGTGACATGATCTATTTTCTAGAGTAGCATAAGAGACCCAGGGTTGGATTAAAACTAGAGGGAGGGAGCCCGGTTAGGCTGCAATTGCCAGAGGCTGATACGGGTAGTGTTTAAGTTCTCCATGGTGAGGACTGAATGAAGAGTACAGTGTTAGTGACTACATAGGAAAGGAGTGGTTGATGGGGAGAAATGGAGTCAGCTGAGGCCTTTACACAAGGCATTGCCCTGACAAGTGGTGTCACACTCATAGAACAGGCTCATTTGTTGTAGGTGGTGCTGAAAGTCTGGTATAGATAAGGTTTTTTTCTATAAGGTATTGTAAATAAAACAAGTTTTTTTTTAAGTTTGTTTTGGTAATTTGTTGTTTTCAAATGTCATCTCCAATAGACAAAAAAAAAAAAAAACTAAAATTCTTCATACATATTAGCCACTAAGATATCTAGTCGTGCTCTAATTAAATATAATTCAAATGGACTCAAATTCTTTTATTCTACTATGGTTTTGTTACTTTTGTAGCCTGCATTAAATGATGCCTTACTAAATTTGGGCGAGGACTTGGCTTTTTTCATAGAGATTTCCATTGCAGCTCTCTTTGTTGTTAGAAATCAGACTCACATTTCTCCTAAGTCAGGCCTGTAATTGATTATCATTGGGCAGAAAAAGCAGCCAGCAGCTCTAATGGAGGCTGTGAAAGGAGAGACTCATGGTACCCATGCCCTCTGGGCCACCACTGTAACTTCTCAGCTGGTTCTCAGGCTCTAACTGCTGCCTTTGCCGCTGCTCTCTAGAATCCCGAGGTGATTCCATTTCCGTCATTCTTTTTGTCATCATTACTGCTGCTGGTGTTTAAGTTTGGAAGGATTCTTCTCATTATCATCACATTTTTTCTTTTTTAAATTGTAGAAGGTTGGGGCTGGAGAGATGGCTCAGAGGTTAAGAGCATTGCCTGTTCTTCCAGAGGTCCTAAGTTCAATTCCCAGCAACTACATGGTGGCTCACAACCATCTGTAATGGGGTCTGGTGCCCTCTTCTGGCATGCAGGCATACACACATATACAGAATATTGTATACATAATAAATAAATATTAAAAAAATTGTAGAAGGTTTTCAAATAACTTCTTTATTCCAAATAGCAAGTTTCCTGTTAAAGTGTTTATTTTATCAGTGGGGTTTACTCTACTTTATTTTTACTTTCATAACTGTAGTGTGTGTCTCCTTAATATGTGTCCCTCGACTATATGCTTAACAAGGCTTCTGGAAGAATGACAGCACCCCCATTTCTTAATGTTTTCTTTTCACCCCCTGCAGGGTCTGCTCAATAGAACTAGCAAACATTTGTGTTCTGTAAGCATGAAAACAAACTATTAGCCTGTGAGAATGTTCAAACAGAACATACCAGATGTGCATGAGAACAGACGAGCTTGTATTATGCATTTTTATAGCTTGTTCAGATTCTTTTTTCAGAATATTTGATTCCCTTTTGATCCAACAAAGCACACTGAGGTAGAATAGACGTTCTGGAGCTCAATCTAGAACTGGCCTCTGCAGTGGAGTTCATTGCTTCCTGCAATATCTCAGTTTACCAGCAGGAGTGGGAATGATCATCTCTGCTAGGTCCAGTGTGCACACTGCACAGCATGTTTCTAAATTTCTTATATAACTACAGTCAGTTTCACTTTTTCAAATTTCAGTTTGGCTTGTTTTCTAAGTACTTCTTTTTTGCTTCATGAAATATATTTAAAACTTGCTCGAAAGAAATTTGGCTTCATTTTGCTAATTATTTCCCCTTCACCTTCTCCAAGAGCTCTTTAAAATTCTTACATCATCAATATAGATATTTTTTCTTTAATGTGGTGTGTGTGTGCACATGTGTGCATTCATGTGGAAGCCTAAGGTTGATATCAGGTGTCTTTCTCAGTCGTTCTCCACTAAGCCTGGTTAGGCTGTGAGTTCCAGGGATCATCCTGTCTCTGCTTCCTTAAAGAAGTTTTCTTAGGGTTTTTATTACTGTGAAGAGGCACCATGTCCATGACAATTTTTTAAAAAGACTTATTTATTATATATACAGTGTTCTGCCTGCATGTATGCCTGTAGACCAGAAGAGGGCACCAGATCTCATTACAGATAGTTGTGAGCTACCATGTGGTTGCTGGGGATTGAACTCAGGACCCCTGGAAGAGCAGCTAGTGCTCATTACCTCTTAGCTGTCTCTCCAGTCCCTGATCATGACAATTCTTATAAAGTAAAACATTTAATTGGGGTGACTCACTTATAGTTCTGAGGTTCAGTCCATTATCATCATGGCAAGAAGCAAGGCAGCATGCATGTGGATGTGATTCTGGAGAAGGAGCTGAGAGTTTTTTCATTTTGACTCACAAGCAACAGGAAGTGGTCTAAGACACTGGGTGTGACTTGAGCATATAAGAGACCTCAAAGCTTGCCTCCACAGTGACATACTTCCTCTAACATACTCCAACAAAGCCATACCTCCTAATAGTGCCACTATTTTGGGGGTCATTTTCTTTCAAATCACCACATTCTACTGTCCCCAAAGGTTTGTAGCCATATCATAATACAAAAATGCATTCCATTCAATTTCAAAAGCTCTCATATTCTATCACAGACTCAACAATGTTTAAAAGTCCAAAGTCTCTTCTGAGATTCATGCAATCTCTTAACTGTAATCCCCTATAAAATCAAAATCAATAAACAGATCCAACATATAATAGCACAGGATAGATATTACCATTCCAAAATGTAGGGAAAGGAGCACAGTGAGGAAATACTGGACCAAAGCAAGACCAGAAACCAGCTGGGCAAACTCCAAACTCTACATCTGCATGTGTGATATCAAAATGTTGTTGGTTTTTTACTCTTTACTCTTTTGTTCTTGGGGGCTGGCCACCCAGATCCCCAATAAATCAAACACGGAGAAACCTATTATTACTTATAAATGCCCGGCCTTAACTTGGCTTATTTCTTGAAAGCTTTTTTAAAATTAGCTCATCTATGTTTTGCCTCTGGGCTTCTACCTTTCTCAATTTCTGTATTTCTTTTCTTTCCTTCTTATTCCATGTCTGGCCAGGTGGCTGGCCCCTTCTTTTCTTACTCCTTGGTCTATCTTGCTCCTTCTTCTCCTGCCAACCCCACCTATCCTTTCTCCTGCCTTGTTATTGGCCATTCAGCTGTTTATTAGACAGGCAAAGAATCACAGCTTCATATGCTTCATATGTTCAAATGCAACATAAAAGAATACAACACATCTTTGCATCATTGAAACAAATGTTCCACAGCATCAACAAATGTAGCACATCTTAATATTCCTTAACATCAAAATGCTCTTCAGATCTCTGGTTCCTTTCAACTTCATTGAGTACTACATATTTTTCTCTCTTAGATTAGTTTCACTCCCTATTAGCAGCTCTCCTCATCAGGTATCCTATGGCTCTGGCATCTCCAACCTCTTGGTGTCTCCAAGGCAATCCAGACTTCAGCTTCATAGCTTCATGCAATGGTCTCTAGGCCTCCATTCAGAGACACCCGTAAAACATGCCTGACCTCAGCAACTTTCCTTAGTTGTGCAGGCAAATTCTGTTATGATTTTTTAAAAATGCTGCAAGATCCCTAGCAGCAGTAGGCAGCAGAAATGCTGTAGGTCCCCAAATGGTGTTAGATGGCCTTGTGTTGGCAGGTAGCTGGCCCTGGGAGCAGTGGCTGGTTCCAGGCAGGGAGACACATGGCGGGCGGGCAGGAGACAGAGACATGGATAGACATGACATGTAGAGTAAGGTTTACTATTCAGGGGGTTTATGGAGGGTTAAGGAAGAAGGGGAGAAGAGGAGAGAGAGAGAGAGAGACAGAATTAATCCAAATTTCTTCACTGTAGCCTCCGGCAGACTCTTCAAACAAAGGGCAAAAGCAGCCACTTCCCCCACCCCCAAATATCACAATAAAGATCTCTAGGCAACATACTAAAGTTCTTTTCCTCTGAAACCTCTAGAGCCAGCCCCCCCACAGTTAAAACCATTATTAGAGCCATTGTCTTCAGTGCTTCTACTAGTATAGCAGTGCTTAATGCTTTTAATCCACTAAATTCCTCCAAACAAAAACATGATCAGGCCTATCACAGCAATGCCCCAGTCCCTGATAGCAGCATCTGTGTTTGTTAGGGTTTTCTTTGCTGTGAATGACCATGGTTACTCTCGTTTAATTGGGGGTGGCTTACAGTTTTAGAGGTTTAATCCATTTTGTCACGGTGGGAAGCAAGGTAGCATGCAGGCAGACATGAGCTAGCAAAGGAGCTGAGAGTTCTTCCATCTTGACTCACAGGCAACAGAAAGTGGTCTAAGACATTGGGTGTGGCTTGAGCATGTGTGAGACCTCAAAACTCGCCTTCCCAGTGACATGCTTTCTCTAACAAGGCCACGCCTACTCCAACAAAGCTATACCTTCTTATAAGGCCGTTGGGGGCCATTTTCTTTCAAACCACCACAGAGGTGGTTGTATCAGGTGTAAGACTCATAAACATTACAGTTATTTTAAAGTACTGTTCAAGTCTTAAAATAGCATTTTGTGCTTTCAAGTATTGCTTCTATTACTGAAATTGAACTCTTAGTTTATAGGAGGAAAAATGCAAAAACTGTTTTCTACACCCATACTAGTTTAAAAACTATTCATATGTAAAAAATCCATTAATGATTAAATACTGTTATAATCATAGATTAATTATGAGTGCCTTGTGGATAATCCTGACATGAGCTTTGTTTTGTTTCTTTATTTCAACCCTAGGGTCTGCTGTGCTGTTTCTCACATATGCACATACTGAGTTCTTTCTTTACTTTCTTGCATCTTGGATTTATTTTGTGTGTGTGTGGTGTGTGTGTGTGTGTGTGTGTGTGTGTCTGTCTGTCTGTCTGTCTGTCTGTCTGTCTGTCTCTCTGCCTGCCTGCCTGCCTGCCTGTCTGTCTTTCTGCAGTATTCTTTGCTTCTTTTCTTGGCACACTTTCTTATTCAGATATCATTTGAACAGGAGTACCATGACCATCCAGTGAAAAATAATTGCTCTCAACTTTCTATTATCTACAGACTTTTCATTATTGAGTCTTTGTATTCTTTTTAGAACTTAGCACACCCAGCAGCAACAACTTTTTCTCTTTCTCCTCCTTTTTCTTCTGTAGTATGTGTTCAATTTCTACTATTAAAGGAAAGATACCTTCATGTTAGCTGTTATTATTGTCATATGGCCTAGAATGGTATCTGGCTAAGGATAGTCTCAACAAAATGTTTGCAACTAATGACCATTTAATGCAAGATTCAGTTGAAAGAAGATACAGAGTTAATAACTCCACTGAACCATGGGTAATTTACATATTTAAAATATAATTGTGTTTATACTAACTGAGCACCTGGTTATGCCCACTGGATGTGGTGGCTTTGAACAAGGAGGGGAAGTCTTTGATGTCATGGAGCAGTTAGACAAACCAGCTTAACATCAGCACTTAACCACACCTAGATTTGTCTTGTCAGACAGAGAACACTTCCCTGCCTTTCAAGACTTCCTTTGGTTGAGCTACCCTTGCCGTACAGTCTCAGTTCTTTGTCTTTATACCAGTTTTTGAAATAGTGGCCTTTAGTGATTTGCTGCTTCCACTTCTTACCAAGTATTATTCTTGCTTCCAGTCACCTCTCTCACAGTTATCTGAAATAGTGCTCCCAGTTATAGTCACAGGTCGTTGCTTCCCCAGATTCTAATGTCAGTTTTTAGTCTTCACCATTTTCTAAAATTTCAGCATGTTCAATTCTAACTAGCTTCTTTCTTTTCTTTTCTTTTCTTTTCTTTTCTTTTCTTTTCTTTTCTTTCTTCCCTTTTCTTTCTTGCCTACCTGCCTTGTTTTCTGTGGTAAAGGAAAAAAAATACATTTAGAATGAAAGTCTGAATCATGCTTATTATGGAAGCAGTAGAGAGTGTTAGAGGGAGAGGAAGGCAGGGAGGAAAGTGAAGAGCAAGTGCATGTCAATAGAAGAAATCAAAGCCACGGCAATCTGAAACAGGATAGAGTACTAGTGAGTGCACACCTCTCAGCCTTGGCTCTGTCCCTGTGGACTTCAGTGACTCTATGACAAGGACGTGAAGGCAGCAAATCACGGAGGACCATTAATTCTTTTTTTTTCTTTTTTTCTCCTTTTTTTTCCTCATTTTTTTATTAAAAATTTCTATCTCCTCCCCTCCTCCTCCCCCTTCCTTCCCCTCCCTTCCACCCATACCCCACTCCCTCCCTCTCCAAGACAAAGAGCCATCAGGGTTCCCTTCACTATGTTAAGTCCAAGGTCCTCCCAACTCCCCCTAAGTCCAGGAAGGTGAGCAACCAAACTGACAAGGCTCACAGTGAGTCCGTCCATGCTGTAGAGTTCAAGCTCATCGCCATTGTCCTTGGTTTCTCAGTCCTCCTCCACCGTCAGCCACATTCAGAGAGTCCGGTTTGGTCCCCTGTTCCATCAGTCCCATTCCAACTGGACTTGGTGGTCTCCCGTTAGATCTGTCCCACCGTCTTAGTGGGTGAACGCACCCCTCACGGTCCTGACTTCCTTGCTCATGATCTCCCTCCTTTTGCTCCTCATCAGGACCTTGGGAGCTCAGTCTTGTGCTCCTATGTGGGGCTCTGTCATTTTCTCCATCCAACGCCAGGTGAAGGTTCTATGGTGATATGCAAGATATTCATGAGTATGGCAATAGGATCTGGACATTTCTGGCACCCTCTCCTCAGCTGCCCAAGGAACTAGCTGGGGGCGTCTTCCTGGACACCTGGGAACCCCTCTAGATTCAATCTCTGCCAACCCTAGAATGGCTCCCTTAATTAAGATATATAATTCCTTGTTCCCATATCCACCCTTCCTATATCCCAACCATCCTATTCCCCCAAGCTCTTCCCATCCTCCACTTCACACTTTTCTCTCCCCAACCCCCCATTCCCCCATCCCACCCCACCCCCAAGTTCCCATTTTTTTGTCCGGCAATCTTGTCTACTTCCAATATCCAGGAGGATAACTATATGTTTTTCTTTGGATTCACCTTCTTATTTAGCTTCTCTAGGATTTTTTACAAATTATAGGCTCGATGTCTTTTATTTATGGCTAGAAACCAATTATGAGTGAGTACATCCCATGTTCATCTTTTTGGGCCTGGGTTACCTCACTCAGGATGGTGTTTTCTATTTCCATCCATTTGCATGCAAAATTCAAGATGTCATTGTTTTTTACCGCCGAGTAGTACTCTAATATGTATATATTCCACACTTTCTTCATCCATTCTTCCACTGAAGGGCATCTAGGTTGTTTCCAGGTTCTGGCTATTATAAATAATGCTGCTATAAACATAGTTGAACAAATGCTTATGTAATATGATTGGGCATCTCTTGGGTAAATTCCCAAGAGTGGGATTGCTGGGTCCTGGGGTAGGTTGATCCCAAATTTCCTGAGAAACCTCCACACTGCTTTCCAAAGCGGTTGCACAAGTTTGCATTCCCACCAGCAATGGATGAGTGTACCCCTTATTCCACAACCTCTCCAGCAAAGGCTATCATTGGTGTTTTTGATTTTAGCCAATCTGACAGGTGTAAGATGGTATCTCAACGTTGTTTTGATTTGCATTTCCCTGATTGCTAAGGAGGTTGAGCATGCCCTTAAGTGTCTTTTGGCCATTCGAACTTCTTCTGTTGAGAATTCTCTGTTCAGTTCAGTGCCCCATTTTTTAATTGGGTTCATTAGCATTTTAAAGTCTAGTCTCTTGAGTTCCTTATATATTTTGGAGATCAGACCTTTGTCTGTTGCGGGGTTGGTGAAGATCTTTTCCCAGTCAGTAGGCTGCCTTTTTGTCTTAGTGACAGTGTCCTTTGCTTTAAAGAAGCTGCTCAGCTTCAGGAGGTCCCATTTATTCAATGTTGCCCTTAATGTCTGTGCTGCTGGGGCTATATGTAGGAAGCGGTCTCCTGTGCCCAAATGTTGTAGAGTACTTCCCATTTTCTCCTCTAACAGGTTCAGTGTGTTCAGATTGATATTGAGGTCTTTAATCCATTTGGACTTGAGTTTTGTGCATGGTGATAGATACGGATCTACTTTCATTCTTCTACAGGTTGACATCCAGTTATGCCAGCACCATTTGTTGAAGATGCCCTCTTTTTTCCATTGTGTGCTTTTAGCTCCTTTATCGAAAATCAGGTGTTCATAGGTTTGTGGGTTAAGATCCGGGTCTTCTATTCAATTCCATTGGTCGACTTCTCTATTTTTATGCCAGTACCAAGCTGTTTTCAATACTGTAGCTCTGTAATAGAGTTTGAAGTCAGGGATGGTAATGCTTCCAGAAGTTCCTTTATTGTATAAGATTGTTTTGGCTATCCTGGGTTTCTTGTTTTTCCATATAAAGTTGATTATTGTCCTCTCAATATCTGTGAAGAATTTTGATTGGACCTTTAAGGGGATTGCATTGAATCTATAGATTGCTTTTGGTAGAATTGCCATTTTTAACTATGTTGATCCTCCCAATCCACGAGCAAGGGTGATCCTTCCATTTTCTGGTATCCTCTTCAATTTCTTTCTTCAAAGACTTAAAGTTCTTGTCAAATAGGTCTTTCACTTCCTTGGTTAGAGTTACCCCAAGATATTTTATGCTATTTGTGGCTATCGTGAAAGGTGATGCTTCTCTGATTTCTTTCTCTGCTTCCTTATCCTTTGTATATAGGAGGGCGACTGATTTTTTGGAGTTGATCGTGTATCCCGCCACGATACTAAAGGAGTTTATCAGCTGTAGGAGTTCTTTGGTGGAGTTTTTCGGGTCGCTTATGTACACTATCATGTCATCTGCAAATAACGAAAGTTTAACTTCTTCCTTTCCAATTCGAATCCCCTTGATCCCCTTGTGTTGTCTTATTGCTATTGCTAGAACTTCAAGCACTATATTGAAGAGATAAAGAGAGAGTGGACAGCCTTGTCGTGTTCCTGAATTTAGTGGGATGGCCTTGAGTTTCTCTCAATTTAACTTGATGTTAGCTGTCGGCTTGCTGTAAATAGCCTTTATTATATTTAGGAATGACCCTTGTATCCTTAATCGCTCCAAGACCTTTATCATAAAGGGGTGTTGAATTTTGTCAAATGCTTTTTCAGCATCTAATGAGATGATCATATGGTTTTTATCCTTCAGTTTATTTATATGATGGATTACATTGATAGATTTTCATATGTTGAACCAGCCCTGCATCTCTGGGATGAAGCCTACTTGATCATAGTGGATAATTTTTCTAATGTGTTCTTGGATTCTGTTTGCCAGTATTTTATTGAGAATTTTTGCATCGATGTTCATGAGTGAGATTGGCCTGTAATTCTCTTTCTTGGTTGAGTCTTTGTGTGGTTTAGGTATCAGGGTAATTGTAGCTTCATAAAAGGAATTTGGCAATGACTGTTCTGTTTCTATATTATGAAATACATTAAGGAGTATAGGTATATAGGTCTTCTTGAAAGTTCTGGTAGAATTCTGCATTGAAACCATCTGGTCCTGGGCTTTTTTTGATAGGGAGGTTTCTGATAACAGTTTTTAATTCTTCGCGACCTACAGGAGTATTTAGATTGTTCACCTGGTCCTGGTTTAACTTTGGTATATGGTACTTATCTAAAAAGGTGTCCATTTCTTTTACATTTTCCAATTTTGTGGCATACAGGCTTTTGTAGTAAGATCTAATGATTCTATGAATTTCCTCTGTGTCTGTGGTTATGTCCCCCTTTTCATTTCTAATCTTATTAATTTGTGTGTTCTCTCTCTGCTGTTTGATTAGTTTGGCTAGGGGTTTGTTAATCTTGTTGATTTTCTCCAAGAACCAGCTTTTTGTTTCATTGATTCTTTGGATTGTTTTCTGTGTTTCTATTTTGTTGATTTCAGCCCTCAGTTTGATAATTTCCAGTCTTCTACTCCTCCTAGGTGAGTCTGCTTCTTTCTTTTCTAGAGCTTTCAGGTGTGCTGTTAAGTCTCCAGTGTGTGCTTTCTCCGTTTTTTTTTTAAGTGGGCACTTAGTGCTATGAATTTTTCTCTTAGCACTGCTTTCATAGTGTTCCATAGGTTTGAGTATGTTGTGTCTTTATTTTCATTAAATTCAAGGAAGACTTTAATTTCTTTATTTCTTCCTTGACCCAGGTGTGGTTCAGTATTTGACTGTTCAGTTTCCATGAGTTTGTAGGCTTTCTGGGGTAGCATTGTTGTTGAATTCTAATTTTAATCCATGGTGATCCGATAAGATGCAGGTGGTTACTAATATGTTTTTGTAACTGTGGAAGTTTGCTTTGTTACTGAGTATGTGGTCAATTTTGGAAAAGGTTCCATGCGCCGCAGAGAAGAAGGTATATTCTTTCCTGTTTGGGTGGAATGTTCTATAGATGTCTGTTAAGTCCATTTGGCTCATTACCTCTATTAAGTCTCTTAATTCTCTGTTAGGTTTTTGTCGGATTGACCTGTCCATTGGTGAGAGAGGAGTGTTGAAGTCTCCCACTATCAGTGTGTTTGGTTTGATTGCTGCCTTGAGTTCTAGTAATGTTTCTTTTACATAACTGGGTGTTTTTGTATTAGGGGCATAGATATTCAGGATTGAGACTTCATTCTGATGGATTTTTCCTGTAATGAGTATAAAGTGTCCCTTTCCATCTCTTCTGATTGATTTTAGTTTGAAGTCAACTTTGTTAGAAATTAGTATGGCCACACCGGCTTGTTTCTTAGGTCCATTTGCTTGATAAACCTTTTCCCAACCCTTTACTCTGAGTAGATGTCTGTCTTTGTGGTTGAGGTGTGTTTCTTGTAAACAGCAGAATGTTGGATCCTGTTTTCATATCCAATCTCTTAGCCTGTGCCTTTTTATAGGTGAATTGAGTCCATTGATATTAAGTGATATTAATGACCAGTGGATGTTAACTCCGGTTGTCATTTTTTATTTGGTAGTAGAGATTGTGTGTTTCCTTTCTTTGAGATGTGCTGGTGAAGGGTCGCTAGATGTCTGAGTTATTTTGGGCAATGCTGGACTCCTTTGTTTGTGAATTTCCTTCTATTACTTTCTGTAAGGCTGGATTTGTGGCTACGTATTGTTTAAATTTGTTTTTATCTTGGAATATTTTGTTTTCTCCATTTATAGTGAACGAAAGCTTGGCTGGGTATAGTAATCTGGGCTTGCATCCATGGTCTCTTAGTTTCTGCAAAACATCTATCCAGGACCTTCTGGCTTTCATGGTTTCCATAGAGAAGTCAGGTGTTAGTCTGATAGGTTTACCTTTATAAGTTACTTGACCTTTTTCCTTTGCAGCTCTTAATATTCTTTCTTTATTCTGTCTGTTTTGTGTTTTGATTATAATATGGCGAGGGGATGATTTTTTTTGAATCAGTCTATTTGGTGTTCTGTAAGCTTCTTGAACCTTAATAAGAATATCTTTCTTTAGGTTTGGGAAGGTTTCTTCTATAATTTTATTAAATATATTTTCTGGACCATTGAGCTGTAATTCTCCTCCTTCTTCTACGCCTATTATTCTTAGGTTTGGTCTTTTTATTGTGTCTCAGATTTCCTGAATGTTTTGTGATGAGAATTTGTTGGATTTGCTGTTTTCTTTGATCAGTGCATTTATTTTCTCTATGGTATCTTCAGAATCTGAGATTCTTTCTTCTATCTCTTTTATTCTGTTGGTTATGCTTGTTTCTGTAGTCTCTGTTCGTTTACATAGATTTTCCAAATCCAGCTGGCCCTTGGTTTGTGTTTTCTTCCTTGCCTCCATTTCAGTTTTCAAGTTTTGCACTGTTTCCATTATCTGTTTGATTGTTTTTTCTTGGTTTCCTAGGATATCATTTACGGATTTACTCAATTCTTCAAACTTTTTGTTATTCTTCTCGTCCATTTCCTTAAGGGAGTTTTTCACCTCCTGTTTAAGGGACTCTATTACTTTCATAAAGTCAATTTTTTCTACTTCTTCTTGATTAGTGTGTTCAAGTCCTCCTGTTATAAGTTCGCTGGGTTCTGGTGCTTTCATGTTGTTTTTCAAATTGTTGGAGGGATTCTTGAATTGGCGCCTGCCCATTTCTTCCTCTGAATAATCCCCTTTGGGTCTTCTTTTAGAAGTTCAATTCACCCCGATGAATTCAATTTACTCACCCCAATGAATGATGGATCTTCTGGTAGACAGTCAGGTGTCCTTGCTGGCCAAGCGGCTCACTGACAAAGGGCCTACCTTGCTGCAGGCAGGCTATTGAAACAGGGGACCTCCCACCGGCCTTGGTGCACTCAATTCCCAGGACCATTAATTCTTATCTACAAAATGTGTTATATGCTAACAAATGCCCAATAATTTTTTTTGATAATGTAGACAGAGTTAGCACCAACTATATACAAAAAGTTCATACTGTAGTACACCAAATTCTTAAGATTCCTAAAAGTGACTATTCATTTATACAATTATTTTAGGGGAACTTATATGTGGTTTCTACCATTACGTATGTCATTTCTACCATTACAGCCCATTTGTTAAATAAATGGGTAATTTCTGAGTACTTACTATGTTCTGAAAATTGAAAGATTAAAAGACAGTTTACATTTTTTTGTTTGTTTTAGAGACAGCATTTCTTTGTGTAGCCCTGACTATCCTGGAACTAGCTCTGTAGACCACCAGGCTAGCCATGAACTCACAGAGATCCATTTATTTCTGCCTTCTGAATGCTGAAATTAAGGGCATGCACTACTATCACCCAGCTGACAGTTTACATTTTAAAGAAAATACATATTGACAGAAGAGACAGAAGAATAAACTTAAGCATTAAAGTCACCTGGATAGTAGGAAATACACAACATACTTCTGAGAGTGAATACCTACTTCTTAGAATCATGTAAAGAAGACAGCAGTTGAGACATTAACCATGAATGGGCATTTTCTTTCCTAACATGTGGACTATATTCTAGGCAGAAGAAATGGTTTCATTAAGCAAGAATGAATATATTCCAGAAGTTTTTAAGTCACTTTCTGTCATTTGGATGTGGAGTGTTATCAAATAGTGGTAGTTAATGAAGTTAGATAGTGATAGACAGTGGGCCAGCCATGGGGCTCTCTCTGCACCATTCCACAGAGATTAGATTTGATCCTCTTTGTAGATGAGAAGCATTGAAAACCTTGTTCAGAATCGTGAGATAATGGTTTTCTTATTAGAATGAATGCTCTGCAGGCATGTAAGTCAGGGTTAGACATGTGAGGATATAGAAACCTAAACGGGGAATATTCGGGAGGCTATTGTAGTGCAGATAATAGAGAAAGAATAAATTTTGCAATAACAGTGAAGACAGAAAAAGAAAGTTGTTAAGGGATGTTGAAGAGGCAGGATCAACAGGAATCTGGAATGCTGGAATGATTATCTAATTTTGGTCATATGAAGTATAGTGAATATTGTTTTAAAGACAAATATATAGAAAGTAAATGAGGTTTTAACATGACAGTCACCACAATGTTAAGAAAAAAAGATTAGCTGATTGATATTATATATAAACATGAAGTAATTTATGATTTTATAAAAGGTGATCTTTGTAATTTCCAGAACATGTTTAAAAGGCATATAACTTAAATCTAAATATGGAATAAAAAAGACATGGTTTTTGTTTGTTTGTTTAAAACAAAAAAGTGGCTGTGTAAGAAGCACAGAGGGGCGAACATGACGTGGTGGTGGAAAGCACACCAGTGTCTGACCCCGCTGTGCATGTGTCAGTTGGAGATGCACTGCTTTCTCTGATCAAAAGGTAGTTTATGAGGTCATCAAGCTAAAAAGAGTTAGGAGAATGTCATTGGCTTTATTGATGCCATACAAAATCAGTCTTTAAGGTGAGAACTGATACTGGAGAAAAAGTTGGATAAAAAAAAAATAATAATAATAATAAAGTATATACTCATCTACAAACAGAGCCCCAAAACATATGAACTAGAATCAGACAGAATTAAAAGGAGACATAAAGTGACTCTTAATAGCATTCTGCTGTACCCGTAGGTCAGTTTCTCTTTCCGCCATCATCAAAGAAGCTTCCCCTGCACCAGATGGGAACTAATACAGAGACCCACAACTGGATCATGTGCAGAGTGAGCGAGCTTGGGACATACAGTCCCAAATGGGACATCTCCATCAAACCCACCTGCAGGGCTCAGGGAATTATGCAGAAGAGAAGGCAGGAAGATTTTAAGAGCCATAGGTGGCCGGGCGGTGGTGGCGCACACCTTTAATCCCAGCACTTGGGAGGCAGAGGCAGGCGGATCTCTGTGAGTTCGAGGCCAGCCTGGTCTACAAGAGCTAGTTCCAGGACAGGCTCCAAAGCCACAGAGAAACCCTGTCTCGAAAAACCAAAAAAAAAAAAAAGCCATAGGTGATAGATGATACGAAGAACACAGTGTCTTCCAGACACGAAAGGACTGATGCACATGAACTCGCCACTACTGAGGCAGTGTGCACAGGACCTATACAAATCCAAACCAGACAGGGTCCCAGTGCTGGGATGCAAAAGTAGACAATGGCACCATCCCCATCCAAGAAACTATCTCCAATTAACAGCCTCTCATAGAGGAAGAAATAGTTTCTCCATGGGAGTCTTACTGGACATACAAACCACACTTCAGGGCAGGCTGCATGCCCAGCAGTAAAATGAACTCAAAGGTATTATTATTATTTTTTTGATTATATGTTTGGTTTTCGGTCTTGAGTTGTTTTGTATGTCTGTTTGTCTGTATCTCTTTGTGTATCTATTATGTGTATGTTTTTCTGCTCTTTTCCTAGTTTCTTTTTTGTTTGTTTGTTAGCTTATTCATTTTGTTTTTATCCTTGTTTGCCATTTTTTATTTGCGTGTTTGTTTTCTTGGTGCGAAGGGAATTGGAAGGGTAGGGAAATGGAAAGGATCTGGGAAGAGATGAGATAGAGGAAACCTTGATCAGAATATATTACATGAAAGTTACCCTGGTTTTTCAATTAAAAGTTTTTAAAATTCAAGGTAAGTATTGTATACTTTAACATTTCATAATAAACTTTTAAAAATTGTGTTTGTGGGTATGTAGTAATATTTTGTTTATACTCTAACAAATAAAGCTTGCCTGGAGATGAGACTGCAGAGCTAAACCACTAGTTAAACACAGAGGCCAGACAGTGCTGGCACACACCTTTTAATCTCAGCATGAGGGAGGTGGAGATAAGGAATATGGCTGGCTGGAGTGAGGACAGAATCTGCAGGATTCAGTCTGAGACAGTCTAAGAATTTGTAGAGAAAGGATCACCCTTTGGTCTGAGCATTGGTAGAGGTAGGAACTTTAGTGGCTGACTGCTCTGTTTCTCTGATCTCTCAGTTTTTACCCTCTGATAGCTGATTCCTAGTTGTTATTATTATTGTTATTGTTATTATTATTATTATTATTAGTAGTAGTAGTAGTAGTAGTAGTAGTTATTTGAGAGAGGAATTCTCTGTGTAGCTTTGGTGCCTGACCTGGGACTAGCTCTGTAGACCAGGCTGACCTCAAACTCACCGAGGTCCGTCTGCCTCTGCCTCCTGAAGCTGGGATTAAAGGTGTGTGCCACCACCAGCTGGCTCTGGGTTCTTATTATTAAAAACAGTTGGAATGTTTGTTACGTGTGTATGTGTGCATGTAGAGGGGAGACACATGTGAATGTGCAGAGGTCAAGGGACGCTCTGTGGAGTTGATTCTCTCCTTTCAGTTTGACCAAGTTGTCTTCCAGACTCACATGATTGTTAGCAGAAGTCTGTTATTTGCAGGCTGCTGCTGGATCGAGGGCACCATTATTCCTTGCTCCATGTCCTCTTCATATGTCAGCACATAGCATTGTAGCTTCTTCAAAGCCGGTAAGGAAGAGAGTTTCCTCCAGAACGGCGCTGTAGTATTTATTATATAATGCAGTCTGTGTGTATCATTCTGTCGCTTGGTTAGTAGGCAGGTTGTAGACTTCATCCACACCCAGTGGGAAAAGATCACCCACTGTCATGAACTAGAAATGGGGACCATAGCAACCTCCCTAACATTTGTCTGCCGCAGCTTATTTGCTGTTTTTTCACATAGAACTTATATTTATTTCAGTCATTAATTTTGCTAATTGTTTAGATGCTGTAATAACTTTGGATTTTTCTGATTTTTCCAACCAGATTCCATTGGTCGTGACATCCCAAAAATGGTTGAATTATTTAAAACTGGACATGAAATTATGGTAGATGAAGAAAGGCAGAACTTTCTCAGCACCAAAATAGCAACAGTAAGTTATAGTTGCGTCTCTCCTTTGTTCAGATGCCCCATAAGTAGCATCCCTGACATTGGAATTTTCCTTTGAACTGGTGTCAAATACACAAGTAAAGAATCATACTCTGTAAATTGAGCTAACCAAGTTTGATGGTATTTGAGAGTTTCTTCCTCTAGAGCATGCTGTAGCACAGGTACATGCATGCACACATGTATTTATGTTTATACAACACACACACACACACACACACAGAATGTGAAAACTTAAGATATTTCTTCTGTGTTATGGGCTGATCACTGGCATTTACTGGCTTTTTGCCTAACCTATCTGCTCTAACATACAAGTTTTTTGTCATTTAATGTCTAAGTTTTTAAGAGTTGTAAGGCTTGGATCTTATATATACTTATAGATTGCTGAGCATACACACACACACAAAACCACAAAATGGATTAATTTGCTTGATGTGGGATGGCCTTCTGTATATGTGTTGCTTTTATTGGGTGATGAATAAAGCTACATTGGCTTATGGTAGGGCAGAATACAGCCAGGCTGGAAGAGATACAGAGAGAGTAGGAGGGATCAGGGAGACACCACGTAGCTGCCGAAGGAGAAAGACGCTGGAATTCCAGAACTTTACCAGTAGGTCACAATCTCTTGGTGATACACAGATTAATAAAAGTGGGTTAATTTCAGATATAAGTTAACCATGAATATGCGTAAGCTATTGTCCAAACAGTGTTGTAATCAATATGGTTTCTGTGTGATTATTTGTGTCTGGCTGGCCCGACACAAAAAAAAGAGCAGCCTCCATCTACATAATGGCACCCAAGGGAACGAAGGAGCAGCCTCTGTCTACATTCGCTTTATTTCAGTTAATTGTGTCTAGTGTTTTAAAGTTATTTACATACTTGTGTAACATGCTGGATGTCAGTTTCTAATATCATTTTAGGGCATTAATATAGGTGTGTTAGAATTATAGAGTTGTGTTTTTAAATAAATAAGCATTTGGGACATTAAAGTTATTATTATGTTATTTGCAACTGTTCTTTGTACTGGAGAATCTCCAAAGGTGTCTATTAATAACTATACGAGTAGTAGTCTTTTACTGATAACAAGATTTAATGCTTTCCAAGTGTCTGGTGCTATTCTAAATGCTTTTGTTTGTTAAATCTTTTTGTTGAACTTTATTTCTAATATTTTTTTAATTTTTTGAGATTATAATATAATTACATAATTTTCCTTTCCTTTTCCTTCCTGAAGACCCATCGCCTACTCTTTTCTAAATTCATGGTCTCTTTGTGTGTGTGTGTGTGTGTGTGTGCACATGCATGTATATAAACTAGTGCATACAAGTGTGTGAGCGCATGTATATTGCTAAATATATAACTACAACCTGCTCAGACCATAGGATGATTACTTATATGTATATGTTTTCAGGGCTGACTCTTTGGTTATTGAATAATCAATTGGTGTGCTCTTCTCTGGGGAAGACCGTTTCTCTCACCCTCAGCATTAATTACCTGTAGTACTTTGTGTGGTATTGAGGTCTCATGAACATTTCCCATTCCATGCTAGCATGTCTATTTGATGTCATTCTTCAGCAGGTCATGTTTAGACAGCCATGTTGGTGAGACTTCACAGGTAGCTTCTCTTACGTTTCTAGGAGACACAGTCTCATAGCACGCTCCCTGTTCCTCTGGGTC
The DNA here is from genome assembly GCF_903992535.2 of Arvicola amphibius. Lineage (NCBI taxonomy): Eukaryota > Metazoa > Chordata > Mammalia > Rodentia > Cricetidae > Arvicola > Arvicola amphibius. Next base: position 11,879,335 of record NC_052047.1, on the reverse strand, counting down.
TTCAGTCTTTCACCCTGTCTTCTGCACTAATTCCTGAGCCTTGCATGTAGCGATTGTGGTGTCTATGTATCAGATGAAAATCAAGCCCAGAAGAGGTAAAACCATCACCTCCATTTTATAGATAAAAGTACAGAAGGCCACAAGGTTGAAAACCTTTTCAAAGTCACATAGTTAAAATGAGTGAAATGTGTCGGTATTTGAGTCTTCACAGTATCTTCAAGCATGTAGTCTCTGTGCTCTGCTCACAGAGTTAAAATAATTTGACTAGCTCTTAGCTTTTCTTTTTCTCCTTTTGTTTCACTCTGAGGAGGAATTTCACACCATAGGCAGTAGTTGGTAGTCCACGTTAACTGATCCACGTCCACTATAGATTATCTAGACAAAGTGCTCTGTGCATTTACAGTGGAACACTTGCCTTAGAAAGGAAGCAGAGCAGATCTGTGCAGCCATTGGGAAGTCCCACTTGGCACATTGTCTTCAAGGCTTAGCTCTCATTTACTTGCCCTGAGCTCTGCTAGACTCTGATGTTGAAATTTCCTAGTTCCCAAAGGCCCTTGGCAGTGCTTATTGTTTCTTAAGGTTGACAGTGTTGTAATCCAAACACAAACAAACAAGAGCTCAAATGCAAAACTCCAGAGAGTCTTCTGGAGGTGCAGAGACTTGTCTGATACTTGTCCTGCTGTGTAAGGCAGACTTTAGGCGAGTTTCTCAAGGTTGTGTTTCGATTGTCCTTGTCTACATAGTATAATAATGTCTATTTCACATACAATTTTAGAATGGTGACATCATCTCTGTTCTTGTTTGTCTTTGAGTATCATAGAATAGTCTTATAAAACTCTTCCTAGCTGGATTAAATCTGCCTTTTTCTTAAGGTATATTTTCAGTATATTCTGTAGTTAATAGTTTATTAGGTTCTAAAGTGTGAGAAACCATAGTGTCTCATTCTTTTCTTTCTTTTTGTCTTTTTTTCTTATCTAAGAGATGCCATGGTATTAAAATATAGGCTCTGAATTAGACTGTGAGACTCTTTTGGAAGCTTTTGTCACATTTAAAAAAATAGATGTTTATATGTTTAAAGAAAATCTTATAAATACTTCTGAAATGCTTTGATATGGTGGAAGATTAGTGGAGTGGATTTTAGATTCATATTGCTGTGGTTCAAATCTAATCTCATTCTTTTGAAACAACAGTGGTTCCTATATTTTGTTGTATTCTGGGCCTTTCCCCCATTTCCTGTAAAATGATAATAATGGTTAGGTTCTACTTAGGCTAGGAAGGAGTCAATGTGATAATAACAATAGCTAGGTAGCAGAATACTTCTAAGAGGGAGTAACAGAGACACGACTGACCTTCCTACCTGAAACAGGGAGAAGTGCCTAGAAATCAAAGAAAACTATAATATCATTTATGAATATAGACATAAAAGTTTTAACTTATTTTTAACAAATATTTTGACTGCCTAAGTCCATTTTCTATTGCCATAACAGAATGCCTGAGACTGGGTGATATAAAAATAGTAGAGGTTTTTGTTAGTGTATGGTTCTAGAGGTAGCCAAGTCTAAGAGTATGGTGCTGGTGTGTGGGGACAGCTTCATGCTACATCATGTTGTAGAAGAAGAATGGAAGGGTATGCAAGCTGTGCTGGAGAGACAAGACATGAGAAGGTGCCCTGCTTTATAACAACACATTGTCTGGAAAATGAATCCACCCCTGACAGACAGTCATCTCTCTTCACCTAACAACTTCACAGGTCTCCATGCCCAACACTCCCACAGGGGCAGTCCAATTTCTACACGAGGTTTGAAGGAGATTACCCTGTTTAAACTATGGGAGTGACCAAGCAGTTATTGTAGGAATTCAAGGTTGGTTTAACATTTAATATCTACTCTAATTCACTATATTATTTAACTGAAACCCCAAATTTCATAGATACTGTATGTGCTTTGAAATGAGGGTTGATGTTGATTTATTGCAGACAAATATCCAACTCTTTTTGGTGACTGTTCTTGGAAAAAGTATGGTTTATTCACTTTAAGTGGTTTAAATTAACTGAAAATGAGTTGTTTACACACTTTCTTATATCTTTTTTGATTATGGATTGTAAAAATTGTTTATAAATTATGACTTCCTAAGTTCAGTAAACTGCCCAGTGTTTTTACATTGGCAAATACTTGAACACTTAAAGGATATAGGACAGATGACAAACAAACATGGCATGATAGTCACAGTCTTTAGTCACTGGTGTAGTGTAAATCAAAACATAAGGAGCTGTCACTACCATCTCCTGGATGAATAAGACTACTCCCTATACCCATAACCAAGTGTTGGTGAGGACATAGCAGATTGGACTACTGGAACTCTTTGTGGGAAAATTTCATTTTTTTAAAATGATGCAACCTCATTGGCAAGCAATTAGGTGATTTGTAAAGAAGCTGAACTTTCTCCTACATCCCAGTTCTGCTATTCAACTTTTAGCCGTGTATTCAGGAGAAATGAAAACATGTTTAGAAATTTTGAAGCAAATGTGTTTATATTATTCCTAAATTAGAAACATTCTAAATAAATAGCCTTGACAGGATAATATAAACAAAAGTAATAAATAAACTCCATATATGCTAATGTATGCTGAGTGAAGAATCCAGGGAAGAGGGAGTATATATTGTATGATTTTATTTATATAAAACTCTAGCAAATGTAAGCTAACTTATTTGATAGAAAAAATGACCTTGGGTATAGAGGTAGATGAGGAAGGGCAGGAAGTAGGAATGGCAAAGCAACATAATGAATTTTGGAAGTGATTATTTATCTTGACTAGTGGTAGTTCCTTGAGTGTAAACACATGCCCAAACTAAGTTGTAAATTTTTAAGAATATGTGTCACCAGGTGGCGATTGTAACATGAGGTCCTGCTTGTGAGGGTTTCTGTCCTGCCCAGTACCCGCAGCCGGCAAGTCCCAAAGAAAATCACACAGAGGTTTCCATAAAATTATAAGATGATTGACCCATTAGCTCAGGCTTTGTATTAGCTCTTACAACGTATACCAGCCCATTTATTCTAGTATATGTTAGCCACATGGCTCGGTACCTTTTTCAGCGGAGTAGGTCACATCTTGCTTCTTCCGTGGTCTGGGCAGGACTGGGGCAAAAGCTTCCTTCTTCCCAGAATACTCCTGTTCTCATTGCCCACCTCTACTTCCTGTCTGGTTTTCCTGCCTATACTTCCTGCCTGGCTACCGACCAATCAGCGTTTATTTAAAACATAATTGACAGAATACATACAATTCTCCTGCACCAGGCAATGACTCATGATTTTAATCCCACTACTCAGGAGGCAGAGACAAGCGGATCTCTCTAAGTTCAAGGCTAGTCCGGCCTACAGAGTGGGTTCCAGGACAGCCAGGGCTGCTGCACAGAGAAACCTTGTCTCACCTGCTCCTTCCCCCTCAAAATAATTATGTTGTGTCATATTCCTTTTTTTTAAATTTTTTAATGATTTATTTAACTTTATTTTATGTGCATTGGTGTGAAGGTGTCAGATCTCATGGAACTGCATTTTCAGACAGTTGTGAGCTGCCATGTGGGTGCTGGGAATTGAACCCAGGTCCTCTGGAAGAACTGTCAGTGCTCTTAACCGCTGAGCCATCTCCCCAGCCCCTGTGTCCTATTCTTAAAGAGAATGGCTCGGTGGTTTAGAGTACCTGCTGCTCGAGAGGATTTGATTCTCAGCATCCATATAGGGTGGCTCACAACTGTGTCCACCTCCCTAGATTGCCCCTTTCTGGTCTTCTTGAACATTTGCACATACATCTACCAACACACATATACATAAATAAAAGTAAAATCTTAAAGACAACTGTTGTATGTTTGTATATGCATGTCCCTGAGTGTATGTATGTACACCATGTACATGGAAGAACCTGAAAGGGTCAGAAGAGGATGCCAGATCCCCTGGAACTGGAGTTATAGGCAATTATGACAAATTAGGTGGGAACCAAACTCAAGTCCTCTACGAGGGAGTAAATGCTCCCAGCTGCTCACCCATCTCTCCAGGCCTGTGCTGGACAGTTTTATGTCAGGTTGGTGCAAGCTAGAATTATCTGAACCTCAGTTCAGAAAATGCCTCCATAAGATCCAGCTATAGCACATTTTCTTAATTAGTGATTGGTGGGGGAGGGCCCAACGCACTGTGGGTGGTACTATCCCTGGGCTCATGGTCCTGTGCTCTATTAGAGAGCAGTCTGAACAAGCCATGGGAAGCTAGCCAGTCGACAGCACCCTTCCATGGTCTCTGCATCAGCTCCTGCCTCCAGGTTCCTGCCCTGATTTCCTCCAATGAGGGACTATAACCTGGAAGTGTAAGCCTCCTTTCCCGACTTGCATTTGTTCATGGTGTTTCATCACAGCAATAGAAACTCTAAGACAAGCCCCAAATTGTAATAAATCTTTTAAAATAGAATATCTAACATATCAAATAAAATTGTAGTTAACAAAATTGTTACTATATATATATATATATATATATATATATATATAAAAAATATGGGTGAACCAAGCTATATATAATATAATGTAACATCATGTTTCAAGAAAGAAGCCAGATTCAGAAACCACATACATAATACCATTTATATAAAATACCTAAAGAGAAGCAAAATTAAAACGAAAAAGATCAGTAATTGCCCAGAATGAAACAGGCATCTACAGTAATGAGAATAACAGGTCAGACTGTGATGCTGGCCTTTCACCCTGACTTATGGTAGGCAGGTCCACATTCTGGTAAACTTACTAGAAATTGTTGGATTTTACATTAGAAAACCACAAGTGATTTGATAGACAAAACTGTGCCTTAGTAAAAAGTCATTAAAGATGAAAAGGATAACAACAAAATTATTTCAACAGTATTAAACTATTTACTATTTGGTTAAAAAACAATTTAGTAAAATTTTATAATTATCAGATAACATTAAAACTTTTAAAAATTTCAAGTTAGTATAATAATGTTTTCATTCATGATGTTAATTTTATTATACAGTTGGAAATATTGAAGCTGTGCTTTCTTTATATTTTCCCAGCCTGTATATTAATGAGAATATGATTTAGAATGAGTGCAGAATAAAGGATACTAGCAGCATCAGCATCCCATACTACATATTTGGGGGCTCTTCATTTGGATAGAAACAGGGTAGTAATCAAGAACAACCAGTAGACCAAAGTTGGTCATGGTTGAGGCCTGTTTTTATATATCCTGGGAACTGATAATGCTCTTTACGCTTTTAGACGGTTATACAAAGACAGAGATTCGATGTGGTCTGCTAAATCTAAAACAATTTTTGTTTTGTTACAGAAAAAGTTTTTGACTTCCATCTTAAACCGGCAAAGGGTGTGAGTGGAAGGGCTTTATTCTGTTTCCATAGCTGAAGTGAGACTGTGTGACTAGTTCAGCCATCTCGGAGCCTCTTGTCAGGGCCTGAAGAGGGTCTGCAGGTGCACACTGCCCGAGAGCTAGGTCTTCTACTGTAGTGTGGAGTGCAGCTCAGGGAGTTTAAACTGGTGTTTCCTCATATCGCTTGTACTCGTGAGTTTGGTCATTATGATGTTTTCCAGACAGCACTAGTGTTCACTATCTTCTGTACTTATGTCCTTCCTTCTCCCTAGTTAGAGCTCCTAGTTTCCACATTGCCCAGCCAGATCCCTTGTGTCCTCTGCTGCTCTCCTCACCCCACCACAGTGGTCCCTTTTTACTTCCTGGTTTTCTTCAGTTACTCACATTTCAAGATTTAGAAGAGTAAGACAGCAGATGAGAACATGTGATGTTTGTCTTTCTGGACCTGGGTTACCTCACTCAGTATGATGTTTTCTAGTTCCATCCTAAATGCAAAGTTCATGATTTAATTTTTCTTTACAGTTGACTAGTGTTCATGGTGCATATGTACCACATTTTCAGTATCGATTTGTCAGTTGAAGCACATTTGGGTTGTCTCCATAGCCCAGCTGTTAGACAGTGAGCATAGCTAAGCAGGTATCTATAGAGTAGGGTGTTGAGTCCTTTGGTCATGCAGTAGATTTATTTTTAGCTTTTTGAGGATTTTCTACACTGAGTCACTAGCAATTTACAGTTTCTCCAGCAGTGAATGAGAGCTCCGTTTCCCCGCGTCCCCTCCAGCATTTCTTTGTTGGTCGTTCTGTTGATCTCTGCCATTCTGACAAGGGTAAAGTGAAATCTCTAAGTTGTTTTGATTTACATTTTCCTAATTTCTAGGGGTGATGAACATTTTTTGAGCTATTTCTTAGCTAATTTTTTTCTTCTTTTGAGGGTTCTGTTTAGATCCCAGGCCCATTTTTTTTTTGACTCTGTCATTTGAATTTTGACTTTTTGTGTTTTGAGTACTCATTATATTCTGACATTAGTCCTCAGATGTTTAGCTGGAAAAAATTCTCTCCCATTCTGTGGGCTTTCACTTCACCAGGTTGACTGTTTTTGAGCTGTACAGAAGCTTTTTAGATTCATGAAGTCCAACTTGTCACTTGTTAGGCCTTAATTCTTGGGCAAATGAAGCCCTATTCAGGAAGTTCTTCCCTATAGCTGTATAGGGTACTATCTATGTGTAGTTTCACCGTCTCAGGCTTCAGGTGTAGGTCTTGGATCCATGTAGAGTTTTTGTGCAGGGTGATGGACATAGGTCTAATTTAATCTTCCACACATGGATATCCAGTTTCCCCAGTACCATTTGCTGAAGATGATTCCGTTTCTCCAGAGCACTTTTTATTTTGCGTTTTGTGAAATATTAAATGGCAGAGATTATGTATATTCATGTTTTGGTCTTTGATTTTGTACTATTGGCCTTTTTTAATGCCGGTGTCATGTTGTTTTTATTATAATTATCTCCTTAATTCTTTACAAATGTGACTTTCCGCACAAATGAAATTGTTAATGAGATTTCTCACTGTACTGTTTTCTGACATATAAGATTAGAAACATGTATTTCATTTATCTCAGACTACCAAGGATCCCTTGTTATCTTAGAAATTAACCCCAGGGACTGGAGAGATGGCTCAGAGCCTGAGAGTCCTGGCTCCTCTTCCAGAGGACCTGGGTTCAATTCCCAGCACCCACATGGCAGCTTACAGCTGTTTGTAACTCCAGTTCCAAAGGATCTGACACCCTTACACAGTTAAAACACCCCTGCACATGAAATAAAATTTTTAAAAAAGAAATTAACTCCTATTCATAGCATTTCAGAAAATGAAGTAAATGCAACACCATGCATTTCTTGGAATCCATTGCTTTATAAAACCTTAACACTAGTTAGTTTCTTTCCTCCCCAAATGGAGCTTTCTGAACAGAGAGAAATCTGGGATTTGCTTTGAGCAAGAAATTACTGTGCAAACACTGAAAGTCTGGCTTCTGTTGGTGGTACATATTATATTATATCCAAAACACTTTATTCTTCTCTGTTCCTTTCCTCTCACTCCCTTTATCATGCTTGTGTACCTTCCTTCTGTCCCATGAGTTAGTAACTCAGGTTAGTAGCATAGTAATACTAGTATGAATGAAACAATCTTGTTGGTGGTCCCTACATGAGTTGATGGTGCTTTTAATACTTTGCCCTTCAGTGTTTGTTTCTTTCTTACACAAGATACGTAGACTTATCCTGGAAAACCTTTAGTGTTAACAGCTTCCTAACTGGGCTATAGTACTGTGAATAAACCCAAAAGTGTTTGCCTTCAAATCTTGAGAATATAGAAAATACGTGTGTGTGTATGTGTGTGTGTGTGTGTGTGTGTGTGTGTGTGTGTGTACTTAAGTAGCAGGGGTGGCGTGGTGGTGTAATGTGGTGGTGTGGTGTGGTGTGGTATGGTGTGTGTGTGTGATTTAGGTGAAAGTCATGGGGGAAAGAAGGTAATCTTGGGAGAGGGAGCAGCAGATTGCAGCTCTAAGGAAGACAGGCCTGGGATGTTAACAAAACAAAGTATTTCTTATGGGTGTTAGAACAAGGTGAACGTTGCAGTACCTGTAAGGGGGGTATGCCCAGACTTTTTGGGGAAATGTTAAAATACAAGCAAAAACAATATTGACAGAGGAATGCCTAGAATTGTGGATTTTCTTAGTAATATGTCCCCAAATAGTTCCTCATAGTAAAGACTGTGACCCTGAGAAGAAAAGCTTTTTGTCCAGAGGCTTTTGACCTCAGTAAACCTTTTGGGGATAAGAGTAGACTTTTGATGGCATGCAGAACATTTGTATATACATTTATACGTTCCTCTTGACTAAGTGGTTGTATTAGTCATGACTCAGAGATTCACGACTCATTCATTAATTTGTTGACTATTGCATGTATACTGTATATCAGGTGTATACATAGTAGAGATATCCACTAAAATAGATAACATCTCTGTCTTCATGGAATGCATGAACCCTGATTATAATTCTTGTATGTATATCCCATATATATGGAATGTGTAAACTCTGACCGTAACCCTCACATACATATCCCATATGTATGGAATGTGTGAACCCTGACCATAGCCTCCATGTGCATATCCCATATATATGGAATGCATGAACCATGCCTGTAGCCCTCACGTGCATATCCCATATATATGGAATGCATGAACCCTGCCCGTAGCCCTCACGTGCATATCCCATATATATGAAATGTGTGAATCCTGCTTATAGCCCTCACGTGCATATCCCATATATATGGAATATATGAACCCTGCCCGTAGCCCTCATGTGCATATCCTGTATAGACAGAATACTGAAAGACTCCTCTTTCTCTCCCCTCTACCCCTGTTCCTTGTTTTGATTCCCAGGATGGATAGTGGGGCCTCTTCCTCTGGTCCAGAAAAGATGGAAAGAAGTTTGGCTTGAAGTTAATAGTATATAGTAAGGCATCTAACTAGCTTTATACAGTACTTGTAGTTGCTCATCTCTGATACTTTTGAAAAGTATTTGGTATTAAAAATAATGTTATAATTTCCACATTTTTATATTAATTTTCAGACTTAGCTTTCTTCCTCTTATCTTCTTTTTTCACTTTTAATAACCTTTTAATTTTTTTTAGTTTTTTTAATTATCTTTTTTTCTATGCTGTTCCCTGTTTTTTGATTGTCTGACAGCATTCCAGAGAGATATAAAAGAATTAACTCTGGGGAGCGGAGAGGACCTTGGACTTCCCATAGGGTAGGGAACCCTGACTGCTCTTTGGCCTGGAAAAGGAGGGGGAGGGGGAGGGGGGAAGGGAGGAGATGGAAATTTTTAATAAAAAAATATATATATATGAATTAAATCTGTGGGAAAATACATGTGAACTAGTATAAACTTTGTATTACTTCATAGTTGTAGTAGATCTTGCCTTCCCAGTGATGTGTGGTTTAACCAGTTTTGATTACAGTAATACTGTGTGTGCTTACTCTTGTAGCCAGTTGTACTTTCTCTTTGTTTTCTTATATCTCTAGACAGATTCCTACCTGTGCACTATAAAATCAAGTTAAGTCAGGGGTCTGGGAGTTTGCTCAGTTGGTAAATGTTTGCTGCCTAAGCATGATGACCTGAGTTCAGATTCCCAGTGCCCGTGGCAAAGCTTAACACAGTAGTACTGAGGAGCTGGAGATGGGAGGCTCCCTCAGGCTCTGGCTACCTACTCTTCTCAAATTTTTGAGTTCCAGGTTCAGTAAGAGACTGTTTCAAAAAATAAGGTGGAGCATGATTAAAAGACACACTGAGCACTGACCTCTGGCCTCCATACATAGCCCCTATGTACATGTGTCCCTGCACACACACACACACACATTAAATCAAGTCTATAACAAAAAAACAGTGTTATTACAAAATGGCCTGAGCTGGGCATGCTGATATGTGCCTGCATTCTCAGCACTGGGGTGGTTGATGGAGGAGAATCACAAGTTTCTGTACAGAGAAGGTTACAGAATGAGACTCTCCCTAAAAAAACAAAAAAGAACAAAAAGAAAGTACGTATTTTAAAAAATATGAATGCCATTGTGTTTATATTCTAAAAGGTGCATTTATTTAATTTGTTGATATATAATTAGAACATGAAGTCCAGAATAATTGAGAATAAATTTCAAAACCTTTAATAGAAATGGTTAAAATTATGAAGGTTATGCTTTAATACACTTATATAATAGTTTAGTTTTGACATTAAGTTATAACCCTGAAGCAAAACAACTTTATTAACCCTTTACAGTTGGATAAATACCCAATTTTGAAGCGTTATGAACAATAATGTTATGGGCAATCAACCCTAAGCTCACTTTCTGTGAAAGAAGAAAGAGGCCAACAACTTAAATCTGTTTACACAGAGCATGCCAAACCCTGGTTTAATAGTGTGGCTTGTCTGGGTTGCGCATATATTTGGAGCTTTGAACTGTGTAGTATAGAGGCAGTACCTTTGATGTGATATTTTTTGTATTCTTTTTAAAGTTGAAAACGTGTTTGAAGTTGTAGACATGGTCCATTCATGGGTATCACTCTACTTGTTTATATAATAGTGAGATGTCTTGAGGCAAGAATATTCTCAGCCTGGCATTTGATAAAAGCTGAAGTGTAATGTAAGAAAAATAAACCAGTGCAAGGCAGGGCATGGACATGGGTGCTGCACTGCGTGAGGGCGCTCAGGACAGCGAACACGCTAGAACAGCACAAGTGAACATGTTCGAGTTCAGGTAGACAAGGTGTGAACACTGTTTTACAACTAGGTCAAAAATTAACATAATGGATTACAAAGAATATTATTTGTCAGATACCGTCAGATGTCTCAGTGAAAGGGAGCAAGCCATTGGCTCATGGCTTAGGGCTACATCCTCTTCTTTCCCCTTATTCTTTCCAGCCGATTCTTTTCCTTGTATTATTTTCATGTAGTACAATGTGCCACAAATGGGATTATAAATAAAAGAAAATGTACAATAGTATGTAAAATACAGGCAGTGGAGCACGTTAATAGGAGGTGAAGCGTGTCAGTAGTAGATCTGAGATCTCTAAGGATCCAGTGCTAAGACAGAGGAGAAACTGTATTCAGCCAAGATCCAACACCCACTGCAGGTACTCAAAGCTGCCAGTAACTCCAGCTCCTGGGATTTGATGCCTCTGGTCTCCAGGGGCACTCATACTCACATGCACATAGCCACACAGACACACAAATTACCACATAATTTATAAAATAAAATAAATTTTTTGTTTAATTTGTTAAAAGATGATCTTTTAACAAATTAAAAAATAATACTCACATATGACCCTTAAAACTGAAGGCCTGAATACCGAAATATAATCCAGCCTGTTACTGAAAATGCTTGCCAGCCCTAAAGTACTGATACATACACAAGCATGGGAGGGGTCTCACTCCATGTGAGATGGTATAATCGCAGCATACACTCTGCCTTTCCCACTGAATGCAGATATGAGAAAACCCGGACAAAGTCTGGCACATCTGGCTGAGGACTATGATGACGATACAGTAGCATTTGGAGGAGACCAGAATGAGAAGACCAGTCTGACACTGTGTCTTCCTCATCTCCTCCCATTGGTATCAGGCCAGGTCAAAGCAGAAGCAGTGGACTTGAGCAGATCTATGCTGATACAGTAGTTTAAAGGTGCAATCAGCTCAAGGGCCCATCAGCAGAGAACAGATGAACCAAATATGACATGTGCCGAGAACAGCATCAGAATGAAGGAAGTTCTGGCATATGCTTGTGTTTGAGTCTTGAAGACAGCTTAGGTGAAATACGAAGCCAAAGGATAAATATTGTATGATGCCACTCTTGTGAACTGCCAAGAAGAGGACAATTCAGAGATAGTAGGATGGGCTCTGCCAGGGCTTGTGAGAAGTGAGAGTACTGTCTAATGGCTCAGCCACTGTTTATCGGCACGGCAGTTTTGTACACGCAGAACTGTTGACAGTGCAGTGGTTGTCAGGGTTAGGAGTGCATGGTGTGTATTCTTGAGGATTACAAGAAGGGTTTGCTTTGGCCTCTAATTCTTTATCAGTATAGTATATTACTACCAAAATGCATGCAGGAGTTAAAATTCACAAGGCTGCACTCCCCAGAAGGACAGTTCTCCCTCTCACTTCAAAAATATATATTATTGTCAGGCAGTGATGGTGCACGCCTTTAATTCCAGCACTTGGGAGGAGGCAGAGGCGAGGTCAGCCAGGTCTACAAGAGCTAGTTTCAGGACAGGCCCCAAAGCTACAGAGAAACCCTGTCTCGCAAAAATATACACACACACACACATACACACACACACACACACACAAACACACATATTGAAAGTATGAAAATAGTGGCAGCATAACTTTTTTCTGAGTTTTGATGTTTGGTGGGTAGGGATTCGAGTCAACATTAAGGGTAATTTTTGCTTTTCTTTGTTTCTTAATAAGTAAAATATACCTTGTAATTTATGCAGAACTTTAAAGGAGCTGATTTTATAATCTTTTATTGTTATTTATTTATTTTTTGAGGTGCTGGGGATTGAATTTTGGCCCTCACATATTCTAAACAAGTACACCCTTAGCCATAATCTTGGAATTTTTAAGTAAATGTTTATATATTTTTATTTTATGTGTATGTGTGTGTTTCAGTACAATGCATGCATACATGATGTGTATGTAGGTTAGAGGAGGATGGGAGCTGCTATGTAGGTACTCCTAAGATAAGTGCTTTTAACTGCTGAGCCACCTCTGTAGCCTCTGAGTTTTGTAATTTTAAATACTGAACTAAAGCCAGTTGTTTATTGGGGGTTATATGTACCTAAAAAGATATTTGGAAAATACTGACTAGCCTAGCTAAGACTATAGAGGGAACTCAAAATCGCTGTCATCACTGGGCACTCTTGAGCCCTCTTCAGCACCATCCTGCTCCATGCATGTACTATTTTATTTTCTGTATCTCTGGTGCATACCGAGTTTGGTATCCTTAACATTGTCTCCTAAGCCCTCCCCTGTGTCATAAAAATTCTTGCAAAGAATTTTAATAGCTTTTTTATAGTCTCTTGTGTAGGTACATCATAATTTATTCAACTTTATTCCTTTTCTTAGGCATTTACATTGCTGGTAATGTCTCATTGCTATGAAATTGTTTCTAGGAGCATAAATTTACATTTTAATACATACAGAATATATTCTGTGTCTGTATAAGTGCATAGTGGTTTATTGAAAAGAAGTCCACCTTTATTGACGTTTTCCCATTCACTGCTTCCAGCTGTGCTCAGTACAACTTCCCCTCTATTAGGCACAAACATGTTATGCAGATATCATGATTCTAAAATGGCTGTTAATAGTTGAAAGGGCAGCTAATCCAGTTTCTGATACCAGTCTCATATCCAGAGTCGTCCCTTGCCCAAGTTAGTGACCTAAAGTAGAGAGGGTTACTTGGTCCTCAGCTTTCTCTTACTCCAAGCCTAGGAGTACATGGCCCTAAGCTGTCTTTGCCTCCAGCACCATTTTTGGGCTGAATTGCTGTGAACTTTGATATAGATAGGCCTGTCAGAGAGAGTAAAGGGAGAAGCTGGGTGCTTTTCCTTCCATGCGAGTATTTACAGCCTCTGGATTGTTGGTGCTTTCTGGTCATCTCTCTCTTCTTTTTTAATTGATTTATATTGAGCTCTACATTTTTCTTTGCTCCCTCCCTGGCTCTCCCCTCCCCTTCAACTCTGCCCCATGGTCTCCATGCTTCCAATTTACTCAGGAGATCTTGTCTCTTTCTATTTCCCATGTAGATTAGATCTATGTAAGTCTCTTAGTGTCCTCATTGTTGTCTTAAGTTCTCTGGGATTGTCATTTGTGGGCTGGTTTTCTTTGCTTTATGCTTAAAAACCACCTATGAGTGAGTACATATGATAATTGTCTTTCTGGGTCTGGGTTACCTCACTCAAAATGATGTTTTCTAGCTCCATCCATTCTCCAGCAAAATTCAAGATGTCATTATTTTTTTCTGCTGTGTAGAACTCCATTGTTTAAATGTACCACATTTTCCATATTCATTCTTAGTTCAAGGGGCATTTAGGTTGTTTCCAGGTTCTGGCTATGACAAACAATGCTGCTATGAACATAGTTGAGCACATGTCCTTGTGGCATAATTGAGCATCCTTTGGATATATACCCAAAAGTGGTATTACTGGGTCTTGAGGAAGGTTGTTTCCTAATTTTCTGAGAAATTACTACAGTGACATCCAAAGGGGCTGTACCAGCTTGCATTCCCACCAGCAATGCAGGAGTGTTCCCTTTTCCCCACAATGTCTCCAGCATAAGTTGTCATCAGTGTTTTTGATCTTGGCCATTCTTAGAGGTGTAAGATGGAATCTCAGAGTTGTTTTGATTTGCATTTCTCTGATGACTAAGGATGTTGAACATTTCCTTAAGTGTCTTTCAGCCATTTTAGATTCCTCTGTTGAGAGTTCTCTGTTTAGGTCTGTACTCCATTTTTTTTTATTTGATTATGTGATCTTTTGATGTCCAATTTCTTGAGTTCTTTGTATATTTTAGAGATCAGACCTCTGTCTAATGTGGGGTTAGTGAAGATCTTTTCCCATTCTGTAGGCTGTTGTTTTGTCTTGTTGACCATGTCCTTTGCTTTACAGAAGCTTTTAGGTTTCAGGAGGTCCCATTTATTAATTGTTTCTCTCAGTGTCTGTGCTGCTGGGGTTCTATTTAAGAAGTGGTTCCCTGTGCCAATGCATTCAAGTGTACTTCCCACTTCCTCTTCTATAAGGTTCAATGTGGCTGGCTTTATGTCAAGATCTTTGATCCATTTGGACTTGAGTTTTGTGCATGATGATAGATATGGGTCTATTTTCATTTTTCTACATGTTGATATCCAGTTATGCCAGCACCACTTGTTAAATATGCTTTCTTTTTTCCATTTGATATTTTTTGCTTCTTTATCAGGTGTTCGAAGATGTATGGATTGATATCCGGGTCTTCTGTTCCATTGGTCCTCCTGTCTGTTCTTGTGCCAATACCAGGCTGTTTTCAGTACTATAGCTCTGTGGTAGAGTTTGAAGTCAGGGATTGTGATGCCTCCAGAAGTTCTTTTATTGTACAGGATTGTTTTGACTATCCTGAGTTTTTTGCTTTTCCAAATGAAGTTGAGTACCGTTCCTTTGAGGTCTTTGAAGAATTTTGCTGGGATTTTGCTGGGCATTGTTCTAAAGTTTTCAAATGTTCTGTTAATTCACTGGTGTGGGATTTTTCCAGCTTCTTTATGTATACATTTAGTGCTATGAACTTTCCTCTTAACACTGCTTTCATTGTTTCTCATAAATTTGGGTATGTTGTGTGTCATTTTCATTGAATTTTAGGAAGTCTTTAATTTCTCCCTTTATTTCTTCATTGACCCATTGATGATTCAGGTGAGCATTGTTTAATTTCTATGTGTTTGTGGGCTTTCTGGAATTAGTATTATTATTGACTTCTAATTTTAAAGCATGATAAGCTGACAAGATACAATGGGGGTTATTCCAATTTTTTGTATTTATTGAGGTTTGTTTTGTTACTAAGTATGTGTTCAATTTTTGGGAAGGTTCCATGAGGTGCTGAGAAGAAATATATTCTTTTCTGTTTGGATGGAATATTCTATAGACGTCTGTTAAGACCATTTGAGTTATAACATCTCTTCGTTCCCTTATTTCTCTGTTCATTTTTTGTCTGATTGACCTGTCCAGTGGTGAGAGGGGAGTGTTGAAGTCTCCCACTATTAGTGTGTAGGGTTTAATGCATGGTTTAAGCTTTAGAAGCATTTCTTTTACATATGAGGGTGCCCTGGGCCTATATGTTTAGTATTGAGATTTCCTCTTGATGGATTTTTCCTCTGACTAATATGAAATGTCCTTATTTGTCTCTTTTGATTGATTTTAGTTTGAAGTCTATTTTGTTAGATATTAGGATAGCTATACCTGCTTGTTTCTTAGGTCCTTTTGATTGGGATATTTTTTCCCAACCCTTTACTCTGAGATGATATCTGTCTTTGAGGATGATATGTGTTTCTTTTATGCAGAAGAAGGATGGATTCTATTTTCATATCCAATCTGTTAGCCTGTGCCTTTTTTATAGGTTTGTTGAGTCCATTTATATTAAGGGATATTAATGACCAGTGATTACTGTCTCCTGTTAATTTAGTTTTCATCGTTGGTGATGTTAATTTGTGCATTTTCCCCTTTGGGATTTGCTGCTATGAGATCATCAATTGTCTGTGTTTTTGTTGGTGTAGCCAACTTTTTTGGTGTTCTGTAAGCTTCTTGTATCTTCATAGGCATATCTGTCTTTAGGTTGGGCAAGTTTTCTTCTATGATTTTGTTAAATATGTTTTCTGTGCTTTTGAGTTGAACTTATCCTTCTTATACCTATTATTCTTAGGTTTGGCTTTTTCATGGTGTCTCATATTCTCTGGATATTTTGGGTTAAGCTTTTGTTAGGTTTAATGTTTTCTTTGACTCATGAGTCTATTTCCTCTATTGTATCTTCAGCGCTTGAGGTTCTCTCTTCCATCTCTTATATTCTGCTGTTCATGCTTGCATTTGTGGTTCCTGATTGTTTTCTCATGATTTCTGTTTCTATAATTCCCTTGGCGTGTGTTTTCTTTATTGTCTCTATTTCAGTTTTCAAGTCTTGAATAGTTTCTTTAATATGTCTGATTGCTTTTTCTTGGTTTTCTTTAAGAGATTTGCTGATGTCTTCCAATTTTTTGTTTGTCTTTTCCACCATTTCTTTGAGGGAATTTCTTATTTCTTCTTTAAGAGTTTCAAACATTCTCCTGAAGTTATTTTTTAGGTAATTTTCTTCTGCTTCATCTATATTTGGTTGTTCATGTCTTACTTTTGTAGGGTCTTTAGGTTTTACTGGTGTCGTGTTGCTCTTTGTGGTATTGAGTGTGTTCTTGCCTTTTCTACTCATCTTTTCCTCTAATAGGTATGGTTGGGGCTGTCTGATTCTGTTGATTACCTTCTAGATGCCAGAGAGTCCAAAGCTCAGATGATTGTTCCTCATGGTACAGTCAGTGCCACAGTTCTAGTTACTTTATCACTCCATATTCCGCTCCCTTGGAGTTTGCTGTCTCAGGCCTACTTTGGCCTAGGTTACTGGCTTTGACCTGTTTCTGTAATTCCTGGTCTGGATCTCCTCCTGCAGAGGTCCCTGGCTTGGAGTTGGTCCTGCAAAGGTCTCTGGCTCTGGTCTACTCCCTCGGAGTTCCCAACCTTGGGTGCTCCCAATCCTGCAGAGGACCTGGCTCAGATATACTCCCTCAGAGGTCCCAGACTCACCCTAGCGTTTCTGGTTCCTGCCTATTCCCTTTGATGTCCCAGTCCAACGCCTGGACCCACAGAGGTCCTGCTCAGGCCTACTCCCTCTGAGGTCCCAGACTCATGCCTCGATCCACAGAGATCTCTGGTTCCTACCTACTCCCTCGGAGATCCCAGATTCATGCCCAGATTGGCAGAGGTCCTGGCTCAGGCCTAGTTCCTGGGTGGTCCTAAACTCACGCCCAGTCCCACAGGGTTCCTGGCTTAGGTCTACTTTCTTGTAGGTCCCAGATTCGCGTCTGGACCCTCAGCCGTCTCTGGCTCTGGCTCACTCGCTCAGTGGTTACCTCCCTGTACCTGTTCCGGTGGAGTTCACTGTCTTAGCTCTGCTCTGGACCAGGACACTGGCTCAGTCCTGGTCTGCCATTGTCCCGGGACTGGATTGGCTCCTGCTCCCATGGAGCTTCTCTGGTCATCTCTTAATGGTTAGAACTTCACATATCACAGGGTTTGCTCATCTTCTTCTGTGGGTCCCCAGTCTCCCCATGTGAGCTATCTGCACCCTTACCATCTTTTCTGGCTTCTGTTTCTACTTTGAACTGAGAGAGAAGATAGTAGGCAGCCTTAACTATTGGCATCTTTTTTTTTTCTTTTTTTTTTTTTCTTTTTTTTTTTTTTTTTTTTTTGGTTTTTCGAGACAGGGTTTCCCTGTAGTTTCTAGAGCCTGTCCTGGAACTAGCTCTTGTAGACCAGGCTGGCCTCGAACTCAGAGATCCGCCTGCCTCTGCCTCCCGAGTGCTGGGATTAAAGGCGTGCACCACCACCGCCCGGCTGGCATCTTTTTTTTTTTTTTAATGGAGCATATAAGACAATACATTTTCTATTTTTGTTTCCAAATTTGGGTCTTGTCATCAGTCATAAAGAACTTGTTTCAAATGCATGCATAAAATTTACAGCAGCTGTTGAAATTGTTGCTGGGAATTTTCCCTACTGTTATTTTTAAATTGAAATGCAATTCTTAGGGAAACAAAACATTTTGCCTCATCTGCACAGTAGACACATAATAAACTAAAAATCTATTGGATAGAAAACCCCATCTTCTTTTAAGGCACAAACAAGACCCTTTCGTGCTTGGAAGGAAGTAATTGTTCTTTTTGCTCTGTCACGTCTTAAGTATCTCTGAGCTCTGGTTTTGGTGCCATAGCCCAGCTCTCCCACCTGTCTTTGTAAAGAAAGTTTTGCTGGAACACAGATGTACTCGTTTAGGTATTGTTCTAGCTTCTGTTTTGCCCCAGCAGCCCTGAGCAGTTGTAACAGAGTCCATATGGCTTGCAAAGCCTTACACACCTACTATCTCATCATTTACAAAGAATGGATGCCAAGTCTTGTTTGTTATGTACTTCCTCCAGAATTTTTTCTAAGCAATGTGATTCATCTGCTTAGCAACATTGTCACTTTTTACTATTGGTAAGAGAAATCCTGAAGTCTTTGCAAACAGTATCAAACCACTATATTAATATCAAATTTTCTGTTTTGAAGATCACTTTTAAAAGTTTGGTTGGATTTACTTTGTAGAGCTTGCATAGTAATTTGGTTTGGTTTTTTTAAAATTGAAATTGGCATTCTAAAGCTAGAAAATATCACATGGAAATTCAGGTTACTACTAATTGTTGACAAATGAAGACTTGACACAGCACTGGTCCCACAGCCCTTGTTCTGAGTGTCAGTTAATGTCTTTAGTTGGCACACCTGTACTCAGGTGACACGTGTATCAGCACTTACCCCCTTTCCTCCTCAGTCCATTGTCACCTGATCCACATTATCACCAGTACCTCCTGGTGGTTCCTCTGCCTAGGCACCCATCCCTTTTATTCTTTGAAACATGGTCACACTGTATAGCCCAGGATGGTCTAGAATTTGCTATGTAGAACAGGCTGGCTCAAATTACTGATCTCGTTGCCTGAGCCTCCCCAGTGCTGGGATTATGTAATGTGCCTCCACACCTGATTGCCCATGCTCTTGCACATCTCAGTATTTAATTGTAAGTGCGTAATAATAAGAATAACAACCACTTCATAGAATTTTTAGGTGAAATTGTTGAGTCTTTCTATGGAGATGCTTAAAAACTTATCCCAAAGTAAGTTCCCATTAAATGGAGTTATGTCATTGATTATTGTTTTTACAGGTTTACTAAATGTTCTTTAGAGACATGCAGGTAGCCTTCCTATCTCCAGTTTAACTGTTCTATGTTCTGTAGCGACACACAAGTAGCCTTCCTTTCCCCTGTTTACACTGTTATGGGTGATGGGAAGTAAAAGCTCTCTGTTAAGCAACTATGGCTGCTCTGTCACCTATACTGAATTAATTAACACTTCTTCCCCGGTGAACTTCCCAAATTACAAAGAAAGAGCAGAGCAACATTAGCATATCCTGACCCTTTGTTTAGCTTGGCATCAGGTTGTCTCAAAAGGCTAGGTGACCACCTCCTGTGTGGCAGGTGCAAACTGGCCTGAAATTCTGGGCACCACACAATGTAGAAATATGGGCCTGTATAAGATGGTCCTATATAAAAGTGCATACTATTCACTAACAGTGCATTGTTCTTGTAAACGTGCATGCTATTCATCGACAGTGCATTGTTCTTATAAACGTGCATGCTATTCATCGACAGTGCATGTCTTGAGACAGTGAAACGGTTCTCTCATCAGTGATAATTTTTAGCTCTGGGACTTTGCTTTATAGACTCAAGTTTAAATAGACTGGAAATTGAATTAGCAAAATGGGGTGCCAAAGTTTCTATTTTATAGTGATTCACCTCAAAAACTAGAAATAGACGAGCCCTATAAGAGTGATTCCTATACAGTAGTGTAAATGTCACTTTGAAAAAACAATCTGTCTCTAGTTTGCTCACATCACACTCACATCTACTTAGGAGTATACAGTATTTAAAGTTCATTTATGTGTTTTGCTTTTTTAATTTTTATTTATATTTATCTATTTTTTATTCTCTGCAAAAGTATTACTGTGATCCATAGTCCTCCAAAATAGTCAGACAAACTTATGTTAGTCTAAGTGACACTGGCCCAGGGGTCCTGTTTCTTCAGTAGTCTTTCTTCTCTCTCTACCTTTCTCAGAAATCCCTGAAGACCTTGTGATGTAGGATTTCCCTCTATATGCTGTTAATATGTTTTATTGCCATTGGTTAATAAAGAAGCTGCTTTCGACCAGTGGTTTAAAAGAATATAGCCAGACTGAAAAGGATATATATAGAGAGAGTAGGCGGATTCAGAGGGAAGCCATGTAGCTATGGAAGGAGACAGCCAACCACTGACTCTGCCTACTCTATGTATCTTACCGGTAGGCCGCAAGCCTCCTGGTAAAATATAAAATAATAGAAATGGGCTAATTTAAGATACAAGAGCTAACCAATAAGAAGTGTGAGCTAATAGGCCTAGCAGTGTTGTAATAATACAGTTTCTGTGTGATTGTTTTGGGTCTGGGCAGCTGGGAAACAAACGAGCAGGCTCTGTCTACAACCCTGGAAGCAGAACTCTCATTGTGTGTGTGCGCTGATAGGCTTGTTTTCTTGAGCAAGTTTTCATGACTTTCAGACATGTTCATGAAAATACTTTGCTGATATGAAACAATCTACACTTCTCAAACGTGGTATCACATGTCTATAACTCTGGTACTGGGCAGACAAAGACAGGAGTACCCCAGAACTCAGTGGCCGGCCAGCCTAGCCAAACTGATGAACTTCAGGCTCATCAAGAGACCTTGTTTCAAAAAAAATATGGTGGAGTGCAATAGAGGAAGACACCCAATACCTAACTTCTGACTTCTACCCACGCATGTGCCACCTGCTGTCGCCCCCACATAAGTAAAAGAGAAATATTCTTAATTTGGGGATGAGTGATTGGTCTCTATATTTGGGGTATACTTTGGGGAAATTACTTGGAAATCACAGAACTTCAGATAGGAAAACTTAAATATAACTCACTAGGATATATTCTGTAAAATAACTCTTGACATATAAATATGTGAAGATGTATAAGTGCTTCTAAAAGAATTATAGGGTTCTTGTATTCTGTCTTTATAGGTTTCTTAGTAGGCCATTGCATTAAATAAGTACATAAAATACACCATCTAGAATATACACTGGTGCAGTTACCCAATTGTGATGATTCTTCACTTTCCCATTAGGAATGGTAAATATATATCTGTTTCTTTCAGTTGGATATGCCAAGTGATCAGTTAACTGCCAATCTTCAAGCGGTTATAAATGAAGTCTGTAGGCACAGACCACTAGATCTGGGTGAGTAGATGGGTGAGGGTAGACTTCCGTAAGCCCCAGTGGTACAATGCAGATGAAGAGTAAATGTGCAAGTATTATAGACACAGTACTTCCGGGGAGTAAATAAAATAAAATTTTTCTTTGCCAAAGGAGTCTTAATTACCTTATTCATGAAGCATAAGGTTTTAGAGAAGGACTTATTTATCAGTAATAAAAAAATATACTCCCCAAACCTTTGTAAATTTGCATATTATTTCCACTGTTAAATGTATTAAGGTTTAAAGGAGATTGATTGCTTTAAAATTACAATGGCATTAAATAGGAAAGATAGTGTAGTTGGAAACCAATTGTCCTTCCTAATCTTTATCTTATAACAGAAAGTAGGTCTTTTTGCCTCAGCAGGAGAGTCCTCTTATAAATGGGTGACTCTCGTGCCATGAGGAGAATCACTAACTTGGGCACTGTAGTAGCTAGAACACAAGATACTTCTGTTGTCTTTGGCATTGCTTGTGTTCCTTCCTCACACAACCCACACTGTGGGTGCCTGACGATGAGCTCCTCAAGCTCCAATGGCTGTCCCTGTGCAGTTCCCATGCTGGGAGTTTACAGGATCTAGTTATATAATGATGCTAATCAAAACGCTACTTTTGCCATCCTTGAGAATTAAGCACATTGGTGATGTGATTGACTATCTCATTTATTAATTCATCCAAAATATGGCCAAAGATACTGCATGAATACAGATTTTTATACTCCATAGGGAACTTTGATCTTGTGGGATAGCTAGAGAGTAATGGACAGTAAATGCTCTAAAAATTATTTTTCTCTTTTTGCCATTTTAGATGAAATCTCTTAACTTTGGGCTTAGGATAAGTTTTTTAATTTGTTGAGAATTGTACCAAGTGTTTGATACTCAGTTAACCATCTGTGCTGACTGCTTTAGATAAGTATGGAGAGTGTTTCCATCAGATGTTCACCCTGTTCCCTTCGCTGTTGGTGTTAACAAAAGTTAAATACTTGGTGAACATCTTCTGGAATAAAGGAATGACTACAAGTGAATGAGTCATCTCCAGGATGGCTCTAGTGCAGTGGCTTTGTTCAGGAGAGCAGCGCAGAACTTTCCAGGGGAGCATCTGAGCCCCAGAAGCTTCTCTAGGTGTGTGTGCATCTGATCCATGGGGTCTTAGTGGGAAAATCACATTGGTTCTTATCTTTGTTCTAGGTCCCTTTGTGGTGCGTGCCTTCCTTCGTAGTTCAACCAGTGAAGGTTTGCTGCTGAAGACTGATTCACTGTTGCCCAAAGAAGTTGAAACCAAAGAAGCTACCTAAAAGTGTTGTATTGGGAAATTATTGGTGGGGTGGGGTGGGGGGGACAACAGAGAAATCTATAAAACTATAATTTCTAGTTTGGCTCCTCATGGTTTCTTGATCAGTACATTTAGAAGTAAATTTTAACACTAATGTTTGTTTGTTTTTTTGTTTTTTTTTTTTTTACAGTTTCAATATAAAGAAATGTCAGTTTTTAAAAATTCTTTCACAGGGTATTTAAATTGTCCCCAAGAGAACAAACACATGGTTTTCCGATCTTCTTTCCCCGGCTCCTCTCTGGGGTGCTTTGTATCCATTAAACCTGGGATTTTTCTAATTTGGTTTGATTTGGTCTGATTTGGATTATCGTGTTGGCAGAGAGACTTGTTGGGATGTAGAAACTTTTCAACGACCTTTTTATGTGTTCTAAGATAGACTGAACTTACCACTACAGTTTCAAATGTTTAAAATATTGCATTAAAGTTTCTTGTACCCAAGCACTGATGTGAAAGCTAAAAGGAAGATGAGGAATGGGCTGTATACAGGGAAGTCATTTCCTAGTTGTCAGGTTCTGAAATCGACAGTTGATTATTTGAAATCCCCATTTACAAAGAAGACAGGTTTTTTGTTTTGTTTGGATTTGATTTTTTAAAAAGATTTATTTATTATGTATACAATGTTCTGGCTGCATGTGTGCCTACATGCCAGAAGAGGGCACCAGATCTCATTACAGATGGTTGTGAGCCACCATGTGGTTGCTAGGAATTGAATTCAGGACCTCTGGAAGGAAAGTCAGTGCTCTTAACCTCTCAGCCATCTCTCCAGCCCCCTGGATTTGATTTTTTATTCATGTGTCTGTGCACATGTGGGTGGGGGCATAGGTCAATAGCGGCTTCTTCCTCAGCAGCTCTGTATCTTATGTGTTGAGGCAGAGTCTCAGCCTGGAGTTCGCAGATTCATCAGGCTGGCCAGCAAGCTCAGGGACCCTCCTGTCTCCTCCTTCCCTGGGGATTGAATCTACATCCTCATGCTTGCACGGCAGGCGCTTTTCCAACTGAGCCGTCTCCCAAGCCACTTTGCAATTTTTCATCATGCTTGGGATTGGATGCAGGGCCTGTCTGTGTACACGCGGGGCAAACGTTCTACTCAGTCCGGAGCTGTTGTTGTTTCTTCGGTTTTCTGCTGGTTAATGGAGCTAATCTCAGTGTGGAAATATTTAGAGCACTGATGAACATGAAATCTCTCACAATCCTGCCACTCAGAGATAACCAGAATTAATCTATGAGTGACATTCCTTTGACATCTTCATTTGAGACAGAGAGGAAAAGAACACACACATACACACACATGCATACATGCTAGTGTGTTTAAGATTTATTTACCCTGCGTATGAGTAGTTTGCTTACATACATATATGTACACCATGTACCTGTGGTGGTCAGAGGTGGGCATCTGATTTCCTGGAACTGGAGTTACATATGGTTATGGGCTAGGAACTGAACCCAGGTCCTCTCCACAAGTTCTCTTAACTGCCGAGCCTTCTCTCTAGCCCCATGTAATAGATGCTGTTTGAAAATAATCATTTATTCTATTCAAATCACATGGAAAGTGAGTAACTTTTCCTCCCTTTATTGCAGCATTCCCACAATTGCTGGGCATTGAAATGGTTTCAAGGTCCTTCACCCATTGGTTTTTAAAAAATTAAGATTGTAAAGTTTTATAGTAAATATGGTGAATCCCAAACTTTAGTTTACATATAAATTACTTTGAAGGCTTACCAATTACAAATAGCTGGTCTTCACCTGGTAGTAGGAGATGGATCTCCGAATTGTGCATTTCTCATCAGCCAGTGGGATGTTGGGGACACTAGTGGGTACCAGTGCTGTCAGCCTGATTTAATAAAAAGGTCACCATCAGTTTATTCTAAAGTTGTGCAAGTGACCCTAACTAAAGTACCTGGTTGAAAGTCACTGTTGAATTTCACTAGCCAACCTATAAAAGACTGCAAAATATGTAGTATAAACCAGGATTTTAAATATTTTTATTTAATCCATATTTAATTTTATGTGTCTGGGTATTTTGTCTATATACCATGTATGCGCCTGCCAGAAGAGGGTGTCAAAGCCCTGGGAACTGGAGTTCTGAATAGTTGTGAACTATTGAGTGCTCCTAATGCCAGAGCCATCTCTCCAGCCCCAAGATACTTAAAGATTTAGATAGCAAAAACGTGCATGCCCTGAACTGAGAGCCGGAGAAGTTCCTAACTTTCTGGCTATTCTTCTCTATAAATAACTTAAATTCTATGCTAACCCTGTTGACCAGGAAGATGTCCAATAAGACAAACAAGAGCATGACAGGATGAGCACTTTCTGAACACCATCCTAGAGCGCACCTCTCAGGAAGTGACCGGCAGTCAAAGATGATGTAATATGAGGTTAATTAGCATGTAATACACAAGAGAAACAAACTTGATAACAAAACTAGACACTTTTAATTTTTATGTCAAGCAATCAACCTCAATGTCCAGTAGGTGGCGACAATAGCCTTTCATATAACTTCAATAGCTGTAGACTGCAGATGAAATAGCAAAGATAATCCTGCATAGTCCAGTTGGAGCTTTGTTTTAGAGTAAAAGTTTGTTTGTAATCTATTAGGGTCATGTTACAGAGGTTTATTAGGATGCCTAACGGGTATGTGTAAGTTTTCCTTTTGGTATATCCGTGTGTCTGGATATGCATGTACAAGTTCCCCCGGGGCCAGAAGACAGCACTGGATCCCTTGACACTGAGGTTACAGGTGGTTGTGACTGTCCAACATGGGCGCTTGGAACCAGACGTGGGCCGTTTGAAAGAACAAGAAGCCTTCTTAATCACAGCCTCTATGTTGGAGTTCGAAAGTTTGTTATTATAGAAAATTTCAGATGGGAAGGAAACAAAATAAGAAAACTGGACACCCACTGGCACATCAATCAGATTTGGCAACTCAACATTGTGTGCTTTCATCTGTACCTTTTACCTACCCCCTCCGTAATTCATGGCAAACCCAGTTATCATTCAACTTACCCTAAGAAGTTTAAAAAGTAGCTGAATTGTATTATAATTTTTATTTTCAAAACCTAGTTTTTTGTGTGTCAATCTAATCATTGGGAATCATACATATTTCTTTAATAATTATATTTTCCACATAATAATAGACAGAATCATCTAGTACTTGGAGCTGGGCTTAGAAACATAATTGGCCACAAAAAGGGATTTGTAAATGTTACTGTTTAAAAAAATAAGAACTTTGTATTTCCACTTTATTTTTCTTAGCTATAAAGTTGTGATTCTCATAAGAAATAGAAAATGTGTGAGCACTTTTATATCTAAACATATGCAAAGTGAGAGAAAATAATTCTTTTGGGGCCGAGATGCTCAGAGACACTTGTTGCACATGGCCTGACAACCATTTTTCAATCCTCAGAACTCACATAAAGGTGGAAGGAGAGAGACAGCTCTACCAACTTGTCCTCAAATACAACAAGCAGTGACAGAGAGAGAGAGAGAGAGAGAGAGAGAGAGAGAGAGAGAGAGAGAGAGAGAGAGAGAGAGAGAGGGAGGGAGGGAGGGAGGGAGGGAGGGAGGGAGAAGAGAAGAGGAGGGAGGGTCAGCAAACATATTTTAAAAAATAGAAGCACTTCAAATTTTGTCAAACAAAGGAAAGTTTGAAGAAAGATTTGGTGTTCTATAAATCCTAAGACAATTTAAATTTGTTCTGTTTCCTTTTTCCTTCTCCCTTGGTGAGGACACAATACATCCACAGATCACTGGGGAAACCAGGGATGTTAATCTTGCAGGAATATTTGCTCCCAGAAGATTTGGAGTAGATATTGATAAGGACCTGTGATCTTTTGCTATCTATAGAGGCAGACCTCATTCAAATCTTACAGTATGTTTATTCCAGACCCAATCCCTAGACCTTCATCTTCAGCTCCCAGTTAATAGAACTCATTTGTAAGAGGGAGATGTCACCTGGACTTTATAGCCTGTTGACCGCTATGCTATCTCAGTCAGAGATCACAGTAGATTCTAGGCCCTGAAGCTATGGGACCCACCACTCATGGTCACAGGTACTTCATAAACAAGCTTCTACATAGTCACACGGCAAGCTTTATTTAGCACCTGGAGATGATTATTGTCAGGAAACCTTTTTTCCAAATTCTATTGTGTTTAAATATGCCTACAGTAAACTTCCTGGCATCAGACTCTAGAAGTTTTGATTCAGGTTGATGAAGTCAATGTGAATTGAATTTTAATTGTCTAATCTGTGACACTTGCAGGGACCTCCTCACTCCCTATATAAGTCTGTCATTTTGTGTATTGCCAAAGAGTTGTCTTTGGTGGCATAAAATGATAAATGATTCATATTTTATGTTAATAATTAAGGAACCTGGAGTATAACACAATGGTAGAGGAATTGCCTAACATGAAGTCCTATTTTGATCTCCATCACTACAAAATAAGTAAAGAAATAAATAGGTACATCTCTAATGTCTTGCAGGAAAATATGACTAGAACATAGAGACAATTTAATGGATGTTATTACCTCAAGTTGGCATTGTACTAGGTAATTATGCTTATTTTAAAAGCTAATTTAAAGTATTACTATATAAGTTATGTGAGCTTCCTAAATTCCAGTGTGGTTGTATCATTTACATTCCTGCCTCATATGTGAATGTTATTTCTTTACATCTTTGGTTCTATTTGCCATTTTCTTTTGAGCCCTTCTAGTGGGCATGCTTTGAAAAATGGGTCATCTAACTAA
Organism: Arvicola amphibius; assembly: GCF_903992535.2. Lineage (NCBI taxonomy): Eukaryota > Metazoa > Chordata > Mammalia > Rodentia > Cricetidae > Arvicola > Arvicola amphibius. The sequence goes on along the minus strand of NC_052047.1, from coordinate 11,851,677 downwards.
GAAAGTTTTCAGGTATTTATCAGTAGGAGAAGAAAGCAGAGCTTGGCAGAACTCATTTGGGATCTAGGGATACTAAATCTGGATCCACAGAGTAGTATCATAGTTGCTCTTGAACTACCGTCAACAAATATTGATTGGCTTCACCAGAGGGAGGGTGTATCTTAAGGATGCAATGCTTTAAGTCACAGACAAAGGAAAGTCAGGCTGGTACTGGGAAAAAGCAAAAGAGGCAGAACCCCCTCAGAAGATCTATGTTGCAAAAAGTAGTGGAATGTCACCTCAAACAGCTACTGGCAAGGTGGATCAGCTCTGTTTTGTGACCTCGTCTCCTTTCAAGATCTAAGTTCTCGGAGGAAAGTGTCCTTTTGGCCTAGTTTACTTTGCATACCTACTTGCTGGCTAGGAGAATGATGAAGGACTTTCATTGGTTAATTAATAAAGAAACTGCTTGGCCCAATAGGTCAGAACATAGGTGGGTGGAGTAGACAGAACAGGATGCTGGGAGAGAGAAGGCAGATGCTTCAGGCAGTCGCCATAGTCAGTCGCCATGCTTCTCCTCTCCAAGACAGACGCAGGTTAAGATCTCTCCTGGTAAGCGACCACCTCGTGGTGCTACACGGATTACTAAATATGGGTTAATTAGCCAATAAGAGGCTGAAACTAATGGGCCAGGCAGTGTTTAAAAGAATACAGTTTCTGTGTAATTATTTGGGTAAAGCTAGCCGGGTGGCGGGACACAGCCCGCTGCTCAATCTACAGGAAGGAGAAATTGATAATCTCACCAGAAATGAACATCATGAGGTAGAAGAAATTCCCCCAAAGGGATATATGACAGTAACTTTCTAAAAGATCAACAGAAGAGCAAAACTTGAACACACCTGTTCTTGGAATTCAATATTTGTCTCCTGTAAGTCAGTGAAATTAATACCCATATTCAGCTCAAAATACTAGCTGCGTACCCTCATATATGTTTTACTAGTCCTTGCACAAACATGGTTTTTCCAATACATCATTTTGCTTAATGAATTGTCACGTCTCTTTGATAGTGTGGATAACCACTTTCCCAGAGTAGATTATTGGAAAGAACATGAGCATATGGTGGTGATGAAGAACACACACTTTGGAGCCCAATTCTGCAGCTGTACATTGTTAATGTTACCCAGGAATGAAGTGTTCTATTGATGTGTAATATAAATTTGAAAATATGATCAAATAGTAAGTAGACAGCTTGGTAAATTTTTCCAAACTGCACACATTCCTACCATACAGATCCAAAAAGAGGGTAAGGTCATCATCACCCCAGAAGTCCCTTTGTTTATCTCATATAATCTATCCCCTTATTAAAACTATTGTGATTTTTATTTTGCCTGTTTTGAACCTTGCTGAAGATATGACTGGGAGACTAGGCTCATTCATTGAATATGTATGTTTATGAAGTTTATCCATGTTGTATGTAGTTGCAATTTGTTTTGTAAAGAATCTCATGTGATTGTGTCACAAATGTCCATGCTACTGTTTGTGGACATGTAGACTGGCTAACTTTTAACATCGTTCTCCAGCTCTTTTGGTAACTTTATATGCATATCTGTTTGATATCTACCCAAGAGTAGATCTGTTCAATCATAAATTAGCCAGTTTTACCAGACATAGTGCTCAGCAGTGTTTCAAAGTCACTGTGCTCCCTGTGGTGGATAGAGTGCAGGGTGTTCCTTCTCCTTGACAATAACTTTTTAAAAATCTTTAAACAGGGCTGGAGAGATGGCTCAGAGGTTAAGAGCACTGCCTACTCTTCCAAAAGTCCTGAGTTCAATTCCTAGCAACCACATGGTGGCTCACAACCATCTGTAATGGGGTCTGGTGCCTTCAGGCATACACACAGACAGAATATTGTATACATAATAAATAAATAAATAAATATTTAAAATAAATAAAAATAAATAAAAAAATCTTTAAACAATTAGCCAAATATAACACTGTTCTAAAATCCTGTTAGTGAGGGAAATAGTATTTAGGATTTTGGACACAGAGCTCTTTGCTTTTACATACAGGACTTCTCCTTGTTGGTTTTTTGTTTGTTTGCTTGTTTGTTTTTTGATTTTTTTTTTTTTGGAGGGACTCTGCATAACAGTTACCAGGTGATATGGGATTCCCCTCTGTATGCTGTGAATACCATTGGTTAATAAAGAAACTGGCTTGGCCTGATAGGGTAGAATAGAGCTAAGCAGGGAAAACTAAACTGAATGCTGGGAGAAAAGAGGCAGAGTCAGGGAGAAGCCATGGAGCCGCTGCCAGAAACAGACACGCTGAAACTTTGCCAGTAAGCCACAGCCTCATGGTGATACACAGATTAGTGGAAATGGGTTAAATTAAGATATAAGAGTTAGCCAGAAATATGTTTAAGCTATTGGCCAAACAGTATCGCAAGTAATATAGTTTCTGTGTGGTTATTTCAGGCCTGAGCTCCCCGGAACAAACAAGTGGCCTTTCTACAACAACCAGGCACTTCATCACCCTACAACACAGTAACTTGCATATTTGAGGCCAAGGGTTCTTTATGCTATTTTTTAAGTGACTCATATTCTCACAAATTCATAGAGCACAGCGTGAGAGTTTAACATGTAATAGTTAATACACAAGGTCATGTTTCCAAGATCTCTACTCAGTTGTGCTGTTGATGAGAAGCATGATAGAAGATTAAAACACTTTTTCATCCTGTACTTCAAAGTACAGGGTAATTTGCCGAGTCTTATAATTTTCTCAAGTATTTCCATTGTTGGTTGTCTCCAAATTAGACTGCCCAAAAGGTGACTCATTCTTAGGAAGTTGTAATTTAAATCTATTATTGAGTCACACCAAGGAGCTGGCTGACTTTCAGTTTTGTTTTAATTTGTTTTTAACTTTTTCATACTTTTAATTTATGATTATTTTTAAAATTTTAAATTATTCAAAATTCTCAGAAGTTTACTTCAGTTTTTTGGGTCAAAGTAATTTAGAGGAAGCAAGCTGATAGAGGAGGAGAGAAGATGCCAGTTCCAGGGCAAGCCTGATGCTGGTGAGTTCAGGGCTAGCAAGGATAGAACTTAAAAGGGGCTAGGATGTTCTGAAGTGTATTGCTTATAATATACATCATGGACAACAGCTTGTCAATTGAAGTTCAAAGTAACAGAATTTATGAGTAATTGAAAATGGCATTTTTCAAAGTGAAAGCTAAGCAATAACTTTTTAAAAAAGATTTATTTATTTTTATTATATATACAGTGGTCTGCCTGCATATGTCCCTACAAGCCAGAAAAGGGCACCATATCTCATTACAGATGGTTGTGAGCCACCATGTGGTTGCTGGGAATTGAACTCAGGACCTTTGGAAGTGTAGCCAGTGCTCTTAACCTCTGAGCCATCTCTCCAGCCCAGCAATAACTTTTTTAAAAATTGGATCCCATACTAAAATAAAGCTGATAATTAGTTCCTAAAAGGGAATAAAAGCCTGGGAGGCATTGCCTTTGGGTTTCTATTGCTGTGAAGAGACACCATGACCACAGTAACTCTTGTAAATAAAAACATTTAATTGGTGTGGCTTGCTTACATTTTCAGAAGTTTAGTTCTTTATCATCATGACAGAGAGCATGGTGGCATGCAGGCAGACATGGTGCTAGAGGAGCAATTGAGAGTCCCACTCTTGCAGGCAACAGGAAGTAGTTTGAGGATCATACTGAGCAAAGCTTGAACAAATGAGACCTCAAAGCCAGCCCACCCCACAGTGACACACTTCATCTAACAAGGCCACACCAATTTAAACAAAGCCACACCTCCTAATAGTACCACTCCATATGAGCCAAGCATTCAAACACGTGAGTCTATGGGGGCCATTCCTATTCACACCATCACATTCTACCACCCTCCCAAAGCCCTGTAGCTATATTATTATCCAAAAATGCATTCAGTCCCCATAGTCTATCACAGTCTCAAACCTCTTTAAAAGTCTGAAGTTCAGTTTCTTCTCAGTCTCATTCAGTTTCTTAACTATAATCCCCTGTATAACCAAAATCAAAAAGCAGATCACATACTTCCAACATACAATGGCACAGGATAAGAGGTAGGGAAGGGAGCATAGAAAGGAAACACTGGAGCAGAGGAAGACCAATGAACCAGGTGGGCAAACTCCATACTCTGCATCTCCATGTCTGATGTCAAACTGCTCTTCAGATCTCCAATTCCTCTCAGCTATGTTGATTGCAACACACTTCTCTCTCTTGGGCTGGTTCCACTTCCTGTTGGCAGCTTTCCTTGGCAGGTATTCCATAATTCAGTCATCTCCAAGACAATCTAGGCATCAGCTTCACAGCTTCACACTATGGCCTCTCTAGGCCTCCATTCACGGACATTCCTGCCACACACCTGGCCTCAGAGACTTTCCTTAGCTGTGGAGGGAGAGTCCATAACCCCTTTTTTCTATCCTTGACTCTAAATGGAGAACCATGTGGCTGAAGTTGCCAATTTCTGCTGCTTGCTGGGACACGGCCAACTTGTTCAATTATATCTTCACCAACTTTTTGTTTTCCATGATTTCCTTCACTGACTAAGTTTGGCTGTCCTGGAACTTGTTCTGTGACCAGGCTGGCCTTGAACTCAGAGATCTACTTGCCTTTACCTCTGGACTGCTGAGATTAAAGGCATGTACCACTGTTATAGGAGGCCACTTATTCGTTTCCCGGTCACTCAGACTCCTGAAATAACCACAAAGAAACTATATTAATTAAATCATTGCTTGGCCTATTAGCTCTAACTTCTTATTGGCTAGTTTTTACATCTTAACCCATTTCCATTATTTTATATCTTACAATGAGGCTTGTGACCTACCGGCAAGGTTCCGGCATGGCTGTCTCTGGTGGCGGCTCTATGGCTTCTCTCTAACTCTGCCTCCTTTCTCCGAGCATTAAGTTTAGTTTTCCCCAACTACCTCTATTCTGCTCTGAGCAGGCCAAGACAATTTCTTTATTAACCAATGGTATTCATAGGATGCAGAGGCGAAACCCACATCATACCACTATACCCTACTTCAAGCTTTTCTTTAAGTCCCTTTCACAAGTTGGAAACTTAGCTTGGTGGAATCTTGTCCTGAGGTCTCTAGTCCCTATTTTCCATTTTTTTTAATTTTTAAATTTATTCTTTGCATCTTTCATATCATGCCTCCCTATCCCACCCACCTCCCCCACACAAATAAAACAAAATATAAAATTTAAGAAAATAAAAGGAAACCTCATCATGGAAGCTGCAGTGTGACATAGTGGGTCATGGAGTAAATCCTTATATTTATCCATTTTTACATGCAGGCTTTTTTTTTTAAGAGAATCATTCATTGGTCTAGTTCTAGGCCCCTGGTCTCTGCTGCACCATCAACATTGGACCCTCATTGGGACTCTTCTTGGACGTCCCATTGCTGTCCTATGTTGTGTATCCTGCATCCCTGGGTCTGCAGGAATGACCTTGCCCCTCCATGCTCCAGCAGATCACAGATGAGGTGGATGTTGAGGTGGACCAACACATAACCTGGATTCTGGGCCTGGGTAGTTTCAGGGTTGGTCAGCCTGCCAGTTATCCCCTGTCTTCGCAGTCAGGGTGATCTCTCCAGCATTGCCCTGGCTAGCTCACTCTTTAGTCCATTTCTTAATGTTTATCTCCTTGAACACAGGACTTAACTCCATTCCACTTCATGGTGCTCCTTTTCCCATCAATCTGTACATTTTGTATTTTTCCTTGCTCAGCTTGCTCATTTTCACTATCAATCTTTATTAGAGTTAGCACTAATAACCACATAGCAGAGTCTATACTAGGCTGTTTTGAGATTGCCTCTGCCAACAGAAGTAATTCAAATCTCTTTACTTTAGCCTTGGGCAGACTTTTCAGACAAGAGTAAAAAGCAACCAAATTCTTCACCAAAATATTACAAAAGCAATCTCTAGGCAACATACTAAAATTCTTCTTATCTGAAACATCTTGAGCCAGGGCCCCACAGTCCAAATCACCCTCAGCACCACTGTCTTCCATGCTCCGAGTAGTACGACCTATTAACCAAGGCTTAAAGCATTCACTGCTTTTCTAATCCAATGTCCCCAAAACATGGTCAGGTCTATCAGAGCTATATCCTAGACCTTAGTACCAACAGGGATAAAGAAGGGAGGAAAAGATGAAGGGGGGGGTGGGAATTGAGTCCTAGCTTTATCCTTCCTAGGTATGCTACCTTGAGCATCCACTTGCCTTCATAAACTTTAGTCATTTTGGGGTGGGGGAGTCATTAAGAAGTCCCATGTTCATTGGGGTAGAGTATATTGTTTATTTTGTTATTTATTATATTGTATGTTATCATTATTTTACTTTTGAGACAATATCTCAACATAAAGCCCAGGTTGACCTCAAACTCCTGATCCTTGTGCCCAGGGTGGTTGAATGCTGTATGACAGGTATGCACTATCATAAGAGCTAGGGTCACCTTTTCAAATTATAGTATTGTGAAGATATAGGGTAATGCAAAAATGAAAAAATATAAATTTCATAAACACTAGGTAATTGTGAACCTTTATGTGTAAAAACTCAAACTAGATTAAAAACAAAGTTATAGTGGGCACTTTTGCCCACAATGCATTAACTTACACTCGACTTGGCCTCTGTTAAGTGTTTGGGAAACTGACAAAGGATATCTCACAGTTTTTTTCTGATATTGAAAAATATGCATTGTGCTTTCTTTATGAACGGAAACTAACAAAGCAAGTCACCAAAAAGTTCAGCATTCTCTCCATGATCTTTTTGATTTTGATCTTCTCCCTCTATCTTTTAGTTTTAATTTGGCTAAGGGTTTATCAGTCTTATTGATTTACTCAAAGAACCAATTCTTTGTTTCATTGATTCTTTGCATTTTTATTTGTTTGTTTTAATTTTATTGATTTCATCCCTGGGTTTTTTTTTTCTGTCTACTCTTTTGGACATTATTTCTTCTTTTTGTTCTAGTGCTTTCAGGTGTGCTATAAAATTACTAATATGAGACCTTCTTAATTTTATTTATGTATCAGTGCAATGGTACTTAGTGCTATGAACTTGCCTCTTAAAACTACCATCAGTATGCTTCAAAAGTTTGGATACATTGTGTTTTCATTTTCATTCAATTCTAGGAAGGTTTTACTTTCTTTCCTGATCCATTTTTCATTCAGTAGTAAGTTAATCAGTTTCCATAAGTTTGTAAACTTTCTGTTGCTTCTGTTATTCTTGATATCCAGCTTTAATCCATGATGGACACATAGGATGCTAATTGCTTTTTCAGTTTTCCTGTATCTGTTGATACTTACTTTGTGTACAAGTATGTGGAAAGTTCCATCAGTTGCTGAGAAGAATGCATATTCTTTTGTTTGTGTATACTTTAGTTCTATAAATATCAGCTATCTCCAGCGTTTCTCTGTTTAATTTTTGTGTGGATGACCTGACTACTGGAGAGTGGAATATTGAAGTCACAGTATGAGGGTCAGTATGTGGTTTTAGACATAGTAATGTTGCTTTTATGAAGCTGGGTGTCGTTGTATTTGGTGCATCAATGTTTAGATTTGCAATGTCCTCTTGGTGGATTTTTCCTTGGATGAGTATATAGTGTCCTTCTCTATATCTTCAGATTAGTTTTGGTTTGAAGTCTATTTTGTCAGATATTAAAATGGCTACACTGGCTTGTTTCTTGGGTCCATTTGCTTAGAATATCTTTTTCCATCCTTTTACCCTGAGATTATGTCTATGCTTTGTGTTAAAGTCTGTTTCTTGGATACAGCAGAAATATGGATCCTGTTTTTGTAGCCATTTTGTTAGTTTGTGTCTTTTTGTTGAGGAATTGGGAGAATTGATGTTCAGAGTTATTAATGAGCACTGTCTGTTGATGTTATTTTGTTATTTTTGTGTAGGCTCCCCCTCCCATTTTGATTTTCTGGTATGGTATTATTTATTCTTTGTGTTTTCTTGGGTATGGTTAACGTCTTCAAGTAGAAGTTTTTCTTTCTTCTTTTTTTTTTTTTGGAAGGTTTGTAATTATATTTATGTACAGAAAACTCAGCAGTACATTTAACCCAGTTTAGTGGCAAGTTCTTTGGTTTTTGCCTTTTCCAGCTTGGCAGTCTGAGCCACCGATTTATGACCTGGGACGTTGCCTCCCCAGTGGCGGCGGATCTCATCATATCTGTCATTGTAGTTGGTCCTAATAACTTCCACCAGCTTGGCCAGAGCACCCTTGTCTTCCGACTTAACCTGTGTGAAGGCAATAGTGGTGCATGTCTTCCTATGGACCAGCTGCCCCAGCCTGGCCTTTCCCTTGATGATGCAGTAGGGGACCCCCATCTTCCGACACAGGGCAGGCAGGAGACCACCAGCTCAATGGGGGTCTATGTTGTGGGCAATCACCACCAGCTGAGCCTTCTTGTTCTCCACCAAGGTGGTGAGTGTATTGACGCCCGCTGTTAGGAGTAAGACAAAGGTATGGGATGAGGAACAAAGGCTACAGAAGATTTGCTTTATCAATAGGAGTGGGGACAGAAAGAAAGGAGGGGTGCAGCAGGTAGTTGGCCACAAAGCCAGGCATAAGAATGGGGGATTGGAGTTGGAGGGTGGGAAGGAGAGCAAAGATCAGTAACCTGATTCACTGACCACTATGGCCAGCTGGCTTTCAGGGTGATGTAGGTGAGACAAGGGGATGGGATGAGGAAGCAAGGAATTCCCTGAGAGTGCTTTATTGACAATTTAAATGGGATTGTTTCTCAATTTAATTTAATAGTTGTGTGTGTGAATGTGTGTGTTCCTTGGGATTTTCCATATACAAAGTTACATAAACTCTAGTAGGCCATTTTACTTATTTTTTGTAAACTGTATGCCTTTTTTATTTGTCTTTAAAATATTTTAAAATTTTATTTTTGAGATAATAATAGAACTACATCATTTTCCTTTTCCTTCCTTCAGATCCTGCCATAAATCCCTCCCTGTTCTCTTTCAAATTCATGTTCTCCTTTCTTGGTACTTGTTGTTACATGCTACTCTCCTGAATACCTCCTCTCTGAGAATTAGCTTTCAGGTACCAGACGGTAAATACAAACTTCCAAAGATGGGAAGCAACTGGTAATCCTGCACAATTATAAGCCTATGAGCCACAGCAACAACCAGCATGGTATGACAGCCCTAAGGGTACAGTAGTGGAATACATGACTTGGTTTGCTAAGGATGTATGTGTATGTGTTTGTTGTGAAGTGATTTTGAATTTTTAAGAAATACTCATTCTACACCTCTGGAGATGGTATGGACTTTATTATTTATTCTATTGACATGAAATACATTAATTAATTATTAGATGTTAAATCAAACTTGTATTTCTAGGATAAATTCTACATAGTTACATTGTATAACCCTTTTTATGCATGGGCTAATTCAGTTTGTTAATATTTTGTTGAGGATATAATTTTTATTCTTAACATATTTTTGTGAAATTTCGGGGGTTTGGCAATACTGACTCCATAGGCTGGATTAGGGAACTTGGTCCTATTTTAGAAGAGCTCACAAAGAATTACTATTAATTCCTTCTAAAAGGTTTTGGCAAAATTTTGTAGGAAAACAATTTTGGCTTTAGCTCCTTTTCTGGGTAGTTTTTGATTATCCAGTGAGTTTTAGTAGTCTGTGTCTAATGGAAGATCTCATTAACTTTCTATTTTCATTCATATCAAAGTGTTTTCCAATTTCCCTTTTGATTTTTTGGGCCATTATTTATCTAACAACCCATCATTTAATTTGTGTTAAAATTTGAAATTTAAGCTAATGAAATTATAATTCACTTAACTGTGGCAGCTGGAGAATATACCTTGTATAATTTCAGTCCTTTCAAATTATTGAGGTTGGGCAACCGCAGGGTCTGTCCTAAAGAATGTCCCATGTAGAATGTGTGTTCTGCAGTTGGTGGCCAGAGTGTTAGAGGTTTATTCTAGCTGTCCAAGTATGTCACCCTTTCATCAGGTAAAATAAGGAAATATGTTGTTAATTTATCAATGAAATAATTATTACTCCCCTTACCCCATAGTTCTCCTTAATTTTTTTATTGAGAGGATTTGCATAGTGTTGTGACTTTTAGGAATACATATACAAGTTGTACAAATTCTTGTGTTCTTCGAGGGGACACATTTTCTTTCTTTGGCCCTGGCTTGAAATCCAGGAATTCATATATATGAAGCACACCCTGCACACTGAGGTGCAAATGTACTTTCATGAACTCTTTTTTTCTTATAAAATTAATGATTTGGGCCTGGAAAGATCATTCATAAGGAAAGGATGCTTCCCACCAAGTCTGAGGACTTGAATTCAATCCATGAAACTTTGTTGTGGAATATTTAACTATATAGATATGTATTACATTTGTTTATGCTGTGGAATACTACTTTAACAGTGCAAAAGTGTGTTACATTTGTTTCTGCTGCTGTCTTTGTTAACAATGTAAAGATGTGTTGCATGTATTTAATTATGTAAAGATGTGTTACATTTGTTTCACCTTGCCTGCCTAAGGCTCCTGATTGGTCTAATAAAGAGCTGAATGGCCAATAGCTAGGCAGAGAAAGAGATAGGAGAGGATGGTGGGCAGAGAGAATAAATAGGAGAAGAAATCTAGGCTGGAGAAGAGAGAAAAGAACTAAGAGAATGAGGGAGAAAGAGAGGAGCATGCCGCAGCACCAGAAGTCAGACAACCACTAGCCAGACATGGGACAGCAGGAAAGTAAGATATACAGAGAGAAAGGGGGGGGGGGAGATAAAGGTAAAAAGCCCTAAGCAATAATGTATATAAAGAGAAACAGATTAAAATAAGAGCTAGGATAAGTCCAAGAATTCATAACCAATAAGAAGTCTCCCTGTTGTGATTTGGAAACTAGTTGGTGTCACCAAAGAAAAAGCCTGCTATAGAATTTGTATGGTAGAAGGAGAGAACCAGCTTCTGCAATTCGCCCATGGCCCTCTGATTTACACACACACACACACACAGAGAGAGAGAGAGAGAGAGAGAGAGAGAGAGAGAGAGAGAGAGAGAGAGAGAAAGAGAGTAAAAAAAATTAAAAATAAAGTTGAAAAGGATCCTAGGGGGAAGAAAGTTAAACAGCAAATTAGATAATGAATTAAAGTGTTTGAAAGCTAGCCCCTTAAAAACCCATTACATATTTTTCTAACATGTTTAAATTCATGTTTCTACTTCATTTCCTCTTGTCATGTGAATACAATTTTTTCCTCCTTAGTTCTCTCTCTCTATCTCTCTCTCTCTCTCTCTCTCTCCCTCTCCCTCTCCCTCTCCCTCTTCCTCTCCCTCTCTCTCTCTCTCTGTCTCTCTGTGTGTATTTGCATGTATGTGTGTGTGCATGTATGCATGTGTGTTTGCATGGATATGGGTGCACTTATGTGTGTGGACATGCATGCACATCTTTGAATGTGCATGTGGTGGCCAGAGGTTGATGGTAGGTGTCTTCTTCTTCTTCTTCTTCTTCTTCTTCTTCTTCTTCTTCTTCTTCTTCTTCTTCTTCTTCTTCTTCTTCTTCTTCTTCTTCTTCTTCTTCCATTTTCCACTTCATTCACTGAGGCGGGGACTCTGGCTGAACATGCAGCTTCCTGATTCCACTAGTCCAGTTAGTCATCTTGTGTTATGATCCTGGTTCCACCTCCTGAGTGCTGGGATTATGGCTGAGCCATCACATCCACATGGCTTTTGTGTGAGTACTGGAACTCTGAACTCTGTTGTCATGCTGGTGTGGCAGCTGATTTATCTATAGAACCCTTCCCAGTCCTAGTTTCTCCTACCATTAATTTCCTCTACTGTTGATTTTTCAGGTTTTAAGGAGCTATTGATTATTAATATCTGGCCTTAGAAATTCTAGCTGTCAGCCACATCAGACAAAAAAAGCATATTTACCAACACTGCTTTAAATTCTAAAACATAGTTTTCTCTTTCTTTATGCTGATTTGAAAAGAGAAGCTTTGACTTTAACTCTTGGTTTTTTCCCCCCAATATTGTCTGCAAGGTAGAAAGCAATTCTGCATAGACTTAAAGCCATTAATCAACCATTAAAAGCAGATGAATTAGCTTCTGAATGAATGTATGAATTCATTCAGAATTTTAAAAAATAACAAATGATAGTTTTATTATGTTTCTATAGCTTCAAAAAAGAATCTATTTTCAATGAGAAAACTAATCATTTAACAGATGTGTATTGTTTTGGGGAAGCAATGTGTACATATATCATAGTCATAACTTTCAATATTCTTTTTTAATTTAAATTTATTTATTTAGTTTTTAAAACAATATTTTCTCATTTCACATACCAATCCCTCCCCTCCTCCCACACTCTCCACCTTCCCCCCTACCACATCCCCTATCTACTCCTTAGAGAGGATAAGACTTCTCATGCATGGGGAGTCAACAAAGTCTAGCACATCACTTTGAGGCAGGACCAAGGCCCTCCTCCTGTGTCTAGGCTGAGCAAGGTATTCCTCCAAAGAGAATGGGTTCCAAAAATCCAGTTCAAGCACTAGGGACAAATCCTGGTCCCACAGACTGCCCCTGTCACCCACATTCATAGGGCCTAGTTTGGTCCTATGCAGGTTCCCCCACTATCAGTCAGGAGTCAGTGAGCTCCCATTAGCTTAGGTCAGCTGTTTCTGTGGGTATCGCAATAATGGTCTTAACCCCTTTGTTCATATTATTGCTCCTTCTTCTCTCTGACTGGACTCTGGGATCTCGGCCCATTGCTTAGCTGAGGATCTCTGCATCTGCTTCCATCAGTTGCTGGATGAAGGTTCTATGATAACAATTAAGACAGTCATAAAATGATTAAAGGCCAAGGTCAGTTCAGGCACCCTCTCCACTATTGCTTAGGTCTTAGCTGGGGTCATCCTTGTAGGTTCCTGGGAATTTCCCTAGTGCCAGGTTTCACAATAGTCCCATAATGGCTCCCTCAATCAAGATACCTCTTTCCTTGCTCTCCCTCTCTGTCCTTCCTCCATCTTGACCATCCCATTCCCTCATGTTCTCCTCCCTCCTTCTTCTCCCCTTTTGTTCTCCCCTCCTTCTCCCCTTCTGCCCCCCCCCCCAGCTCCCAACTTTCTTAAGAGAACTTGTCTATTTCCCCTTCCCAGGAGGATCCATGTATGTGTCTGTTAGGGTTCTCCTCGTTACCTAACTTCTCTGGGGTCATGGACTATAGGCTGGTTATCCTTTGTTCTATGTCTAATATCCGCTCATGAGTGAGTACATACTGTGTTTGCCTTTTTGGATCTGGGTTACCTCACTCAGGATTTCTTTTCTAGTTCCATCCATTTGCCTGCAAATTTCAAATTTTTTTTCTGAGTAGTACTTTATTGTGTAAATGTACCACATTTTTCTTATCCATTCTTTGGTCAAGGGGCATTTAGGTTGTTTCCAGGTTCTAACTATGACAAACAATGCTGCTATAAATGCAATTGAGCAAATGTCCTTGTGGTATGAATCTGCATCCTTTGGGTATATGCCCAAGAGTGGTATTGCTGTGTTGATTTTCTGAGAAACTGCTGTATTGATTTCCAAAGTGACTGTACGAGTTTGCACTCCCACCAGCAATAGAGGAGTGTTCCCCTTACCCCACATTACATAAGCTATCATCAGTGTTTTTGACCTTAGCCATTCTGACTTGTGTAAGATGGTATCTCAGAATCATTTTGATTGCGTTTTCCTGATGGCTAAGGATGATGAGCAATTCCTTAAATGTCTTTTGGCCATTGAGATTCTTCTGATGAAAATTCTGTTTGGATCTGTTCCCCACTTTTAATTGGGTTATTTAATATTTTCATGTCTTATTTCTTCAGTTCTTTATATATTTTGGAGATCAGTCCTCTGTGGGATGTGGGGTTGATGAAGATCTTTTCCAATTCAATAGGCTGCTGTTTTGTCTTATTGACTGTGTCCTTTGCTTTACACAAAAAAAGCTTCTCAGTTTTGGCAAGTCCCATTTATTTATTGTTGCTCTCAGTGTTTGTGTTACTAGTGTTATATTTAGGAAGTAGTCTCCTTGCATTCAAAGCTACTTCTCAATTTCTCTTCTATAATGTTCAGTGTAGCTGGATTTATAGTGAGGTCTTTGGTCCATTTGGCTTTGAGTTTTGTGCACGGCATAGATATAGATTTATTTGCATTCTTCTACATGTTGACATCTAGTTATGCCAGCACCATGTATAATTTTTTCCATTGTATAATTTTAGCTTCTTTATCAAAAATCAGGTGTTCATAGGTGCACAGATGTCTTTGATTCAATTCATTTGACTGTTTTTATGCCAATCCCAAGCAGTTTTCATTACTGTAGTTCTATAATAGAACTTAATGTCAGGGATGGTGATGTTCCCAGAAGTTCCTTTATTCTACATGCTTGTTTTGGTTCTCCTGGGTTTTTTGCTTTTCCATATGAAGTTGAGTATTATTTTTTTTGAGGTCTGTGAAGAATTATGTTGGGATTTTGATAGGGATTGCATTGAACCTGTAGATTGCTTTTGGTAAAAATTGCCATTTTTACTATGTTGATCATACCTATCCAAGAGCATTGGAGATCTTTCCATTTTCTGATATTTTCTTCAATTTCCTTCTTCAAAGACTTAAAGTTCTTGTCATACAGATCTTTCACTGCTTTGGCCAGTGCTGCCCCAGGTATTTTATGTTATTTGTGGCTGTTGTGAGGGGTGATGTTTTCTGATTTCAGCCCTTTTATCATTTGTACATAGTAGGGCTACTGTTTTTTTTTTTTTTGAGTTGATCCCATATCCTGCCACATTATTGAAGGTATTCATCAGTTGTAGGAGTTCTCTGGTAGAATTTTTGGAATCACTTATGTATACTATCATATCATCTGCAAATAGTGAAAGTTTGACTTCTTCCTTTCCAATTTGTATCCTCTTGGTTTCCTTTTGCTGTCTTGTTGTTCTAGCTAGAACTTCGAGTACTATGTTAAATAGATATGGAGAGAGTGGACAGCCTTGTCTTGTTCCTGACTTTAGTGGAATTGCTTTGATTTTTTTTTACTCCATTTAATTTGATGTTGTCTGTTGGCTTGCTGTATATTGTTTTTATTTTGCTTAGTTACATTACTTGTATTCTTGATCTCTCCAAGACTTTTATAATGAAGGGGTGTTGGATTTTGTCAAATGCTTGATAGGCGTGGGACTTCATGCCCACCTTCCCTTTCCAGGCTGGGACTTCGCGGGCCTTTATTCATGCAGGTCCTGTTTATGCTATCCCAACCGCTGCAAATTCACATGTGTGACTGCCCTGCTGTGTTCGGGAAACATGGGTTCCTCACAGTTACCCACGACCTCCCAGTCTTTCTGCCCTCACTTCACTATGATCCCCGAAGCTTGGGAGGAGAGGGTGCCAATAGATGTCCCCATCTAGGGCTATCAGCTCCTGTTTTTTCTCATCTGATGTTCTTCTAATCTTGTTGATTTTGTTATTGTTTGTGTTTATTCGTGTGTTCATTTGTTTAACATGTATTTCACATGTTCAACTACTGTGTGTTTATGGCTCTACTTGGTGGTATGAACCTGGGAGAGTGGGGCCTAAAGCTGAGGTGGACGAAAGCCTCAGGCAATAGACAGCTTTATTCAGAGCATCAGACAATTTATACTGTGGGGGTTAAGAAGAGCCACCTGAGTAAACTATACTGTCACAAAGACAAGCCATACATGGCAAAAACATGTTTTTCCATAGAGACATATAAACAAATGACAATAGCCATCTGTAATGAATAATCTGAATTTAGTTCATTCCTATCTGCTACACCTGGGAAGAACATGAAAATACATTCCAACGACATTCTGTATTTTGAAGAAACTGAAGTCACAAGACTCTTGTTTTGGAGTTTTCTCACACGACTCCATCCTTGGACTGTGTTCCAACATCCATGTATATTTTTAGCACTATAATATCTATCACCCAGTGCCATCCTGGCATATCGTATGAGCCTTGAAATGGTCAAATAAATGTCAAGAGATTAACCTCTATATCTGGTTTTAATGCAAATCACTTACATTCTGTCTCGGTTGGCTGCCTTGGTCTAGGTAACGATGACATCTTGCTTATAACCCATTGAGTCTCTATAGTATTCAACGCACTTCCACAGGAGTCATTGAAGGACTACTGTGTTCCAGCAACTCCTCCGAGGATTAAAGACATATCTGTGAACCCCAAAGATAAAAGCTACTACTTCTAATCTTTCTCCTTCTGCCACCAGAAGATGAGGCTCCCTTGTGGGCTAATCCCATGGCTAGGCATCGAGGACCTGACCTTGGCTTCAGCAACTGTCAGGTTCAACAGAAGCTGCTCAAGGCCAGCACCTCCCTGGAACTTATCTGTGGGAGTTGAACATGCCGGGGCGGCTGTCAAAATTGGAAAGCTATCATAAATTTGTTGCTCTTGAAATCTGAAATTCCAAGTCTTGCTTGTGAGGAACCAGAGAAACAGTCCGGTTGAAGCACGCAGTCTGTATTGTTCAGAAGAGAGCTCTGCCTAAGCCAACTCCCAGAAACCTAGGAAAGCTACCCTGGGGACTCTGTCCTAAGAGACCATGGGCAGTAGCATCGGCTGAGCGTGGTTGACAGCAACTCTGGACAAAGCCCAGCCGAGCATGGTGGGACCCAAGACCAGAGCTTCTCATGATGTGTCTAGGAAGCTCATGTGCAAAACTGTTCCTTTCTAATTCCCAGGATTTCAGTTTAATTAAAAATGACTGAAGAATAACTCACAACTTTGAAAAGCTCTCTGCTTTCATGGAGATGATATTGTGTGACTTGTGCTGTTTTTCTTCACAGCAGCTCTCTGGTGAACGGAGAAATGTTTTCATTTATTTACTAACAGAACTGGCATGAGTTAGGTGTCTGTCAGAGCTAAGCTAGCCAACGAGTCGCAGCACCAGATGCGTCACGTTCCCCTTGACCTGTCCTGCTTCCACAGGCTCTTCTCTATTGGATCACAGCTTTGCTAAGAACTGTAAGGTCTACTTTATTTAGTATCTATGAAATAAATGGCATAAATGCAAGTTGATGGCATGTTTCTGATTCTAAGATCATGCCACTTTAAGATAACTCAAATTAAAAAGGGGGAAACAGCACGTAAGTTCGAATTGCTTTGTTTAGAGCAGGCTTGCCATTTATTTAACACCTGGCTTCCATGCAGTCCTGTAGGTGTTGGGCTTCCTGTTGCTAAATGTTCAAACACTGTACATTAGCATAGAACTCCAGACAGCACCTACCCCAGATAACATATTAGCTGCTAAGTAAGGGAAATTCTCCTGCCATCTGCTACCTCTTGCACGGTGTGTTGTCACCCAGCTCATTTGCTAAGTCAACACACCAAAGGAGTCAGAAGTAAATTATGGTGTTTTGCACGTTTTTCAACTGAATAAGCATTTTATAGGGGAAAAAACCTCCTTTGTGCCAGTTCTCAATTTTAATAGGTGCCTTAGAAGACGATTTTTCCTTTGGACTTGGTTTTTGTGAGATAACCTTTTATTAGCTCGAGTTACCTAACATTCAAATGTAGATTTTGTCTTTGTTATGAACTTATAACTCTTCCTCATTGCTGGTAGTAAGTCACTTCTGAAAAAAATCAGGTATTTTTATTAGTCTAAGTATGCCAGCTTCTAGAACAAATTGAAATGATCACAAATATGCTTAGTCTTGCATAGAATAAGCCAGATATGGAAAATATATCTACTTGACAGAAATGACAAAGTAATTTCTTTATAAATCTGCTATACCAGCCAGGCATTTGATATAAATCTACTTGACCTTTTGTCCCACTACAGGATTGCATTATGGTTTGAAAGTAGTTTCTGCTGAAGGTTCGGGTGTGGAAGGCTTGGTACACAAAGCAACACTGTTTAGAAGTGGGGCTCAGAGAAGTGATTGATTGGATCACCAGCGGTATGCCTTCATCAGTGGGTGAGTCAACCCACGAGTTCATATTTTCATGGCATAGTTGGGAGTAGCAAGTGGATGGTGGGGCTTTTTTCTTTTAACTCTTCTTACTCTTTGGGGGACCATCACCCAACTTCCAAATAAATCAGAGTCTTATTCTTTTTTGTAAACGCCCAGCCTTAGCTTGACTTTTTTCTTGCCAGCTTTTTAAAAATTATCCCATCTACTTTTGCCTCCAGACTTTTATCTTTCTCTATTTCAGTATATCTTTCTTTCCTTCTTACTCTGTGGCTTGCTGTGTAGCTGGGTGGCTAACCCTGAGGTCCTCCTTTTTACTTGCTCTTTGATCTTCTCTTCCCAGATTTCTTCTCCTATTTATTCTCTCTGCCTGCCAGCCCCACCTATCCTTTCTTCTGCCTTGTTATTGGCCATTCAGCTCTTTATTAGACCATCAGGTGTTTCAGACAGGCACAGTAAGACAGCTTCACGGAGTTAAACAAATGCAGCATAGAAGAATATGACACATCTTTACATCATTACACAAATGTTCCCCAGCAGAAACAAATGTAACATGTCTTCAAATAATATTTCACAATGGTGGTAAGACTAGGAGAGGGCATGTAGCAGAAGGATGCAGGTCGCTAGGGGTGTACCATTGGCCATCATATCCTCTTCCCTGATTCTTCCCCCTCTTGTTTCTGCTTCCTGAAGGTGATGAGCTGGGTGGTTCTATTCCGCCTTGCCCTTTCTGCCATGACTAGTCACTGTACCATGGGCCTGAGTGACCACGGAATGAAGCTTCTCAAACCATGAGCCCAAAGAATCTTTTCCCTTTCAATTGTTTATTTCAGGAACTCTGTCATAGCAGTTCTCTTAGTTTTTTCCCATTGCTGCCATAAAAATGTACTGAGCAATGGGCTGGAGAGATGGCTCAGCTATTCCGAGCACCTATTGTTCTCGAGAAGGACTTAGGTTCAATTCCCAACACACATCGTGGCTCACCCACTCACCATAGTGGTCCATGACTCCTGCCCTCTTCTGACCTCTGCGGACACCAGGTATGCACATGGTGCACAGTCATACATGCAAGTAAAACACTCACACACATAGAAATGAAATGTCTAACAAAAAGAAGCTAAAAACAAAAGACCTAGCAAGGACTGGCAAGTTGGCCCAGCGAGTAAAGACACTTGCTGCTGACTCTGATGGCTGGAGCTTGATCCCCTAGAACTCACGGGTGGAAAGAGGACTGACGCCTGAGAGTTGTCCTTGGGCCACCACACGTACTCCACGGCATTCCTTCACCCCCACCCTGAGGAACGACAGACGTGTAAAGAACAGTGAAAGGGACTTGAGGGAGTAAGGACTGATTTTGGTTCCAGGTTGAGGAACCTCGCCCCATCACGGCAAGGAAGCCAAGGCATAAGGAAAAGAAGTTGCTGAGAACATTTTGCTCATAGTTAGGGAGAGCAAGGAATGCTGAATCCTCAGCTAGGGATCTCCTGTCTATGCAGTCCAGAGTTTTGGCCCACGTCTAGAGTGTGTCTTCTCACCTCAGCTAACCTAATCAAGACAATTCCTCACAGGCGTGCTCAGAGCTTTGCCTCCTATGTGATTCTGGAACTAGCCAAATTGACCACTACCATTAGCCATCACGACAATGAAAGATGGGCAAAGACTGATGGGATTACCACAGACAAACGTTTCTTAGAGTGTGTCTACTCAAGTGTTTGATTGGCATGTGTCCATACAGGACCGTGTATATGCAGCATACAAATGCGTGGAGCCAGAGGACAACCTTTGGTGCTGTCACTGGGGATCCGTCGGCTTTGTTTTCTGAGACAGTCTTTCACTGGCCTGCCGCTTACCAAAACAGAGTAGGCTGGCTGGCCAGGGAGTCCAGGGACCCACATGTCTCTGACTCTGTAGTTCTGGTTGAACAAATAGTAGGGACCTATCATGTCAGATGCTCCCAAATATCAATATGGAGACAGTCATGGGTGGATAATATAGACGTTGGGGCTAGCGTCACAGAAGATTGAGCGAGCGTGAATATTAATTTGCCTGATCAGAAGGAATTCTTCCTTCCTGCCAAAGGGATTGGCAGATGTGCAGTCACCCAAAGAGAAGAGATGACGTCTGTTCGAGAACTCCACAGTCCAAAGGTCTGAGGCTGTCATATATCCTATATAGTGGGAGAGTGGGCGATAGAGGTGAGAGTCACTGCATAGGCAAGGAGAGACCAGACTGGGACTGACCCAGGGATGCCCACGAGGATGTAGAGGGATGGAAGGCCTGAGCAAGGGACTGACAGGGACATTCTTTCTGTTTGTGGTGCTGGGGTTTACACCTGTGGCCTTGCACAGGCCAGGCTAGCTCTGTCACCACTGTCTAGTCTCCTACTAGAATCGCCATTTACGGGTTTAGTTATAAAACTTTAATGCAGACTCGCTTATTTGTTTGATTCAGTAGCAAGGCATTAAACTGAGCAAGGTAGCAATTAGGAATGCCCTACTCAGCTCCAAGGGAGACCAAAAAGAAATCTTTTTTTAAAAATATTTATTTATTTATTATGTATACAATATTCTGTCTGTGTGTATGCCTGCAGGCCAGAAGAGGGCACCAGACCCAATTACAGATGGTTGTGAGTCACCATGTGGTTGCTGGGAATTGAACTCAGGACGTTTGGAAGAACAGGCAATGCTCTTAACTGCTGAGCCATCTCTCCAGCCCCTCAAAAAGAAATCTTAAGTGAATATTGAAGCACGATTAATAAAAACTCAGAGAGAGAAACTGTGGTTCAACCTGAAGACCCCAAAGGGAAAGCAACCAGCTACTGGCTCTTACCTCTAACTCAGTCTGAAATGGCGATCCTGCCTCCAGGCTTCTCAGAATGAAACTGTGTCTGAGAGCTGTCTCCTCCTGGTTTATAATCCTCTCTAGGGCTGGAATTAAAGGTGTGCACCACTGGGATTAAAGTCATGCACCGCCCGGGTTCTGTGGCAAACTAGTGTGGCTACTGGGCTTAAAGGTGTGTGTTACCACTGCCTGGTCTGTAAGGTTGACCAGTAGGGCTGTTTCACTCTCAGATCTTCAGGCAAGCTTTATTTATTAAAATACAATTGAAATGCCACTACAGTATAGAAGCCACCGAAGGGGCCCATAATGGGAACCACTGTTGAGTTGGAGAAAGCTGAAGTTTCCCTAAGCAGTTATTTAGAAATCTTTCTCCATGCCCTCCCCTACCATTATTTAGGGGAGTGTTTTATCTTTGTGTGTTTTCGCACATTCTAAACTACATGACAACACAGATTTATTATAAAGTCAGAGTTCAACAATGCCAGAGAAAGGGATGCCCTTTCCTTTTTCCTCCTCCAAGCAAATGAAGTGGGATCTGGAGGCGCAGGCTCAGGTCTGACTGTACAGAAAATGCAGAGGTGAGAGTTTTGTCTTCTTGGGTGGACCTCCCATCACCGCGCACTGAATGGCTCCCTGGAGTCACGACGCATTCCGTCCTGGCAATCAGTCAGGAAGTCACAGCGATTCACTCTTTGATGAAGCACTGTAAGAACTATTTCCATGAAGGAGTCAAGGGTCCGCTTAAACTGAACATCTCATCCCGGCGCAGCGAGAGCTGTGTTCGAATGGCTAGGTGATCCCAAACTGCTGAGCTCATTTCTTCAACCACGGGGGGCATCGGAAAGGATGATGAGTGAATTGAAAATTGATCTGCCATTAAAAGTAGATGATGCAGCCGGAGCGGAAGGCTTCTCAATGGTGGGAGCGCGGCTGGTTGTGCGTCTGCCTCAGATGCCAGCCTTGGCAGCAGTCAGGGACCAGCGCGATGCAGAGTGTCTATCGATCCTGCGAGCATCTCTATTCGATGAACATGATTCATTCCTTAACACTCACTTCCTGATTAATAGAATCAAAGTCGGAATGATGGGCTCCGTAAAGGGCCAGTGTCTCTAGCTTCAGCATCTGTTTCTCATCAGTAAATTTGCTTCAGCTGTTAGACAGCAGCTGGGTCAAAGTTATAGCGCGAGCCCGTTTGGCCGCAGAGACATCCATTCACGTCCCTAAAGCTGCAATGGGCCCCAGACTGTCTTGACCCCCTGTGAAAATAGAAGACAAGCAGCTTGCCAATGAGTAGTGATTAGACATTTACATTTTTGGAAGGCACAAGCTTATGGATATTTAACACCAGCAATATCTAATTACCTTTCTTCAGGTAAAAACGAGTTGGAAGTAGCATGCCAATTACCGTTTCTAAGCATCACGCCATTGCATACTTCAGCACTGTCTCCTAGCAAACCCTTTTGTCAGAATTATCACAGAATTCATGTTGGATGCCAGCCCTTCCCGCGTGGCTGCTGCATTTACAGGCCCAGGTGGAAGCAGTAAACAGCAGATAGGGAAGTGTCCAGCAACCCCAGGAAAAAAGAGAGGGAGGAAAATTGTCTAAACAACCCTCCAGCCCTCCAGCCCATCACCGAATTGCCCAGTGTTGGTTGTTTCCCTAAGGCAGCTACAGTGGCAAACAGAGCTGCTCATTTAAATCTGTCTTTCTTGGATCAGCATCATGTGTGATGTGGCATTCTCCTAGTATGCAAACAAAGACAGTGATTTTAATTACGTGGAAATTGACGCTCCCTGTGAGCTTTTACAAAGAGTAATCATTTCACTGGGAAGGGCTGTAAAGAGGACGTTTTCATCTTTACAAGCTTTGGATTGGGTGTGCATGTGTCTGTTCACTGGCGTGCAAAAGAGAGGAGGAATCTGTGCTTTTGATCTCCATTCACATAATTTTCCCAGAGAAGAGATTACGTCATCATTTGCAGCGCTTGCTTCCCAATTGTTGGCTCCAAGGCTTTGCGAGCTCACTCCCTCGCTGATGGATTACTGACTTTGCTGCGCTCTAAGTGTGCTGGGACAGCAGCCTTTGCTTCTCTGGGTGGGCTGCCTTCCCTCGAGGTCAGAGCGTCTGTCTTTATTCCCTTTACAAATCAATACAGCAGAGTTCATAGGAAGCATTCAAAGAAAAGTTAAAGATAATGAATTGTGCGCAGATGACTTCCGACAAAAGAAATCTGTTCGCTTTGACATCGCCGGTGTTTTGGCTTACATCATAGGTATAAGCCCAAGATCATTGTGCAATGGTAGGAGAATAATCACACCAAGGTGATTATCATAGACAATTCAAAGAAAAAAAATCCCCCTCTGGTTCTGCGTGTGATGTGTCTGCATAAAATCCCACTCTGTTTTGCTGGCGGCGCGTGTGACTGAGCTATCTGCTGCCACCCCCATCTGGGATCTATATAGCTCTAATGCTTTACAGATTGCTCATGTCCGTTCAATAGCTGCTCTTCAGAGTTAGTATAACCTTAAAGTTTAATTAGGAATCAGAGCAAAGGTCAATGACTGTTGCTTCACTGCCTGGGCCGAGGCGGGTTGAAATGATTACATTTTTGCCATGGCCGTTGCTCATTTTCAAGGAGAACTAGAAGCCGGGACCTTGTGAGGCCAGGTGCGCTTCTCCATCTGCCGCCCCTGATAGAGGGAGCAACTTCATCCACACTGATTAGCACCCGCTGGCAGGGGCAGGGCTCTTTAGAAATTAGCTGAAACTGTTGAAGGCCTGGCTGAAGGGTTTCTAGAACCCACCTCAGCTTGACTTCTGCCCTCGGTCAGATGGTGAGCGCCTTGACAATCCTCTTGTCTCTCTCTCCTCCTTCTGGGATCTGAATTTTTCATTTAGAGTCTTATCCCACCTTTAATATATTTTTATCCTTTGAGTCAGTAAGCCCACTTCCAAGAATTTAACAAAAGGAAATTCCCAGAGATATATTCAGCTGTCTGTGTATGAGTCACCTATTATAGCCTGATTGCAATACCGTAAACCTGGGCGTGGCCAATAGTCTTACGTAAGAGGATGGTTAAATAACAGCACAACTACAGTGGAATCTTCTGCAATCACATTTACTTAATCAGATTAGGAAATACACATGTATTATGTGTAGTATAAGGTTATAAGGTTACATATATGTGATATAAGGTTTAAAAGCAGAATAAAATGTTTATGCACTTTTTAATTTTGTAAACTATGTTTTTATACATAATTTTAGAAAATGTGTTTATGTTTAGTTAGTGGGTCATAGATGCCTACACATACACATCCTATTTAAACCTGTCTACATTTTCCAGATGCCTACAATTAGATGAAGAGTTAAATAACAACCATAAACTAACTCAACTGCTTTTTCTAACAGAATCAAAAGATAGAGATTCCCATGCAGAAAACTGTGGGA
Source organism: Arvicola amphibius (assembly GCF_903992535.2). Lineage (NCBI taxonomy): Eukaryota > Metazoa > Chordata > Mammalia > Rodentia > Cricetidae > Arvicola > Arvicola amphibius. Next base: position 11,827,396 of record NC_052047.1, on the reverse strand, counting down.
ACACCCTTATGAGGAAGTGAATGCTCGTATGAGAGGCTCAGCAAATGTCAACGCACCAATTATGGAAAAAAGGAGTGCCCACAGATTTGAGCCATCTTGGCCCTGAGAAAGGAGTGATAATTCCATGTCAAGTCAAGCAGATACAGAGCTCAGTACTGAGTAACAACAATAAGGTATCAATTCATCATCCTCATCTCCCCCCACCCCCGTCTCCCTTCCCCACACTGAGACAGGGTTTCTCTGTGTAGTTTGGAGCCTATCCTGGGACTTGCTCTGTAGGCCAGGCTGGCCTTGAACTCACAGAGATCCACCTGCCTCTCCCTTTCATCTTCAATGTTGTAAAGAGTCTTGGTTCTCACTACTGGAGCAGAGGGAGGAGAAGAGAGATGCTTGGTCAGCACAGCCAGCTGATAGAGGGAGGGAATAGAAGCTGGGATGGAGGCACAGAGCCTGCCGCAGATGGTGAGGGAGAGGAAGCAAGCCAGAAGACAGAGGAAGGATAAAGTTTACTTTAGGAACACTCACAATGATGAGAAGTGTAGGTATGAGTAATACTCGAAACTCAAGTCCAGAAACCAATCATATGTATTTATTTATTTTGTGTGTTTTTCTATGTATATGTGCACATGTCGGAGTGAAGACCAAACAACAATGTGGGGTGCCCCCACCTCAAGAGCCCTTGTTTGTTGAGGTAGGGTCTCCTGTTGGCCTGGAGCTTGGCTTTTCGGCTAGCCGGCAAGCCTCAGAGACCCTGCTGTCTGTGCCTCTCTGGCGCTGGCATTGTAGGCGTAGGCTGCTTGCCTTGCTTTCTCCTGCAGGTGCTAGAGACGTCATGCAGGTCCTCACACTTGTATGGTCAGTACTTTACCAACTAAGTCATCTCTCCAGCCCCCAGAGGAACTTTGAAAGCTAAGTCCAGGGGCTGGAGAGATGGATCAGCGTTAAAAGCGCTGACTGCCTTTGAGGACCCAGGTTTGATTCCCAGCACCACATGGCAGCTCACAAGTGTCTGTAACTCCAAGATCACACAGACACACATACATGCGGGCAAAACACCAATGCACAGAACATAAAAACAAATACAGTATTAAAAAAAAAGCTAAGTCCAATTGGTTCTGCCCGGTAATTCTCCAGTGGCAACTCGTTCACATAGTGTAAAATCTGTAGTTGTGAAATCTAACTTTGAAAGATGTACCCATGAAAATTGACTATAGGTACCATTTTGTTCTTGGCTTCCGGTCTTAGATTCTTTAAAAATGACACTTGCCCCAATGCTACTGGCCACACTGGTTCCCTAGGGCTTCCAAGAGCTCTGACAACAAACCTGGAATCTTGGGACAGACAGCAGACTTCATCCAGAGGTGGACTTGATAAGCAGCTGCAGTGGGCTCTCACTCTGAGGAACATGGAATGCCGTAAACTGAGGACTTGAGTCTAGCAGGTGTCCTTGTATCAAAAATCTGTTTCAAATGAAGAACATCATCAATGTGATTGGCTGCTTTCCTCTGGTTTAAGTAATGATATTGTGTAGGAGACTTCCCCACCTGCATTTACTTATCCTCTTAAGATCTGAAAAAATACTACGGCCATACTTGCTGCTAATTAGTTGGTTAAGTCTGTGCCTGAGAAACATCCATTGTGCAAGAGTAGAGAGGAGAAACTTGTGGGAGACAAGAAATGAAGAAGGCTGATTCTCAGGTCGGGATGTCAGAGGGTGGTCCCTGGGAAGCCCCAGGAACTTGTCAACATGGTTTTGTGGCTGAACTCCAACTGCTTCCACAGATGCTGTGAGAAGCTCACGAGGAGGCGCCAAGCCCAGAGTGCACACTTCGTACAGATTGCGTGATCAGGAGCCTGGCTCTAAATCACCTCAACCTTCCTGAGGTCAGAGTCTGAGTCAGCGGGAGAGTTGAGAATAGAACTCTGGCACCTGAGAGAGCTGAGACTAGAGCCCCTGCACCTGCTCGCCTTTGACCTACTTACTAAACCACCCGGAACAAGGGGCACGCAGGCAAAGTGTGTTTAAGTTTAGTGACGTGAAACCAGAGGTTCCATCTTTGCCACCTAAACAGTGATAGTCACGTGAAACGCCTATTCCTTTTCCTTCTTAGCAAAGGAGCATCTTCAAATAATAAAGGATTTAAAGATACTTTCAGCCGGGCGGTGGTGGCACACGCCTTTAATCCCAGCACTCGGGAGGCAGAGGCAGGCGGATCTCTGTGAGTTCGAGGCCAGCCTGGTCTACAAGAGCTAGTTCCAGGACAGGCTCTAAAAAAGCTACAGAGAAACCCTGTCTCGAAAAACCAAAAAAAAAAAAAAAAAAAAAAAAGATGCTTTCCTAGATGCAGAAGGCTGTTTTAAAGCAGATGGTTTTTTGCCTCATTTAGATGGAAGTGAGCCTGAAAGGGCAGGATTAGAAACTGTCCTGTGCATTTTTCAGTCACAGCCTCCTCTGCTCCCTAAACCAACCCAAAGAAAACCAGCGGTAAGAACGTGTGCTTAGAGTGCATCAAAACCACACACCAGGGAAGCCATACGAGGAATAACGTTTTGGTTCTACCTGCTTGTTGCTCTCAGTCTTAAGTCTGGTAAATAAAACAAATTAAGTAGGTAAAATACAGAGTATGGATAGAGCCTGGCGTGGGGTTGTCCTAAGCCAGCGGTTCTCAACCTTCCTAACGCTGCAGCCTTTAATACAACTCCTCATGCTGTGCTGACCCCAACCATAAGATTATTTTTGTTGCTACTTCATAATTGCAATTTTGCTATTGTTGTGAATCATAATGTAAATTTCTGATATGCAGGATACCTGATATACCAACCACCCCAAAGGTTGCGGCCCACAAGTTGAGAACTACGGCTCTCAGCCCCTTCTACCCAGGCAGGCTAATAGTTTTGTGTATCCGCAATCTGTTACTAAATAGCTACTTCAGCTGGACATGGCAAAGAATAGGGACTTTTGTGGACGCAACTGCCATTTTGCTGTCCTGTATGTCAGCTACTGGACAGTTCTGCTTCTTTGCATTTAAATGCAAATTAGCTCAAATACATTTCCGTTGAGTTGCTCACACCAGCTACATTCCGAGTGTTCAATATCTACACATGGTTCGGACACCACCCAAGTCGAGCCTTTCCATCACCTGGACAGTACTGTCAGGTCCCAAGAAATTCAGGGTGTGGTGATCAGCCCCCATCCTGTTCCAGACAAGTTTGCCGTTTACCGTGTAGCAAGGGCCTGGGTAGTTCATGTTCTGGCAGGGGAGTTCCATTCAATGCTGGTATCACTCGGCCAACAAGGATCTGTTGAGCAGCTACTACATTTCCTGGCTCTGTCAGGTGAGTTTAACATTTCAAAGAAGACCCTGAGACGGAAGCCGGAAAGATTAGGGTGCTGTTTGAGCTGAGATGGTCTTTTTTTTTTTTTTTTTTTTTTTTTTTTTTTTTTTGGTTTTTCGAGACAGGGTTTCTCTGTAGCTTTTTTTTAGAGCTTGTCCTGGAACTAGCTCTTGTAGACCAGGCTGGCCTTGAACTCACAGAGATCCGCCTGCCTCTGCCTCCCGAGTGCTGGGATTAAAGGCGTGCGCCACCACCGCCCGGTCTTTATGCATATATAAAAATTGGATTGCTTTTCTCTCAACCATCATAGTCTCATGACCTTGCTTCTGCTTTCATACATCCGGGTGCCTTCTGCTACAAAGAGTTGCTGGATTCTCTGCAGGCACCAACCAGGTATCTTACAGTTCGGTGTTCCCGAGACTAACCACAGCTGGTGCCAGTTCCCTCAGACAAGGGAGCAGTCTCGGAAGACTGCAATCACAAGGCCAGGTTGTCATTTGTGCGTCTGAGCAACTGGCCATATATAACTCAGCTTCTGCCACCCTCCCGCTTGGAGCTGTCGCTTGTTGACTGGCTCTGATGACTTATAACAGTTCACTTGCTGGACGGCTTACTGTGCACAGTAGTCTAGGAATCCTGGCCTGAGGAGTTGCATGTGGCTGGGGCCAGGATGGGCAGTGAGCTCTCACACCCTCTCTGCTGTGCCCACCTCCCCTGGAGCTATCAGACTCTGTGGGTTTTAACCATATTTTATGAAGACTGATCACATAGGCACAATGGATTTTTAATTCAATTTCCAAAGGGTGAGAGGTGAGGATAATGTCCCAAACTTCTAGTCATGGTCTTTCTGGTGACCATCCTCTGGTGTAGGAGGTCCTTCTGTCTATGTGTTGCTTTTATTGGTTAATGAATAAAGAAAACTGGCTTGGCCTATAGCATGGGAGGGGGAAGGCGGAGTCAGAGAGCCTCCATGGAGCCACCACTGGAGACAGATGTGCTGAAACTTTGCTGGTAGGCCACGACCTCGTGGTGATGCACATATTACTAGAAATGGGTTAAATTAAGATGTAAGAGTTAGCCAATAAGAAGTTAGAGCTAATGGGCCAAACAGTGTTTTAAACACTATGGTTTCTGTATGATTATTTCGGGTCTAAGCTAGCTGCAGTCGGGAAGAACAAGCGGCCTCCTCCAATAGTCCTCCACGGGGGAACCAAGAGTCATTCCACTGAAACAAAAAAAATTCCTGTCACCCAGGGCATTCCAAGAGATCAAGAGCTGTGTGTGTGTGTGTGTGTGTGTGTGTGTTGTTTTGTTTTGGTTTGGTTAGGAACCAGGGTCAAAGATCAAATACCACAACAAAGTATACTCCAATCTCTGTGCATCTCAAAGAGTTATAAAGGTTTTAGGAGTGGGTTGCGAGTCAGAAACAAAGACCAAACCTATATTTTTCTTTTACCTTACACTGTGACCATCACTAGTGGTTAGAAATGAGTTCAGGGGATGTTACCAGGGCACCTGAAGTGCCTTCTATAGGCACTTTGTAACTACGGCTCTTTTGCTTTTACATTCACCGTTATGATTTGAAGCATGCTTAGCATCCAATAGTCATCCAGTCAGAGCTTTCACTCAAAGGTGGTCCAATGATAGCACTAATAAAATCGGCCTAAATTCAGTGTGTTTGGAATAGCAATTAGACACGCTAAAATAAGGCTGAATACCTTCACATTGTGCTAGTTCTTCTGGAGAAAGCATGCTAGGAAACAAGAAATAATCTTGAGACACTATAAAGCAGACGTTAAAATAAAATGAGGCAATAATGGCAATAGATTTGTGTATTGAAGAAATTCATCTCTCCCTCTTTCCCATTTATTCCTGTGGGAAAATAACTGTGGAGTTATGCCAGGCTTCAGGATTACGGCTCTCACATGAGGTGGCTCTGCATAACTTTCTCCAAATGTACTTAGAGGGAAAAGCCCATTTTCACCCAAAACTCCCACAGTTTGGCCCCCGGGCACTCTGCTCAGTTCGGTTCCAGTCCGGCTCACAGTAATAAGGTCCACGATGGCTTCTCTTACAGCATCCATTGCACCCTGACTTTCGGTAGGACCTCTGTGGATGAAGGGATCATTTCCTTTTCACCAGCTCAGGAAGGAGATTCTCATTAGTGTGGACTTCCTCATGTTATTGAACCAGGCATGGGTTGTTTATTCCAGCCAGAAATGAGCATTGCATGCGATCTCTTTGGTCAGAGTCAGTTTAATTTTTAATTTTTAAAAGATATGGGCAAGTCTAGTCAGTATAAAACTGGATTTGGTTTTATAGTTCAAAGAAAGAGAAGGCCATCTTGCCCCTGATGTAAATGAGAATACATTTAGTCTTTCTACTTTGCTACTCTAAGGAGAGTTGGCCAATACAAGAAACACTGAAGAAATGGGGATGAAACGAAACAAAACAAACAAGCAAACAAACAAAAAACAACAGAGGACTGGAGAGATGGCTCAGAGGTTAAGAGGCACTGACTGTTCTTCAAGAGAACTTGAGTTCGATTCTCAACACCCACATGGCAGCTCATAACCATCTGTAACCCCAGTTCCAGGGAATCTGGTGCCCTTTTCTGGTTCCGTGGACACCACGCATGCATGTGGTGCACAGATGTACATGCAGGCAAAATAACCAGATGCATAGAACAATAATAATTTAACAGAAGCAATGGCCCTGGTTATCTTACAAACCTTTGAGTCAACTCTCCATGAAGTTTTCCCTCTGGCCTTCCTAGTGACGCGAGTCACCGAATCCCCTCTCTCTCTGAGCCCAGCTCAGGTTAAATCCTGTAGGTGCTGCAGAAAACCTTGTAGCTGATATATTAACAGATGCCGAGAAATAAATGTCCGCTTCCTTTTCCCTCCATCAGTGCTGTCTTTAAAGTGATCAAGACTTAATCCAGGGCATTAGTGATCGATCTCAGTGATAGAAAACCAGCCTCACGCATGTGAGGTCCTGGATCATTCAGTCCCCTACAAGGTGGGGATGGGGTGGGTGGTAGTGTCAAATGCAAAGCCAATACATGAAGCCAATAGAATATTGTACTTTTCTCATGACCTATAGCCAGTGTTATTTTTCCATTCAGTTTTTTTAAAAAAATAACCCTATTATTTTATTATCAGTACCTAGTCACTGGCAACTCACTTAAATTGATTCGCATTGCACATAAAGTGAAGCACCACTCTGCCCAGTTTAATTACTAAGTTCTGATTGCTCACATAAATCAACAGCTCTCTATACATGGCAGCGTGGGCACTGCTGACCTCGGATTGGTGGAGACACTTGCGGTCCCGCTGGTGGCCAGTGATGTGCATGTAAAGGGCTTCTGATTGCAATAATGTTCTCAAGCAGGGCGGAGATGTTGCAGAGTCTCCTAGTTTACACAGTCCATCCTTGCTCCTATTTGTCCCAGATCTATATCAACAAGGTCTAGTTCAATAGAACCTGCAAGTCTTCTCTCAAGAGAAGAGGCTGAAAGTATGACCGTATTCATATTTGATAGCTGACACAAAGGCATTCATAGAAATAAAATGTGTATCAGTTTGGACTCTCTGTTGTCAATGGTGGAATACGCAATTCATTTTTTTTTAAATCGGATATGGGGAATTCCTTGCTCATGAAGGAAACTCCGGAAGCTTCTTTTGGAGTAGGTTTTGCAGCCAAAGGAGTGCTGGCAGAACTGAGAACTCCTCTGTACTCAGCTCCTCTCCAAGGAGATGGCTCTATCCTGAGAATCTACAAGCTGTTCTATGGGCAGCTACAGCAGCCCACAGGAATCCAACCAAAGGGGCTTCAGATCCCAGCATGATGGTGTTGATCACCTGAACCAGCCATTGTGATCAGGGGACAGAATGAACAGGTTGGCTTGGACTAGGTATGTTCCTCAACCCTTGCATTCAGTGGTAGAGCCAGCTCAGTAGGACGTATCCATGCTTAAGAAGGTAAAGGTGATCCTAACTAAATATGTAGATGTCATAGTCCCTAGCTCAGAAAAGAGTGGTGGAGGTAGGGAGTGAGGAGACATGATTCATGATGAAGAGAGGCCATCTTCCATTCTTGTCCCTGGACTCAGTCTGCAGGGGTCTACCACACTCTTCACACGGTCTTCATTGTTTCTTACGCAGCTGCCAAGTTTGCCCTTCAGTGAGATCTTTGTCCTTCTTCTATCCCCACAAGTATTCCTTTCATAAGCTCAACTCCTGTCAGGCGAAGTTCATGTTTGCCAGCTTGTCAGCTGTCTCCTCTTGCTCATACTTTTTTTTTTCCTGTCTTCCTCTTTTCCATTTCATTGGCCTTACGGTATAATTTATGTAAATGAGCAATGGCTAGGCGAAACAGAAATATTAGAAATATTCTATGGGAAAGATTCTAAGGCATCTGGTTAACTAATTTTAATTTGCCAGAAAACAGCCAGCCTAGAAACTCACAAATTTTGAAAATAGAAAAGAAGTGAACTAAGGAGAGCAAGGAGAGAGCCTGGGACAACCAGTGTGAAGAGAGCCTGGGACAGCCAGCGTGAAGAGAGCCTGGGACAGCCAGCGTGAAGAGAGCCTGGGACAGCCAGCGTGAAGAGAGCCTGGGACAGCCAGCGTGAAGAGAGCCTGGGACAGCCAGCGTGAAGAGAGCCTGGGACAGCCGGCGTGAAGAGAGCCTGGGACAGCCGGCGTGAAGAGAGCCTGGGACAGCTGGCGTGAAGGGAAGGCTTGCCTTTTCAGAACATGGGGGATCAGTTTGGATATATTTGGAAGTCTTAGGTTGCTTCTGGATGACCTGCCTTTGACCAGTGTCCTGAAGACGGGGTGAGTTCAGTTTTGAAGTTGGAGATGGGAATGTAAGGACATTTTTAGAATATTAAATTTGCCAAGTATGAAATTTGTCAAGCTTGTGATTTGGCTTTTAATCAAATGGTTTAAAAATAAAGGATGCTTTAAATAAAAGAGCAAAATAAGTCACTCACAGAAAGTGCCATATCAGTTCCTGTCCAGGAGCCCAGCTACACAGTCAGAACACTTACTGATTCCCATTAGAGCTAACATGGGGTTGCGTTTCTTCTTCTTGGCTAACAGGAGCCTCCTTTCTCATTTGTGAAGAAATAGACTTCCTCTTCTTTTGCCAAGAAAGAACATTTTTTCCCTTTTTTTTTCCTTCCTCTTTCCTTCCCTTCCATTTGAAAGGCAAATGTTACATGGGATAAACTCATTCAGCCCCAGGAAAGAGGCTGAAACTCGATGAGGTAGCTGGGACACATTAAGAAAAGCATTGAACTTGGATTTTAAATTTAGGCCGGCCATTGCCTATGACTTTAATCTTTCCTAGCACTATTTTCTGAAGAAACTAGAGAAGGGTCAAAGGGATGGAGTTATTAGAGTCTTCCAAAGCTGGATAGCCTTTATAGCTGTTCTCTAAAAGCTCAAACCATTCTATGTACATGGGTGCATATTCAAACATATAAACACTTTGACTTACGTGACTTTAACTTCCAAAAAAAGTTTCCTAAATCAAGAATTATTTGTTCTAAAATATTTGATATGATCAGAATGGAACTTGTTAGCCGGGCGGTGGTGGCGCACGCCTTTAATCCCAGCACTCGGGAGGCAGAGGCAGGTGGATCTCCGAGTTCGAGGCCAGCCTGGTCTACAAGAGCTAGTTCCAGGACAGGCTCTAGAAACTACAGGGAAACCCTGTCTCGAAAAAACCAAAAAATAAATAAATAAATAAATAAATAAATAAATAAATAAATCCCTTTATAATTTATGTATTCCATCAGTTTTGTTCCTGCAGAGAATCCTGCCTTCTCTTGGCTACAAAGCTAGGGGAATTGATGGGCCACAGGTTCAACCATCTAGGGAATCGCTGCCTGTTTTTTGAAGTGACCTACCTTTTTGTATTCCCACCAGTATCTGAGTGCTCCAGTTTCCCTATCAAAGCTGTTTGTTTTTGTTATTAAAATCATAGCCATCTTGGTAAGTGTGAAGTGGTATCTCATAAGGGTTTTGATGTATATATTTATATAAGTTGATTGGAATGATTTCTACAGAGTTACACTAGGTAGGAATAAAGACTTGTCAGGAAAGCCAGAAGTCTGGCAGCTTTACTGTCCCTTCTATGACTTCTTCTCTTTCCAATTACGTTGATGCATTATCTTTCTAGGATTTATATTGTCTGACTATTCTTTAAAAAGAAGAGTCCAGTCTACCCATTTTTCTCTCAGTTATTTATCCCACTTACCTATGTAGAATGTTTACCGAGTAATATGGGCACATGACTAGGAGTAATATTCGCTTTCCCTTCCCATCTCTTCCTCTCATGGGATCAACCACATCTAAAGCTTTCCTGAAAGTACTTCCATTCTGTCATTGTCTCACTTATCACTTTAAGACATTAACTAAAGTTCCTCCTACAGTACGTGAGAAGTGGGATAGTCACCGACAACATCTACTATTTTGCTTAAAAATTTTTTCTTTCATCCGGGCGGTGGTGACGCATGCCTTTAATCCCAGCACTCGGGAGGCAGAGGCAGGCGGATCTCTGAGTTTGAGGCCAGCCTGGTCTACAAGAGCTAGTTCCAGGACAGGCTCTAGAAACTGCAGGGAAACCCTGTCTCGAAAAACCAAAAAAAAATTTTTTTCTTTCTTTCTTTCTTTCTTTCTTTCTTTCTTTCTTTCTTCCTTCCTTCCTTCCTTCCTTCCTTTCCTTCCTTCCTTCCTTCCTTCCTTCCTTCCTTCCTTCCTTCCTTCCTTTCTTTCTTTCTTTCTTTCTTCTTTTTCTTTTTTCTTATTTTTGGCTTTTCAAGACAGGGTTTCTCTATGTAGCAGCCCTAGATGTCCTGGAACTAGTTCTTGTAGACAAGGCTGGCCTCAAAGTCACAGAGATTCACCTACTGTTGGCAGAGGTTTCTGTCCCACCCAGTCCTGCAGCCATTAAGTTCCAAAGAAACACACAGAGGTCTACATTAATTATAAACAGGTTGGCCTATTAGCTCAGGCTTCTTATTAACTCTTATAACTTATATTAGCCCATGATTCTTGTCTCTGTTAGTCCCATGGCTTGGTACCTTTTATCAGTGAGGTCTTCTCATCTTGCTTGCTCTGTGTCTGATTTCCTCTGTGTTGACTACAGACTTACTCTTCCTCTTCCCCAAATTCTCCTGTTCTGGTCGCCCTGCCTCTACTTCCTGCCTGGCTACTTGGCCAATCAGCATTTTATTAAATTAATACAAGTGACAGGATACAAGACCATTGTCCCACAGCAACCTACCTCTGCCTCCCGAGTGCTGGAATTAAAGGCATGTACCATCACCATCTGACTACCTTGCTAATAAATTTAAAAGCCATTATTACACTTTTAGTTTTTGTTTATTAACCAGAGACATCATCTTTGATCACCCATCTTATATGGTGAGAATATTAATGCCTCCATTTTTCTATTAAGTCCAACTCCATTCCTTTCCGTTTAAAAAATTCCTGATACCTACAGTTTTGCATTTGCATTGTCAAGATTGGTAACATTTATGGTCTATTCTATAACTGAAATACAAGCTTTCATGTATTGTCTAAAGATTGCAAGGCTGGGCGGTGGTGGCGCACGCCTTTAATCCCAGCACTCGGGAGGCAGAGGCAGGTGGATCTCTGAGTTCGAGGCCAGCCTGGTCTACAAGAGCTAGTTCTAGGACAGGCTCTAGAAACTACAGGGAAACCCTGTCTCGAAAAAACAAAAAAAAAAAAAAGATTGCATTTAACACTTGAAAAGCAGTAAGTATGTTAATATTTTAACTTCATAAAAATTAAAATGATTAGTTCAGCCAATCCTCAAATTCAGAGACATCACTTTTGTTGACTGGGGTTTCTGTCCTGCCTGGTTTCTGTCCCACCAGGTCCCACAGCCGTTTAGGTGTTTCGTGGCAGGACCTCTTAAAAAGCTGCAGGGTTTTGCAGCTAAAGCTGAGTCAGGAAGCCTCTCTTAAAGGAGAGTGCTTGCCTCTAGCAAGCAGAGCAGACCCGAGAAATTGCTGCTACCAAGAAGCCATGTTCTACTCTATTCTTTTCTGTCTAGAATTACTTCCCAAGCTCTCTCAGGCTTTATGGGGATGCAGTCGTCCACACATTGGTGCCATTCTGTTGTCCTGCCCAGTTCCTGCCATTTGTTACAGGAGAGAGGCCACTTGTTTGTCCCAGCCAACAGGCTAGCCTACACCCGAAATAACTACACAGGAACTGTATTCAAGACAGAAACCTCAGTCAACACACTTCCATGTTTCTGTTTATTTGCATCATCTTTACTTTCTCTCATCTATGTTTTATAGTGCTTGATGTAGAGATCTTTTTGCCTCCTTAAATTTATTCTCAGTATTTTTGTACCTATTGTAAATGAAACTTTTTTCTTGATATTTTTCGTGGGGATAAATCAATATTAGCAAAAAATGTTAGCAGTTTTTGTACATAAACTTGATGAATTCATTTATTTTGATATGTGTGTGTGTGTGTGTGTGTGTGTGTGTGTGTTGGTACAATGCACTCTTTAACATTTTCTTTCCTTTTTTGTTTTTGAGACAGGGTCTCACTATCTGATTCTGGTTGGACTGGAACTCATTATGTAGACCAGGCTGGCCTCAAATTCACAAAGATCTCTGTCTCCTGAGTGCTGGGATTAAACTTGTATGCTACCACATCTGGCCCAGTTTTCTATATTATGATCTACTCATCTTTAGACGACAACAGTTTGACTTCCTACTTCTCCATTTGGATGTCTTTTCTTTGTCTTGTGTAGTTCCTTTGGGCAGAATTTCCAGTATTGCTCTAAGCAGAAATGTTGAAAGTGGTCATCCTTCACTAGTTCCAAATCTTAGGGGAAAATAATTCATCTTTTCTCCCTCCAGTATGGGGTTAAACTGTGTGTGTTGGCTTGAAAGAAAATGCCAGCAACTCTGGGGGACATTTCTCATCCAAACAACTACAATTAGTGAGTTTATAATAATCATTACCAGAGACCATGGGAAGAAGTCTGGGGCAGGTGGGGACTCAGATTGTCTAATAGGTATGAAATTACAATTAAATGTTAGGGTTAGGTTTTAATGTTCTATTACCCTGTAGGGTGACTATAGTTGACAGAAATACAGTGTATGTTTTGAAACACTTAAAATTGAACAAATCAAACATATTTAAGGAAAAAATGATTGAAAGATTTTTTTTTAAAACAAATATTTCTGCTACAAAGAAATGATGGATGTATGAAGTGAAGGACATCTAGTTATCCTGGTTTAATCACTACACAGTATGTACATTCATTACATCATAATTCACAAGCATGTACTTTTACATTTTGCTAAATAAAAACAAAACAAAACAGAGGGCTGTGGGGATGGCTCAGTGAGTAAGGTCCTCGCTGTGCAACCATGAGGACCCGAGTTCCAGTCCCCAGTGTCCACACAACAGCTGTAAATCTATAACCCCAGCATTAGGGTGTGCAGACAGGCGGATCCTGAGGGCGTCCTTGAAACCTTGTCTCAAAAGCAAGGTAGTGATGAAGAAGACAGTGGACATTGACTTCTGGCTTCCACAAGTGTATACGCAGGTGGGCACAGTTGCACACCTCCACACACACATTTGCACACCCATATACACACTCGCAAGCCTCACATACATGCTCACGTACCTTACATACATGCTCATGTGTGCATACACACACACACACACACACACACACACACACACACACACATAGACACACACCCAATACAAAGAATTCTTCAAGAGAGCAGGGGAGATGGGCTCTCCTGCACCCACAGTTCTGTCCTCTGTTTGCAAAGCTGCAGCTCAGTGCCACTGTTCATCCTTGTTTGCTCTGTTCTCTTTGCCCCTCCTGCACTCTTCAGACTATTTGTTTGTTTGGTTGTATTCCCTGCTTGTCCCCAGTTCTTACAGGCATGCGCATACTCTCTTGCCATTCTAGACGGAGGCTTCTTCCTTCATCATAGACAGCAAGAAGGCATGACCATGGGAGGGAGAGGGATGACTCTGTACCTCATCTCTGGCCCCTGAGTGCTGGACTCTTTTGCCTCTGGAAGGATGAGGAACAGCCTGATGCTCCCACTCTCAGAACTATGAGGAACAGCCTGATGCTCCCACTCTCAGAACTATGAGGAATAGCCTGATGCTCCCACTCTCAGAACTATGAGGAATAGCCTGATGCTCTCACTCTCTGATATTTTGTCACAGCAATCTGACCTCTCAAACAAATCAAGCTGTCTGTCAAAATCTCTCCCCTGCTCAGGTCCTGGCCACTCTGTCATGAACTCAGCTTCCTTCGGTGTCTGATTTTGCTCATGTGCGATCCATTATCAAGAGTCAGCTGCTCAGCTTTGCCATTGTTCTTGGGACAGAGCAGTTCTTTGATGTATGTGAAACACATCTGGGCATCACTCTCCAGGATTTAGGATTGCTGGTTTTTCTTACAGTAAACTGTAATCCGAATAGTAAATACATGTTTTCCCTTGTTTTCTTGAAGGGTTGACAGTGGTAGAGAAATTTGCCCTGGGCTTGGGTTGGGAGTGTGAGCAAGAGAAGGGGAGCAGAGAGCCCAGCTGTAACTTGGTCAAGAGCGGTATCTAGAAGATCACTAAGGAAGACATGATGCTGTTATCTGTCTTCATAGGAGGAGCTCAAGAAGAAATGGTTTGAGCTGAATACGAGAAGTTTCAGAAAATCTAGAGGACTCTTTTGAGCAAAAAAGACTTGCTATGTGCAGTCACAGGCTCTGCTATGGGCAGTCACAGTCTCTGCTATGGGCAGTCACAGTCTCCCTATGGGCAGTCACAGTCTCCCCTTTGCCTCTGTATTGTGGAAAATAGGATAGGAACTCATGTTGTCTTCTGCTAGTATTTAAGTATGATCCAGTTTGGAGCAATGCCTTACAGTGCGGTGGTTGATTACTATGTTGACTTCATGGGGCTAAGGGATGCCTAGAGAGTTTGCGTGTAAAACATTATTTCTGGATATCCCAGAAGAAGTTAGCATTTGGAACAGTAAGTGGTTAAGAAGATCACTCTTGCCGGGCTGTGGTGGCGCACGCCTTTAATCCCAGCACTCGGGAGGCAGAGGCAGGCGGATCTTTGTGAGTTCGAGACCAGCCTGGTCTACATAGTGCTAGTTCCAGGACAGGCTCCAAAGCCACGGAGAAACCCTGTCTCGAAAAACCAAAAAAAAAAAAAAAATCTAGTTAAGAAGATCACTCTTGCCCATGAGTGAGCACCATCCTATCTGCTGAGGGCATAAAGAGAACGCAAAGCTGGAATGATTGCTACCAAACTTGGGGTGGGCCCCAGTCTGTTCCCCAAGCCAGGTTCAGTTACTGCCAATTAGGAGAGCAGAAATAGTAGTGGAAAGCAGAAACTGGAGATTTATTCACTGTAACCACTTACAATGGAAAGAGGAACAAAAAATCCAGAGACTCCCCTGAGTTTGTCTCGGGGCCCTGAAATGACAAGATAAAGATGGAGGACCTAGGATATATGTGCACATGGAGCAGTTCAGGTGAAGGTGTGGTCCCCTGCCCTAACCTGTCATTATCCAGGCTTCAGTCTCATTCTATAAGGTGCTTTGACAAGTTGCTAGAACTGTGTAAAACCTCTTTGGGGGGAGAAAAGTTCCCCTCGGGATGGCACCTTTTCCTGCTCCCAGCATGAGATTCTGGGAAGGAAGTTCTCATGGCAGATGTGTTGTGTCAATAGTCAAATAGTCAGACAGAGAGACACAAGTGTCCCTGTAGACTGTGTCCATTTCACCCAGGCTGGTTACACGGCAGTGCATTAATACCTTGTCCTTTGAGCTATGTAATATTCATCTTCCTTTGGACCACACCAACTGTCTTGGTTCTCCAGCTTGTTGGACAGATTGTGGTAGGGTTTCTTGGCTTTCATAGTTGTGTGAACCGATTGTTATGCTAAATCTCATCTAATATACCCACAATATTATATTTTTCACGGAGAACACTAATATACAGAGTCGGTAGAGTGTACTTCACATATACAAGGCTCAGCTGTGTGTTTATCCCCATTCTTGTTGAGTTTATTGTCCATTTGACCTTTTCCCATCTGTTCATCTCAGTGAATTGAAGGTATATACTTACTTTATCAAACCAATAGTAACAAAAAACGAAAGGAGAGGGGGAGAATGATTTGATCCTTCTTGCCACAGAGATGAAGAAAATCCCAGTTGCAGCAGGTCCCGATTACAGCACAAAACCTTAATTGCACCCTAAGTGAAATCGCAGCAACCAAAGCACATTTGCACAATTGCAGCTAGCTAGAGAGGGTGTTGTTAGGAAGGAATTCTGAAGTTTTTTCAAGCCCTTGAACCTCTTCTTCTTCCTTAGTAGTGTTTATTCTGGGGACGACCAAGTAGGAATCTTCTAGCATTGCTGGCTGGCATTCTACTGCCTATCATTGACTCTGCCATTTCCACTCCCTTCCTCCCTATTCCAGAACTCACATTAGCCAGAGTTATTGAAAAGTTGGTCTCAGAGGCAACAGAGGCCACCAAGCAAGTCTTGCTCACGATTCTTTTCTCATGCCCTTTTCTGTCCATATGACCATCGTCTTCCCCTGAGAATAGGTAGAGCCTCTAGCAACACAACTCACTATAAAATATTGTTTCACATTGCCACAGGAATACACCACTCCTGCTTACAAAAAGTTATATCTTTCATCACAGACCCTTAGGTTGCTCCGCACCACAAAATAGATAAAGCTGGCAGGCTCCTATGCACGCTAAAGAGGTCATTCTGATTACATTTGTATGGTATTTTAAGCAGCTCTGCTTTACAAATTAGCTTTTCCCCTTTATGGGGCGACTTTATGAGATCCTCTGCATTATTATCTCTACTAGCCTCAGCAAGAGCGTCTTTCCAGTTTTTGGACAGTAAGAGAAAGATGACGTGACCCTGCACAGGCACAGTCTAAAGTGCTGTAACTGCATTTTGGAGAAAGTACAGAAGGCTAGAGAGTTTATTGATTGAGACTCAACATAGCAAAGATTAAAACCAATAATAAAGCTACAGTCATTTAGCAAGTACAGAGTACAGCAGAAACAGAAACTCACAGGACAGGAAGAGAATCCAGCATCTATAAAATTTTCATGGATGATGCTGGAAGACACGACAAACCAATTAGAGAGGTTAAGATTGTCCGCTAAATGGTCTGGAGAGATGTGGTAGGAGAAAAAAAAATTCAATTTAGACTTCCAGCTTATGATATGATATCCCAAAGGACTATAAACTTTCCAAATAAAGGGAGACTGTAAGTGACCTGGAAGGGAGTGCGTCTCCTTGGCATCAGAGTTGAGATGAAACGAGAAAGGTCTTCATCACCGTCTGCTTAAGAAGCAGTGTAGACCCTCGGAACATGGAAAGCTAAGCCCAGTGGGCTAACGCCGTTCCTATATAAACAGCTGATACAAATGGACAAGGAAAACACTAATACCCCTGCAGGAAAATGCTTAGAGAACATGAGTTCTCAAGGGAACCTATTTCAGACACTAAGGAAAACATGAAATAAATGTTCAACCTCATCTCCACACAAAGAGCTATAATTAAAATGGTGCAACGACACCCCCCCCATGTCAAATCAGCAAAATCTTTGCATTGGTTGCATCTTTCTGAAAGGTAGGGAGAATCCTAAGATTTATTTGCTATTTGGGTCCATGAAAGATAAAGGAGAGATGAAGCACTTTCTGTCAAGGATAGAGGGAGGTTCTAGATGCTCTATCATACATCACGGTCATCTATCAAGAAAAATCAGTGGACAGTGCTAATAACATCCACATATGTCCCAGTTAACTGTCACAATAACCCTGTATAATATACATTGAAAACAAATTTATTTATACACACAGCATAATTTATTGATTCTTTTTGTTTGGTTGGTTTTGTTTTCTTGAGATAGGTTTTCACTATGTAACAGCCCTCAATGTCCTGGAACAAACTTTGTAGACCAGGTTGGCCTCAAACTCACAGAGATCCACCTGCCTCTGCCTCCCAAGTGCTAGGATTAAAGACGTGCACCACTGCCGCCCAGCAAATTATTGATTTTTATATTGGAGAAATGGAAACCAAGGCATAGAAAGTGCCTGTAGCAAGGTGGAACTTGAACCCACAGGCTGCTCTAGGGCATAGGGCCTTAAATCTTATGTTTCTTCTGAAGCATAATGTTGAATATGAAGCAACTTTTATAGTGATGGGAAGCAATATTTTCATGATGTTGGAAAATTCTTATGAAACAGAATCAGAAATGACTGAATTTAAAATTGTCTATTTGTTGAAGTTTGGGGGAAGGGGCTAACAAGATGGCTCAACAGTTAAGAACATTGATTGTACTTCCAGAAGACCAGGGTTTCGTTCCTAGTACTTACATGGAGGCTTACAATCATCAGTAGCTTCAGTTGCTAAGGATGTACACCATCTTCTGGCCCAGTGGTTAAGAGCAGTTGCTGCTCATGTAGAAGACCTGGATTTGGATTCCTGGCACCCACATCAGACAGTTCACAACCACTTATAACTCCAGTTTCAGAGGATCCAGGGCCCTCATCTGGCCTCTGTGGGCACCTGCACACATGTGGTGCACATATACATACTCAGGCACACAAACATAAAATAAATAATTTTTGTAAAGAAATAAAATTTTCAAAAACTAAAAATAATCTATGTGAAAGAAGTTTCACCTATGCATTATATATGCACATGCATGCAATGTAATTATATATAAAGTACTAGAAGAAAGCAGATTAAATCGTTGATGGTAGCTATAGTGTGAGAGGTGAAATATAGGGAAAACACCTCACCCTGGCCTTTTCTGGGTTTGGCTCTCAAACCCTATTTTTTGAATCCCCTCTCCCATGTTGAGCAAACCAGAATGATTAATCACATCAAGTAGTTTTTCCTTTCATTTTTTCAACAATAGGAATCAAACCTAGAGCCTTACACTTGTGAGGCAAAGAGAGTGCGTCACCCTTACCCCACTTAGATTGATATGTGTCCCTGAGCAAATGGGGGAGGTTGAACCTGGAGCATCATCCATGGTAAGCATGAGCTCTACCACTGAGCTATATCACCAGGCTCCAATTTTATCCTTACGTAGCTCAGCTTCTCCTCCAAATGGTCATCGCTGTGGGACAATGGTCTGTACCCTGTCAATTGTATTTTAATAAAATGCTGATTGGCCAGTGGCCAGGTAGGAAGTATAGGCAGGGCAACCAGGAGAATTCTGGGAAGAGGAAAGACTCAGTCTGCAGTTGACACCCAGACACAGAGGAAGCCAGACACAGAGCAAGTAAGATGTGAGTGCCTTGCCGAAAAAGGTACCAAGCTACGTGGCTGACATACACAAGAATCATGGGCTAATATAAGATGTAAGAATTAGATAATAAGAAAAGCCTGATCTACTAGGCCAACCAATTTATAATTAATGTAGACCTCTGTGTATTTCTTTGGGACTGAATGACTGCAGGACTGGGTGGGACAGAAACCTCAGTCAACAGAACATGGATTAATTGTTAATAATTCTGGGGAAATAACCCACATACCTAAAACATGGATAGGGAGAAGGCTTTGTTAGTGGTATGCCTGCCCCACAAGCATGAATGCCTGAGTTGGAGCTCCAGACCTGACATTGAAATGGGGGGCATAGGGGAATGGAGAAGCTGGGATAGCAGCTACTTAGATCCATCATTCTGCTCCTGGGGAAACAGAGAGCAACCAAACCAAACCAGCAAACTCCAGGGTCAGTGAGAGACCCTATCTAGACGATCATAGTGAAGCTGAGAAAAACACCCGATGTTGACATCAACCTCTTGCTTCTATATGCACATGCTCCCACACACAAACGTGTGCACACACTCACATCAATAAAGGTTAAAATTTAAAAAATCCTCAAGCAGCAAGCAAACAAGCTTTTGGAAGGAGGAAGCAGATTTACCGCATTTCGGAAGAAGAGAGTTGTGGAATAAAAGATGACATCTATTCAGTGATCCAGATCAAAGGAAGTGAGCAGGAAGCAGGGCATTTCCCCCTGTTTCTTTTATATTCAACCCAATAACATGCAAATATGAACTCATTTAATCCTCATAGAGATGCCCCGGAGACACAGAAATGGAGAGGATGACAACTGGCATGCTCTCAGGATCTTGCACTCTCATAGATTTAGAAGTCAATAAACATCTTAAAACACCCACATGTCGTGATGAACGCTCTGCGTGGGAGAACTGGGGTAATGGAATGGAAAGCAATGTGACTAGGATGAGCAGGACTGGCGGAAGCCTATGTGGAGCGCTGTCATCGCGTGTGGACCTGAACGAGAAGTGGCCTTATAAATGCTACTGATGCGAGCATCAAGCCGTGCCATGGGGTACAGAAAACAGTCCCAGGACCTCATGTCTTCCTCGACCTGGAATTAAGGCATGGATCTTTGGAGACTGAATTCCTTTGCACTGTGCTCGCTACTCAAATGAATTATAACTAGAAGACTATGTCCACATTATTGCAGCCCGTGAGAAACTGGGCGGGGTTGCAGAAATAGAACTTTTTTTTTTTTTTTTTTTTTTTTTTTTTTTTTTTTTGGTTTTTCGAGACAGGGTTTCCCTATAGTTTCTAGAGCCTGTCCTGGAACTAGCTCTTGTAGACCAGGCTGGCCTCGAACTCAGAGATCCGCCTGCCTCTGCCTCCCGAGTGCTGGGATTAAAGGCGTGCGCCACCACCGCCCGGCAGAAATAGAACTTTTTAATGAGAAATTTTGCATATTGGTTAGCAGATCCTATTCTTTAATATATTCTGAAGATTTTACACCTTCAATCTAATCATCACCAAAATAGAGGTGTTTAAAATCTAGACTGCTGGGTTTTTATTAGAAGGGTTTCATTTTAGCATCATACTGTGTAAGAGCCACATATGTCTTGAATTAATAAACAACCTAAGAGATTTTTGATCTCCATCGAATAATTGTCCATGCCCACATCTGGACTGTAGGGGCTGGGGAGATTGCTTAGATGCTAGCACACTTGCTGATCTTGCCGAGGACCCTGGTTTAATCCCCAGCATTCACACATATTACAACTGAATACCTAAAGATACTCAGAAACTATCTCCAACTCTGGGGGATCTGATGCACTTTTCTGACCTCTCCAGGTACCATGTGTGCATGTGGTGCACATTCATTCATGCAGGCAAAACATCCGTGCATGTAATTTTAAAATGAATCTTTATTTTTTAAAAATGAAATCTGCAAATACAGCGTAGCGAAGGTACAGCGCCCCAGCCCAAATCAACAAAATGTTACTGTCTTCCCCGGAGGCTCATCAGTAGCGCCACAACCGACACCTTCCTTAACACATTGATAGTCTGTCTGGTAAATATGTTAATAAGGGCTAATGGGATCACAGGCCCTTGTCTTCTCATCAAAGTAGGATGATAATTAGCAAAAGGAATTATTCAATAGAGCAAAGAAGGGTCGAACTCGTCCCGGGAGAGAGTTGGTAGGGACAACATTTTCTTGGGTCTTGCCTTCCATCTAGAAGAGTTCAATGTATTCCTAAGGTCTACCCAGGTAGAAATGTGGGCCATGTGTTGGGACAGAGGTCACAGGGCTATGGGACTAGTCCTAAGAAGAAGGTAGATCCCATTTGTATCTGTGGCTTCTACATATACTGGTTCGACCAACAGGTTAAATATTTTAAAAAAGATTTGTGTCTATACTGAACAGGCATAGTCTTTTCTATTGGTATTTCCTATATTGCATAATATCATAACCTATTGCATCGCATTTACTTTGTATTATGCATTTCAAGGAAAGGTGGCTGAAAAGATTTCGCGTGGGAAGGGCACTGAGGAAGGGTGATTACACAGTGGGCTGGAGCCGAATGGGAGCAGTCACGTCTACTGTTCTATAGCGCAGTAGAGCAACTGCGGTTGACATATTGAACGTTTCAAAAACAGCTCATAGGGAGGATTCACAACTTATCCAAAACAAAGAAATGGTAACTATCTGACTAACAAATACATCTATTACTTTGATCTAGCTATTGTATATGTACATGGATTGAAATGCTATGATGAGTTTCATAAACAAATGTTGATTTAAAAAATAAATATATATTTTTAAAGTCTTCGGGAAGACTTGAGGAGGCTGCAGTCAAGCACTCCTCTCTGTGCCGGAGGATGGGGTACCTTTGCCTTTGAAGGCTGGGGCTTTGCTGGCACCCGTCCCGCAGGAACGCGATGACGACTGCGGTTTCACCCTTCCACGCTTTTCCTTGTTCCTGCCTTTTCCCTTCTGAAAATCTCTTTAGGGAAAAAAAAATTTATAGATGCTTATTAAGCAATTTTTAGGCTGCTTGTGAGTTTGGCCTTTAAGACAGGAAATAAGCAGTAAAAGAAGTTTTGTTTTTTTTTTTAATCCTCAGAAAAATTTTCTGTGCCAAAGCTGCTTCTTGGGGGTGGCAGCTCGGATGGGTATCGGTGTCTGCGGGTAGGCTTATCGTAACTCAGAACACTGAGCTTTTCTTTAAAAAATAATTCCTCGGCTGAGATGAATAATTGAAAATGCGGAGCCATTAGGACTTCAAAGATTAATTTCTCTGTTAATGGCACAAGGTGATAGAGAGAAACAATCAAGCTACAGAAAAGTAATCAAGCCGACCCAACTCGGGCAATTCACTTGATATTCAAAGTCGCTGCGCCAAAACTTTGATCCCTTTTAGCTTTGTTGGAGGGAGTTTTAGGTTATTTAAAACTACAGGAATCTCGCAACTCCAACTTGGAACTATGTTCTGATCTATATAGCTTTACTCTAATCCCTTCAGGTAATAAGATACAAAGTGATATTTCTGGACACCCTGAGCTGCAGGATGGCTACTTAAGGGCCAGCGTTGGATATTCCCAGAAGGCCATGGGTATATTTTTAATGTGTTTACTTGATAGCCACAAGTCCATTCGGTTATATTAAACTTGGAGGCAGACCATCTCACTTCGCCAAAAAAGAACAAAGAGGACCACAAAGACCCAGCAAAGATGAGGTCCCAAATAAATAAGGCAGAGCCCTTGCCATCCTCATTTGATAGCAGTTAGGGGAGAAGTGGATTGAACTAAAATGCCACTTTGGGTATAATTCTGGCAGAAACAGATACTGTTCTAGATTCACAGTTAAAATAGAGAGCTCAGCTGAATTGTGTTTTCTTTGTCAGTGGAATTTTCGTTCCATTAAAGTGGTTTTGGATTTTTGTTTTATTTTGAGACAAGGTCTCATGTAGGCTAGGCTGGCCTTGAGTCTGCTATGTAGCCAAAAATATCTCAAATTGCTCATCCTACCTATGCCTCCCAGCTGGGGTTGTAGGTATGAGGCAGCATGCCAGGTGTTACTGTCTGAGTTTAATTTATAAAACATCTCCATTAATGCTCATCAGGATTATTCTGTCATTGTGAGAGTTTTGTGCAGGGTCTGTAGATGAGGTCATTGCTACTCTTTCAACAGTTGTTCTTAAAACCATGACTTACATATTTTAGCAAGTTAAAGAACTTCCTGCAGTCATTTAGTTCCTACTCTGTTTGGGCATTATTTTGTGTTTTTGTTTTGTTTTGTTTTGTTTTGTTGGTTGGGGAACTCGAGACAGAATCTCTCTGTGTAGCCCTGGCTGTCCTGGAACTCACTCTGTAGACCAGGCTGGACTTGAACTCACAGAGATCCGCCTGCCTCTGCCTCCCGAGTGCTGGTATTAAAGGTGTGCGCCAACACTGCGCAGCTGTTTGGGGCATTATTTTAGCCCCACTTATATTAGTATTCCTTCCCTTTGACTCTGAAAATAGGAATTATTTTTCAACCTTAACACTTGAGGAAACAGTTTAAATGACTCAGCCAAGATTTGCCTATGTCTCAGTGGTAGAATCAAATTCTAGGAGACGCTTCCTTGACCCCTGATCCCACCACTAAGACAGTCATATTTACCCAGTTTGTACACTGCCTTAGCTAGTCATTGATGCTCAAGGTCATGAACCTTGTTAATGTAAGTCCAAAGCAAATTTCTTTTTTCACTATTTACTGAATATTCTTTATTTTTATTATAGATTTTTGTTTTTTATTGTGTGTGTATGCACGTGTGTGTGTGTGTGTGTGTGTGTGTGTGTGTGTGTGTGTGTGTGTGCGTGTACATGTGAATGCCCACAAATCCCAGGTGTTTGTCAGGTGATGTGGACCTTCCTTGAGAGCAACAAGCCCTGGTAAGCATGGTACTATCTCTTCAGTCCACTACTGAATATTCTATAGTCCTCTAGGTATAAGAGAAAAGAAAAAAACACAAGAAGGACCTTACAGGTCCTTACCCATCAGAGGAAACACCACACACCATACCTTTGCCCTTACCACGTGGAACTCCAGCTCGGAGGCCCTACATGTTGACCATCTTGTCAACACAGCAAGTCACATCGTCGTTACCATCCCTATTAAAGTAGGTGACTTAATCAATGTCCTTCACTCCTTTATTATGGGGATAGGCTTAGACCTCTGGTCTCAGACATCTGACTCCTGTACTTACTTGCGGGATACTCAGTAATGCTTTAAGGGAGTTCTCTCAAGTGTTAGACACAACTGTAACATACTGTAATTAGTAAATGTCCTGATTAATTTTAAGTAAAATAAACAAAAGCGTTAACGTTTCCAACAAAATCGCCTTTTTAAAAATGGAGAAAGTTTATGAATTTTAAGATGTTTGTACTTATTATCCATCACATAGAGAGTGCGTATTGTATATTGTATGTGTCTGCTACAACACACATATGGAGGCCAGAGGAGGATACCTGGTGCTCTTCTCCATTGCTTCCCACTTTCTTCCCTGGAAATCAGGTTTCTCATTGAACCCAAAACTTGACACTTAGGCTAGGCTGGCTACAAAATCCCTCGGATCTTCCCAGTTCCGACCTGTAATTCTGGGGCTACAGGGCCATACAATCATGCCCAACTTCTCACAAGGGTATTGAGGATTTGAACTCAGTTCCTTATTCATGCACACAATCAGTGAGCCATCTCTCCCACAATCCCTGGTTTCTACTAAATGCTACCACTCTCTGCTCTTTGCCTTCAACTATGCCTTCTTTCCTATGAGAAAAATGTGTGAGGGGCTGGAGAGATGGCTCATTCACCAAAGTGTTGACCACACAAGCATGAGGACCTGAGTTTGGCTCCCCAGCACCCACAGAAAAACCATGAGTCAGTACGGGTCTGTAACCACAGTGCTGTGGGGGCAGAGAGAGGCAGATCCCTGGAGTTCATTGGCTAGCCAGCTTGGCCAAATCAGAAATTCCAGGTTCTGCCTCTAACATAATGTACAGTACAATCAAGGAGGATGCCTGAGCTGAATCTCTGGCCTACACACACACACACACACACACACACACACACACACACACACACACACGAGAGAGAGAGAGAGAGAGAGAGAGAGAGAGAGAGAGAGAGAGAGAGAGAGAGAGAGAACATAGAGAACTCTCTCTCTCTCACACACAACACACACACATACATTCATACATACCCACTCACACACGAAGGTGTGAATCATAACCAATATCTAGTAAACTAAACACTGTTGGCTGTAGACTGGACTATGTTATCTGTTTCTTGTTTTTGGATAAGAACCAAGCTTGGTCTTTTACAAACAATCTAGAGACATCCTACAGTTTAAAGACCCTGGCATGGGCCTGTCTACAGAAAAGCATGCCAGTTCCTGCTGAGAGCATGGCTGTGAGAACACATGGTTGTGCCCACATTGCAAGGGTGAGGCAGGTCACCACCAGTTACCAGCTCTGCAATGCTGAGCAGGCTGTTTTCCTTCCCCAAGTCTCGGTTTCCTCACCGTATAAATAGAGCAATAATAATAGCACCCAGCTCATAGCATTGTTGTGACAATTGCCCAAGATAAAATAGAAGTGTTCAGCACAGCGGCTCGCATGCAAGCCATGCTCAATGTTATTTGATACCATCTGTAATTCTAAAAATGTTCTTTCTCCACCCTAACTCATAAAGTCTAGTTAGATAGTAACCAAACAAAATCAGGGACCGTATCTTTGCTTTCAGGGCGAGCTAAGTAAAACTGGGACCTAGGACTATAAATGGATGTGTAACTCTTGATTTATTTTATTTGCAATACCATGTAATTATAAGTAGAGGAGGAAGAAGACAGTCAATAAGTAATTCTGGTAACCTTAATAAAGTATTTATTCTTTTCCACATGACCTTGTAAAGCAGTGAGTGCCACTTTTATATCTTGTTAACAGGGACATTACCTCCAAGATGTTCAAGAAATTGCATGAGGGACTCCTTTAGCAATTGTCTGCCTGTTGTTGATGTTTAGAAACCAATTATTAACCAAACAGAAGGCAGTACATTTTCAGTTCTTGTGGAACTTTTCTCCTTAGTGTGACTTGAAATGGCTTAAGTGATCTACATTGAGAATTAAGGAAAAACATATACCTGCCAGCATGTCTGCCTATGCTAACACCCCAAAAAGGAACTGTATATGCACGGTGGGAGGCACCAGGACAAGGGCAAGGCCGTCCTTCTGAGGGAGCTGTTTGTGAAGTGTGGCCTTCGGCAGTGCAGACCTCATTTGCCGTAGATTGTTCTGCGGGACGCTGCAACATTCAACCGCACTCCAAGTCCCAGCTTCTGAGTGGGCTATGAGTGTAGCGTGTCTGATCATGTTCTACATATCTTCTTTCCCCGCCTCCTTCCTTTTTCCTACCAGGGCTGTGATCAAACCCAGTTAGGCAAGAGCTCTACAACCACCAGCCTGATCCAAGGAATTCTTGAGAATCTCATAGATGTATAAAATGTGTCTTAATAATACCTATTCCACACCCACCCCTCCAATTCCTTCTGCCTCCTTTCCTGATTTATTTATTTATTTATTTCCCTTTTAGCTCCTTCTTCCTCCTCCTTCTTCTTTAAATAACCCAGAGTCCAATTAGTGCTGTCCACGTGTGCACCAGTTTATGGAATCTTCAATGGGGCAGTTGAACAGCACCTCAAAGAAAAGGGAGTCTTCCTCCCGCAACAACGAGGCTTCAGGAGCCACTCCCAATTCTGTGCTGGAAATTTTTTTTGAAATTTTTTCATACAATGTATTTTGATCATATTTTTCAACTTCAACTCATCCTGGATCCTCCCCAACTCCCAATCCACCCAACTCAATGTTCTTTCTCTCTCTTTCAAAACAGAACAAACAAAAACCAAAATAACCATGAAACAAAAAGAAAAACAATAATAGCAACCCCCTACACAAAAACAAAAATCATAACAAGCAATAGATCAGCGCGCACACCCGCGGACACACACACACACACACACACACACACCACAAAAACTTTGTAAATATACCAATGAGTTAATTTTGTATTGGTCAACTACTCCTAGGCATGGGGCCTGCCATAGAGCCTGGTTGATACCCAGGGACACTCCATTTTTCTTTTCTTTTTTTTTTCTCGGATTTTTCTTTTGCTAGTTATCACTTGCAGATAGTTTCTTGGTTAGGGGTGGGACCCTGGGTTCTCTTCCTTCTCTCAGTGCTGGGACGCATCTGGCTGGATCCTGGGCAGGTCTCATGTGCGCTACCATGGTCTCTGAGCTCATGTTATGCTGGAATTTTAAAGGGTTTAATCTCCTGGGATATTATTCAGAAAACCACAGTTCCCATACTATGTGCATGCAGTGTGCAGTAGCTGTATCATATCTAGAAATCAGAATCTCATATCTCCTCTCCCATCTGCCAATCTTGCATTCTCTCTGCCCCTTCTACCATGTTGTGCCTTGAGCCTGTGGGATTCAGGTATTTCTTTTTTGATTCAGAGTCAAATACCTGCCATATTCGATAGCGAAGATTTTTGGTCTTATATAAATGGTTATTTTCATAGTGTGCCCAACATATTTTCTGCGTTCTGCATGATTGCCCACTTTCATTTTGTTTTATTTAGTTTTGTCTTTCCTGAAATAGGGTCTCACTGGGTATTCCAGGCGGACCTCAAACTGTGACAATCTTTCAGCCTCAGGCTCCCATGCACTGGGAATACAATTGTGAGTTACCCCTCTTGGCTCCCCGATTTCTTTTTTTTTTTTTATTTTCTTATCAATGTAGTATAGTATTTTTTTTCTTTTTTTTTTCTTAAAAATTTCCATCTCCTCCCCTCCTCCTCCCCCTTCCCTCCCCTCCCTTCCACACATACCCCCACTCCCTCCGTCTCCAAGCCAAAGAGCCATCAGGGTTTTCTTCACTATGTTAAGTCTAAGGTCCTCCCAACTCCCCCTAAGTCCAGGAAGGTGAGCAACCAAACTGACAAGGCTCACAGTGAGCCCGTCCATGCTGTAGAGTTCAAGCCCATCGCCATTGTCCTTGGTTTCTCAGTCCTCCTCCACCGTCAGCCACATTCAGAGAGTCCGGTTTGGTCCCCTGTTCCATCAGTCCCATTCCAACTGGACTTGGTGGTCTCCCATTAGATCTGTCCCACCGTCTCAATGGGTGAATGCACCCCTCATGGTCCTGACTTCCTTGCTCATGATCTCCCTCCTTTTGCTCCTCATCAGGAACAGAATTCTCAACAAAAGAAGTTCGAATGGCCAAAAGACACTTAAGGGCATGCTCAACCTCCTTAGCATTCAGGGAAATGCAAATCAAAACAACGTTGAGCTACCATCTTAAACCTGTCAGATTGGCTAAAATCAAAAACACCAATGATAGCCTTTGCTGGAGAGGTTGTGGAGTAAGGGGTACACTCATCCATTGCTAGTGGGAATGCAAACTTGTGCAACCGCTTTGGAAAGCAGTGTGGAGGTTTCTCAGGAAATTTGGGATCAACCTACCCCAGGACCCAGCAATCCCACTGTTGGGAATTTACCCAAGAGATGCCCAATCATATTACAAAAGCATTTGTTCAACTATGTTTATAGCAGCATTATTTGTAATAGCCAGAACCTGGAAACAACCTAGATGCCCTTCAGTGGAAGAATGGATGAAGAAAGTGTGGAATATATACATATTAGAGTACTCCCCAATTTCTTTTGTGCTTTCTTTGCCATCTGGCAGAATTGTTTTTTACTATCTGTACTTATTTTTCTATCCAGCAGGGGGAGCACTATGATTTAGCTGCTATCAGATTTTGATTGATTTATAAAACAGGAAAAAAAGTTTTAGCATTAATTAAGAAAAAACTTTCAAAAATGAAAAGTATTAGAGAAGGCAATTTATTTTTGAAGCACAGTCTCTCTTTGTGCTCCACCTTGACCTTCAGGTCACGATCCTCAAACTTCAGCCCCTTGGTATAGGGTTTGCAGGTATGTGCCACCATGACTGGCTGCAGTTGTCCTGAATCTTATTAAGCAGATAAACTGGAAAGATGGTTATATGTATATAATGTATATATATATTATTTTCTCAAAAAAATACATCCTCACTGCAGTTTCCCCTTCCTCCACTCCTCCCAGCTCTCTTCCAACTCCTCTTGCCCCTGATCCACCTCCCCTTCGTCTCCCATCAGGAAAGAGCAGGCCTCCAAAAGACAATAGCCAAACAGGACAAAGCAAAATACAATAAGACAAGTCAAAAGCCCCCACAGCAAAGCTGAACAAGGTAGCCCAATATAAGGCAAAGAGTCCCAAACACAGGCAAAGAGTCAGAGACAAATCCACTCCCACAGTTAAAAGTTCCACAAAAACACCAAGCTAATAACCACAACATATATTCAAAGAACCTGATTTAGACCCATGAGGGCTCCATGGTTGCTGCTTTAGTCTCTGCTGAGCCCATGTGAGCTCTGCTTAGTTAATTCAGGCGACTGTGTTCTCCTGATGTCCTCCATTCCCTCTGATTCCTACAAGGAATGATGATTTTTTTTAAATGCCATTTCTGAGGGCAGTGGTGGTGCATGCCTTTAATCACAGCATTCGGAAGGCCGAGGCAGGCAGATCTTTGCGAGTTTAAACCAGCGCTGTTACATAGGGAATCCCTGTCTTGGGGAAAAGAACCCATTTCTGATAAGGGAGTCAACATGAAGTAAAATATGCGTGCTAACAACACAAAAACAGATTAAGTTGGAAAAATGTGGTTTCTAATCCTACTGAGCAATTACTGGATAATTTGAGGTAAATTACTGAACTTTTGTAGCCCACAATATCCTTGTGAGTAAAATTAAGGGATTGTGATAGATATTCTGAAAAGGTCTCTCATGACTCTAGGTTGATACTCTTAAGATTAACAAAGCCGACCTCCCTTGTGGCCAATTTCTGAAGAGGCGATCATGAAACTATCATTGTGATTCAATGCTATAGTATTAAAAATGGTCTAATTCTACCCAGAGGATTTTAAGATGAAGAGAAGTGAGATAAGCAGAGGCATTTCAGGACGGAAAAAGGCAATAGTGGGTTTGAAATGAGAATAAAATCCAGATGAGTCACCAAAGTACCCAGCAAACAGCATAAAATAAAAACTACAAAATAAACATTAAAAATACAAAATCCAAAGAACCGGTAACAAACTTAGAGAATTTATTATATAAAATTTAATCCCAGAAGCTTTTCTCTGCAGTGCATCATGCAGACAGACTTCTGTTTCTGGACTTGAGGGACTAGTGGAGAGCCATGCATTCCCTCTTAAACTGCTGAAACTCTCAACAAACACACAGGAGTGTAGTCAGTTATTGTACAACAGTGTATAGCCAGGAGAAGGAACCAGACAAATGGGACCTATAATCATCAGAAATTTCTACTTAGAAATCTTTGGTAGAGTTTGATGTAGGCCTGGAGAATGCAGAAAGAGAGCTCTGATCTGGCTTAATTCAAGAGTTGGAGGCAACTCAGGTGTCTGGAATTTGTAGTACAATCGTAGACAGATGAGAGCTACTTAACCAAAATCGCTACCAATGTGAATAGGCTCTTCTAGAGTTAGCTGATGAATAGTCAATTATATGTTAATGAGCAATACCTCCTTGAGGGCAAATGAAGAACTAGAAGGATGTGGCAAACACCAGGACATCCATTTTAACATCAACTTGGGAGGAACTGGAATTCACATTATCTGAATGAAGAAGCCTTGATACCTGGATATGTGATGATACATGTGTATAATCCCAGAACTTGAGAGGCTGATGCAGGAGGTCACAAGTTTGAGGCCAGCCTGGGCTACACAGTATATTAGTTATTATTCTCATTGCTGTGACAGGATATCTGAGCCAATGCAAGTTAAGGGTCAGGGGTATTTTTTTTTTATTCAGTATGGTATCACAAGCCGTGGCATGTACTTTCTTCCATCCTCTGTGAAACCTCTCTGGAAATGTCTTCAAAGATATGCCTAAGATGAGTACATCTTTAATATATGCCCTAATGTTTCTATTCTAATCAAGCTGACAAACTGTATTAGCCATCACATATAGCAATACTTTGTGATGAAGAAAAAATAAAGGAGAGAGAAGGAAAGAGGGACAGAAAGACAGATCTGCTTACCTAGTGGAACACAAGGGGCATTCATACACTATCTGGGAGTCATGTATGAGATGTTGGTTAAACTAGCCATAATATGAAGGCTGCTGTAGACCCAACCTAACAGATGTAAAGACAAACCTCGGAACGATCCAGATGCTGCACAGAAACAACTCTCACTGACGTAGTCACTCAATTGGGTGGTAGAGCAGAGTTCACCACTAAACACCAGGGGAATCAAAAGCCTGTATACAGTGTTTAGTGCCCCAAATCCAATCAAAACGAATTCCATTCAGGATGAAATGAAATGTGTCCCATGTTGTAAAGACAAGTTAGTCAGAAGACACAAACTATAAAATGATACAGACAATGGAATTTCTTTGACACAGAAGTCATAAGACAAAATAGCATCAATGTATTCAAAAGTCTGAAGGCAAATACGAACACAATGAAGAAGGAAATAGAATGTATGTTTTAAAAGTTCAGGCAGAAACCAGAAGTTGGAAAATTAAAAATACACTGCTGGGACTAATAGCAGTTTAGAAACTTGTATAAACAGCTGGGGAAAATAGACTTCTAACAGCAGGTGACACTCCGAATAAAACACCAAAAATAGAAAAAGATGACAAAACAGGACAGGTCCTCCCTGTGAGAGAAAACCACTAGTGTCAATGTATACATAATTATAGCCCCAGAAGTATAAAATAAAATCCAAAGAAGAACATTCAGGCATCTCCCAAAGAAACCTATATACCCAATTAAAAAAAAAAACCAAAGAGCCCCCATGGTTTAAAAAAGTAGACAATAAAGCTACATTTCTAGATAAATGATACATATGATCTCTTACAAATGTCCAGAGCAGAACAGGGGTTTACATATGTGAGGAAAAGACAGCATGAAGAGGTCTTGTTACGGACAAAACAATTCATGAATTTTCAAAAATTATTATTATATGTCACTACTTCACAGACTCAAGGAACTCTGTGAAACTCAAACAGGACTTTTGTTTTGTTTGTTTGTTTTTTTGTCATATAACAGGCTGTCTACTGAAACCAATGGCATAAGAGGAAAATGTTAAAAGCAGAAAATAGTTATATTGATGATGGCAGCCAACTTCCCCACGTGGACAGTGGAAATCAGAAGTCCATTACACATCCAGGGTGTTCTGAAAAGCTATAAAGGAAAAATGAAGTACTGAGTTTTTGGACTGTTCTGAATTCACACAGTTTAGAAAAACAAGACCTCCTCTCCCGCAAACATACACCTTTAAGAAAACAAGCAAATGGAACTGTTGTGGTTGCATGGAAAAGCACTGTATTAAATCCCCACAGACAAGAAAACTAAGCCTGTACAGAAACTTACATCTACAGGAAGGAATGAAAGCACTGAACATGGCGGGGAAACACTTGTGAAAACACTCCTTCAGAAAGTATCCTACCTGTTTAGGCCACTTAGGACTAGAGAGATGACTCAGCAAACTGCTCACGCTCCAAGCTTAAGATCTGACATTCTATCTCCAGCACCCATATAAATATCTGGGTGATGTGGGAGTACCCTCTGTGTGCTGTGATTACCATTAATGAATAAAGAAACTGCTTTGGACCTATAGCAAGGCAGAACTTAGCTAGGTGGGGAAAACTAAGCTGAATGCTGGGAGAAAGAAGGGCAGAGTCAGAGAGAAGCCATGGAGCTGCCAGATAGATGCTGGGAACTTTAGCTGGTAAGCAACAGCCACGTGATGATACACAGATTAATAGAAATGGGTTAAATTATTATGTAAGAGTTAGCCAATAAGAAGCTAAAGCTAATGGGCCAAGCAGTGATTTAATTAATAAAGTTTCTGTGTGATTATTTCAGTTCTGGGAGGCCAGGATGAACAAGTGGCTCCCTCCTCCAACAGCTTGGCAAGTTTGGCCCCAGCTCTGGGGTCAAAAACAGCAGATTCTTAGAGCCCACTAGCCAGCTAGTGTCGCTGAGTAGGTGAGTTCCAAGTTTGGTTAGGAGCCTTATCTCAAAAAATAAGATTAAGAGACCAGAGAGATGGATCAACGATAGATAGATAGATAGATAGATAGATAGATAGATAGATAGATAGATAGACAGACAGATAGATAGAAACGTAGGTAGGTAGATAGATAGGTAGGTAGATGCTAGATGTTTACTTGGTTAAAAGAGCTTTCACATTTGTAAGATTTCACAGTGTGGGGAGGAAGAGAAGACTGGATTGAAGTCAATTTTCTTCATTCTCACTTCTTATATTGCTACAGCTTAGATCTGAGATGATCTGCTGAACTACATACTTGCTCTTTGGTCTAAAGAAGAATAGGAGGCCCGGCGGTGGTGGCGCACGCCTTTAATCCCAGCACTCAGGAGGCAGAGGCAGGCGGATCTCTGAGTTCGAGGCCAGCCTGGTCTATAAGAGCTAATTCCAGGACAGGCTCTAGAAACTACAGGGAAACCCTGTCTCGAAAAACCAAAAAAAAAAAAAAAAAAAGAAGAAGTATAGAGAACAAAACCAAGAAGGCATTTTGCAAAATTATTGTCTGCGAGATATGGACAAGTAGTATTTAAAAATATCAGTACTGGACCAAGCAGGATATATACATACACATATATACATACATACATACATGCATGCATGCATCATATATATATCCATACACATATATAAATATTATGTAACAAATACAATGAAAGAAAATGAGGCTATCAGTATGGGGGCATTGAGGGGTGTGAGGAAGGATAGCTAGGAGTGGCTGGAGGGAGAGAAGGGAGGAAGGAAGTGATGTATTTCCACTTCAATTAGAATATTTTTAAAAATTAGGTGAAGAGCAACTGAGAAAGACATAAAAAATGATATCTGATCTCTATGTACACACAGGGAAATGACTATATGCATCTAATTTTTTGTTTGTTTTTGTTTTCTGAGACAGGGTTTCTCTGTGTAATAGTTCTGTCTGTCATAGAACTCACTCTGTAGACCAGGCTGGCCTTTTAACTCACGGAGATCCTCCTGCTTCTGCCTCCAGAGTGTTGCGCCACCACTGCCTGGCTACACATAACTTTTAAAAGAGTTTTTCCCTTTTTATTTTGCATCTGTGGTGTTTTGCCAGTATGAATGTCTATGAACGATGGACACACAGTGTCTGCAGAGGCCAGAAGAGGACATCAGATTCTTTGGACTGCCAATTCCTGAACAATGACATGGAGACTTTTTATTAATTATGAAAGCTTGGCTTTAGCTTAGGCTTGTTCCCAACTAGCTCTTAAAACTTTAATTAACCCATTTATATTAATCTACATTCTGCCACATGGCTCATTACCTCTCCTCAGAACCATACATTGGACTTCCTCCATGTCTGGCTGCATCTTTCTGCACCTCTGATCCTTTCCCAGAGTTTGTTCCCTGGAAGTCTGGATTAGCCTCTCCTGCCTAGCTATTGACCCTTCAGCTCTTTATCAAACCATTCAGAAGGTGCCTTAGGCAGGTAAGGTAAAGCAGAGACACATCTTCACACACTGTACAGAAAGATTATCCCAATAAGACTCCATGGAAGTGGAATTCCAGACAGCTGTGAGCTGCCCTTTAGGTGCTAGGACTCGAACCCAGGTCCTCAGCTAGAGAAGCCAGTGCTCTTAACTGCTGAGCCATCTCTCCAACCCAGCATCTTAAACAATAACCACCTTTAGTTTTTGAGTAAATAGCTTATCATAATATTTTCACATCAAGATTATCCACTATTTTTAATATAAATTCCTTGTGATTTAAGATTTTTTGTTCCTCACCTAAATACTATCCCATTCCTCACATACTAAGTTCTGTTTAAATATTTCCTCAAAATCCTCCTTTCTATAGCTGATGTAGCTCATTGGACACAGACTTGTCTATTGTGTAAGACCCTGCGTTTGACCCCATGTCCTGAAAAGGAACAACAACAAAACCAACCAAATAAACATGCTTTCTCCCCCAAAGAACTATATAAATATCATCAAATTTGTTTTTTCCTACAATAAATTTTTAGGAAACAGGAAAGATTATTAATAACACTTAAAGTCACACTGTAGTCACGCTGCACTGTACGAGAGAATGTGCTGCATAGATACGAAGTAGCAAAGTATCCAGAGACTAGATGTGGCTTCACAGATTTCTTCAAAAGGTAACATTTACCAAATGGCTATCATGTTGGTGCATGCCATTAATATACCATTTCCTGATAATTTGACATTTGCACTTGTTATTATATTCATTTTGTGTGTTTAACAAATAAAAATAATTTGGCATGGCTAGGTTTTATGTTAGAATTCCTCTTTTGTCCACGTGTAATAGCAATCATTCTGAGATATTTTTGCCTTTATTGTAATCTATGTGTACAATGGTGCCCATGTCCCATCAACATTTTACACACGATCACATTTTGGGAGCTCTGAAACAGATGCACATTGCAGTAGGTTACAGTCTTTCCGCAGATGAAACCAAGAGGCTAGCTGGAAAGGCTCCTTTTTAGTTTGCTTCCAATTATGTTTCCTCGATACCTCTGGAAAGTTGAGACGTATATGGTACAGATGATAAAACTACTTTAAACTTAGCTCACGGAGTATTTTCTTGTCAGTTTTTCGCTTTTTGAGACAGGCTCTCCCCATGTTAAGTTGGCATGCCTGGAATTCACTATGTAGACCAGGCTGAGCCCAAACTTGGAACACTCTTTCCAGCCCTGGTTTCCAGGTAGTGGAAGAACAGATGTGTACCCCAATGCCTGGCATGCTCGCCCCCACCCCCACCATCTGTATTACATACAGATGGAGTACTCACTTGGTATTGGTCTATTATAGTTATGTTAGATCAGTTTATGTAAGAAGCAACAAAACCATAGACATTCATGTGTTAAAACCACTGGGAGAACCGAGGATGAAATTGGTTCTTCTATATTTCATTTCATTCTCTCAATAATTTAGTCACTGTCCAATATATAGTCTTTACGTTTTGACTTTGAGAGTTCTGTTTGCTTTCAGAAAGGGAAACGCCAGGGGCTGGAGAAATGGCTCAGCCATTAATTCCTGCTCTTCCAAAGGTCCTGAGTTCAATTCCCAGCAACCACATGGTGGCTCACAACCATCTGTAATGAGGTCTGGTGCCCTCTTCTGGCCTGCAGGCACACACACTGACAGAATATTGTATACATAATAAAAAATAAATAAATATTTAAAAAAAAAAGAAAGGGAAATGCCAGACAGCATAGCTGAGTGGTAACAAGTAGGAGACCCCCAGTGCTGACTTTGTTGACTCTTCTCTCTCCATCTCTGCACCAAGAACCAAATCTTTCCATTATAATAGAGTTGGTCAACTAGGTTAAGGTTGACTTAAACAAGTACTATGCCATTTCTAATGTTCTCTTTACCAGTTCATGGACTGCTAGTTTTTGTTTATTTCTGTATCAAGCTTCCTAAGTTCTGCTAAACTTTCTTAATTAATTAACCCTTCATCTTCATAGGAATCTCTTAGGTGCTTGCCCAAAGCCATTTTGCACACAGACAGTGGTTGTCTTCACTAGGGTTTCTATTGTTGTGAAGAGACACCATGACCACAGCAACTCTTACAAAGGAAAGTGTTTTCATTGGGGCAACTTACAGTTTCAGAGGTTTAGTCCATTATCAGCACGGTGGGGCATGGTGTCATGCAGGCAGACATGGTTTTGGAGAAGGAGCTGAGACTTACTTCTACAGGAAGTGAACTGAGACAATGAATGTGGCTTGAGCATATATGTGACTTCAATGCCTGCCTGCACAGTGACACACTTCCACCAACAAGTCCATATCTACTCCAACAAGGCCACACCTCGTAATAGTGCCACTCCCTGTGTGTTCATGGGGGCAATTACATTCAGACTACCACAACGATCATTACTAGACTTACCGCACGTCCTCCCTTCCATCATCACAGCCTTCCTGTTTCAGAGACTGACCACCTCCCTCCTCACCATCCCCCTTGCTATCTTTGCACTTCTTTTGCTTCTGGAGAAATCTCATCTTCACCTGCCCATCATTTTTCCCAGCCTCAGCGGGACAAGCTGCTGATGGCAGACTCTATCAAACCCGCAGGTTGTAAAATAAGAGAGTAGTGGGGCACTGTGGATGGGAACTGCCTGAAGGATAAGATAAGAGAGTGCAGTTATTTCACTATTATTTTTGCAGAGCTGGGAATTGAACCGAAGATCTTGAACAGTTTCAGGAAGCGCTCTGTCACTGAAACGCATCCCAGGCCCATGCCATTTCACTAGTAAGAGGATGATGTAGTGCCACCGCTTGTGAGCCGTGTCTGAAGTTCTCTGTATGGTGTCATTTTCACATCTGAGTTGGCCGGCCCTGTCTTCACAGCACTGCTGTGTTGTGTCTAAACCACACTGGTGCTCCGAATGCAAGAGATGAGCACAAATCCTAATGGTGCTGAAGGTTCCCATGGTGAGAACACGCCTCCTTTCATGATCAAGTCTCCTTCTATTTCATTTCTCTGTAGTGGTCCTCCTCATCACGTAGAGTATTTCCAAGGCCCTCGGGAGATCTCTGAAAACATCCATCTGGATGCATATCACATTATTTTGGTGTATACATAGATACAATAAAATTTATTTCATGATCCTAATCTGTTACTGACTGTAATAAAGCCAAACAATTATAAGAACATGCCGTAATAGAAATTAGGTGACTCTCTGTATAATTGCAACCAGGGAAGTGAAATTATGGATATTACATTTATTAATATGTGTGACTTGTAAAGCAAGTCTTTAAGGCTCACAGAATCAATCTGAGTTCATATTTATTTATTCAGAATGTTATTTTTACTCAGAGTCAAATTTTTAAAGTAAATTTTAAGAGAGAGTGTAAGCAGGAGAAGAGCATACAGTTTTATGTTGATTGATACTGGTCCCAAACCTTTTCCCAGATACTTAGATTAGATATAAAAATAATGAAATAATTATTTTTGGATCGAATCTCAATGTTCAATCAATTGTCTATCTACCTGCTTACCGTTTACCTGGCACCTGTCTGTAAGGTGTAAGCACTTCTCACAGTGTTAGTGTTAGTGAGTGAAGATAAAGGAAGAGAAAAGAACCTCGCAAATTCTTCTCTTTTTGTACGTCTTCTCTCAAAGGCAGCTCTACATCCATACAACTCATAAATGACTCTTCAGTCAGGGCTTATTTTCACTTTTAATTTTACCCAACTAATAAATGTTTTTAGATTTGTTTTATTATTTATTTATATGGGCATGTATATGTGTTTGTGTGCCTGTGTGCGCACATGCATGTGGGTGGCTGAGGAGGCCAGAAGAGGGTGTTGGGTCCTCTGGAGCTGGAGTTACAGGCAATTGTAATTTGGCCAACATGTGTGCTGGGAACTGAATCCAGATCTGCAAGAGCAGCAAACTCTCTTAACACTGAGCCATCTCTCTAGTTCCAAAGTCCTTATTTGTGAACAATAACATGAATTTAATTAGTTTAAAATTCCATTTTAATGATTATGACGAGCACACATTTTATGTGCACATGTCTTAATAAATAAATACAGTATCTTCCTCGTTTTACTTGGCTCAGTCTTATCTAACAGAATTATAATGAAATCACCCAAAACCACATGGTTTGTTCTATTGTTTTTGTATTTACACTTTTTTTCCTTTAAGCATTTGATGTTATGTTGCTTGATCAGCAAAGCTGGAAGGTACATCTTACATAGCAATGTTTATAAGCATAAATTATTCCTTTTGTCTGGTTAACATTTTGTCCTTTAAATATTGTGTTACTACCACTCCAAACAAGGAATTTCCTTGCTCTGCCTATTTACTTTTTTATTGTGTACTTTTTGGGGTCATTTTATACTAGCTATAGCTCATATGTAGAATACGGCTGAATGCCATTTCTTAAAAAGAAACGCTGTCTATTTGTACCTATTGTGATTTTTTTTCACTGTCAGGAATCAAACCTAAGGCCTTAATTAACATCTCGACTTTATTCTGACCATTTCCTTCTGTGCTTTCTATACACTTGGTCTTGGCAGAGAAGGGGTTGTACTTTGTATTTGTCCATTTATTTGTTTCTGTTACTTTTTCTAATATTTGCTGATTTTATTTTTTGTCTTTTGCTGATAGTGACTTAGTCCCATTCGTGGTAGTCTGGGATAGTTACACATTTTGGCTTCTTGATCTGCTGGCCTTCCTCCCTTCCTACTTTTCTCCCTCCTTCCCTCCCACCCTTCCCTCCTCCCTTCCTCCTTCCCTCCCTTCCTCCTTCCTCCTTTCCTTCCTTCCTTCTTCCCTTCCTCCCTCTTTCCCCTTCTTCCCTCCCTTCCTTCCTCCTCCCCTCACTTTCTCTTTTCCTCCCTCCCTTCCTTCCTTCTTTCCTCTCTTCCTCCCTCCCTCCCCTCCTCCCTTCCTCTTTTCCTTCTTCCCCTCCTCCCTTTCTCCCTTCCTTTCTCCCTCCTCCCCTCCTCCCTTCTTTCCTCCTTCCCTTCCTTCCTTTCTATATTTGTATTTAGCAAACTTCTTTGCTTATTCCATGTGTGGTTTACACACAGTGTCCAGTCCACATATCTACCATGGAAGACATGGACAGGTTGGTCAGGTCAGGCTCGCTGCTCAGAGCACTCACTGCTCAGAGTCACCCTTCATGATTAGGATGACTGAGGGGGAGCTGGTCCCTGACCAGCTCTTCCATCCCGTCAGAGTGGCCATGACATCATCCTCACAGTATGACATCATCCTCACAGTATGACATCATCCTCACAGTATGACAACATCCTCACAGTATGACGACATCATCCTCACAGTGTGCTGACTCTCCTAAACTCAGCTGTTTCCCTGAAACAAGTTTGTTTTAGCTTTTATTTTAACATTTATTTTGTCAGATAACAATTGTTCATTTTTATGGGGCACAGCCTGCGATCTTTTGTTACCCCATGCATTATATAATGAGTTATTAATAATATAATGTTATTTAGGCTGTCTTCCATCTCAAACATTTATCAGTTCCTTAGTTTTAATTACATTTTAAGTTTTTTATGTTGCACTTTTTATTTCTTTGATTCTCAAGCCTTAATCATATTAACATTTCTTTACATTTCTAATTAGAAATTATTTTTTTCTCAAAGCTTTTGATAATCAATAGGAATGTATCTTGGGGATTTTGAGAAAGATTGAATAAGAAATAAAATTACTGAATTTCCAGTTGAATAAAAATACCCTGACTTGTATTACAGTATTTGTATGAAATTTGTATGGAATTTTAGGTTCAAAATCACTTTCTTTTATAAGTTTGGCAAAAATAATTCATTGCCTTTCTGCAGTGAAGATGGAAAATCTAAATCTGAGATGTGATTATTTGGAATCTTTAAAAGAGTAAATTTCTAAAGCTGTAAATCCTTATCAGAACATTCTTTTTAAAACTCATTTTATCTTAATTTGTTATTATTGATATTTTGTGTGTGCTAATCCATGAATGTGCCGCAGCAGGCTTGTAGAGGTCAGAGGGCAGCTTTCTACGGCAGGTCCCAGGGATCACACTAGGTCTCCATGCTTGTATCAGGTTGCAAGCACCTTTACCCTCTGAATTATTTGCTGGGGGCATTTCCAGAATATTCTTAACTATATTTTCTGTCACTAATTTTTCTTAGAACAACATTTAAAGATTCTGTGATTTCTTGGCCTGAAGAAATATCCTTGTTGTTTTTCCTTTTTATTATTTTATAAATTAAAGTCATTCAAGTGATACACGAATACATTCTTTAAGCGTTCAATACAGTAGCACACAGAATGGGCGTGTCTGGAGTCACCTGCACTCCTTGGGTGTATTATGTACAAAGAGGCCATGAGGAAAGCAGGCGTGTCCCTTGAGGAGTGTATACACATGAGTCTAGGAGTTCCTGGAGAATCATGTTCCTCCGGGGCACCCCAGGACCCTTCACCCGCCGAGGCTTCAGAGAGCATGAGGGGCGGGTGAGAGGTTATCAACTGCACAGAAGGGCTTAGCGGTGCCTCTGCTGTGCAAGCCAGGATGGGTGGCAGTGGGGGCTATTACAGGCTGATAGGAACCCGGGATCACAGAGGCCAGGTGGCAGCACTTAACTTCTAGAAGCCAGGTGGATGCAATTATTTTAACAAGCGACAAGTCTGGAATGACAGCCAAGGGGACTTGACCTGAAGAGGGTTATCTAGATGGCTAATTGAACAGGTGACCCCAGGGGCAAACAGCTGAAAGCAGACGTGGGAACTACCTACTCAGTCTGTGCGGTCTTAGCAAATGGAGAACGAGTGGCCAGAGGCTGTGAGCAAGCACTGTAACAAATGGCAAAATTCCCTTGTCCAATCCAGATCAAACCAGCTTTTGGACCTGCATCACACTGGCCTGAGATGAGGCTGGACCTACAGACAGATGGCCTCTGCCTCTTCATGACAATTCATGTCAGTAACTCTCCTTCTTGGAGAGGATTCCAGTTGTTCAAGAGAACAACTCTTGGAAAGGAGGAGTTCCTGTGGCAGAATAACAGTCTTGAGCCCGTGACTGTGCTCTATTACATGTCTAAGAGACTTGTCCATTCCTGCTATACTAGCAAAATACTACAAACTGGCTCGTTTATCTATATAAATTATGAGAACTTATTTCTCATAGTGTGGCAGCTGGGAATTCCAATACTAAAATAACAACAGATTTGGGATTTGGTGAAATCTGCTGTCTGTTCTGGAGATGGTGCCATCTTCCTGTATTCCTGTAGCAGAGGGGACAAATGGAGGCCTGCTGTGCCTTCACCTGGCATAACAGCTGAAAGGGCAAAGGTGACCCAGGTGCTCCCTTCAACCTTGTTTACAAGTTTACTGATCCCATTCTTGAGCGCTCTGACCATGTGACTTAATCAGCTTTAAAGGCCTTTCCTCTTATCTACCATCTATCTGTCTGTCTGTCTGTCTGTCTGTCTGTCTGTCTGTCTATCAATCTACCTAACATCTATCTATCTATCATCTATCTATCTATCTATCTATCTATCTATCTATCTATCTATCTATCATTTATAATCTATCGCCTATCTGTCTTGTATGTGTACTCATATGCTGTTGTATGTGTACACATGTGTGCATGTGTGTGTGTTCCTCAGATACTGTTCACATTTTGGGGGGTGTTTTTCTTTTAATAAAACATGATTTCCTGTAGGTGGAAGCCGCTTGTTCATTCCCAGCTGCCCAGACCACAAAATAATCACTCAGAAACTGTATTATTTGCAATACTATTTGCCCAATAGCTTAAGCGTATTTCTGGCTATTATATCCTAAACTAACCCATTTCTGTTAATCTGTGTATCACCACATGGCCATGGCTTACTGGCAAGGTTCCAGCTGGCAGTTTGTGTCTTTCCCCTCTGGCAGCTACTTGGCATCTCACTGACTCCGCCTTCTTTCCTCTCAGCATTCAGTTTAGTTTTCCAACCCTAGCTCTACTCTGCCCTATCGCAGGCCAAGAAGCTTCTTTATTCATTAACCAATAAAAGCAACACATATACAGAAGGACCTCCGACATCAATTTCTCATTGGTCTGAAATCACCAAATAGTCAGAGCTGGATGACACTGAGCCTCAGGGACTCCACCTACTCTGCTTCTCCAGCACATCACAATCAGCTTTCTTTTCTTCATTTTTTCTTATATTTTTTTTAAAAAGATTTGTTTATTTATTATGTATACAGTATTCTGCCTATGCGTATGCTATGCCCACATGCCAGAAGAGGGCACCAGATCTCATTATAAATGGTTGTGAGTTTTCATGTGGTTGCTGGGAATTAAACTCAGGACCTCTGGAAGAGCAGTCAGTGCTATTAACCTCTGAGCCCTCTTTCCAGCCCCCTTTTTTCCATTTGATTAAAGAAGTGTTTTATTATTTTGTGTATATGGAATTTTGCCTACATGTTTGTCTGTGCACCACATGCATGCAGTGCCCGAAGCCAGGAGAACGTCAGGTCCCCTGAGACTGGGTTTATATATTTTATATATGTTTCTGAGCTGCTCTGTGAGCACTGGGGACTGAACCCGGTCCTATGAAAGGGCAGCCAGTGCTCTCAACCACTGAGCCATGGCTCTAGTCCACTTCCACCCTCAGATTTTGTTTTTTCACATGGGTTCTGGGTATAAAACTTAGGTCCTAGACTTTGAAAAAAAAACACTGAATCTCCCCTAGTCTGTTGTGTAATAGACTTTCCTGGAGAGAAGCAACACACACACAGCACACACACAGCACACACCACACAAATACATAGCACACACACACACAACACAACACACACACACAGACCACACCACAGAGCACACACACCACAGAGCACACACAGCACACACACAGCACACACCACACAAATACACAGCACACACACCCACACATACACAGCACACACACACAGACCACACCACAGAGCACACACACACAACACACAGCACACACACACACAACACACACACACACACACACACCCTATGCCCCCCCCAAGTGCTGGTCACCCCAGAAAGAGAACCTATGAAAGAAAGTAACAATCATACCAGTGTTCAACTTGGTGAACCAACGGGTTTTATTGGGGTCACTAACAGAATCTGGATGAGGGGTTACTGACTCAGGAGCAGTGGGATGACCGAGAGTCCACCTGCACACGGATGACAACTCAAGGAAGCC
The DNA here is from genome assembly GCF_903992535.2 of Arvicola amphibius. NCBI lineage: Eukaryota > Metazoa > Chordata > Mammalia > Rodentia > Cricetidae > Arvicola > Arvicola amphibius. The sequence goes on along the minus strand of NC_052047.1, from coordinate 11,783,835 downwards.
CCAGTCCGAGCTCTCTGTGCAGCCTACAGGCAGCTCCTCAGCTCACAGTTCTTGAGTCCGGTAGGCAGAGCCCCGCCCCCAGCAGATATTACTCCTTTTGGTACTGCTGAATATTACTGGGAAGGGTCCTGAGAAACTTCCAAGGTTTTATTCTCCAGGTCTCGTTCCACTCTGTTTCCCTCGGGAGGCTCTAGAACCTTTCCCTTCCTCCTGGAGGGAAGGTTTTAATTCAGAGGAACCTGCCAGGTACCTTCCTCTTAATACAATCACATTGGTTATTAAGTTTCAGGGTATAAATTTGGGAGGTCACATTCAGCCTGTAGCAGCTTGTTAATCTTAAACTTTAATTTTTAAAACTTAAAATCTTAAATAAGAAAAGAAAACTTTAAAATACAGAGTTGAGTGGTTGAGTGGTTCAGATCTGTAGCCTCAATACTTGGAAGGTGGAGTCAGATGGATCAGTTAAAGGTTATTCTCAGCTACATTCCAAGTTTGAGGCTAGCCTGGACTACTTATGGCCTCATCTCAAGACAAAACAAAAGAAAAACAAAAAAGCAGACTAGTTTGTGTTGGGCCCAGGTCAAATGGTTCTCCATAACAAGAAAATCGATGTGTTAGACTTGGACAGTATCAGGAGATTTGATCAGCTCTTGCTGGCTTCCAGGACAGAAGCAGGCAATGAATCAAAGAAATGTGGGCAGTGTCAAGCATCTAGAGAAGACAAGGAGATGGGTCCTTCCCAGAAACACTGACCTTGCTCTTGGTCAGGTGAAGTCTGTTTTAGATGGCAACTTCTGGACTATAAAATGGCATGTTTGTGTTGTAGATGCCACCAAGTTTCTGTGAATTTGTTATAGAAGCAGTAGGAAGCAGAATAATCCTCATCCAATAAATTTGCAAATCTGGCCACCAAAGTAACCAGATGGTTCCTAAAGGGTTCCAGTGGACTAAGGCAAACCCCACCAGATAATAGCCCCTATTGCAGTCTGCCGAGCCAAATTAGCATGGTCTCACAACGTGGAACTTGTCACTGCCTTGCTAAACCTATTCTCTGTTATTCCAACTGTAGAAAAGCTAGGATCACGTGGAATGTGAAAATATATTTACAGTTTTTACCAGGGGTAGTTAAAATCTATTGGGTTCTTTTATAGTATGATATATTGTAATATGGTGTGCAGGATTGTGTGGCTATCACCCAGAAGAATGCAGTGACTTACCACATGAAAGATGCTACCCATTGATGAGTGACAGGAGCGAGCATAAGAGGGACCTTGGCAAAGAATCTTTGTGCCTGACGGCCAAAGACAAACCTAAACCAGTCTCAATGGTCTAGTATGTTGGAAGTGATTTTCAGATACTCAACAATCAGAATGTGCAAAAAATATCCCTTCAAAATAAAACAAATTACGGAGTCTTCCACCTTCCATCGTGGGGAAGGAGATTCAATACTTGGGGCACAGGGGATGGCACATTCCATACCTGGGAAAGCTACTCTGCAAACTACCATCATTGCGTAGGTCCAGAACAAGAAAGCTGTACAGTGGGTCCCTGCTGCAATGGGAGCATCTCTGTTGCTAAGACCCAGTGATCTGGCACATCCCTGTGATACCAGAGGCGAATGAGTGGGGAAAACAGAGGCTGTGCATGGCTTCTGGCAAACTCCTGTGGTGGAATAAAAATGCAGGCCCTTGTGGCTCTGCAGCCAGACTAGCCTTTGTAGAGAATGACATGCCTTTTGAAAAACAACTCCTGCTGCACAGGTGGATTTTGGTCCCAGATGGAACGTTTGATACCATGAGAGACCAAGCAATTCCAACTAGGCTTTCTTTTTAAATTATTTTACTATTTTATGTTAACAGGTATTTTATCCACAGCTCCCAACAATTCACTAGGTTCACTAGGGACTGAAAAGCCTGGTCATTTAGATAAGCAAAGGACACTTCTAAACAGCCACTATGTTCCAGAGTGTTCCATGAAACTGCTGAGTCTGGACAGCTACACCACAGCTCAACTTTTCACTCCCATGCTCTCCTACAAGCACAGATTATTACTAATATGAACAGCAGCAAACCCGGCGTCAGCATCTGCTTCCCAAAACCCAAGCTTCAGAGTTTCACCCTCCTTTGCCTCTCTCCTTGGTCTTTTTACTACGGACAATTTAAGGTTTTCAGAACCCAGATGGGATTGTTGTATATTTTTTTGTGTGACTAGATTTTGGAGGAATTAATTTACATCCAGTAAAATCCAGACTTTTGGGGTACATATCTCAATGAGTTTTGACAAATAAAATATATTTTCATCCACGCCCCCAGGAAATTCTTTCACACTCTTTCGGCAAGTCCCACTCTACCGTTTTGCCCTGACTTTGGTTCCTAAGGATTTGTTTTTCCATAGTGTCATAGAAATGGAATCATATAGCATACATGCAGACCCTGCAGACTCTCCTTTTCATCATTATGCAACATTCATAATATTGACACTTTAATGTGTGTGTATGAGGTGTATACGTTTGATGTGCGCATATAAATGTACGTGTATGCACGTGTGTCTGTGTGTCCATATATTGAAGCCAGAGATCAATGCCAGTGTTTTCCTTTCTCTCTACTTCACCTTCGTTTTTGAAAGAATCTAAGTCAGTTGTTCCCAGCCTTCCTAATACTGTGTGACCCTTTGCTGTAGTTCCTCATGTTGTTGTGACCTTCCCCATAGGATTATTTTGTTGTTACTTCATAACTCTTCATAACTCCAATTTTGCTACTGTTATAAATTGTAGCATAAACATCTGCTACGTAGGGTATCTGATATGTGGCCCCTGTGAGAGGGTCAGTTGACCAAGGTGCTCATGACCCACAAGTTGAGAACCACTCGTCTAAGTGAACCTGGAGCTCACCAGTTCAGCTAGGCTCGACACCCAATGAGCTCAGGATCTACCTGTCTGCCTCCCTAGCACTGAGACTATAGACTCATGCCACTGCGTACCGTTTGTACCAGGGTGCTGCGTTTGTACCAGGGTGCTGCGTTTGTACCAGGGTGCTTCCCATAAGATGCGGCTGTAGGGCATTTTCTTAATTAGTGTTTGGGGGGGGGCAGCCCGTTGTGGGTAATGCCATCCCTAGGCTGGTGGTCCTGGTGCTAGGGCAAAACAGGCTGAGCCAGGCACAGGAAGCAAGCCAATAAGCAGCATCCATGCATGGCCTCTGCATCAGCTCCTGTCTCCAGGCTTCCCTGTTTGGGTTCCTGTCCTGACTTCTTTTGATGGTGAACAGTGATGTGGGAGTGTACGTCAAATAAACTCTTTGCTCCCCAACTTGCTTTGGCCATGGAGTTTCCTCACAGCAATAGTAACCCTGACTACGACAGACCTTTTACTGACTGACTGTCTCCCTAGATGGAGGTTTTGTTTTTTGTTTTTTTCTTTTTCTCTCTTTCCTTTTTTTAAAATTATTGAGTAATATTCCATTTTATGGATGTGTTTTAACTTGTTTATTCATTTACTAGTTCAAGAATATTTTTGTTGTTTACAACTTTGGGCTGTCTTTTATTCTGTTTCTTATAGCTGTGTAAGTCTTTGTGACATTGTACTTCTTTAATTCTGGGTAAGTATCAAGAGTGGGATTTGTAGGTCAGATGTTAAGTAAAGATTTAATTTTAAAAAACCCTGTAAAACATTTTCAAAGAGGCCGAGGGCTTATGGCTCTACTGAGGACTGTGTGAAGATTCTGGAGGCTCCACGTCCTCTTCAGCCGTTGGCATTTCCAGGCTTTATTTTGAACAGTTCCAGTTAGTGCATATTATATTTTGTTGTAGCTTAACATGGATTTTCTCAGTGATGAATATTGTTAAATACCTATTTATGAAATTACAAATCAAATAATCTTTAAAGTATCCATTCTAATATTTTGTTATATTTTAAAATTATGTCTATTTTTCATTGTTTAGTTATAAGATTTCTTCATAGATTCTGGATATCACTTCTTTTTTGTTGTTCTTTTTTGTTGTTTTGTTTTGTTTTTGAGACGAGGTTTTTCTGTAGCCTTTGGATCCTGTCCTGGAACTTGCTCTGTAGACCAGGCTGGCCTCGATCTCACAGAGATCTGCCTGCCTCTGCCTCCTGTAGGCATTTTCCAATCTGTAAATTTTATTTTTATAAACAACTTCTTTCAAAAGGTAGACTGTGGATCATGCTCAACTTTACAATGGCTCATGGGGTCTGGAGAGGTGCTAAATGATTAAGGAGCACTGGCTATTCTTCCAGAGGACCTGGGTTCAAACCCCAGCATCCACATGGTGACTCACAAGCAGCCGTAACTCAGTTTTAGGGAACTCAATGCCCTTTTGGGCTCTCTGCCGGCACCAGGCTCTCACAGTGTGCCAACATACATGCAGGCAAAAAGTCCACACACAGAAAGTAAACTAAACTAAAAATTGAAATAACTTGTGCCTTTTGTGAAAACAGCCTGGCTTAGTATCACAAAATTTTAATATGTCCCATTTAGAATGTTATGACACTTTTAATATTGTATCTATGATTTATTTCTAGTTAACTTTGCATCTGGTGTGAGGTGAGGATCAAGAGTTGTTATTTTTACATTCGGATATTTGTGTGTTCAACCAACAGTTCTTTCAAAGATCATCATTTCACCTTAATTTTGGAAGATAAGCAGTGTGTCTGTTCCTGAACTCTGCCACTCCAGGGGTTTCTATATCTTTCCCTATCCAAATAACAGTAGCTTGATAGCAATGTGACTATAAGGCTTGAAGCCAGGTAGTATTGTGAGCTCTCAAGCATTCTTTTTCAAAAACATTTTGCTTTGCTAGTGTCTCTGTATTATTACATAAATTTTATAAACTTCCGCTTCCGGCAAAGATGGACTAACAGAGACCTGATTTACCCTCATACCCAAAACATCTAGAAAATTGAATAAAATATATGAAACTATAGTTTTTAGACATTGGATGCAAGGCATTGATTGGTGAGAGATAAGACATAAATGAGAAAAGCTATATAATTGCACATTTTCCTGCCTGGAAGGAATATCCAGGCCACAGAGCACGGAAAGAGCACTCAGCAGCAGCCAACAGCCTCTCTGCTGTGACAGAAAGACTGGAGAATCTTGAGAGGACAATCAAGAGAGTTCCTGGAGCAGCCTACTAAGGAGGAGAGGGCTGTCAAGGAAGTTCTATGGCTCTGCAGAGGGTCCTACTGCATGCTCTCTCTCCCCCCATCTCTTTTTCTCTCTTTCTTTGTATGTAGAGTTGTGTCTATGACTATAGAGAGAAAGAATCCCACCTAAATACAGTAGAGGAAAAAGCTTTATGTTTTTATCATTGAGAATAAAAAGCCTCATAGTTCATGGAGCACTGGGTAGCAAACCCAAAAGGGTGTTGGAATCAGCCATTGATAAAGATTGTTTGAATTCCTACCTAGTGGAATATCAAAGCAAGCCTTGAATCAACCTGTTTCTAATAACTAAAGTGCATTAAAGAACAAAGCCCCAAAACTTTCTTCAAAAAAACACAAGAATATCTAGCACTGAACAAGGAAGACTTCATAGTTTTGTGCCCCCTCCTCCGACAACAAGCGCATCGCTTGAGGGGCTGGATGCTAGCCCAAGGCCATGGACACCCAACCCTGAGGACTTTCAAGTGTTACTTTCTGTGATAAAAGGGATGCAGATGTGATGGCTTAAAGAGCTCGAGATGAAGAGACTGTCCTTGATTGTTCAAGTGGGCTCCAGCTGTAATTACATGTTTCCTGGGAAGAAAGAGGAGGGATGTGTGATTACAAAACAGAAGGCCATGGGGCTCTCAAGCAGGATGCTGTACTGTTGGCTTTGAAGGTAGTTGGAGGCCAGGAGCTCAGGAATGTGCAGGATGCTATTCTAGAATGGGATGGGCTCAGAGGTGATTCTCCTCTGAGCCTGCAGAATGAGCTCAGCTGTGAGGGCCCCTTGCTTTCAAGCCAGTGAAACGGATTTAGGATTATCAACCTCTAGGACCAGCAGACAATAACTCTATGTGATTTACACTGCCAAGTGGTCATTGTTGCAGTCCCCGTAGGGAATTAATAAGAATTCCAATGCCTAGGGTGGGAGGATGCTTCATAAGCACCTAAAACTGAAGGTGTTGTTTTGGGTCAAGTTGGAAGGGTCAGGCTGGAAGAAGGTAGAGCCGCAGGAGGAAAGGCATGGGTTACTTTCAACAGATTCTTGGGAGAAGTGAGGATGTTCAGTGCTCTCCAAGTGAGAACTCAGGAGGAGGCCAGAAACATGTCTTCAAACACTAGAATGTAAGAATGATTGTTACGGTTCATTCTCAGATAGGTGCACTTAGAGTTAGTTCATGGGAGTCACAGAGAGGCAGGGCGCACTAGGCACCCTCCCCTGGTGGCTAGCAAGTGCTTGTCTCAGGACCCCGAGAGGCGGGAGGCTACAGGGTGTGACAGGAATTGTGTGCAAGATCAGACAGGGTGGGACCAGCCTGAAGTTCCGGAGTATTCACTGGATGGCGCGTGTGTCCCAGTCAGTGTGGTGGGGACTTTGGCACAAGTCCTGACTTAGAAGAGAACACAAATTTCTTGTGATCCGAGATTTTAAAAACCACCGTCTTGGGCCAAATCAGCCAGCTAGCTGTTTCTACTTTTTCTGTATGCTGGCATCCCGTTCTTCAGAACTGTATATTAAAACTACGTTGTTTTCACCCTCTCGAATGTGTTATTATCTTATTCCCAGTAGGAGGAAAAAGAATCCTCATTGTACAGTGGCAGGTATTTTACTTGAATTGTGTCTGAAAATTGTATGGAAAAGTGTTTATAAGTAATGAATTTGGTCTTCTAACTGAGCAGATTTCAAAGAAAATGTATCGAAGGTATAGCATTGTTTCTTCTTGGTGATTATAGTCAAATGAGAGAGAGAAATTAAGGGAAGGACTTTTAAGAAAAATGTAGTGAGGTCTCATTGATTTGGAACAATTTTTATCTTAAATTGCAAAATATGGTACGATTCAGACCTTACTGCTAAGAAATCATGTCATGTTCAGAATATGACTGGACGCCTTTTGTTAAAAAAACTGAGAGACAATGTCTGTCTCTCTGATTCTGTCTTTGTTTCTGTCTCTCTCTCTCACACACAGAGACATCACAGAGACATAGACACACATACACAGACACACTGACACAGACGCACACACACACACGCACACACACACCTTGCTATGTAGCCCAGGCTGGCCTCTAACTCATGATCCACCTGCCCTAACCTTTCCAGTGCTTGGATTACAGTATGTGTGACCACAGCACGGTGCATTGAGGTCTCTTTCGGGAAATGACACACATTAAACTGGAACGTATAGGCCTACTTAACTCTCCAGCAGAGGTCAGAAAGCACTTTCTTTTCTCTTTTTGTGGTGTTGGGAAAACCATGACATTCACCATTTTACTTCACTTCCTCCTTTCCTTTCTCTCCATGCCTTTTATTTATTTCTTTTGCTTTATTATGATTCTGATTATTATTTGGAGACAGGGTCTCACTATGTAGCTCTGGACATCCTAAAACTTACTACATAGAGCAGGCTGGCCTTGAACTCACAGAGATCCACCTGCCTCTACCTCTCAAGAACTGAGATTAAAGACATGTACCAAGCCCATTCCTTTTATTCTTAATCCTCTTCTTCAACCATAATTTCTGGGGTTGTCTTTTTTCGGATTGTAATTCTAAATTATCATTTACTTATCAAGTTCCCTTTTTATAAGTTTTACTTCAAAATTATGTTGGTGTTTGATTTTAGTAAACACTTTTTGTTTTTAAAAACCTAGCAGTTGTCTCTGTCCTCCTTGCTTTTCTGTGGGCACAATCTACTGGCCTGAGATACTTGTCCTGAATTACTTCTCTCTTTGCTTCTTGACCTTTTCAGCAATAATCTATGTGAGTTATATACCCTGTGATTGTGTGCATTTTTCCACTTTCACAGGTACGGCTCTAGGCTGGTAAATAATTCTTGACTGTTATTCTGAGTCTTTGGATAGCATGTAAACATATTTTCCGTTTTATTCCCAGTGTCTTTTATTTCCACTCCCCCTGCCCGCCCAGTATTTTCCTTTTTTTAAAATATTTATTTATTTATTATGTATACAATATTCTGTCTGTGTGTATGCCTGCAGGCCAGAAGAGGGCACCAGACCCCATTACAGATGGCTATGAGCCACCATGTGGTTGCTGGGAATTGAACTCAGGACCTCTGGAAGATCAGGCAATGCTCTTAACCTCTGAGCCATCTCTCCAGCCCTTTCCTTTTATTCCCATGTGAGAAACTCGACGTGACTTTCTTTTATGTGTTAAGCTCCCCTGTCCATGCATTAATGCCCAGAAGGATGTGATTTTGTTAATATACTTATTCAATTTTGTAAAAATGTGTATCTTTTAGAAAGTAATTATGCCTAGCATATTTATTCTAAGCTCTCATTTATTAAAGCTCTCATTTGTATGTTTTCTTTTTAGCAATTTTAATCTTCTTTTTGTTTGTTCCCACGCCCCACCCCGGGAGCAGAAGAACAAGCCTAGGGCCTTGGGTTTGCTAGGCAAGCGCCCCACCACTGAGCTGAATCCCCGGTTCTTCTGCATCATGATTCTGTCTTTAAACTTGTGGCTTTTGATTTTTACTTGAGGGGGTTTTGTTGTCATGGTTCCTATATTCTACATTTTGAATTTTGTTTGCGGGAGTACCCCTTCTATTTAGACGTTTCCACAATGAAGTTAGAACTCTTTTAAATAAATAATTTTGGTTTTCTGATCTTTTATTTACCAATATTCTCTTGTATGCCATTGATTGCCATACATTTTAAAATTATCTGCTCTCTATGTGTTAAGAGATGGCCATCCTGGTTTTTGCATTGGTTTTCCTTGTTCAAATATTTAATTCATTTAAAAAGATAGCTTGAGACCCCCTTTTGCTCTTCAACAAGCAATACTGGTATGTCCAGCCGGCTGACGGATCTTTCGGGTGGTGATAGACAGCAGGTTCTTCTGAGAAAGCCTCACGATGGTGGAGGTAGAGCATTTTCCTGCGCTGGGAACAGCCTTCAGGTCCAAAGAGCCAGCTGTTTTTCCAGCAGGTGAAAAAAAAAAATCAATGCACGTCACTTCCGCTTCCGCTATGGTGATTCACTTTCTCTTTCCTGACTGCTCATGATCTGTTCAGCTTTGCAAATGATCAGAAACTACTCAAACCAGGCTAAGCAAAGTGTCTCCCTCAGATGCCAAATCTAAAATAGGCCATACAGTCTTCATTCCCCTTTCCGCTCCTCAAACCTTTCCACACCCGCTGTTTGTCCAACAGAATCAGCTGAAAAGCCAAGCGGCTGTGAGCTCAGCGCCACCTTCCCAGCCGGCAACACTACCTGTCTCCGGCTTCTTCCCTCACGGGAACTCTGGGTGCAGACCCTGGCATAGAGTGGCCCTGAGTTTTTATTGTTCGGACTCGTGAAAATGTCCGCAGTTTTATCTCCAGGCTACTGCATGGTCGCCAGCTATTTATGTTTCATAACTTAGAATTTCTATTACTTTTTCTTGGCAAGCATATCTTTATTTTCTAAAAGGTTCTTTATGTGTCTGGCTGCTTTTTTATCCCCCTCCAAAATCATAGTAGTTAGGCTTGCTTTACAGAAATGCTGCCTTTCAAAGAAAAACTCTGAGGATAAAAATTCAGCTTAAAAAAATTTCTTGTTTCTTCTATGAAGACATTTTTTTTTCAATCTCCAAGATCCCGTATGCCATTTGGTTATTTTTGCGTTTTTTTCAAGCTGTGTTCCTTTTTTCAAATGTTTCTATTCATGTTTAAGAAAGGACTATGCTGGCCAGTGTGGTAGCTGCTATGCATGTCTACACAGCTGTGACCTCAGGGCATCTTCCGTGTGTGTGTGTGTGTGTGTATGTGTGTGCGTGTGCGTGTGCGTGTGTGTGCGTGTGTGTGTGTGTGTGTCTGGGGATGCCTAGGTGAGCTCAGTGGAGTGATCTAGGTAAACACACAAAGGCAGGGCAGGCAGGAAAGCTGCCGACCCCCTGCTGACCAAGGTAGAGAGTTATCGTTGGGGTTCTGTTTACAATTCTATTTTTAATCATTATAATATAACTGCACATATTTACAGAGTATATTTTAATATGTCTGTCCATGTGTGGTACTAAATCAGGCTTACTATTATTTTCATCAGTGTAAACATTTACATTTTTGGGTATTAAGATTATTCTTTTACTTTGAAATATACAATAAATTACCGTTATGTAGGAGTGTCACACCCCTCTGCTACAGAACATTGGAATTCACACCTCCTCTTCTCTAAATGTAATTTTGTACCTGTGAACCAATCTCTCTCTCTCTCTCTCTCTCTCTCTCTCTCTCTCTCTCTCTCTCTCTCTCTCTCACGCACACACACACACACACACACACACCTTTTAAACCCTTCAAAGAACCCCAGGTGACTACTGTTGTATTCTACAAACTTCAAGATCACCTCTTTTTTAGTTAGTTTTGGTTATAGTGTGTGTGTGTGTGCGTGTGCACGCACACGCACACACACACACACACACACACACTTATGTGGTAAGGAATGTGGAGGTCAGAGGACAACCTGTTATTACTCTTAAGGTGCTGCCATTTTGATTTTTTTCTTTTTTCCCCCGGTAGAGTCTCTTGCTGGTACCGGTTTACTGATTAGGCTAGGCTGGCTGGCCTATGGACCCTAGGGATTCACCTGTCTCCAGCTCCACAGTGCAGGATTTTACAGTGTTTTCCACTGTGCCAAGCTTTTTATGTGGGTGGTAGGGATTGAACTCAGGACCTTCTGCATGGTGACACCTTGTCAGCTGGGCCATCTCTCTAGCCCCTTAGTTAGCAGGCTAAATACCCTAAGTGCAGCTAATTAAGATGTCTGTTGCTCAGAGTTATTTCATCTTGTTTTAATATGAGGTAGGTAGGCAATTAGGGAATCCCCACTCTTTCTTATACTGGAAATAAAAAGACCTGAGGCTGTTGATGGTGATTATGAGAAGTAGCATTGCGTATTACAAACAACTCCCAGTTCAATTCAAACTTTAACTTAAGTATTTTAATATCCTCAAACTGTAAGATGATTATAAGCTCAGAAGTCAATGGAAATAACTGCCTTTCTTTTTTAAGTAAAGAAATACAGTTAAACCACAGTCTCCACTTTTCTGCATTATTCCAGTGGAGAACAGAGTGGCCATGCTGGAGTCTAGAGATGCACAGGCTTTGTCCTATCCTTAGATGCCCGGGGAATTAATTACACAGTCTTAGCGCTCTTTGCCTTTCTTATTGGGGTGGGATCTTTTTCTATTGAAAAGTCTTTATGTACACTAAGATGGTACTTCACGTTTTATGAGCAGCTTTGGCCTGGCTTTATTGAAATTGAACTTCCCAATCTGCTGCCATAGCTGCTCTAGCACTGATTTAAAGCCAGGCAGGCCTGTGCAGGTGAGAAGCACAGCAGCAGATGTTGAGGGAGGATGTTGACAAGAGTGTGCCCCGGCTTCGCAGACAAACATCCTCCCATCTCTAAAGCACCAAACTTTCCAATTCTGTATATTTTATGGTGCTAAAAGGTGGACAGGGACACACGCCGAGCCTCCTCTTTGTCATTGTTCCTGCCTTCTCTTTGTCTTCTGCCCACAGGGGAAACAATTTCTCAACTCTGTAACCTCCTAAAAAAAACGGCAGCAGGCTTAGGGCCGTCTGTCTGCCAGGAACGTCCCAGGAGGAGCTAGAGCCGCCTTTTTCCCTGTCATTTCAGAGTCCACAGTCACTTTAAGATTGACTGACTCTAGAGAGTCTGGAGCCAGACTCACTGCAACCTGGCTGATACTATACATTCACAGAATAAGAAAGAAAATAGAGAAATTAGAGGCCGGTGTACAGAAACATACCAAACACACCCTGACCGTGGATGAGTTCTCATTCTGCCTATTGCTCCCTGAAAATCCCTAAAGCAAATGATACAGCTAAGAGCTACTTAGTCTTCTTGCATTGATCAAAACAGGAGATCATCTGTCTTTCTATTTTTTTATTCATAGTTAGAGAAAATACCGCCACCATCATCATCAGTTGTGATTTATCTGAAGAGCTGGCGGAAATAGACCTCTGGGAGCATTTACATATCCAATTACAACAGGGTGATTATTTATATCCTTATGACTGCCTTGCACAGGAGACTGCCTGACCTAGCTGAAGTTTTGTAATAATGCTACAGTTGTAAGTGCTCTTAATGTTTAAAAAGATTTTCGCGTCCATTTTCTTAAATTGAGTCTCACCAGAACCCAGTTTGATAAGTGGGTCTCAAATATTATTATCTTTCCTTTACAGACAACAATTTAGAGGATCTATTAATGACTTATCTGAAGTCAGTTAACCAGCTAGACCTAGAACTTAAATTGCATTCTGGGTGTTTCTCCCTGGACTCCAAAGATAATGCTGTCTTCCTTCCTACATTTGCGGAGATTGGTATCAGCGGATCACAGTGAAAATAATCTCCAAGCCTGTAGTTTGCTTCTGAGAAGGTGGAAGCTTTTACTTTTGGGCACGTCTGCTCTGAGGTGTGTAGGATGCCTTCGTGATGGAAGACAGGGAGACCCAGGCTACACTGGGACGGTTACATTCCCTACAGTCGATTCCCAGCTGCATTTCTTTGAAAAGAATACCTGTTTTAAAAAAAAAGTGGGAGGAACACGCTTTACAGTCGACTGAATTTTCCATTACAGACAATTTATTTTGTAGCTCTCTCAGTACCATATGAAGTTCTTATTTTCTTGAAGGTATGTGATTCAAAATCTTGTCTGTTTACTGTGGTTGTCTCTCAATATCCATTACTCTCAATACTTTTTCTTCCTAATGATCAGATTGTTTAGGTGCCTTCTCCAGGAAGCCGAGTCTTTCAGGGAACCTTGATTTGTGTTTTTGTTATTCTGGTGTTATTTATTAGTATCAGGATTTTGTGTTCATAAAAGTGTCTTGAGTTGGGCAATAAATTAATCAACCTAATTTGTGGGGATGTTAACTCTATTTACTCTTGGAATACGGCACGTCATGAAGGTCAAGTCCTAGCTAATTTGGTGAAATTGAAAATTCTGTCAGCTGTGTCGGTTCAGGGATGTGTAGGGAGTCCGTTTGGTATAATAAAACAGAAGAGAAAGTTTGCTGTAGGCTCACAAATTTCCTCCTAGCCCTGGATTAGACCCTGTTGACTTGACCTGTGGGAGGCTATTTTGAATGTAAAAAGGACCCAAGCAGAAGGTAAAGGTGACACAGAGGAAAGCTTCCTTTGTCAGAATGGGCTTGGTTCTGCTTAAGTAGCCAGCAGCTTGAAATGTCCCTGCTCAGGGAAACAAAGCTTGTCCCTCATGCCTACTCATCCTTGAGTGTTGGCGTGGGGCTTTGCTCCATATTGCTGGTGGAAACGTTGGCTCGTTGGAGACTGGCCATTTTGGAATGCTATCACTCCTTTATCTGGCTGTGTGGAGGTAGGGCTTTGGGCAGGGCACCAGATTTGTCATTTTAATTAACTTTAGTATTATCCTTATCGCCAATCTGAGGGTGGTGCTGTTTCCTAAGACTTCTTTGGTTATTTTAAAATAAGGGTGAGCTTACATGTAGTAAGTTAAAACTTATCTTTTTTTTTTGAGGCAAGTCTCTCTTGTCTTTTTGTTGTTTGTTTGTTTTGGTTTTTTTTGGTTTTTCGAGACAAGGTTTCTCTGTAGCTTTTGTGCCTGTCCTGGAACTAGCTCTTGTAGACCAGGCTGGCCTCAAACTCACAGAGATCCACCTGCCTCTGCCTCCGGAGTGCTGGGATTAAAGGCGTGCGCCACCACTGTCCGGCCCTCTTGTCTTTTTAAGTAGCTGTGTAGAAGGAGCGGAGGGGCTGTGTCCTGCCACCCGGCTAGCTTTACCCAAAATAATTACACGGAAACTATATTCTTTTAAATACTGCCTGGCCCCTGGCCCGTTATCTGTAGCTTCTTATTGGTTGATTCTCATATCTTGCTTTAACCCATATTTAATAATTTATATAGCACCATGAGGGGTGGCTTACCAGGAGAGATCTTAACCTGCATCCATCTCAGAGAGGAGAAGCATGGTGACTGCATATGGCGACTGCCTGAAGCATCTCCCCACTGTCTGCTACCCAGCATTCTGTTCTGTCTACTCCGCCTACCTAATTTTCTGTTCTCTTACAGGGCCAAGGCAGTTTTTATTAATAAAAGTAACACATAGACACTCCTCCATCATTTCCCCTTTTTCTGTTTAAATAAAAAAGAAAGGCTTTAACTCTAACATAGTAAAATTACATATAACAAAAACAGTTATCATGCAAGAATTACACTTACAATATTTAAATCTATTTTATCTTTTATCATAACTAAGGAAAACTATAACTATTGAACCATTCTTCAACTCCATCAAAGACCCCAGAAGGATATAATATTACCTAAGTAAACAAGTCATATGCAACTTTCAAACTCTAGAAATGACAGAGACAACTCGCTGCCTGGACAGTCACCCAAAGTTCCTCTGTACCGTAGGGGCATCCATCTTCGGCCTTCAGGCCCATAGTATCCAGCAGACATTTCCATGAAGCAGGAAATTCCAAAGACAGTTCAGTCACTTTCTGCTGTGTCCTGCAGAACGTCTTGCAGACTCTTTCATGAATCAGGAACCCCGAAGGACCATCTCACCTTTAGGCAAGTTCAGCAGTCCTCTCTCTGTGGGTTCTTTGTGTCCAGTTTATGCAACAGTCCAGGCAAGAGCAGTTTCTTGCCCAAATGGCTATCAAACTCCATAAGAAGCCTCTTTGATGCCTATCTTCCTCTCAAAGTAGATTGGTATGGCCAGGAGCAGATGTGTCTCATTGTCATGAAAACCCTAAGTTATTAAAACATTAAATGCCATATTCTGCAGTCTTTGAAAGATATGAAGAATGCCTATCTGAAATATATCTAGGCACATCTAGAAAATCTAACTAACATGACTACAAGCTTGACTAATATTGATGATTATCCATTAACAACCTATATTTCCTAATTATACATTACATTCTTAACTACACAATCACAATACCTTAATCAAGAGCAGAAATACATATACATATAACAAAATTGACCTTAAAATCTATACCAATGCAAATTATTCATATCTATATCATCTCCCCCTTTAAATGTAAAAGAACATTTATAAACAATATTTGGGAATATGGGCGCAGTTATTTCTCTCCAAACTGCTTCCTGCTGAATGGGGACGCTGTTAATCAGATCTTTCATGGTGTAACCTGTATGCCAGGTTCATCTCAGGCGGCAGTTGAGTGAAGTAATTTTCTGAAGGTGTTCACAGCAACCTTTCAGGAGGGCGTGGTCTATCATACCATATTGGGATAGAAGCAATCCATAGGGTCTCATCCTCTGTGAAAACAAAAGAAGAAACTCTTTTCCAAAGCATCATGTTCTTAGATCCAAATTCTGAAGTCATACCATTAAGATGTCCATTCTGGTCTAGCCTGTCAGCCCATATAATGAAATGTCTCTCTGTATTTAGCTCCTTTACAGTCAAAAATTTCAAAGAAAACACAATAAAATACATAATCCAGACTCTCTGTGAATTTTCCATTTTTACGTGGCTTATTTTTACTCTATCAGTTTACTTTATTTTGTCTCTTTAAAGACTTTACCCTTTTTTAAAGGCATTAACTTTATTCTCTATTTTTTCTCTCTCTCAAGCCTAGGTACATTCATCCAACATTGTGAGCCATTTAAAGGCCTTCTATCTCTGAATCTTTTTTATTGTGAATCTGTAATTTTTTTTACTGTCCAGAAACATGTTTGATTTGCGCCTTTAAATCACTAAGCACTTAAGACTCTAAGCTGTGACATTCCTGGGTCAAAAACAGGTACTGTGAGCTTGCCCTGCCCAGTCCAACATGGCAGAGCCGCTTGTGACTCTGAATCGGTTGCACCTCTGAGCTGCAGAGCCGCTGGGCTGTTCTGGATGTTGGCTCCACCTCTCTCCAATTTCAAAATGGAGGATGTACCATTTTCTGCTAGCTCTGGGGCAGCCAGGGCACTCAGCACTTTAATTCTGAGACTTAGCGTGCAGCACAGAAACTCTTTTCATCCAAGTTACAGCCAAATCTGACACACAGAGCACTGAGCAGTCTGAAAACATCTCTCTGTATGGCGGCAGAAATCCTCCATGTTCTTCCGCTTGCCTAATCCTGATTCCGCCATCTGCCCAGGTGCAGGCAGGAAGCTCTGAGCCATTGGCCCAGTCTCAGCGCACTCTCCTTCCGATCCCAAGCAGGAACACAAATATCCAGTCCCATAAAAGCCATTGAAATGCTTTAAAGCCAGAGTTTGCGCTGGCGGCACAGGGAAAGAAGCTGCGTTTTTAAAACCGCACAGGTTTTTTCCTGTTACAGCAGCTGAGTCAGGGAAATTTCTCTGTGGCACACCAGCAAACAGCAAAAAGCAGTGTTAAAGTCTGTCTCTCCTTTATTTAAAGCCCTCTCAGGTTTTTAAGTGGATTTAGCCCCACGTTGGGCGCCAATCTGTAGAGGAGCGGCGGGGCTGTGTCCTGCCACCCGGCTAGCTTTACCCAAAATAATTACACGGAAACTATATTCTTTTAAATACTGCCTGGCCCCTGGCCCGTTATCTGTAGCTTCTTATTGGTTGATTCTCATATCTTGCTTTAACCCATATTTAGTAATTTATATAGGACCATGAGGGGTGGCTTACCAGGAGAGGTCTTAACCTGCATCCATCTCAGAGAGGAGAAGCATGGTGACTGCATATGGCGACTGCCTGAAGCGTCTCCCCACTGCCTGCTACCCAGCATTCTGTTCTGTCTACTCCGCTTACCTAATTTTCTGTTCTCTTACAGGGCCAAGGCAGTTTTTTATTAATAAAAGTAACACATAGACACTCCTCCATCATAGCTGTTTTTCTCATCCTGTAGTCTTGCTTTGAGAGGCTGGGATACAAGTGGAATCAGGTGTGTAGGCATTTGAGCCTGGCTTCTTAGTGCCTTGCACTTGCTATTCATTGACGCTATAATGTGGGCCAGTGGTTTGCTTCATTTACTAATAAGTCAGTTTGTCTGTTTTGCTTTGTTTTTTGGAGATATAGTTTCTTTGTGTTTCTTTGGCTGTCATGGAATTAGCTTTGTAAGCATGCTGGCCTCAAACTCAGAGATCTGTCTCTCCCTGCCTTCTGAGTGGCAGGACTAAAAACATGCCTCATCGTGCCCAGTTAAGTCAGAGTCTCTGAAATGGACAATTCATTTCCTTTCTAGTTGAGGAGTTTGTGTTGTTTATTAGTTTTGGTGACTAAGAAAGCCAGTTTAAAACAGTCATCTATAGAATTTTGTATGAATATAACAGGCTGTAATTTCTCTTGGGTAAATATTTAGGAGTAAGGCAGCTAAGTCATCTGGTAAGTTTATGTTTGACTTCATAAGAAACTATTAAACTGTCTTCCAAATTGGCTCTCGTTTTTCCATGAACAAACCAGTATTTATGGGAGCTTAAGTTGTTTCATCTCCTTGCCAATGCTTGATATTATCAGTTTATTTTAAAAACTACTTCATAGGTCTATAGTGAACACATTAGCCTAGTTTTCTAGTAACTACTTTTTATTAAAAACAAAACAAAGAGAAATGGGCAAATGAAGGAATTATATTTTGGAGACAGGTTCTTGCTATGGAGCCTATACTGGCCTCACACTCCTGATTTCCTGCCTTTGCCTCCTGAGTGGGATATTATTTACAGATGTGTACCATCACACCCAATTAATATCAATGTTAATTAGACATTGTGCTTAACACAACCCAAAGTGTTATTATTTTGATGTGCAATTTCCTTTTAACAAGTGCTTGGAGCATAACTATATTTTATCAGTTAGCACTTCTCAGTGTGGAAAAACCTCCTTTTAAAACTCAGGAGCACAACTGTTGTGCTGGATGCTGTTGGGATAGATTTTATCACAAGGAGCAATCCATTTGTGGGTGACCTGGTAAAAATGTAATATCCCAAGTATCCAGAAAATGATGGTGAGCACTGTCCTGTCTTCTGAAAGCAGAGTACAGCAAATAACTGTCATTAACCTGCTAAGACAAGCAAACCCTGAATAACTTCTCATATACAAGCTTCTTCCTTCCATAGACAGAAATTAAATGTATGAAGCAAGTTGTACTGGCTCCTTTTGTTGCTTGAAAAAAAATCTCTGTGATACCATTTTTCATTGTAAAAGTAAATATGTGTTCAGTATAGAAGAATGAAAACCTGGGTAAGCTCAAGAGAGGAATGAAAAGTCATCTGAAATCTCAGAAATAATATTTTGATGTACAATTTTCAAAGATGTTTGCATGGATTTGTGCTTGCATGTGTGTGTGTGTATATGTATATGAACAAAATGCAGGAACTTCTGCGTGCTGAATTGTGTGCCTCCAATACAATACATGCTTAAGATGCCAATTTTAATTATATAATACAAATTGAATATCCCTTATATGAAATTCTTAGGCTCAGAAATGTTGGGGAGTTCAGATTTTACATTTGAAAATTTTTGCATGTTTGGATATATGTAATGTGATATCTTGGGTTAAGACTGAAGTCTAAACACAAAATTTACTTGTTTTGTACACACTTTATAATTTTAACCTGAAGATCATTTTAGGTTTGTGGTATGTGTGCAGCCACAAGCAAAATGAATATAAGGTCAGGTGTAGCAGTAATAATAAAAACCCAGAGACAGATAATAGGGTTCAAGCTGAAGATCAGAAAAGCAAACAAGCTGGGCCACTGGAGAGTTCTTACCTCTACCAAGGCTTAGACAAAGAGGCGATCCTGTCCTTAGAAAAACTGTAGACTGCTATGTTTTCCATCACCCCTCAGGCTGCAGACTGAGCCCCTGTCTCCTCCTGTCTTACACTGCTCTGTAGTGCTGGGATTAAAGGCACCACCCCTGGCTGGCCTCTATGGCTATCTAGTGTGGCTGCTGGGATTAAAGGTGTGTGCCACAACTGCTTGGTTTCTGTGTCTGACTAGTATGGCTAGCTTTACACTCTGATCTTCAGGCAAACCTTGTTAAAACACAAATAAAATATCACTACATTTTCCCCTTTTTGTCTAAAATAAAAAACAATGCTATAATCAATATAAGAAAAATTATATACATAAGTATATACCATATATACAGGTAATAGGTACATCAACAATGTCTAGTCTATTTGCAGTTGACAAATTCAGAGAAAATATACCATTATCTATCCTATCTTGGTGAGTTCAAAGTCTTGTACTTAATTTGCTATCTATCATAACTTTCATTGCCATCCAAAACTATCTTTTGATATCTCTCAGCCTTATACACTTTATAGCTCTTCAAGTGAATTTCTTTTCTGAGTTTCATAGACAAGGGAAACTATAACTATTTAGTCTTCAAATACCTCAGAGACCTGAGAAAGAAATAATATTAACTGAGTAAGCAGGAAGAACAAGCAAGAGACTTCCAAAATATGTGAAAAATGACGTAACTAGCTGGTTGCTTGGACAGTCACTCAAAGGCCCTTAGTGTTGAGGCATTTTCTATGAAGCAGGCTTTTTGAAGGACTGTCTAACCTTGTCTTGACAAGGTTTAGCAGACACTTTCTTTTGTGTCCTGCTTGTCCAATTAGGAGAGCATAGTGTCAGCAGTTGAGGCAGGGGAATTTTCTTGCCCAGTGGCTCAATTTTGCCACAAAGAAAGTAAACATCATGTGGAGTTTTTTCAATGCCATCATCTTTTCTAAAGTAAATTGGTGCTTCCAGGAGTCCACATGCCTCATTGCCATAAAAAAGAGCTTATATTACTAAAACATCTTAAGTGTTATATTCTGTAGATCTCTGAAGTGTTTGAAGATGACCTATCTAAAATATATCTTTGCTTGACCTCGAAAGCATACCTAATGTGACTACAAGTTCAATTATAATAGGTGACTAACTACTAAACTGCATTTTCTTATTATCCTAAACAGTTGGAAATAATAACTTTCAAGAACTAGAAATTTGCATTATATTGTTAAATGAGCTGTATAGGTACAATACTTTGAACAAGATTAGAAACTTATATAAGGTATATTTTAACACAGTTAATCTCACCAATGTCAAATACAGTGTAAAATACTTAAAACTAGTAGTTGCTTTTTAAAGTAGGTTCAATAATCTATCTTTTTATATTATCATATCTATAGCCTCCATTTTTTCTTTTCAGAGTAGATTCCATAACCTACTCTTTTATCTTATCACATTTGTATCCCTTTTTTTCTTTTCAAATTTCCTTTGTTCTCCTTTCCTACTGACAGTAACCAATAACAACTTATAACCAATCCCGCTTAACAATGACAAATATCCATAACCCATTGCATGGCAAAATACTGCCCACTGCACCTTTTGGGAATGTGGGAATCCTATTCTTAAATTTACTTCCTGCTTTCTGGGGGCAATGGCATCTTTAAGAGATCCTGAAAAGAAAAATTTGGGCTAATTGTCAAGTTTATCATTTGTTGTCCAGGCTCTGCAAATGGGAAAGTGCAGGGCTCGTTTCCAGTCCTGGCTAGAGTAATCTGTTGGGTTGGATCATTTCAGTTAGTCGCCTTGAAATTGTTCTGAACAGTTTGTAGTCCAAGGCTGATCTTTAGGTGGTGTTATTCAGCTTAATGGTATTATTATAGTACTGGAGGAATCGTCATTATGGGGCCCCATTGTAGTGATATTTCATTTGTATTTTAATAAATAAAGTTTGACTGAAGTTCAGAGAGTTAAACAGCTGCACTGGTCAGCCTCACAGACCAGGCAGTAGTGACACGCACCTTTAATCCCAGTAGCCACACTAGTTTGCCATAGAAACTGGGCCATATTAGTGCACGCCTTTGATCCCTGCCCTAAAGAGAAATATAAGATGGGAGGAGACAGCTCTCTCTCTCATACACAGTCTCATCCTGAGATTCCTGGAGGCAAGATTGCCATTTTGGACTGAGGTAGAGGTAAGAGCCAGAGGCTAGCTATTTTGATTTTCTGACCTTCAGGTTAAATACCTATTTCTGTCTCTGGGCTTTTATTAATCTTGCTATACCCCATCATCCTTTTGGAGACTTCAAAAGTTGTTAGGTATACCTATGGTTCACTGTAGAAAACTGATAGAGACTCAAACCTGAAATCATGTACAGGAAGGTAGATTAAATCTTTTTCTATAATTAGTACTCTATATGATCATTAATATCATGACAAAAGTGAAAATATTAAAATATACATAAGATTATATTAAAAATATTAATATACATATTAAGCTTTATAAATTTTGAGATATTTATGCCTTAAGAAAAACTGTTAGAATCAATATAAAATAAAAGATTTTGAGATTATTTTCAATAAACATTCCTCAAATATTTGTTTTTCTTCTGTCTGATATCAAGTGCTCTTCCAACATTAGCCAGAGATTTCAAATTTTACTTTAATAAGTATGCTTGGGTTTAGAGAAGGGTCACACTCTAACTCCAAAGCCAGCTTTAATCTTTAACTGGGTTGGGACTACAAAAAAACCATTTGCATTATATGTCTGTAGAGAATAGCAGAAACAAACATTTGGGAAGATTTATGAAATTTTATCCGGATAGAACTGTGATATATCAATAGGTGAATTTAGTCTTTTTCTTGAGATTTTTTTCTGAATGATTTGTCCTTTTTCTTTAGATATCTCTTTTGTCCAGTGGTCTTGGATTGCTTAGCTGGATGCCTTTATTCTCCTGAAAAGACAGAAACAAAACCCTTCCCCAATCCTAATTTATGGGAGTTCTCTTTTGACAAGTTATATCTGATCAAATGAAAAACATTTGTTAGTTTTATACATTAGTTTATATTAATTGGCCATGATGTTTGATGAACTATCATTGCTTCTAATTAAGAGGTGTCTCTTGTTCAAACTGAATCTTTATCAATTTTTATGGTATCCAGAGCTTTTCTTCTTTTGTAGAAACAAAAGCAAAAACCCTTCCTAAAGTAACACATGTCCTGTTTTCCATTCTGAGGTCAGTACACCTTTAAAGTAAACTAGCTGATTTAATTCTGTAGTTTTTTTCTACTACTCAGTGTCTCTCTGCAGCTGTTGTTTCTTTCTCATTAGCATTTAGAAAAGTCCAAGTTAATAAAGCATTATGTCATTTCCTCCTGCGAATATCTATCATCCCTTTCTGTATATCCTGTAGTATTGTGTGGTATACTTGTAATATGTTTTTTATTATGATAACCAAAACCGGTTTCCTTTTCTTAGAGACATACGCTGGAACATTGTCTGCTTTTATTTGAGCAGGTATAACCACAATGACCATAACTTCTAGGAAATGTGTGATTACCCAACCAGCCTTTTCTGAACGCAAAGTAGTTGCCCATTTAAAGCTTGAATAGGTATCAGTGATATGGTGTACATATTGTAATTCTCCAAACTCTACAAAATGGAACACAGCCATCTGCCATATTTTATTCCTTTGAGCACTTTTTAGGTTATTTGTTACAGGTAATGGTGTTTGGTTTTATAAAGAACAGGTAAAACATTTCCTTATAATTTCCTTGGCTGTTGCCACATGATAGAAAAGACTTTTTTTTTAACCTTTGCAATTGACATGATATTTGTTATAAATTCTGAGGCCTCCAGCACATTTCCAATCAGTAACTGATCAATTTCTGCGTTAGCTTGTGCTAGAGGACCTGGCAGATCCATATGGGATTGAATGCGTATAATGCATATGGAATGATTCCTATTCCTGATTATGTCTTGTAGCTAAATGAACAATGAAGTCAATTCTGTATCATCTGTTTTTAACTCAGCAGTTTCAGTATGTAAAACAACTCTTTCTGCACATTGTTCATCAGTAACTATGTTGAAAGGTTTCTTAAAATCCTTTAGTACCATGAAAATATCATATAATTGTGAATTTTGGACAGAATCATAACGGATTTGTTCTACTTTACTTAAATTTTCAGATTTGTAACCTGCCTTTCATGATTTATTTGCTTCAGTATAGGATGTAGTGACTCCAGTTATTGGTGTGTCCCATACAATGCAAGGAAGGACCCAATTAGTTTTTTTTATAAGTTGAATTCCCTTGTTTTGGGGATATTTGTTGTTAATCTTTGTCAAGAAATTACTACAAGTTCTTTGCTAGGTTTTACTTTCTGTCCACAATTTGTCAGTTTCATCATTAGTAAATGGCACCACAATTTCTGGGTCTATTCCTAGCAAAAGTCTCAATTTTCCTTTTAGAGTTAACTCATATAATTTTCCACAAAAGTTTTTAATTCTTTACTTGGTTTATGTAATAAAAAGATCCATTCTAAGATAAAATTTTCCTTCTGCATTAAAATTCCTGTGGGGGAATGCATGGAGGGTAATATGACCAGAATGCAGTCAAGATTTGGATCTGTGATCCACATGTACATTTCTGTAATTTCTCTTCAATCAAAGCCAATTCTCTTTCAGTTGTAGTAGGTAATTTCCTGGGACCACTTAAGTTCTTGTCACCATCTATGGTTTTGTTTAAATTAATTGGTTCATCAGGTTTTATCCCAATAGTGGGTCAAAAATGGGAAATATCTCCTAGAAATATTTGGAAGTCATTAAGAGTCTGCACTTGATCTCTCCTATTTTTACCTTTTGGGGCCTAATTTTTTGTAAACCTATTTTATGGCCTAAATAATTAATAGAAACTCCTCTTTGTATTTTTTTCAGAAGCAATTTGTAATCCCCAACAAGAAAACATTTTCTTTACTTCTTTAAACATACTATCTATATTTGAATCAACTAATAAGATGTCATCCATGTAGTGGTAAACTATAAATCAAGGAAATTGCTAACATATTATTTCTAATGGCTAACAAAATATTGGCACAGGGTGAGGCTATTTAACAGTCCTCAAGGGGGAACCTTCCACTGATACCTTTTAGCAGGATGAGAATTATCATAAATAGCATTGTGAAGGCAAATTTTTCTTTTTCTTGTAAAGGTATAGTGAAGAAACAATCTTTTAAATCAATAACTATAAGAGACCATTCTTTAGGCAATAGAGAAGGCAAAGAAATTACATACTGTAGAGATCCCATAGGCTGAATCACCTTTTAATAGCCCTTAAATCTCTTACCATTCTCTACTTTCCAGATTTCTTTTTAACAATGAATACAGGAGAATTCCAATGGCTGGTTGATTCTACAATATTCTGAGCATTTAGTTGCTCCTGTAACAACTGTCCTAAAGCCTGCAGTTTATCTGTTGTTAAAGGCCATTGCACAACCCACAGAAGTTTGTCTGCCAATCATTTTAAAGGTAGGGCTGTTGATGCCTTTCAAAGATCAGCAGCTGTTGTGCCCTGTTCTTATATAAGCTGAATATTTGGTGACTGTTCTTTATAATACTTTATATTAATTTTCCCAGAAACATATGTTAATTTACGGTTTGTTTCTAAGATTTGGGGAAATGTTAACCTGAGTATTCTATTGCTGTAACAAATTGTATCTCCACAAATTCATTACTAAGTTAACCATATATGGTTTTAGTACTCCTCTTTGTCCTTTTGTCCCTACATATTCAACCCATCTTGCACTCTATTTTGCCTGAGATAAAGTTACAATCCCTAAAACCTGAACATTTACCTCCTGAAGATTCCAATTTGGATGCCAAGATTCTAGTGAAATTATTGTTTCATTCACACCTGTGTCTACCAGACCTTCAATGACAATGTCATTTATTCATATTTTTAATTTTAGTCTTTGTTCATTTATAGAAGTTTGCCAAAATACTCGCTTTATGGTTTCTCATGAAATTTTTGTTCTTTCTTCTATAGATGTTCTTTTATTCAGAGCAGTATGGTTTCTTACAATAGGCATTAGGTTTTTTAATTGCTCTGGGAAGGAGTTTCCTGTATGATGGCCGGAAATGACTGAACTGAATATAGCATAGGGGCCTGCAAGAGGCCCCTCCAGGAGTTTCCCAATGGCAAAGGGTTACCTTGAATAGCTCTTGTTAATCTACATTCACAAGTCCAATGCCTGCGTTTGCCACACCTTCTGCATAATCCAGAAGGGCAGGGTGTTCTGAATGGATTATTCTCAGAAAAAAACATTGTTTCTAGGAACACCTTGTTTTCAATCCCTTTTATGGTGACCTTTTTGATACAATTATAGCACTTGACATTTTGATTTCTCCTCAAACCTCTGGAAATCATTTCTCCTATCCAAGCGTCATCGTGGTCATGAGAGTCAATATTGATTGTATCTTGGATTCATTCTTCCAAAGGTGCTGACCTTGCCTTTAAAAGTCTAATTATCCTTTTGCTTTGAGAATTAGCATTATCAAAAGCCAGAGATTCTATTATTATTTATATAGCTTCTGAATTTGTAGTCAATTTTTGTAAGAAATCCATGAAGACTTCTTTTGGGTCCTATATAACTTTTTTTTTTTTTTTTTGGTTTTTCGAGACAAGGTTTCCCTGTAGTTTCTAGAGCCTGTCCTGGATCTAGCTCTTGTAGACCAGGCTGGCCTCGAACTCAGAGATCTGCCTGCCTCTGCCTCCCGCGTGCTGGGGTTAAAGGTGTGCGCCACCACCGCCCGGCTCCTATATAATTTTTATAAATGATTCAATTGTCTTTCCTACTTCTCCAGTATGGCCCAAGATTTAAAGCTGCTGTGTGGCATAAAGCCAGGATGTGATCATCATATAAAGATTGCCTTTCTATAGTAGCATAATCCCATTCTTCAAGAAGTTGATCTTGGGAGATTTCCATACCTCCAGCTTTACTCTGTTGTTCAATAGTGTTAGCCACTTCTCTGAAGGAGGTACTCCATTGTAATTGTGGACCAGGCTCTAAAACAGCTTTAACCAAGTCTATCCAGTCTTTAGAGATAATTCTGTTACAAACTGACCACAAGTTTAACATTTGCTTCACAAAAGGCGAATGCATGCCATTTGGGACTATTGCTTTCTCGGATCTCCTTAAAGCTAACACTGGCTCAGGAGTCCAATTAGCTCCTACAGAGCCTCTATCTTTGGCAATTCCTGTAAGGTTATTGGATATATTAAGGCTGGTTGTTTAAACCTTAGGCTGTGCTTCTCTAACCTTCCAATGCAATGCTGAAAGTGGTTCTCCATTAAATTCCTCCGTCTGGATCTGAAGAACCCTATGATCTGTTTTATTAAGTTCTTCTAGGCCTGTATCTTGGCAGTAAAACCAAACAATGTTTTAAGAGATAACCCAAGAATTATCAAAATGATAATTAACAGTACACCAATCCTGGTAAAGTTGATTATCCCTTCATTTAGTTGCTATGTTTTAAAATCATGCATTACATAATTATGCAGACTCAACTTTTCTATTGTAATTGTGTTTCTCATTTTTTTTTAACATGGGAAAAACTCTCCCTATTAACTTATTCCTCGCTTAAAGAATTCCTAATTTTCTCACCAAATCTGCCACCGATGATGATGAAGAGGTGAGGCTTATTGCTACTGTGTAGAGGAGTAAAAGCCTCACTGGATTTGAAGGCAGCTATCTAGTTTGGCAGCAGCCCAGGAAGGAGGTTCAAGGAGAGCTTGCCAGGAGAAAAAAAAAAAAAAAAGAGAAAAACCTAGCCGGTAGGGCAGTGGCTATGGCTTGGCTTATCCCAGTGGCTGCAAAACCACAGGGAAATGCCTTTTTCAGATTTTTACACCAAACAGTGGGTGCCAGATGTAGCATTAATAAAAACTCAGAGACAGAGAGTGGGGTTCAAGCTGAAGATTAGAAAAGCAAAGCAGTCAAGCCCCTGGCCAGTTCTTACCTCTGCGAAGGCCCAGACAAACAAAGGGGCGGTCCTGTCCTTAGCATGACTGTAGATGGCAGTCAGATATGGAATTTTCACATGGGATATCATATTATAACATATAAGTTTTATATTGGGAACATTTCATATTTGGGGTTTTACATCAGAGAGCTTTGTGCCTTCGTCTGGAGGTCTCACAATTTGCTCAACCCGTTCTATATTATAGGCCATCGAGAATAATTCTCTGTCTAAATTGGGATGGGGCAGATGCAGTGTCTATTTTTGAATATTTCCTT
The DNA here is from genome assembly GCF_903992535.2 of Arvicola amphibius. NCBI lineage: Eukaryota > Metazoa > Chordata > Mammalia > Rodentia > Cricetidae > Arvicola > Arvicola amphibius. The sequence continues at coordinate 11,756,669 of NC_052047.1, read as the reverse complement.
TCATGACCCTAGAAAGAGTGTTTGGAAATCCAGTTGTATTCGTTTTCTGTCTCTGGGGGTCGGGGCAGGAGGCTGAGGAAATCAACTTCAATGATGACAGTTTGGTTTTGACTTCTGATTTCCAAGGTGTCAGTTCTTGGTTCTGGCTCTATTGTTTGGGGCCTGTGCTGAGGTGGAGCACCAGGCAGGGAGCACCTCTTGGAGCAAAGTTATGGGAGTCACAGCGGCCAGGAAGCACAGAGTGAAAGGATGGGCGTGGACCCCAGAAAACCCTTCAAGGACCAAGAACCTAACTTGCTCTGATTAATGTCAGCTCTTAAAGGTTCTACCGTGTCCCGATAGCACCATCAACTGGAGACCAGGCCGTCTGCACCTGCCCCTGGGGAATGTTCAAGAACTAAGCACACCGTATTGCCTCTCACAAAGGCTCACTCCACCTCCAGTGCATTGGTATGGTGGTGTGTGCTTGTGAGCCCACTACCAGGGAGGAAGAAGCAGAGGGACCATGAGTCTCATGGAGCACACTGTTAACCTTTGTCTCAGAAGACAAATAAAAGAGAGGAGAAAAAAAACCCTCTCAACCAACCCCAAAGGATCCTTACAGTTTTACTAGTTAACAAGATCCCTCAAATGTCCAAGTTCAATGTCTGCTCTGAAACTTGAGGCAAATTCCTTGCAGTAAAAATAAAATACTCAGATACAATAAATACGACAAGGTAAACATTTCCATCCCAAGGGAGAGGAATAGGGGCCTATAAAGGAAGAACCAGACCAGAGCCAGATAAGAGCCACGCAGGGCACCGTTCAGTCCTTTCTTGGCTGTTCTGGACTGGGGACACAGGTTGGACTCATGAGGTGTTCTACCCATAGTCACGCTCTGTATTTTCCTCTCCTGCTGTGTTCTTTCTCCCCCTTTCTTGCTATATCTGTTCTTTTCTGAGGTCTTGCAGTGGAAACAGCCACAAGTGGGAATATTCAGCTCAGCAAAGTAACTAAGCAGTTAGTAAAGGGAAACCTGAATTTCCTGTAGAGTTGTGGTCATTTTGTCTTATTTCCGTGACTGTCATGCATTCCTAACCAACAAGTGTTAGGCCGTGGCTATTCAGCGTATCCTAGGTGGAAGAAGGGGGTACCCAGGTATCTAGAGAACAAAAGATGACATCTGAAAAACCAGGACAGAAATATTTTCATAGGAAAGGATGGCTTTGTTATAATAACCCAAAACCAGTGTAACCCACACAAGAAAGAAATTGATGAACTGTGTTAAGATGTTCTCCATGCTTTCCTGTTATTGGCTGTGGCCATTTGGCCTTTTCAGCGACCTCCAGCTCCTGGCTTTCTGCTGCAGTAGGCACAGAAGGTGTATTAAAAATTTCTCACAACTGCTAAGGCAGGAAATTCAACCAATGAGAAACGAACCTTGCTCAAGACAATTGCTATGGTCTAAACAAGTGCAAGAATTGGGTAGCTACCTGGAGCGAGGGCAAATAAAACAGAGAAATGCATTTTAAAACCTTGGGGGGCTTGCCTACTTTATCCCAGTAAAATCATCCTAGGTTTAAAGCCTTTTTTCTTGGTTTTAACCTTATGTGCATTTCAAATGATAAGGAAATGTATTTCCCACAAAGCATTGCCTCTTCCTTTCTCTAAAACAGTATCTGAAGTCCTAGAGAATGATTAATATACTGACTGTATGAGAAACGCAAGATTTTTACGTAGAAACAAAGAGAAGGAAGTAGAAGCAGACCATCCAGAAGAAAGAGATCCAGAAAGATAAGCAAAGGTGCCCACCGACCCCAGAGCGAAGGAATATAGATTCGTAAAACACTTGTCCCAGGAGGGAAGCTCGTGTTCTCCCTGATCCCTTTTCACTTTATTTTCTCATTGAATCTGGAACTTACCAGTTTGGCTAGAATGGCCTGGGCCAGAGGACCCAAGGGAAATTCTCGTCTCTACCTCTCCAGTAGTAGGCGCAGAGCCTCCCCCACCCCTGGCTTTTAATGTGGATATTGGGAATCTAAACTCAGTATTTATGTTTGCTTAGCAGGTACCTTACTGACTAAAACACCTTTCCAGCCCCTGAATCCTAAAGGACACAAAGCAGAGAAAAGTAGCGATAAATACTGTCACGTGCTGCAGCTGACAACGGGACAAAGGCACTAAAATTGCCAGACCTCCCAAGGCAGGACAAGACCCCAGGAGAGACTTCCAGAAGAGAGAGGGGAGGAGGGTAGGTGTGTAGAAGGAAGACAGAGGGAGGGGAGATGGGGATGAAGGGAAGCAGAGACCGGAAGCAGAAGAACAATAGAAGACAAAGAGTAGACTCTGTGACAAGGGCCAGCCAAGCCCTGGTGACAGCAGAGAAGGTCAGGCTTCAGTGTTGCTGACAGTGTAGTTAAGGGAAGCTAAGCTAGGTAAGAGCAGGGCCTCTGTTAGAAGCGGTACAGAGAGAACATAAATTCCCACATGTTCCCCTATGTATCCTTGGCCTAGTCTCTCGGGTAGCCTGGTAGGTGGGTAGGGGGCAAGCAGCTCATTCTTGGACGACAAGAGGAACTGCGATGGTGCTTCCTTTGTCTTCCCTTGCAGCAGTGAGTTTTATATATACCATGCTGGTCTGGTTACAGGAAGGAGTCCCTAATGTCCAGGGCACAATGTGCAAAGTCCACCAGTGTCCAGGCGACAAGATAGACAGACAAATTGTGCTAAGATCCTGAGATGTGGCAGTCTGACTCCTGGAAGCAGGTAGGGCTGTCTGCTCTCGAGTGCTGTCCTAATTAACTGCCTGACCGGGGCCATCAGTCATGTCACCTGTCAGTGAGAATAACACGGTACCCTTCTCACAGGGCCACTAGCGGATGACATAGCCAAGTGTCCCACCTGCGGCGCAAAGTACTCGGGGCGTATTATCTACCAGGTGAGCTGTGTCAAGCAAGACTCGGTAGATGTGAGGAAAGGACTCATCTAAGAAGATACTGTGGGCCATAGTAACAAAAGTTATGCGCCGTGGGCATAGGAAGAAAGAGCACTGAGGTTATAGATTCGTCTGTGAGCAGAGACTGTAGTGATCTTGGAGTGGGACCCCTGGGACTGTTTGGTACTGGGGTAGAGAGAAGCCTACAGGAGCTGGTGAAGGGCTGGAGGTGAAGGGAGGGTGTAATAAAGAAATACAGCACATGTCCTATTTGACTGTAGAACTTGGTAATGCTATGCTTCTGCTTTGTCCTTCACTTCTTTTTCTTAAAAAAAAAAAGTTTTCATCTAGCAGATATAAGAGATGTTTTGAAACCCTTTTGAGTGCCATAGTTGGTACTTTCCACTAGCTTGAGGAAAATATCCCTTTTCTTTTTTTTTTTTTTTTTTTGGTTTTTCGAGACAGGGTTTCCCTGTAGTTTCTAGAGCCTGTCCTGGAACTAGCTCTTGTAGACCAGGCTGGCCTCGAACTCAGAGATCCGCCTGCCTCTGCCTCCCGAGTGCTGGGATTAAAGGCGTGTGCCACCACCGCCCAGCAAAATATCCCTTTTCTAAATGAAAAGAGGGAGGAGGGAAGGAACTCAGATCCCACCCAAGCCGTGGCTGCACTCTGAGGGCCATGACTACTGTCTTAATTTAGTCCATTCTCCTAAAACATATTTACAGAGCCCCTGTATGTGCTTCAGATATAAAAACCGCCGCTGTCCCCAGGACCACATAGCTCAGGAGAGCACTGAGGGAGAGCTGGGCAATTCCTAAGTCCTCGGAATACTCAAGCGTCACACCTATGTTATCTCACATTTCCCCATGCTGTGGCTAAGCAGTGACAGTCCCAGGGACCCTCTTGTTCCATTTCGGTTACTCTAAAAAGCCAGGAGTTCAGGTAGTGTCAGTGTGCTCTAGAACACGGGCCTGCCCTATGGTGGTCAGGAATATCGGAAGCTATTAGGATCCCCGTGTTACTTCAAGTTCCTATCCGGACAGTCTAGCCATCACAGCTCTGCCAAGGTAACCCGGGATCTTTTCTGCCAGCCCATTGGAACTCAGCCTGCATCTCACCCATGCAGTCATCCCCAGCTCAAAATGATTAAACCTGGACCAGCTATTTTTATTTAGTCCTCCAAAAATAGCTATCACTCAGTCCTGGCTGGAAGTCAACCCCCCCTCCCGCTGCTCTTCCCCCTCCCTCCCGCTGCTCTTCAAGTGTGCACACCAGAGGCTTTTGCCATGACTTTGGCTTCCCAATCTTTGGCATTTAGGGGCGCAGCTGGACCCACCCAGACTCTGCGATGTTTTCAGACTGAGTCTTTTAGGGAGCTCTAAAGGTGCATTCACTATGGAAGTCTCAACCTAGAACACACGTGCCCAAGACTTCTGAGGGCCCTAAAGCGAAGACGACCACTAGGTCTGCCTCATGCTCCGTGTTCAGCAGGAGTGGTCGAACTGAGAGGTGGAGAGATAGCAGTTAGGACTTGGGTGGGAGCACCCTGTCCCCATCAGGCTTCTTCAGGCGTGAGGGGAGCGGACCTGGCTCGAGGACTCTCCAACAGGGTCTGAATGGAGACCTCACCTCCTATTTCCACCTCGCCCTCCGGTGTGACCACTTTTGATCCCGCCCCAGACAAAGCCAATCCAACTCCTGCCGGATGAATAAGGGGTATCAGGTTGCTCTCTCGGCTTCCCCCACCCCCTCACCGCGGCTCCCCTTCCCCACGTGACTCTCTGGAATCTTTGCCAAAGCTCGGAATCTCTGAGTCCATTTTCACGCCCAGCAAAGGAAAGAGGAAGGAGGCGAGAGAGGCGGAGGAAGGCAGAGTGTGCTTTAAATGCTGGGATCCACTCGGGGACTCATTCTGTGCGTTTCCAGGTCCCTCATCCGAGGAGCATTGAGTTCGGGGTCTTTTCTAGCTTCTCTTTCCTGGGTGCATCCACAATTATGGCTCCACCTCCACTTGGGTAATCGCACCTCCGCCCTGCAGCGCAGCTCGGGGCTGCACCGTGCGGAGGTGGGAGTCGGCGTGGAGCAAGCCGCGCCCCTCTGCCCTCCCCCTCCTGGAGAGGGGCGGGGGAGAGAAAGTGGCAGCAGCGCCCCCCACGCCTTCTCTGTGGAGCTTTGGCCTGCAGCAGCCGGGCGGCGCGGTGCAGCTGCAGCGCCCGGGAGTCCCGGAGCTCCCGCAGGGCCGCACAAAGTTTGCAGCCAGCGGCCCTGCACGGTCCAGCTCCCTGCGCGCTGCAGTGGCCCAGCCCGGCGTGTTCGCGGCGACCCCCTTGGACGACCGCTCGCCAACACACGGGGGGCGTGCCGAGAGAACTTTGAAAAGCTGCTGAGGAGGAACCTGCGCCTGCCTCTCGCCAGTCGGAAACCTCAGGAGGAACGGGTCTAGCCAGAGGGAATGCTGCGAGATCCCAGCAGCCGCTGACCCGCAACTTTCCAGCTAGACTTGGCGGCGGGCTGAGCTTTGCCTCATTCCTGCAGCCTCAGCTCCCGTAGGTGGCTGAACTGCTTGCTGGGGAGGCGGGTGAGCCTCGGGGCTGAGTGTTGCTCTCGGCGGCAACCTTCTCGGGTCTACCTCCCCCCCCCTCCTCCTCCAGCTCAGCTCTCGGCGGAGCAGCCCGCGTTTCCCCGTGTCTGCGCGTCCCGGCTCCCGGAGCCGCAGCCTGGGGTTTGGCCGAGAGCAGGTTCTTGGATGCTGAAGGCTGGGCTCCTCCTGCGAGAGCGCCGCGGCGGCGATGAGTGTCCTCAAAGCGTGGCTCGGGGTGGCCCTAGCGCTGGCGGAATTTGCAGTATTGCCTCACAGCGAAGGTAAGGTAAAAAGCGCGGTGCCGAGTGTGTGTTCCTTCGTGCAGTTTAAAACACGTTGCAGCCTTTCGAGTGTTGTGGGTTGGGTGGAAGTTTTCTGATTTGGGGCGAGAGGTGGACATGGAGTGGGTTTTCCTCTCTCCTGAAATCTTCACTGCTAGTTTCTCATGAGGTCAAATCACAGCCTGCTACGGCCTCCTCTCTGCTTTTTGGGGGTGGGTGGGGGTCCTCTTGATGTGACGTTTCTGAAAGTGGATCTTTCTTCCACTTCTATCCTAACCCCCGAAGGAGAAGCAACTACACGGAGCCTAGGTGAGGATTGCTCACTCCTGTGAAATCCTCAACCCAAACTCCATCCTTCTTTTTGCCCTCCTGACTCAATAAGTCTCCCCACTTAAAGACCATTTAGGATTTTACAAGTAGTGGGTTAGAGTATTTTGGCTGTAGACGATTCAGTTGTTCTTGAAATAAATCTTCCCCAGCACCGAGAGCACGAGGTTGCCTGCTTCTCCAGGAAAAAAAAAAAAACAGTGGTTGATAAGAGTATAGGCTCTTCTTTTCTCCCTGGGTTCTCATTGGGGGCTTCAACCCACTTCTTTAAGACTATGGTAGTGTATGCAATCTCGGATTAGATAATAAATCTGTTAGTAAATTTTTGAGGGTGGGTGGGTGACCTGCTGAATCTGGCGCCGCTGCTCCCCCACCCCCCGCAGACCCCACCCGCCGCCCCTCAGGCGCAGTGAGCTCTCACCTGCTCACAGCGGCGGAGACTGTGTCAGGGTTAGCATTTATGAAGGGGGAAGGGAGTGGCGGGGCTGGGAGGGGAGACGATTTCCATCCACGGCTGGGCTCTCCGTTTCCTCTCCCGGCTCCATTCATTATTCATCCAGCTGCAGGAAGAGTTCACCTGCCCAGTTGCAAATCATATAGGCGGTGTTGTGCACGTGGTGGGGAGTGGGGACGGCTGGAGGTCGCGGGAGGACAAAACCTCAGGTGGGCTTCCAGCCTCCAGAGCAGTGGCGCCTCTCGGCTAGCCTTGGGAATTCACGCGCAGACTGTCCCCACAGGTTAAGGCGCCACCTTCTCACATGTTCGTGGAAATTATATCAAAAGGGTACTGTTCCCAGGAAAAGCACGCCTGGAGGCTGGACAGCCCTTTTTAAACTGTGAGCAACCTGTTTTTTTTTTTTAAAGAATTGTATATGCATGTGTATGCATACTTATAAAAAAACTTGGAAAATTTAATTATAGTAATTAACCGAATGGGACAGTCAGCTCAGGTTCCCTAAACTTCAACTTAGGACTTAGAAAAATTACAGTTTCACCTGGTGGCAGTTTCTTATTTAAAAATTATATCTCAACAACACAGAAAACATGCTATCACTCCTGGATTGCTCACCAGGGGGCAGTTGGAACAATGCTGTTTCTCGGAAGCAAATCTCTTGAAATGACAAAAGCCATTATTATTAAGAGGCTGTGGGGTATGCTCTTTGGAGGATTGGTAGATGTAGCTGACAAAGTTTATGAACTGCCGAGTTGAATATGTGTGTCTCTGTGTGTGTGCGCGCACGCGTGTGCAGGTGTGTTAGCCCTCCAAGGATTCTAGGGGAACTTTTCATCCTATTTTTTAACCCACCTTCAGAGCAATCTGTATGAGCTCATAGATTAGATTGCAAGATGTCTGCAAGTTCACAGTCAACCCATGCTTAGCTCAGATGAGTGAACTCAGACATCTTGAGCACATTATTTCTTTGCACCATGCTAAGCATTTTACACACTTTAGCTCATATAATTTGATCATTTGTGTGATAATGGTTTCACACTCACAAGTCAGCAGTAGTCTTGGTAAGGCCTTTGCGTTGGGCCACTTAAAGCTTTCTTTTCCTTTAAAACTAAGAGACTGCCTCGAGGCACCTTTAATCCCTGCTCTGCAGAGGCAGAGGCAGGTGGATCTCCATGAGTTCCAGACCAGCCTGTTCTTCAGAGCAAGTTCCAGGGCAGCCAGGACTACACAGAGAAACACTGTCTTGAAAAACCAAAACCAACCAACCAAAACTAAAAAACAAAACCAAACCAAACAAAACCCAACCCACCCCAACCCAACCCAACCAAACCAAAATACCTAAGACGCTGAAATGGAAAACTTTGGTCCTTAGAGCTTTCCTCAAGTGATAATTGTGATACTGGCACAGTGAATGATTTTTAAAAACAGGCATCTATTGGCTGGGCGGTGATGACACACTAATCCCAGCACTCTGGAGGCAGAGGCAGGCAGATCTCTGTGAGTTCGAGGCCAGCCTGGTCTACAAGAGCTAGATCCAGGACAGGCTCCAAAGCTACAGAGAAACCCTGTCTCGAAAAACCAAAACCAACCAAACAAAACAAAACCAGGCATCAACATATACCTTGCTGGATGGGCCATATAGTCACAAATCGACCTGCCAGCTCATGGAAGAATTTATTGTTTCTCAGCCAACAACAGAGAATGCTTGTGCACTCCAGTTAATTCTTCCCACAGTTATACTTGTTATGGTGAGTCCTTCCTCACTGGCCTGTGATCTTAGGGCAGCTCTGGGAATTCCTGAGTCTCTAGGTTGGCGTAGTGAGTTCTCAAGCTCCAGTCAGAAGAGGGATTACCAAATAACATTCTTTTTAATTAACTTAAATAGATCAGCCTCCATGATTAAGTGACTGACCTTGAATGAACTCCTTAACTAAATGAGGAAGGTACTCTGTGGCGGTAGCTTTAAATATGTTTTCTAATTATAAATAAAGAGATCAAGAGTCAGGGCTATAGGTAGAGCTATAGATAGAGCTTTTGCTCAAGGCCCTGGTTCAATGCCCAACATGACAATAACAAAAAAAGAGGGTTTTCTGAGATTTTCAGTTTCTAAAATTTTATCTTAAGTATCAAGAGAAAGATGAATTTTTATAACCAAGTTGTTGGCAGTGTTATTGTACATGGCCTCAAGACTGCTAAATTGACAAACTGTGATTTGAAGGATTAATAACACCAAGAAGTCACAGGCGGCTTCAAACATGGCTGCTTCCCGCATCAAAGAAACTGCAACATCATTTTCTGGAGACTCATCTTGAGTTGTGCTCACATGCGGAAATTATGAGAGTTTAAACTAGACAGACAGTTGGCATGGAGTTGGGAAATACTGTTGGAGACCTGGCCCCTAGTTCATGTCCCAATACCAGGCCCCACCCGGTGACTTTAGCTAATCCCACAAGCTCCCTAGTAACAGATTACATTGTAAAGGACCATTTGATTGAGATTTTGTTCTATTTACAGGTGTATCAGCAGTTTTGATCCTGCGTTTGGCCAGAGAGTTCCTTTGATGAGGCATTTAGTGCTTAAGACTCAGTACTGGTCACGGACTGTGCTGGCTTCTTCACTGACACAAACAGCCTCCCTCTGTCTTTCATTCTGCAAACCCTTGTTGAGAGCTCTTATGTCCTCTTAGGTTTGGTGGGAGTTGGAAATTCTGACATCATAGGGAACCAGCCAAATAGCCCTTGTATGTAGAACGTACCTTCCAAGAAGTTTACATATCCTTAAGTTTATGATATTTGTAAAATGGCTGTAGTGCTCTGAGCACTTGTGGCCCTTCTCGGCTTTCTCAGGACTGAGATTTTACAGGCTCTCGGTGTTTGATACTGACTTTAACTCTGCAGCCTCTGGTTTTCATCACTCCTGTGAGTAGATATAGGTATATGATGTATCACCGCAGGTCCTTCTTTCTAATGTATTGCATTTCCATTCCCCTGTGGGATTAGATTTTGAGTATCACCTTCCCCATAGACATCCTGAAGTGGGGACACAGCCATCTAGATTCACTGTTATGGACTTGGGTGGCAACCTCACTCAATTTTACTCAGGCACAAGTAGTCATAAGACACTCTCCACCACAGGGCTCGGAAGAGGGGAGAGACCACCACATGGCAGAGCTGGAGCCTCATGCCAAATCGTCTCGTAGTCCAGAGGCAGTTGGCCTATTTCGGTTTTAGTGCCCTATTAATTGATCTGAATTCTAGCTGAGAGCAATCAGGGCATGAGTCATCCTGCCAGTCCAGAAATGATTCTATTTTAACAATTCTACTGCGTGCCCAGCCGTATGCCAAATTATAGCACAACATCAAGCATGAACATTTAAATGCCAACTTGTGGCTGCTTGATCGTAACGAGTCATCTTTTTGTGATACCCCTGCGTGCTGGCTCATTTTACCTCAACTTGAAACAATCTAGAGTTATCTGAAAGGAGGGAACGCCAACTGAGAAAATGCCTCCTAAGATCTGGCTGTAAGTCATTTTCTTAATTAGCAATCAATGAAGGAGGGCCCAGCCCATTGTGGGTGGTGCCACCTCTGGGCTGCTGGTCCTGGGTTCAATAAGAAAGCAGGCTGAGCAAGCCATGAAGAGTAAACCAGTAAGCAGCACCCTCCATGGCCTCTGCATCAGCTCCTGCCTCCAGGTTCCTGCCCTGTTTTGAGTTCCTGTCCTGACTTCCGTCAGTGATGGACTGTTATCTGGCAGAGTAAGCCAAGTAAACCCTTTCCTCCTCAAGATGCTTGGTTGTGGTGTTTCATCATGGCGCTAGTCACCCTGACTAGGGCATCCTGCTCTCCTAATCTGTAGATGGAGGAGCTGCGGGCCGGCTTCCCGCCACCTGGCTTCCAGCCACCGGTTAGCTTTACCCGAAATAATTACACAGAAACTGTACTCTTTTAAACACTGCCTGGCCCTTAGTTTCAGCCTCTTATTGGCTAATTAACCCATATTTAGTAATCCGTGTAGCACCACGAGGTGTGGCTTACCAGGAGAGAGCTTAACCTGCGTCCCTCTCGGAGAGAAGCATGGCGACTCTCTATGGCGACTGCCTGAAGTGTCTCCCCTCTCTTTCCCACAATTCTGTTCTGTCTACTCTGCCTACCTAATTTTCTGTCTCTTAAAGGGCCAAGGCAGTTTCTTTATTAATAAATGAAAGTAACACATAGACACTCCTCCATCACTAGTGACTCAAGGAAGCTGCATGACCCAAGCCCATCCCAGCCTGGGTGATAGCTCACAGAGTTGGGAACCTGGTGCACACTGCACGGTCTGCAAGCAGCTCAGCAGGTTGCAAAGTGTCCTTTCCAGGTGGCTCAGTTGAGTCCTTTTTAGGCAAATTCAGCTGGTTTTTCTTCTTCTAGGCAGTTTTTTTTTTTTTTTTTTTTTTTGCCTCTGCTTCTTTCAGGCTCCTTGGTGGGTCTCTGCTTCTCCTTTATAACTTGGCTTCTCTGGAAACGATTCAGAAGTCTTTACTCTTTATACGCTTAGTGGGGAGAATGGGACCGAGTGAATCTGTCAGCTTCAGGGACTTCCTGAAGCTATGTTGAGTTTACTTCCTGTCTTAAGAAGTGTCCCTTGCAGTATTTTACTTCTTCTTGGGCCATTCTGATGTTTCACCTTCCTGTAAGAATCCCGTTTAAGAATTTCCCTACAAGATGCAAAGTTTTCATCAAGGATGAAACTGGTACCCAAAGTCTGACACTTTGTGTCTGTTGGATTTACTTAATTGACTTAGTTACCAGCCACTATCTTTGTGGCTCATAGTTTTTAGATGGAAGCCTCTTAAAATTTTTTTAAAAACATTTATTTATTTATAATGTATGCAATATTCTATCTGTGTGTATGTCTGCAGGCCAGAGGAGGGCACCAGACCTCATTACAGATGGTTGTGAGCCACCATGTGGTTGCTGGGAATTGAACTCAGGACCTTTGGAAGAGCAGGCAATGCTCTTAACCTCTGAGCCATCTCTCCAGTCCCCTCTTAAAATTTTTTTATCTCAAAATCTCCCTAACAATATTAAGTTTTCTACAGGTGCCTCATAAAGGACTGTTATATTAAATTACTATGCTTTTCTTGTGCCAGGAGATGCACCCAGCACCCACTGCCAGAAAACATTCCAGCTTCATCTGGTGGTGGGTGTGCAGGCTGCCATAGTGTAGGAGAAATACGCTTGCTCTGGACGGCCTCGCCTGGCTTTGGGTGATGATGAATGTTTGATGGCACTGGGCGTCACACTGTAATGTTTTATTTTCTCCGGAGAGTAGAAATGAGGTTTTGGAAAGTGTGTTAATGGAGACTCATGCAGGCGGCTGCCTTCTAGGTAGCACTGTTCGTTTTAGGGAAGCCCTCAGAGGGCAAAGCTAATTTCTTTTGGAATTGCACATCGTGGAGTAACCCACATTGAGTTGTTTCGTTTTCTAATGATAGAATTTATCAGCTACATATTGTTTGACTTGGATCTGTCCCAGATGTTTGGCTTGAACAAGTATAAACGTAGGGCTATCCTCAAGGCTGCTGAGTGTTTTCCTGTGAGCCTATAGGGTCTATCCAGACTTCCGGAAATGGGCTTTGCAGTGGATCTTTGCTTAGTTCTCATGGTGCTGGATTTCTTTACAAGCCTTGGAAAGAATCTGCTTTTGTAAGACAACATGATGGGACCAGAACTAACATTGCAGTCACATACCCTGTAAAGATGTTTTGGCCAGTGGTGGCCAGCATGTGCACTGGCTCTGGAGGTTATGCTGCCTAGGCGTGTCTTGTGCTTTAGTTTGTGTCAATACCCTCTGTGATGGTCACATGACAATGACACTACCCAATGATGCACTTCTTGGAAAGTTGCCTTATATGATTGTATGGGAGAATGGTTTATTCTAAAGGGTAGATAGTGTCTTTTTCCCCCCTAAAAGTTGAAATTTATAAGATTATTTTAAAGGTTACATACAGTTGAAAACATCGTGATGTTCGTGATAAGTGCATATAATTTTGTCTGTCAAGTAAAAGAAAACCTGGATATGTCAAGATATTTAATTGTTTAGCCATTAAGAGATTAATAGTCTGAAAAAATGATTCAATTTTGTTAAATTGTACCTAAGTGGTGATTATCTCCTTTGTAATTTTAAAAACATCACTGTACGTTTTAAGCATCAGACATAAGTAAATGTGTGTTTAAATAACTTCGAAAGTGATTGTAGTCATGAAAACGAAAGGGGACCATTTGGGAAGAAAACGGGACGAGTGGGAGGAGGGAAGGCGAGAGAGGGTAGTAGGAGCGACTAGGATCAAGGCATGGAATGTGCACACGTGGAAATACCATCGTGAAACCCATTCTTTTGAATACTGAATATGGTGCTGATAAAATTTTAAAAGTGTATTGTTAGCCAGGCGGTGGTGGCACACGTCTTTCATCCCAGCACTTGGGTTGCTGAGACAGGCGGATCTCTGTGAGTTCGAGGCCAGCCTGATCTACAAGAGCTAGTTCCAGGACAGGCTCCAAAGCTACAGAGAGACCCTGTCTCGACCCCATCCCCAGTGTATTGTTTGTTAGGGAAACAGCTCAGTTGATGATAGTGTTTGTCGTGCCAACATGAGGACCCGAGTTCAATACCCTGGACCCATGACTGCAATCCGAGTGCTATGGAGGTGGAGTCAGTCACCCAGCCATGCCTGCTTGCAAGTCCCAGTTGGTGAGAGACCCTGTTTTAAAACACATGATAGAACGTACCCACGTAATGACAACTGCACCTGAGGGTGACCCGTGGCCTCCACATGCACACATGTGCATCGCATTGCACATACTTAAACACACACACACACACACAAATGATTCAAAAACTAAATTGTTGAGGTATATATTTCTTCCAGATACACATGATTGTTTAATATTTATACATACATATATCTCTGTCCTTATAACATATTATAGATTGAAATACTATCTTCAGGACAAAATTTCTTAGAAATAGCTGAGTTAAGATGAATTTTCCCTCAAGGTTTTATCTCAAGTTTTTCTTATTTGAATGTCAAGGACATAAGTCATCTCAGCAAATTTACCTATGGAGATCTTGCTTCCAAACCCAAGTGTAAACATTCAGCTCATTTCTTTTAAAGATTGTTAGTTCTGTGATTGACAGGAAAGGCAGGCCAGCTCTCTACTGAGAAGTTAGCCTTCTTAGGATCTGTGGGGATATGTCCTATAATAAACGTGTCCGTCCCTCCTTGGAAACTGACCATGTCCTGTCATGACATGCTTCCATTGTATTGAATCTGTGCGTGTTTCCACCGTGTGTGTCTCCACGTGTTTCTACCGTGTGTGTCTGCAAGTGTTTCTACCATGTGTGTCTGCAGGTGCTTCCACTATGTGTGTCTGCACGTGTTTCCACCGTGTGTGTCTGCACGTGTTTCTACCGTGTGTGTCTGCATGTGTTTCTACCGTGTGTGTCTGCAAGTGTTTCTACCGTGTGTGTCTGTGTGTGCTTCCTCTGTGTTTCCACCATGTTGTGTCTGCGTGTTTCCACCGTGTGTGTCTGCACGTGTTTCCGCCGTGTTGTGTCTGCACGTGTTTCCACCGTGTGTGTCTGCACGTGTTTCCGCCGTGTTGTGTCTGCACGTGTTTCTGCCGTGTGTGTCTGCACGTGTTTCCACCGTGTGTGTCTGCACGTGTTTCCGCCGTGTTGTGTCTGCGTGTTTCCACCGTGTGTGTCTGCACGTGTTTCTGCCGTGTGTGTCTGCACGTGTTTCCGCCGTGTGTGTCTGCACGTGTTTCTGCCGTGTGTGTCTGCATGTGTTTCCGTCGTGTTGTGTCTGCGTGTTTCCACCGTGTGTGTTTGCGTGTTTCCACCGTGTGTGTCTGCACGTGTTTCCGCCGTGTGTGTGTGTGTGCACGTGTTTCCGCCGTGTTGTGTCTGCGTGTTTCCACCGTGTGTGTTTGCGTGTTTCTACCGTGTGTGTCTGCACGTGTTTCCGCCGTGTGTGTGTGCACGTGTTTCCGCCGTGTTGTGTCTGCGTGTTTCCACCGTGTGTGTTTGCGTGTTTCTACCGTGTGTGTCTGCACGTGTTTCCGCCGTGTGTGTCTGCACTCTTGCTCTCTATTTGGTGTCTCAGTTGCTGTGAGGCTCGCTGGGAGTGTGCTGCTTGCTGCTTGCAGGTTAAAGGACACCTGTTGTGTTGTTCAGAAATCACCGGAGAATATGTGTATGCTGCTTAAAATTAGGAATGCGATTTCATATTGTTCTAAAACATAGATTCATTTTCTGTTGTGCTAGCTGTTCAGAATGTGAGCACCCCGAGTCAAATTCTCCCTTCTTCTGCATTTAGAACAGATTATCTTTTTCTTTTTTCATTTGGTATCTAATGACTGGAAAATACAAAGATGTATCGGTTCATAAGCAGCCCATCAAGGAAAAACAAGAGCGAGAAGAGTTTCAGAGGTCAGGGGCTTGGTAGGGGAGTGCTTTGCAAATAGCTTCCATCTGTGCTGCCCCACACCATGGCTTAACCTCCCCAGTGAAGAAAGTGCTAAATGAAAGGCGTGAAATAGGTGTCTTTGTGTTTATATAGTCTCCCAGCGAATGCCTATTATGTGGGCAGGCGGGAAAGAAGTTCAAAGACATAGAGGCAGCACCTTTCCTGAGGTGGTGAGGCAGAGGCACCATCTCTATCACGTTTACGGGTGGATATGGTTAGAAGCCTACAATCCCAGCTCTCAAGAAGCTGAGGCCAATGTGGGCTACATAGGGAAACCTTGTCTCGAAACAAACAAACCTAAAGCAATCAAGTAGACAGCAGCAACAAAGACAAATAGGATGCCCCAGGAAAGTATCAAGAATAATTTTGCACAAAATAATTCTGGCACGGAGGCCTATGAGTTCAGAGGAGAAGAATGGGACATAGTGCACTAACCCCCAAGAGACTAAACGCATCTCCAGAGGAACTGAAACTGAAAGAAACTTTGAGACGTGAAAATTACTATGGAATAAATTGGCTCCTTGAGTTGATCTGGAGAATTTATGTAGCAAAGAATGGAAGAATGGCTTAGATAGATAAATTCAGAGTGGATTATGGAAGCTTTTGTGACAGATAGATAATAACATGTATTTATACTGTGCCACTATACATGCATTTATTTTTATTAAAATATAGTCATATTACTTCCCTCCATTTCCTTTTCTTCCTCCACCAGTTCTCTGCACTCCCTCAAATTCCTGGTCTCTTCTTTTCTAATTATTGTTTTACACACACACACACACACACACACACACACACTCACACAAACTACTAAGCCTGCTCAGTGTTGCCTGCATGAACATGATTTCAGGACTGACCACTTGGTACTGGATAACCAACTTCTCCCTCCCCGAGGGAAGACTACCTCTCCTTCTCTGAGCATCCCTTTGATGCCTACAGCCCTTGTCAAACTCGTGTTAGTATGTCTGTTCATGTGTTCCTTGTTCAGATCTTTAGGCAGCCATATTGTTGAGGCTTAAAGACATTTCTTTGAAAATCCAAATAATATGCTTTAATTGTGCACTTTGTCACATGTCTGCAAGAGTCGTTGATCCGATGGAAGGTGTTATTTTCCCACGGTAAGAATGTCCAAGCCTTTAAAACGAACTAGTTATCTAGGTCTGATAGTGATGGAGTTAAGAAATAAGCATGCTGGGTAGTGACTATTGGTTTGTTATGCATTGTTTTGTAATTCTTGTTTTTTTTTCCCCTCCCACAGGTGCTTGTCTCTATCAGGGTTCCTTGCTTGCGGTAGGTCATTCTTAATCTATTTCATTTGGATTGAGTGAGATGCTTAACTGAGATGACTGAGTGAGGGGATTGTGTCATTGTAAAATATGTTTATTTTCTTCTCCACGGGTTGAGGATTCCTCCTCAACTGGTACCGGTACCATTGCGCTCAATCACTTAATAACCCCTTGAGAGTGAATTAGTTCCATTTGTATACTCAAGTATTGAATGAGGAGTTTGCCCCCGACCCATCTGCATTCCATGGCTCTCCTTTGTGTTCTTGCAGTCAGGGATAATTGGGTCCCATCCTCTTGTCACATGCAAACCAGGGCACGATGTGTTTATGTTCCTGTTACATTTGCTCCCTGCTCTGATCCCTTCTTTAAAAAGGTGCTCTTATTCGATTCAGTACAACAGAAGAGATTCTCGATGATTTCTCTGAGTGATAAGCTTAAGTTTCTGGTAAACAAACAAATTAGCATTTTTATCTCTGACCCTTTGCCACGCCGGGTAGGCAGAATTGATTTTGAATTTAATGTCAGAATGACTTGGGGGAAAAGCTGATGCAAGTCTCGTGCGTTCCTTTTCATTAATAATGTACTGTGGTGCATAACAGTGTGTTAAAGCCTTATTGAAAAGGCTGTCTACACTCCATCAACTCTAATAAATGGTATGACAAGCCATTCTTCACCACTTTTTCAGTTGGGGCTTAACACATGCTGCAATAAAGCAGACTCCGAGGGTTGGGAGGGATGTGCTCGTTCCGTCCCAGCCTGCTATTGATACGTGGTGTGATTTTAGTTTGTCATCTTCCATTATGCTTGTGCTGAAATAGACGAGGAGTAGCCGAAGTATTCAGGAGTCTAGATAATTATAGATATTTGAAGTAATATTTTCCAATATGATCTTTATATGCTATAGTTGCTGTTCTGAAGATACACACACACACACACACAACACACACACACAGACACACACACACACATCCTTCTTGATAGTTTTCCATTAAAGAACTGGAAAAAGCTATTTTTTTTCTCTTTCTCATTCCATGCCCTAAAAGCAGAATTTTCTTTCTGTTTCTTCTCTAATACATTTTAGAAATGTAATATATTCTGAAATCAAAGTCTGTCATCAGTTTGGGGGAGTAATGGTATATAGTTTAGTTCATACTTTTTCAATATATTTTCATAGCTATTGATTCATCTGGTACTGAGGCCAGTGTAATAGGCAGGGCGTACATCCCCATCCCCCACCCCTTACAGGGTCTTATTATATTATGGAGCCTACTGTGGCATTGAACCCATGATCCTGATTGTTGGGAGTGATTCACCAAGCCAAGAAGCCCTCCTTTTCTGATGAAAAATTGAAGAAGAGAGAGAGAGAGATGAAGAGATTGGCTGGAGGTCTTTGGCCTTTGAGGGGTGGGAGACATTAATCAATTTGTCTGCTTTCTCTTTCTTCCCGCTGTCTGGAGATGTATCTAGACTATCTCCCCCACTCACCTTTGTTGCTGTGTGTACTTGAATAAAAAGAAAAAAATCATAAGATAATTGAGGGCTCAGTTCTAACCAGTTTAAAAAAAGAAAACCCAGTTGCATTGAGTGGATAACCTTGATTCTGTCTGTCCATGCCCTGCGGGTCTTGCCTAGTAGAGTGGCTTCCTGTATCAACTAATGCACTCATGAGCACCCTCCAGGCACCATCTTTGCTTCAAGACTTGACTATCTTTGTTCCTGACCCTGCTCCAGCCCAAAGTACTCGAAGTACTTAGTATTGTATTTTTGCAGTTCAGTCAGAGAGGCAGACGTTAATTACCACAACAAAGACTATTTACTTACCTAATGGGACACTGGACCTGCTGGTCTAGGTCCTGGCGAATGTCAATGAACAAATGAAAATCTTCACCATCTTGAAGTTCAAATTGTACGTCAGATATGCTTTCAAGAACTGGAAGAAGCAACAAAAATAAAGAAGTATAGGATGGGAAGATGGGAACGACTCAGATGGGGTTTATCACTTTAACTAGGATGAAAAAGTGACATCTGAAGCAAGACCTGGAAGAGGCTCTCCTAGGACTGAACCTGTAGACATCGAGGAGAAGGACATTTAGAGGGTTAAAGGTGAATGTCAAGACTGAGTCGGCATTCCCTTGGCCATTTGTCGGGGACCTGGAGGTCAAACAGCTGATGCAGATACCCAAGGAAGGAAGCAGCTGGAGAGGAACCCAGGAGGGTGGGCAGGGGACGGGGTGTCCAGCCTTGGTCTGGATTTTGCTTGTCCTTTCAGGAGAGGTGGGTGAACCATGAGAAGTGCAAGGAAAGAAATGACAAAGCCTGACTTATCGCTTAATTAAACTGTTGGAATAGGAATGTAAAAGGAAATAGCACTCTTGTTTCTAGGGAAACAATGTTGAATACTTTAAAAAGACTGTAGAGGTGAGTCACTCAGAGTTGCTGTCAAATCAGGTGTGGGAGAAGCAGACACAAAAGACCGGAGAAAGCTGAAAATCTATAGATTCTGCATTTTGATTTATCTGTAACCATCTTTTGTTTTAATGATATTAAAATTGACAGTAGCTTCTGGAGGTACTTCAGACGTTGATTATTTTCCTGGAATGCACTAGGCCCTGGGTTTGATCTTCAACATCATGATGAGAGTTGGGGGGAAGAGAAAAAAGGAAAGGAAAGAAGGAAGGGAAGGGATAATGGGGGGGGGGAGAAATGTCAGGTAATCTATTGTGGTAGTAGTTAATTACATACTTTGTTATGAGTCCCTCTTCACACGACCTAATGAAGACAGACACGGCCCTTCTGCCAATGAGATTGGAGAACGAATATACATGAATATATTTTGAATTTCAAGAATCCAAGAGCAGTGCTCTAGTCTTTCGGTGTAGTATACAATTCTGGGAATTCCTAGTTCAGCAGCTCTTCGCTTCTGTGGGTGAGAAGCATACCCCACTCCAGAGCTAGCCCTGCGTGGGGCAGCTCAGCACCATCTTAGAATTCTACCCACAAGCTCATCATTTCAGAGCAAGAAATGACACCAGAGACCCGGTTGTCTGAGGTTCTTGCGTTATACCCGAGGAAAATAGGACAGGAATATAAAGTTCTTGTGTCTCGTTCAGTTGTCAAGGGGACAAACAGAAGGAGGCCTGGTCAGCTTAAAAAGGGCAAGTGTCAGCTTACGCAAAAAGGCTTCCCTAAAACGGAGCTGGAGAGGTAGCTCAGTAGTTAAGAACATGGACTGCTCTTTCAGAGAACTGGGTTTGTTTCCTGGCAACCACACAATGGCTTACAACTGTCTCCAGTTCCAGGGGATCTGATGCCTGTTCTGGCCTCTGAAGGAATTCTACACATGTGATAAACAGGCTACATGCAGGCCAAACACTCATATATATATATATATATATATATATATATATATATATATATAATAAATAAAGTTTTTTTTTTAAAAAAAAAACTTTATTTAATAAAACATCAAATACTTGGGAGCATGGGTTTTAGGCAGTTTTTAGCAGCTAGTTGTTACCCCAACTGTGTCTTGTGAAGTCACCTCTCACTGATATTCCCTTTGGCTCCTCTCACTGCTTTAGAGGTTGCCAAAGAGCAGAACATTCATGGCCCTGGTGTGGAGTGGTGACCTGATTTAGATCCTTCCTCCTCTGCTGCAGAGTGGCTCTGTGACCTTGGGCACAGCTAGAAACTCTATTGCCTACTGTGTGAAATAGGGACAAATGAGGCCCCTCCAGAAGAATTTTTGATGGAAGGAAAAGGGCAGTGTGTGTGTGTGTGTGTGTGTGTGTGTGTGTACGCGCGCATGACTGTGTGCCAACACAATGCCCAAGACATGCTTTTTTGCCATTGCAAAATTCCCTTTCTTAATAAAGAAGAAAAGAGAAAAGGATGGTGAGTGAGCATTTGCTGGTATTTAAATACTTCCAGCAACTCAAGAAATAAGTGTTGGTTTTGTAGCTAAGGAAGCTGAGGTTCAGAAAGTATCCATCGCTTGTCCTGAGTCTCATGGTCTGTAAGTGCCAGAGGAGAGAGAGGTCAACAAACCTGGTTCTGACTCCAAACCATCTCGGCCGCACCGTTTCTCCAGCCACGCTTGCCTCTGAGCATGCTTAGCTTATGTGTTACCCTCAGGCCTGCCTTCCCAGCCTCCTCCCTGTGGCACCTGCCTTGCAGTTGTCCCTGACAGTCTTCATGCCTGACTGCTGGAGAAGCCAGCTGTCCCTGGCTAACCTCCTCCCATTTGACTGCCGCTGTCCCATGCTAGTGCATGTACACTAACTTTGTGACGTGATTCTAAAGGTGTTTAGGGACTCAGTGCATCTTACTGTTTAGAGGTATCGTGTGTGTGTGTGTGTGTGTGTTTGTGTGTGTGTTTGTGTGTATGTGTGTGTGTGTGTATTTACGCAATCTGGGTTGTGTCCAACTTCTGGGAACCAACCACGCGGCCTTGCAGCGGCATTCGAGGATGGCTTGGTCCCAAGCCACATGGAAGGCATCTCTCAGATGTACTCTGAGTTCAGCTGTCCCCTTTCTTCCTTTGATTCTTTCTCCCCTATTTTTATATTCTTTCATTTGACAAGTCAGAGATTGCCAGAAGGAAGAAGAAAGAACACTAGAAGAAACAGTGAACAGTGTGTTTGGGTCTGTTTTATGTCCCACCCACCACACACCTACATTTTCAGACCCAGACTTCCATCAAGGTCAGCCCTTGTAGGAAAGCATTTCCTGGGTCAGGGTTCACTAGAGGGAAGTGGTTTTGACACATCGTCACTGCACGCAGAAGAGGAGCTTCCCATTTCAATGTGTATGTGTCTTTATCTTCTGCCCTTTCTCGAGTAAACTGAATTCCAAGAATGTGACTGTCCCAGGTTTTGCATCACTGCCTTCGAACCCCTCTCCTTTGTGAATTCTGGGGATGGGTGGTCTGATGGCTCCCCCCAACCCCGCCATTTCACTCTGTAAAGCGAATCTGAACTGCATCCGTCCCAGAGTTGCAGGCAAGGCAAAAAGTTAACATGACTGCTCAGTCCAAGAAACCTTGGTGTGATAATGCGTCTCAGCCATCGCTGTAGAAAATTCAGCTGCCGTCAAACTAAAACTCACAGAGATCTGCTGGCCTCTGCCTCTGAGTTCAGGGATTAAGATAATGCATAGCCCACCTAGCTAAAGCAGCTTTACAGATGTGAAGTTCTCAGTGTACTCTGGAGTACTTAAAGTTAGCAGGTGGTTTCATGGGTGGGTGTGGCCCCGGGGAGATAGGAATGTTCTGTAGCTTTTGTAGGAACTGAAAGCAAGGTGGTAAGAGATCTGCTGTAAGCCCTAGCTTGCTGTTTTCATATACTTTGAGCAGTTTTGAGGCTACCTCTATTGTCCTTCTCTGCTCCTGCTGTTCAGTAGGTTTTCTAGAATTAAAGAAAAAAGCTAGAGTAACAATTGAGCCGTTCCCTGCCTCTGTGTCCTACATATTTCCTGAACACTTTTACATCTGTTTGGTCAAAATCTAGTCTACCCGTGGGAGTGTTTTCCATTGTGCATAGCGAAGAAGAATTGAGACCTTTCGTTCCGCTCTGGAGACCCAAGCGAACCTACGAGGGACACAGGGTTCTTGGGGGTTGCAGTCTTTCTTTAGGTGTGCTCGGAAGCACAGCTTGCTTTCATTTGGAACTGTAGCAGTAGAGGTGACCCTGGAGGCTTGAAGTCCCCACATTTCATCTGTGTTGGTATTCATCAACATGCTCAGGGAGTCTCTGAAGGAGAGAAATGAAGAAAGCTACAGACCTTCCCCTAGCCAGTGCTCCAAGTCCATCTAACCAGAGAAATCTTGCTTAGTGGCTGCAGCTAAGACAGCTCAGGCTTTGCGACATGGGGGTGAATATGTGGCTTCCTAGGATTTATTCAGAGGGGAAACAAGTTAGCCAAGTTAGCCATTCCTCAGATCCTTAATTTCCTGTAAGTATGTTAGATAATTTTTCAATACTTTTCTGCTGGGTATTATAGGATATCTTTTTTTTCCTCACAAGTTAAGGTCATCTGGAAGAGAAACCTCATTTTAGAAAGTGCTGCAGTCAGATTGACCCGTGGACAAGCCTGTGGAGCATTTTCTTGCCAAGCCTACTATGGGCAATGAAATCCCTGGGCAGGTGGTCTTGGGTTGTATCAAAAGCCAAGCTGAGTAAGCCATGGGGAACAAAGTCGTAAGTGTATCCTCTGTAGGCTTCTGCCTCCAGATTCCGCCTTCCTTGGGTTCCTGCCTTGGCTCTCCTCAATGATGAGCTGTGCTCAGGACGGATAAACCCTTTCCTTCCTGAGTTGCATTGGACATGGTGTTTATCACAGCAGTAGAAAGCAAACTAAGACACCCTTTCCTATTTATTTTTTAATACAGAGCACTATGCTCTGAAGCGGGGCGGCTAGTCTTTATTAAGATGCATCTGTTTTATGACAGAGATTGAATTCTTCTGTGATGCAGTATCACTGGGCTAGGTCCTGACATACATGTAAGGACTGATTAGCTTCCAGATTCTTGTTGGGGGTATTTGGGTTGAGACTAGACAAAATCAGGACTGAGGATTTTTAGCTGATTTCCAAGGGCTGCTCTGGGTTTTCATTGTGCAGACTGAAGGTTAGAGCTATATTTTTCTTACTAAGGATACTCCTTAAGAGGGTGAGAAAGCGCCTGACCTAAGCATGCAATAGGGAAATCTGTCTGTCTGTCTGTCTGTCTGTCCATATCTGTCTATATCTGTCCGTCCATATCTATCCATCTGTCTGTGTCTGTCCTTCTGTCTGTCTGTCTATCTGTCTGTCTGTCTCTCTCTCTCTATCTATCTATCATCCATCCATCCATCTATCTATCTATCTATCTATCTATCTATCTATCTATCTATCTATCTATCATCTATCTATTACTCTATCTACTCCATCTACCTATCTGTATTTTGAGATAGGGTCTCACTATGTAGCCCTGGATGGACTGGAACTCACATAGATTCTTCTGCCTCATTCCAAGTGTTGAGATTAGAGGCATGCACCACCGTGCTAGCTAGTATATAATTCTCCTAAGAGAATATACTGCTGAGTTTGTACCCTTGAGAGCCAGATGGTGAGGAGTGGCCAGTCAGTGCTACAGATGATACTCTGTTCTCGCTGGGGCTTTGCATGTTATACATCTTCATCAGAGGCACTAGTTTCTTATTTGGGAATTGATATCTTCTTAGAATAATTGTGTGTGAGAGGAATAATACAAGAAATTCTGTACTTTTATTGACGAATAATCCATATGCATTTTCATCCTTACTCATATTCTTGTTGGAGGAACAGATGTTTCAAATTAACAAACACATTTCTTATGCTTTGTTTGGAATGTAGAGGACACAACTGAGTTTGGCAGCCATATTTATTTGCTCCAACTGTGTTATGTGTAATCATATATCTCAATTTTTCTGGTTAGTCCATACGTGCCCACCACCCATTTTTCTTTATTCTTCGATGTTTGTGCCATTTTTTCTCTCAAAATCACCATCTAGTAGTTTGTTTTATTTCTTGTACATTTCTGTGTATAACTATAAAATATTTACATATGCATGTTTATTTTATACATGGTATGTTTATGCATACATATGTATATATATATATGGATAGTCCTTAGAAGAGAACTGCCAGTCATCTGTGACAACTTAGGATACTATTTTATTATAGTTTATTTACTCTTTCAAGTCTTTTGCTTACTAAGGGAAAGCTAATATGTAAATACCAAATGATAGTTGAGTTTAGCAAGTGGGCTTCTATTTTCTTGGGATTTGAATTGCAAATGTCTAAAGAAAAGTTGTCTTGAAATTTTTGAATGGATAAAGCTTTGTGTCTGTGACGGGAGGGACATTTTTATATGAAATTGGCACAAAATATCTTTGAAAAATAAAGTCCCTGAGCAGTTCCTTGTGAAGTAAGTGCTTGGCTTCCGGTGCCCCCGCTATGTTCTTTCAGCAATGAGGCTTTCGGCTGCTCGTGTTCCTAAGCTGCAGTGAAGGAAAAAGAGAGAGGCCCCTAAAGTAAGAAACAGCTTATTGTTAGTGTCTGAAAAACCCTCGAGTTTGGGCCATGACCTGTCAGTGCTTCCCCAACAGCTTTTGCGATTAGTGATTAAGTAACTTTAATGTCCTTCCTCTCCTCCAAAGGGAAATTGAGTGGGCAGGAGAGGGTTGCGTGGAAGGGCAGATTTCATTGTTCTTTGTTGCGCTCTTCACACGGTTCTGCACATAGAGAACACGAGAGAATTATTAACAGAAATATAATATTCTTTGGTATGCTTCCAGGGTCAACTCCCTGGAGGAACCTTTGCCTAAAGGATGAGAAATCAGGGCTAGAAGGAACTTGAAGTACGTGCTAAGCAGGAACCTATACCTATGCTTGCTGGGGGTATAGACAGTAGTCGAGCCCTGCCACAGTTCCTGCGGTGGCCTTTGTGACTGGATCTATGAAGACTGTAGCACATGAATTAAACTGTTACATGTACTAGCAGACCCTGGGCCAACTACCCAACATCCCCTTTCTCTCTCTTCTGCTCACAAAACTCTGATTTTTAAAAACTCAATCCCTTTACTCCTTTGTTTGTATGTACTCTAGTTGCGTATTTCCTTGCCAGGGATTAGTTAAAACCCTGCACGTGAATGTCTGACTGAGTTGTGGCCAATGAGATATGCAAAGAGGTCAGCTAAGACTGTTGGGTGTTGAGAAAGAGACCCATACATAGGTCCCCCTTTCCTAGGTCTGAACAGATTGAGAAATAAAATAAAGAGAAAACACAGAAATCAAAATATTACCCCAAGGGCTTGGGGCAGTGGTAGAAGCCTTGCCTAGCATGAACAAATTCCTGGTTTCGAATCTCAAGCACTGCTATTAAATAAACATTGTCATTTATTTTTAACTAATATAGCTCTATTGGAGGATAGAGCTTCAATTCTGTTAGCCAGACACAGGCATTCATAGGGGAGCTCTGATGGGAATTTTCCCTTGTAGAAGGACCGTATAGACGAGAATCACTGTTTGGAGAAGCACGAGAAAGTTTTTTGTTGATAGATTTGCCTTCTGGGACAGCAAGCAGGGCAGAGAGGACAGAGTTGCTGAAAACATCAAGTTTTTTTTTTTTTTTTTTTTGCATTGACCTGTTAGATAAATCATGCTATCTTCCTCTGAAGGTCAGAAAGGCCAGGAGCTACATTTCATCCCTGTGGGGGAAAAAGAAGAATCCTCAAGAGTAGAAAAGCATAAATGTTTACCAATGGGAAGTTTTGAAGGTTGGATTTTGAAGGTTGGCACATGGAGACGTGATCTCCAGAGCTGCTGCTTCCACTTTCTAACTTAGCTAACACCCAAATCTTGGTGGAAGAGAAATGTGGAAGAGCTTACCTTCTCTAAGAGATTGGATATTAATCTGAAGACTTAACTAGCATAGGGGCAGACTTTCCTGGGTAATTCTTGGATGGATGGATAAATTCTCTCATTGTTTAAGCCAATACAAATGGACTTTTCTGTTTCTTCAATGGTTGAACACCCTGGAATCAGATAGTGGATGCAGTCTACATTTGAAATAAGTATCGGTAAATAAGACTATAGTATCATGTTTAAGATAGGGAGTGTGAGCTTTTCTCTTCTGTTTGACCTTGGACCTTTGACTGTGGATCCGTGGATCTATAGTATAGAGTTGTTGCAAAGATAAGATAATACATGAAAGTACCTGGGATATAGTCAGTACATGCAAGCTCTCAAAAATACTATACTTAGGAGAAAACAACGTTTGGTGTCGTTCTTGAAATGTGGGTCAATGTTGACTTGGAAGAGGTGGGGGGGGCTCCTCAGACAGAGGATCAGCGCGAGTGCTCACCGAGGTGGCAAAGGGAGTCTAGTTTGATTGAAGTGTGAGAAGGGGTGGATAAAACACCAAGAAGGGGTCTTTAAACTCCAGCTCACATAGGCTTGGAATAAGGCATTTGAAGTGGAATTATGAATTCAGAATCTGTCTGACAAACTGACGAGATGCATTGCCCGCTGCTGTGTTCATTCTCCTCTCATTTCCACCTGTGGCCAGATGTTGCAGCTCTGTAGAGCTGGAGAGTGTGTAGATGGCTCTGTGTAGCTAATCAGCACCTTGTACGAGTGCGATCGATGTGCAGCTGTTTCCTCACATTGGTCAGTACTGCTAAGGCCACCATCAGCTCATCACAAGTAGGTTCCCCTGCTGATGGGCACCGATGCCCTGTAGTTTTGCTGTCTAGCGTGATGTCCCTTAATAGAGGGGCCTTATAACCTTTTTCATTCTTCTTTAATCTAGTTTCATTTCTCATTTCTTTTTCACAATTGGCAAAGATTAAATTATGTTCTGGACAGTATTAAGATAAAGTACATATTGTCATATTCAAATTTCTTATGAAATTAGATGGCTGATTCCATTCTATGGACTACCCCAGAGACTAAGGAGTGTGGTTTTTCTTTCATCCTGGACAGCCGAAATAAGTGTTCAAGGGTAGCTTCTAGAATTTTCTCCAATTTTCCAAATCCTACGTCTAAAATGTTTTTCTTAGATAAAAGATCAGGTATCATCAGAAGCTTTAGGGATAGGAGGACCACTTGAAAAATGTGTTCTGCTGGAAAAGATTCTTGACAGCCTGGGGACCTGGGAGAACTTCAAGGGAGATTTCAGAGACAGAAACAGCTCAAGTGCATATGAAAAGGAGGGACGCATACTAAACGGCCATTTTGGCAGCCACTTTAAAAGAATCAAACAAGCTATTGAAGAAAAGGCATCTTTTTTTAGTTCTTACTTGGGTTCATTGATGATTCTGGAGAAAAAAATTCAATAATCCTATTCAGGATATAAATATATAAACGATAAGGAAAGAAGTAGTGTAAGCACCTAAGCATGGGTATTCCTAAGAGATGCTCCTGTGCCAGTGTACAGGAGTAAGAATATGGGAGGCTGTTTTTAAGAACGGAATTTTCTTTCTTTTTTTTTTTTTTTGTTTCCCTGTAGTTTCTAGAGCCTGTCCTGGAACTAGCTCTTGTAGACCAGGCTGGCCTCGAACTTACAGAGATCCGCCTGCCTCTGCCTCCCGAGTGCTGGGATTAAAGGTGTACGTGCGCCACCACCGCCCGGCTGGATTTTCTTTTGTATTGTTAGTATATTACTGTTAAAGAAAGTAAAACTTAGATAATTAGTAATGGCTTTGTTTGCTGCTAGCAGGGACGAACCTTGAACTTCTTAAAGGGGGACCTGGGCCTTCTGACTCTCTATTGCCTCCACCCCCAAATTGCTAAGACATAGGCTTGGAACACTATGTTCATTTTTTTCTGTGTGCCTGTGATGGAACTCAGGCTTCCTACAAGCTAGTGAACCTTAACAATAGTGTTCTTTAAAAACTAAACCACAGGGGCCAGGGAGATGCTCAGTGGATAAGAGTTCTTGCAGAGGACCTAAGTCCAGTTCCCAGCATCCTAGTTGGGCAGCTCACAACCACCTGGTACCTGCATGCACGTAGTATGCATAAAAGCATTACACACGAGTAAAAAAATATCTAAATTTTATAAAAGACCCAAACCATAAAATCCAGAGTACCAACTTTGAGAGATGAAAGTTTCTTGACTGTTTTTGTAAGCAGAGTAGTCTCTTGTATTATTTATTACATTAAAGTAATGCAGGCTTCTCCTAAAAAATGTGCACTACACCGAAGAAAAGGAAAACCCCATTAGTCTCACTGATTGCACAAATAAAAGTAATTGCTATTGAATATTGGATGACAATATTTTAGAACCTTTTCTTTGAATGTGTGTGCTTTGTGTACTAAACAAAAAATAAGGATCATAAGACATGTACTTTTCCTGCCTGCTCTTAGATTTAATGTGATAGAATGGATTTATTTTTAAAGATGTGCCTTTTTTCTAATACTTGTCTATTTGTATTGTGATCTCTCATAGATCAGCTGTAAGATACCAGTTTCCACTGACTGGTATCGTAGTAAGTAACTCATTAATTTAGGATTGTAAGTAACTCATGATAAAGGCTCTTAATGCTTCCTTATTATTGTTTGAGACTGCATTCCTTAGGGATGTGACATTTGAGGCACGTGGTGTATGTTTTTGAAAAGCACATCTGTGTATACATTTAATACATAATTATCAACTTACCCTTTAGGAAGACTTGATGATTCTCATTGCCACTGATTTCTGTATCCTTTAATGTAAATATAAAACCAACATTGAGTTTTATAAAGATTGACTTTAAAGGATGGAATAGAAGATGATATTGACAAATTAGTTAACATTTAAAAATGTCTAATGGTACAAAACTAAATAAGACGAAGAGAGTTCAGGTTTCTGAAAGATGTAATCTTACAAAGAATGACATAGTACTTAGAATTCATGCAGTTATTTAAGAACACCAAACTTTAGAAACTAAACTGAGAATAGAGAGTGCACATCAGTGAAAGCACCATTAACAAAGGGCCAAGCTTGATGGCACATGCCTAGAATCCCAGTACTCAGGAAACTGAAGCAGGAAGATTGTGAGTTCTAGGCCAGCCTGTGGCACAGAGTACATTCTGTGAAAATAAGCCACTATCATTCTTGTTAGTGATTAAATTAAAACTGAACCCACAATGAGATATTACCTTACACCCATTAGAAAACAGTTCAGTGATCAAACTCAGTTTGGCTGTGACTCCTAAGAATTAAGAGCAGTTATGTGTAAAGAAGTTCTTTCTGGTATTAATTATATTATAAAGTAAGGAGCATCCAAATAGAAGAGTAGTTAAGTAAATCACTATAACTTAGCTCGACACAGATTATACAGTTGTTAAAATTACAGCTTTAAAGAGTATCTGGCCATTCGGACACATTCATGGGTTCACATTTTGTGATTAAACCTTTTGAAAAAAAAAAAGTCTTTCTATGATTTGAGCTTGCCGGGGGAGAAACAAGATTGGTCAACAGGACAGAGAAGGGTTACAAGTATGAACACAGCCAGTGATGAGAGGAGGCGAGGAGATAGTGGAT
The DNA here is from genome assembly GCF_903992535.2 of Arvicola amphibius. Classification (NCBI taxonomy): domain Eukaryota; kingdom Metazoa; phylum Chordata; class Mammalia; order Rodentia; family Cricetidae; genus Arvicola; species Arvicola amphibius. Next base: position 11,727,264 of record NC_052047.1, on the reverse strand, counting down.
GGAAAAAGTCTAGAAAGGGGCAAGATGGGCAGGAAGGGGCCAGCCCCCTAGTTACAGAGAACACAAAGGCAAAGGGCTGTCTTGAAAGGAGCCAAGCATGAGAAAGAGTATGAAAATTAAATCATTAAGATTTTTAGCTTAAGTAATGGATGCTCAACCCAAAGGCTTCCTTAGCTCCATTGCTTCCTTAGCCTGAAGTCCAAGGATATGGAGTCAATGGCAGAGATAGCTGTATCTGTGTATTGACACGGTGTCATTAGGACCTCCATAAGCTGTCTTTCATGACCATATGCTTTATTTGGGTTGGCATCGTTTGTAGTCAAGTTTTTGATGACAGGTTTGTTTTACATACCTTAAGTAGCTTTTATTTCTAATTAAGAGAGGGCTCTTTTTTGTGGGGGGGGGGATGGCATCTCCAGAAACAGCTCCAAGGAAAGTTTTAGTTGCTGTGGTTTCCATCAAAGATCTCATCCCAGCTATAATGGTCCCCTGTGGCGACGAAGAAACCACGTGACTGATCCCATCCCAAGTGGAAGCGGGGTGCTCTGAAAAGGAAAGCAGCCTGGCCAAAGAGAAAGGAGCAGATGTTCTATTCAAGGGCAAGCAGACATTTGGAAGCCACTTGGTTTGTTTACTGAGTCTTAAGTGAAATCTGCCATCTGCCTGATTAGCCTCGTCACTGTTGGTGAAGCCACCAGGACCTGGTCTCCTGTCTTCCCTCTTGGCCGGAAGCTGGGACTTGCCCTTTTGACTTTGGACCTCAGACTCTTCTGTGGAATGGTTTTACCAACCTGGGACTAAGGACATCTGTTCCTTTTGCTGCACTGGGTCAAAGTTCAGATGTTCCCACTTCAGCTCTCCCCCCCCCCCAAGTAGTGTCTATGTTCACTTGTTTTCTTCTGAAAACCTGAAAGATGTTATTGGATATATTTCTCCCTACAATAAACCTCCCCTTATCTGAAAAGAGAAAGTCTGGGCTATTGATGAATTAGGACCCCTGACATCTTCCCTGGTGGGGCAGTGAAGGAAATGGGTGGCAGGTGAGATGTTAATACGTTTTGAAATGGGATGCTTTATTGCTTTGCGATATGCTTGCGTGGAACATTTCTCAGGCACTTAGTTCTTTGTTTCATTTATTTTCCTTTGATAAATGACTAGCAGAAAGGGAAGGGAGTCTATAATGGAGTCTGAAAACGTGTTGACGGGAATGATAAGTTCAGAGTGATGGCCTAGGCATTTCTTCTGGTCCTCCGAAATGAGCGGAAGTCTTGATGCGGTTTCCATGGCAAAACCTTGTCCCATGATGAGGGTGGAAAGGAGTAAGTTAAACCCTTGCACTTGGCATGTTGGAGTTGTGGAGTAGTAGCTGAAGGAGCACTCATCAGTTCCGGCCTTGCCGCAGTACAGCCCCGCCTCTTCTGTGACACTGGGTGTAGGTTAAGTCTCTCTGTCCCCATTGTTAATGAACACCCCACAGTGCCTGTCAACGTCCCTCTTACCATTGTACAGAAAGTCTTGTTTGGGCTGTTTTATATATACTTCTTTCTCTTTGTTGAGAATTCTTTTAAGAGTGAGCAAAACCAAGACTCAGTTTCTTTGGCTTGAGCAGATAGGATGTCAGCATCTCCAAGTTGAGATGTGAACAGGTAGCCTGTGCTGGTTAGTTTTTCACAGTCTAGAACTACCTGGAACAACAGTCTCAGTGAGTAATAGTCTGGGGTGTGTTGCCCTACTGGTAGGCTCATGAGGGATTTTCTAAACTGAGCTGCGGTGGCAAGACCCACTCCCGATGTGGGAAGCGCCATGTTAGGGACCAGACGCCAGACTGAATGAAAAGGGGAGCGCTCCCTGAACACTGGCAAGCATGCACGCTCTGCTCTTGACTGGATCCCTTCTTTCTCTGCTCATAGCTATAGGAGTTTCAAGTCCTCCCCCCACCCCCAGATTACCTGACCCGACCCTAGAATTATGAGCTACAGTTAACCCTTTTCTGCCCAAGTTGCTTTGATGGAGATATTTTATCAGTCACAGAAATGAGGGCACCACCTTCCATTGTGATATGGATATTCCTGGGGGAGGTGTTCTCTAGGTTATGCTACTCCGTGTGACCCAGAGAGTTCAGACTCCCCCTACTCCCCACACAAAGGAAGCTGATGGCTCAGGCTGGCAAGCGCCTGGCACAGAAATCTGGGGACTTCAGTCCCATGTTCAGAACCTACGTTAAAAAGCTGGGTGTGGTGGTATGTGCTTGGAATCCCCGTGCTGGGGAGGTACAGACTGGCAGATTCCAGCCTAGCCTATTTGGTAAGCCTTGTCTCAAAACAACAACAACAGCAACAACAGCAACAACAACAACACACCCGAGGAACTACATGCACACCCCGAAACACATGAAGTCCCCCATATGGCTTCTCCTAGCTCCACAAAAATTGCAAAGAAAATGAGAGTGGATGGATTTGTATACATCAAGCAAGGCGTAGGGGGGGGGGCTTGGTCAAGAAAGAATGTCCTGATATCCTGGGTAAGAGGCCCATGCAGTTTCTGTCAGTGTTAAGCTAAACTGTGAACATAGAGAAGTAGGGGACTTTTATGGAAACTGTATATTATATTCCCTGGGGTAGGCAGGGAATAGGGTGCTAGGAAGCAGAGATCTGTGGGACAAGTGCGTCTGCGGCTCCTGCCGTAGCGTCTTGTGTGATAGCCGAGGAGTGACTTAGAGGGCTGCGCCATGTCCTGCTTTAGTGCACCTTAAAGATGCTGCAGGTAGATGTGGGAGCGGCTGGAACAGCTTTGGTGCTAGCATAGAAGTCCATGCATATTTCTGCCCCTTTCTCTTGAGCACAAGCCTGACTGTGTTACCCTGGCTGACCTCTAGTTTGTAGGCTCAAGAGATTCTCCTGCCTGGGCCTCTCAGGTAGCTGGGACTGCAGGCATCCACCCCCATGTACAACTCTGCTTTGAAAAGGCTTCTTTGAACTCAGTGTTTTCCCGTGTTTATTCCTGCTTCAGCTTTTACCCATGTGTCTCCGTCCTAACGCCTCAGAATTTACTCAGATGAAAAAATATATGGAAGAACGGTGAATTAGAAGTTGCTTTCATTTATAGCCACCTTGCTTTCTTTTCCTTCCTTCCTTTTTTTTTTTTTTTACTGTATTCTGACTATGGTGTGTGTGTTTGTGTGTTAGTGTGTGTTAGTGTGTGTGTGTGTGTATGTGGGTGTGTGTATGTATGTGTGTGTATATGTGTGTGTGTGTATGTGTTGTGTGTGTGTGAAATGCTTCTAACATTGGTTCTGTCTTAGATTTTGCTGTCTTCTGGATGTCGGAGTGGGCCCAAGCCTCAGTAATAGGTGTGATATTATGTGTGGCTTACCCCGTGCAAATGCAGAGATATCTTACCTTTCCGTAGCTCGGGCAATCTCCCCTGTTTGGAATACAGCTAAGAAACAGGAACTAACAACAAAAGGCCTGTGAAAGAGCCAAAATAGATACCACATTGTCTATGCCTAGAAGGGCTGATTGATTTATTCCCTTGGGCCCCAGAGCACAGCCTCCTGCTGTCAGCGTACCTGGGCTGGAGGGAGGGCTGCCTAATTGCAGGCTCAGCAGAATTGAGCTTCCTGGAGGCTGGGGCTCTCTGCCAGGGCTTGGGAAGGGTGGAATGTATAGCCGAGCACTTCAGCCAAAGATTTGGGGCTCTTGCTTCCTTGTAATTATACACTTAAAAATCACTTTTATCTGCCGTAAAAATGTGCATCTTTCCCCGGTGGAATGGGGCATTACAGTAAGATCCATTCCAATGTTGGGGGTCCCTGGGCATCTGGCATGGGGCTGCTTTAGGAAGCACCATGTGAAATAATTTTGTCCGCTCGGTTTGCCTTCGTGTGAGCACGTGCTTGGGAGTGCACACATGTCCAGCACAAGCAGGTACCTGTCAGCATTCCGCAGGTGCATGCTGGGTGCATCAATTCTGACATTGCTTTATAGTTGAGGAATATTTATTTTACCTCTAAATCTTTCATTTGTGTGGCAAGATGTTTCTTCTTTCACTTAAATCCTTCCTTGTTCCAGTATCTTTTAAATCTGCCCTGGGACTTTGGTTGGGTTGGATCTGAACCTGGTCTGTGCAGACATGGAAATGGGATCTGCTACACTAAACCCCGCCCTGATTCATGTGTTGGAGAAATGCACATTTCTGATGCTGGTAGCATCATGGTAAATACCGGATCCGGGTGTAAGTCCATACTCTGGTTGAATTGAGATGTGTGGTCCCCCTGGGAAAGAGCTTCGACCCTGAGAACAGTTGTCACTCAGTATTTAGTGTCGTCATCTGCTGGGATGATAGGGTGACGGGAGACTGCAGGCAGGAAGGCTGTGCCTTTGAGGATACTGGCGTGGTGTTGGGCGTGACCAGTTCCTTCCAATACAACTTGATGCAACAATCAAACGTCCCATGTCTGTGCTGGCAGCCACTCAATACATGTGGCTAGGAAGCACTTGGAACATGCCTAGTGCCAAAGAGGAAGGGCATGGTTTATTTATTTTGAATAAAATAGAAATGGCCAGCTGTGGCTGGGAGCTTCTATGTGGGCAGTTTTAACATTGACTTATTCTCAAAGGTGTGAGGTGCACAGAAAGCGTGCACTCTAGGAATGTTTGGTAAACATTTGAACGACCCCTACTCAGCCTCTGAGCAGATTTATAATGGATTGGTTGAAGGCTTTGGGAGCCACACAGTCAGGAGACACCAGGAGCTCCAGGCTTCATAGCTACCTTAGCATCGTGGGCAGAGGATGACTGGATAGACACTTATAATCTAAGAAACCTCAGTTCTCTTCTTCCCCCTCTTTAGAAGAGCCCAATTTCTCTCAGGGACCTTTTCTTGTAGCCATATCTTTTAAAATATATGGGCCCCTTCCTTAGGCTCAGAGATGGATTTTCTTTGGTTTAAGTCAGAGCTCTCCTGAGTCAAGAAGGTTATCTTGTTTTCAATCCCCCGGCCCTGTTTTCACTATTACAACCTCAAAAAATACCCCCAAACAATACCATAAACCAAAGCCCCTTCATGGATTTGAAAGCCACATACCCCCTCTTCTACCTTAAAAATATTGTGTCAATGCTGGATATAGTGACACACTTTTAATCCTATTACTTGAGAGCCAAAGGCAGGCAGGTCTCTCCAGGTTTCAGGGCTGTCCTTGTCACTTCAGGCCATCCAGGACTATATAGAGAGACCTTATCACAAACAACAACAACAAGATCAACAAAACACCCCACCCCAAGACAAACAAATAGGCCTGCCAAGACATGCCCACTGGTGCAGTAGTGGCACAGACACTATGGGAGTATCCAACCACTTTCTGATTGGATTTAAGTCCTCATCCACAAGATGTAGAACATAATTAACACCATTACTGTGTGTGAATCTATGGCCAGACAGCTCATAGGCCCTAGGGGAGAACCCAAAACTGTCATACTCTAAATAGATGTGGTATAAACTGACTCCTAATGGCTTATTGTTTTAGTTGTAGATCAATGCATCTGTCAACTTCATCTGAGAAGCTTATGTTTGTAGCAATGATTAGCACATAGACCGTAATTGGCGAAGGTACAAAGAATAAGATGGAAGAATGCTCATCTCTGAAGGGAATCAATCGCTCTCCCCATTTCCCACTCCCCCCATCCATTTCCCGCTCTCCCCACACATCCCCCACCCCAAGGCTCATTGATGAAGATGGGGTGGAGAAAGTATCAGAGCCAGAGGTGATGGCTGTCTACAGGGAAACATCTGGACACAGCAGGGCAGCTCCAATATGAATCACAGTGTTTGTAACAGCACCAGGTAGGTCTGGACCCAATTCCAGCATGGAGAGGGAGAGATTTGTATACAATTTTACCTTTACAGAGGGATTGGCAATTGTTAGCTGCTGGAAAAAAAGGGTTCAATTGATAAAAATTAAAAATAAACCCTAATGAGGGAACAAACAAAATAAAAAAATCAACAGCCACATTTTTTTGTGAAGGCCTGGGTTTTACCCTGCCTCCCCCCTCCCCAACATGTGCGTGCATGAAGGCAGTGACTACCCAGGTTGCAATGCATATAATGGCTTGTTTATGAGAAACACTGGAATATTAGGATGGAAATGTTAAAACTCACTTTATAAAGTGTATTCGACAGAATTTGAAGACTGTAGCAATTGGATTCCTGCTAGCATCCACAATCAACTATTCAAACTCATCCCTAACTATAGGAAACATATTTTTCATGGAACTTTCATCTCTGGTGCGCAGAACTTATCCAGATGTGATTTATTTTTGTGACTGTTAAGTCTTTTATTGATCACCTTCTGATACTTCTCTGCAACAAAGTATGTCTATAAATATAAAGCAAAAACATTTGTAATGTTTCTTGTGAACATAAGGCTTCACGCGTTAAGTGATTTCTCTTGGATTGAGTTATCATGGTTGAGCAAAACAACATAAATACATTAAAGTTTTTGATAAATACATGTTAGATATTTGAAACCACAGCTCTGTTGGAACTGCATCTCTTAATGAGATCGATGGGACTTCCTTTTCTTCAATTAGTCCATGTAGGATGTATAGTATTTCTTGTTAGAGGAGACAGGACTCGGTATCAATTCCATTCCTATTTTCCACTAGTCTGAATGTAAACATTGTAAAATCTGTCCACCTTATAAGTAGCTGGGAAAGGAAAAGAGTATGTTCTGGTCTTTTCAGACATCTTCTGAATTATAAGCCAAAAATCAATTATGATGGGTGATTAAAAATGATCTTTAATAATCAACTAAAAATTGATCTAAGTCTTTCTTCAGTTTTGTTAAAGAGCAAAGCATTGGCTATCATCTGATTTGCAGAAGGATTGGTTATGAGTTATTAGAGTAATTTCCTTTCTTAATACACTGATATTTCAAAATGTCCTTGCGTTTGACATCCCAGAATACTGTATTATATTAAGGTTCAGGAGAGATTTGACGGATGTTTTCTTTTGGAAGTTAGTGAGAAAACTTGCCTAGTCTTAGGAAGGAACAAATAGAGCCATGGGGTCTGGAAAGTGCTTTAGATCATGTATTCTCTTTAGATCATTCATTCATTCTCTCTGTGCCCTTCAGGAGATGTCAGGGCCCCAGGCAAGCAGTCCCCCAGCACTCTTGGTTTGATGCCAGTTTCTGTGGTTTCCCTCAGAATGCTGATTGGTCAAATCATGGCATGCACTATAGGTCCTAACAAGAACCATGAGCCTTCTGGGACATCTTTTCTTGTGCTTCAAAAGGGACCCTCTGGCTGTGTTGGGGTGGTGTTGATGTAGTAGGACAGCAGGGATTCTTGGAGCTTGGGTGACCTGGCTTAAGACACCATGCTGTCCTCAGCAGGTCAGAATAGAAAGAAAGGACAGAAAGTGTTTCCTCTCCCCACTGCTTTCTGTGGCACAGGGGTGTGTGCAGGGCCTTGAACATGCTTGGCAAGAGCTTTACCACCAAACTTACCTCATAACCCCAGAATTAGAGTTTTAAGTGGTGATCTCTGAACTGACCAGAGTAGTCCCAATTCAATTAAAATTTAAAGCTGGCTTTGGAGTTGAAGTGTGGCGCTCTCCTTCTCTAGACCCAAGTGTGCTTTGTTAGAGGAAAATCCAAGGTCTTTGTCTCATGTCAGAAGAGTCACCTGGTATGGGACAGAAGAAAACCAATATTAAGGGACTATTTTGTTGTTACTAATCTCACAATTCATTGGTCTTATTTTGACTCTTTATGATGTTTCTAAAGGTATAAATATCTCAGAATTTATAAGATTTACACACACACATACAGTTTGAAAGAGAAACAGAGCCAAGGGGTGGTGGCTCATACCTTTAATCCCAGCACTAGGGAGATGGAGGCGGGAAGTGATATGGCTGGGCAGAGAGAGGAATCTAAAGTGGGAGGAGACAGGAGCTCAGATTCAGTCTAAGGTTTCACAGATACAGCATTCAGTCTGAGGACTTGTGGAGAGAGGATACCCATTCAGTCTGAGGATTTCTATAGATAAGAACTAGTGGCTGGCTGCTCTGCTTCTCTGATCTTTCAGCTTTCACCCCCTAATATCTAACTCCTGGTTTTTATTATTAAGACCAATTAGAATTCACACTACACTTATAGTTATGTTAGGTATATTTTCAAGGTCAAATAGATATATTGATAGATGGTCTTCATATACTTCAGAGACATACAGAATATTGTGTTCCAAATGTTTTAATAACATAAAACTTTTCATGACAATGAGACATGTCTGCTCCTGGTAACACTAACTTCAAAGAGGATAATGGCCATTAAAGAACATCCATATAGAGTTTGCTTACATTTGTGGCAAAGTTAGCCACTGGGCAAAGAAACTGCCCTTGCCTTGACTGCTGACAGTATGCTGTCCAAATTGGACAAGCAGGGCACAAAAGAAGGCAACTGCTGAACTTTTGGCAAGACAAGGTAGTAGAACAATTCTTCAAAATTCACAGAAAAGTTTGTCAGATATTTTAGGCCTATAGGTCAATGGTGCCTGACCCAACGTTAGAGAGAAAGCTTGGGTGACTGTCCAGGTAGCCAGATGTCTTCATCATTCAGAGTTTTGGAAGTTACTTGCTCTGCACTTCCTGTTTAGCTGGGTAAAATTATATCCTTCTTAGGTCTCTGATGGGGATGAAGATTAGATAGTTATAGTTACAGTTTTTCATAGTTTTGATAGAAAATAAATCAGGTTTTGAACCCATCCAAGATAGGATAGATAATGGAGTATTTTCTTTGAACTTGCTAAACACTAATGGATTGCACTTTGAGAAGGTGTTTCTTGATAATTGTTCTCATTATATATTGTTTTACTTTGTTAGGATACTATGTTAGGATTAAAACCCTTCCCATTTTAGACAAAAAAAAGGAAAATGTGGGAAATTTGTTTGTGCTGTTGTTGCTAGACTACCAATGGAATCGGACCTTGGTCCAAAGTGCAGACTCTGCACTAACTGGCTGTAGTGGACCATAGAGTTTTCTGGTTGACTGAGAGGAAGCTAGAGGGACACACAGGAGGAAGGAGGAGAGGCCTAAGGAGATACAGGGCCTTTTTGATTGGAGAAAGGTGAAGAGAGCGGATGTTTGTTTCTCCATGGCTCCCTGGATCTGTTAAGTTTATTTCCCTAATATTTAATTCCTAAGTTTTACTTTTTTTTTTTTTTTGGTTTTTCGAGACAGGGTTTCCCTGTAGTTTCTAGAGCCTGTCCTGGAACTAGCTCTTGTAGACCAGGCTGGCCTCGTAAGTTTTACTTTTAAATAAATCAATAAAAGAAGTCACAATTGACAAGTTGTTTATATAAATACACCATTTTATAGTGGTTCTTAAAACATAAGCATTCTAGTTTTTCCCCAGTTTTGTTCTTTTCCTGTTGACTGTAGCCATCTTAGAAGGCCTAACATAGAATCACATTCTGAATTTGCATTTCACTGAAGTATAGTGATAGTGTTGTTTTCTGTATTTAATTGGTAATCCAGATATTTTGTTTGGATATTGCACTCTATAGAAATATTTCTTTAAGGGGCTAGAGAAGTGGAGTGTGTGCTGTGCTTTCAGAGAACCCAAGTTTGATTGCCAACACCCGAATTAAGTGGCTCACAGCTGCCTATAATTCCAGTTCCCGGGTTCTCTAGTACCTCTGGTTTCTGAGAACACTGGCGTTCATGTCGGTACCCACAAGTGCACTCATAATTAAAAATAATTTTGAAAAATGAAAGATCTGTTCAACCAACTGTCCTAGCCTTGGACTTTAATGATCTTTGTTGTCGTTGTAAGTTTTAGAAATTGATTGAAAACATATATAAAGAAAGTAAGATGAATAATAAACCTCTATGTGTTTATAAGCCATTTTGAGTAATTAATAATTCATAGCCACGTTTGTCTCACTTCCCTTGATTTTGTTCACTTCTCCAATAACAATACTGCGTTTACACATGTACACTGAGTTCTTACATGTGTTGGATAAAACTGAATGCCAAATTTACCCATGACTCCTGGCATGTACACTGAGTCCCTACCTGTGTGTGAGAATTTTGAGTTGCTAAAACTGAATGCCAAATCTACTCATGACTCCTGGCATGTACTCTGGGTTCCTCCATGTGTGTGAGAGTTTCAAGTGGATAAAGCTGAGCGCCAATTTCACCATGACTACTGGCGGCAGAGCTGGAAGTGCTTTCAGCCATCTTTAGTCTATAGAGTGTCCTTGGCCTGAAGAAAGACTCAAAATTTAGTGCTTCAAACAGCCACTTGAAATGATACTGTGTGTGTAATCACACAGTATGTGGTCATTGTGAACTGTCAATGTGAATTTGATATGTATGTTGATAGGTGTGTTATCAATGTGAATTTGGTATGTATGTTGATAGGTATGTTGTCAGTGTGAATCTGATAAACAAGGAATGTATCTCTTTTTTTAAAGATTTTATTTATTTATTATGTATACAACATTCTGCCTCTATGTATGCCCTCGTGCCAGAGGAGGGCGCCAGATCTCATTACAGATTGTTGTGAGCCACCATGCGGTTGCTGGGAATTGAACTCAGGACCCCTGGGAGAGTAGCCAGTGCTCTTAACCACTGAGCCATCTCTCCAGCCCTAAGGAATGTATCTTAACATGGTTTCAACTGTGTCCAAAATGGAGCTCAGAAACGGGAACCCCATGAATGGCACCTGTCATGCCAAGTACTCAGAGGGAAGGACCCTGGGTGGGTGGGTGGGTACTTCAGTAAAGATGCTTGCTGACCTGCTTCTGCTCTTTCCTCCAGCAGCAACCCCGCCCACTCCAGGGCAAGACATAGAAAACAAGAATTCCACTTACCCAACATAAGTTGCAGAAGCCTATGGCTCCAAAACCAGTTGCAAGTTCTTGAAACGCTTTCCTAGTCCCATGTTTTCGCTTTCCTAGTCCCATGTTTTCTGATGATAGATCTCAAGACCCTCATTCCACGAGGCCTTGCAGCATACCCCATACTGTTCCTGTGGAGGAAGGAGGGAGATGCTATGCCCAGAGGGCAAGAGGAATCTGGAGGGACAGGCTCTGCTGGATTTCTTTCCTTTATCTGGGGCATTAGTCTTTATCCAGTCTCATTTCTTTATGGCTGGCCATTCTTGGCACCGCAACGTAAAAACGGGCAGTTTTCCTCCTTTCTTCAGTTTTAGATTCTGAAGGCTCTGGAATGCAATGAAATATTCTATTCTATTTATTAAATAGATGTATTTCTCTCGCTACTTTGTTGTTACAGGGCTGGTAGCTGGGCTGTGAGCGGACTCACTGCTCTGAAGTTTAAGAACCATTTACATCTCCTGTTGGAGCCATCTGTTTGTGTGTCTGCCTCGTCTCTGTTTCTTAGCAAAGTCTGAATCACTTTGGCTCGACTGTCTTAGTTCCCTCTGATGACATCTTGGTAGAAAGGTTGAAAGTCCGATTCACAGGCTCTAAGCAATCGGCAGGAGCATTGCCAGTCAGTCAGAGGAGGTGGGCAGCCAGGGCGAACAGAAGTGGAGGTATCAGCTTTGGACATTTGCAAGATCTGCCCCTGTGTCCCTGCCCTGTTTCTGCGAGTCCCTCCACACAGAAGGGCAAGGGACTCACTTGGGAAGAGTGGTGGAGGCTGGGAGAGTTGGTTGTGTGTGCTTGCTGGGTGACACTCTATTAGCAAACACACATGGAGGTGGAGCCCAGGGCACTGCCGTGTGCTTGGATCGCTTGTGACTTCTGTATTTTGATGACTTTTCATTTTTTCCTTTACCCAGACTCCAAGTTCTTCTATCTGGCATTTTAAACTTCAAGTAATCCTAGGCACACATCCTGAAAAACATGTAATGCTAAAACCCTTCAATGTCTAGACTTCTAGATAGAAAGGAATAGAAAGGAATAAGAGGAAATAGCTTTTGGAAATAGATCTTCAAACTTTGCTTTTTAGTGTTTGTTTGCCATCAGTCAAGTTGGAGATTTATGGCAGATGTCAGCGAAGACCCGAGTGTACAGACTTGTGTCTAGACTCTCCGGGAATCCACTGGCCTTGAAGTTGCTTCTTTGCTGTTTGAGTTTTGTGAGTGTACATTATCTGGATGACTCCTGCTAAATAGAGCAACTCACGACTCCAGCAAAACCCCAAGTAGTGCATTGATGATCATACAAGGGGCACGGGCCATTAAGTCTCAAATGGGAAGGATGCTGTTTTACTTAGATAGGGACAGGTTACATGCACTGAATACAGTTCCTTTTACTGAACTGATCTGGCCATGTGGGAAGTTGCAAACACCTCTAGGCTTCAGAGCCAATGGGTTAAGATGCCTAGGAAGGTAGAAAAGTGTGATCTTGAAATAACACTAAGGTTCAAAGCTCTTCTGTCTCCCACAGAAAAAATTTCTATTTATTTTTAAAACCTGCCATATAAATTTCTATGGTAGACAGTCACATTTGGCTAACTAAAAAAATGGGGAGCTGTAGACCAGAAAGGCCTTTCTAAACTTTCTAAACTTTTTAACTCCATCTTTGCATCTGCCACTTGCTCTTTCCATGACCCCCAAACTATTAATTCTTCTTCACTCAAGATCATCGAAGATTAGTGAGTCTGCCCCAAAAATGCATCTGTGTCTCCAGAAATGACTTTCTTCTTGTCATCAGGAGAACAAATACCCCAGGGATTGCTTTCTGGAGCACAACCCTAACACCCCAGGCAAGGCCTTTCCCCTCCTGTGATGTACAGGCTGTTGTTGTAGTGAAGGATCTCCATTATCCTTCTCAGCATTGACTGAGCAGGACTCTCAAATGTAAAAGTTCCGTGTAATTCTGGAGCTGCAGAGCTGCAATTATGTGTTGCATGAAGGATAAATTTGTAGTTTATAAATCATTGACATTAATATTCAACAGCAGCCCAATTCTCAGTAAAACCTGAAGTAACTGCATTGTTAAAAATAATTGAATTTGGGTTTAGAAGGAATTTCAGCAGTTGGGGAGGCTTTCGGTGTCTGGGATTGAAATTTGTGCTTACGTGAGGTAAATTTCATTGTTCTTTGAAACAATGGCATACATTAAAGTCAGTGTAGATTAATTTTCCCCCTTCCTGTGACCTGCACGCCCACATCTAGTCTGTCATAACAGCTTGTTTAACTTTCCATATCTTTATGAATCTCTCTTGGTATTCCTACCACTGTCTTTTGCTGTTTTAGCTCAATTTCTAGAGTGGCCACAAACACATCCCCTTTATTTAGTCTCGTGCCTCTCAATTCCATGTTCCTCAGTATCAAGAGCAATGGGGATAGTGGGTGAATCTCACATTGCTCCTCCGTGTACAATTTCCCCATGCCTTCTCTCTGTCCATGCAAGTGCAGTCACCATGCTCAGAAGGTCAGGGATTGCTCTCGTGCATAACCAACGGGCCCAACATTTTTCGTCACTCCTGAAGAAAGCTGACCGTTTTCATGGGCCTAGGTCATTGCTGCTTTTCAAAAGGCATTTCTTCTAAATGACTCTTGGTGTGTATCTGTGTAAGTGTAGGCAGGTGTACATGTGTGTGGGTGCCCATGCATGTGTGTGCATGTGCATATGGCAGCCAAAGGACAAATTCAGGTGTCCTTTTTCAAATGTCTGCATATACCCTGTTTTTTGAGAGAGGGTCTCTTAATGGCATGGTTCTCACTGATTAGGTTAGGCTGGCTATGCATATGTGCATACATATATGTTGTATATGTACACATGTATGCATGTATACACACATACGTATGTGTATATATGTATATAACACACACACACATAGAGGGGGGTTAAATGTACATGATGCATGTGAATGTGTACGCGTGTACCTGTGAGTGCACAACAGTATACCTGTTGTGTGTCTTCATCATCTCTCTTCACCTTAGGTTTTGAGACTGAGTCTCTCATTAAACCTGGAGTTGACTGATTTAGCTTGACTGCTGGCCAGGCAGCCCCAGGAATCCTCCTGTCTCCGTATGCTTCCCAAGCACTGGGACTACAGGCAAACTTGGCTGTGCCCAGCTCATTACATGGCTTATGGACATCTGAACTCAGGTGTTCATGCTTGCTTGACAGGCACTGTACTGACTGACTTTTTAAAATATAAATTGCTTCAGTTTTAAGGGCCTGAAAATGATGTGGTATGAAAGCAAGAACTTCTCAGGCTGGTATTATTTCTGGAGTTTTTGGGTCTTGGCCTGGAGCTCACTAATTAATCTATTCTGGCTTACCAGTGAGCCCCAGGCATCCTCCTGCAGCCTCTTCCCCTGTGCTGGAATTACAAGTGCAGGGCATTTTCACTTCCAGGATTTGAACCCGTTCTACGAACTGAGCCGTTCCTGGGAGCAGGGGAAGTTCAGGTAGACCTTAGTTCAAAACTCACTCTGCTTCTTTCTTCTGAAGAAATTTTACACGCATTGGGTAAGTGGCACTGATGTCCAGTCCCAGTTCTCATTCATGGTGGGAGGGGAAGTGGGAGGGGCTTCCTGCGTGGAAGAGGCTGTACTTGGAGCTCATTAGCGGTCCCGGGAAGTGAGTTCTGTGGTAGAGATCCTCACAGAGTATACTGTTTCTTGGAGTTAAGTTTGATGCTTTTTACCACTCCCAGAGGCAGGGATAGAACACAGGTTAGGGGGCAGGTACTTCCTGCAGATCTCCCAAAGGCAGCGGAGAGCCTTGATTGACAGCTCCAGTGACCTGTGGCAAAGCAGGAGGTACTCACGTTTATTCTGAGTGATGGGGAGAAAAGCCCAGTGGGTTTTGCCCTTTCTTTTCTCGTTCAGTTGTCGCTGCTGATCGCAGAGAGGCAGGTATGACTTTCAATCACTGTCACCTCTCGTTTGAAAAGACCAGTTCACCCCGGGAAAATTCTGTGGCCAGGCCTGTGGTTACATCCCTGTCTTGATTCAAGAGCAGCCACAGGGAAGGAACGTCTACCTCACAGAGATCATTAACTATGCATAGAAGTGCTTTCAGATAGGATAAAGGGATCTCCAAGGAAAAAATACCACAAGTACCTGCATAAAAATGCCTGTGCAGGAGCCATGAAAAAATAAACACTGCAGTTATGGAGGGGAGCGCCAAGTGTAATCGAAGAGAATCTCTACAGCTGTTATGGCTGACACTGCTTATATAGAGAAAAAACAGCGTTCATACCTCTACGAAAACTGATTATATTTAATATTGACTCCCCCAAAGCCCTTATTAATATTTCAGAAGGGTAGGAGATTAAGCGACTAGGATCAGAATTATTTTTTTATCTGAACAAGAATAACAGGTATTTAAAATCTGAGCTGCCAGATCTGCTGTATGTGGCCAGCTGCTCTCCAACTTTTTATTTGTACATATATTATTTTTCCTAAGGAACCATCTGCTCTAAGTGGAGGTTCTTATTAACTTTTCTAGGAGCAAAAGAAATTAGCATCTGAGGACACAAAGCCAGCGGATTGTAAAAGAACACAGTTATGAAGACAAAATTAAAAATATCCTCTGATGCCCCATGGACCAATTTGAAAGTGTTCTATGTAGAGGGGTTCTGTTGACAAAGCACACATTTTCAGTTGTTTCTGTTACGGTTACTACAAGCAACAATTTCTGAACTGTGTTTTAATAGATGCCACATTATGTTACGGCTAATGAGAGTGAGCTCTGGGTTGTAGCACATGTGTTTAAGGAACCAACGTCCCTGCCCTCCTCACATCTCCCAGGTCTTGATGGACCCTGGGGTATCCCAGCAGGCTACCCAGAATGCACTGGGAAGCTAGACGTATACCGTCAGTTTGAAAGCGGTAGGTCAAATCATTTATGATGTAGCAAGTGGCTTTTTTTCTAAGTGTAAAGCTGAAATTAGGAAGGGTGTATTATTCTATCTTTACGTTATCTGTGCATTTCCAACAAATTCTAGGTCACACAGGATGGGAATTTGTATAAATTTTTAAAAATGGAAAAGTTGGAAGATGCTCTAATTTAAATATTTAGATTTTTTTCTTGAGGCAAACTGAGTTAAGACCATGTGCAGCATTCTTCTTCACTCTCTACACTGCATTAAATCTATCTTTCAATCTTTATTTTTAATTTTTTTTGACTTTTGTCTATAATAGAATCTTAATAGTATAGGGCGTTCTAATAAATGCTGTGTCAGAGAACCCCCTCTGTGTGTGTGTGTGTGTGTGTGTGTGTGTGTAAAGTTTGCCCAGATTAGAATTGACCTGTGTTAAGAAAAAAAATATGATTGGATCATTTTGAAGTGCGTACTTAACCAGCTAAACCCGATCATTATTAGAAATTTCAACGGTGTCTGTTTCTAGGCTGAGAAGAACACCATAGGAAATTGGACACAGGACCAGCTCCTAGTAACTTTTTCTGGAGCTGGGTGGTCTAAATTCAGATCTTGGCCCTTCTGTTGAGCAGCTCATAAACCTGGGGCAAGTCCTAGAAGGGACATGCCTTTTCCCACCTGTAAAGTGGGCACTAATAATACCTGTGAGGCCGTTGTTGGACGTCCAGTGAGTTGATATCTTTACTACAGTGTTTGCTGCAGAATACGCAGCCAACAGGTTCTTCTGCAGCCTCCTTGGAGTTACCATGGAGATTGAAAAGAAGGGAGAGTGAGGGAAAGGATAGTATGGTCCAGATAATTCATTCCCTAATTCTTTTGGAAGCCGTCAGTTAGTACTTAAATCTTAATGTCCATTTATGAGTCTACATTGATGTTAGAATATCAGCGAGAGCATTAGAAAGTTATTAACCTTAATCTTTTCCATGTTTTCAAATTAAATACTTTTTTTTCTGATCAAGTACTGTTTCTGAGAAATTTCTACTAGTTCTGGAAGAGCACACTGAACAGTATTTTTGCGTTGTATTTACCTTTGTTTAAAAAGTTTGCTTTCCATTTGTTAGTGACAGTTATTAAATATCCCAGGCAACACAGCTGTTCTTTTTGGTTTATTCATTTTTTTTTTACATTTTTATTTTTCAATTAAAATGGAATCACATCATTTCTCTCTCTCCTCATTCCCTCAACTGAAAAGGGCTTATCAGTCTGCGTTGGTGCTGGTCCATATCTGGTAGGGAGCCATGAGTAGTGGACAGCGGTGCTTGGGCCACTTGCTGCTGAGCAAGCAGGTGACACCGAGGACCCCAGTGGGGAAGCAGATGTGGCTGATGAGGAGGATGCAACTGAGGCCGGCTTATTGCTGGTTCATTATGAAAGCATTTCACCTGTACTGCTCAAGGGGGGTTCCTGACACTGGCCCTGGAGGCTGGAGGGGGCTCTTTGTCCTTGTTTGAGGCTAGAGGATGATGACTTCCTCTAAGTCTCAGCTTCTGCTTATTAAAGGGTGGCAGTGACGTTCCCTGGGCTTTCCTGGAAGTAGCAGGGCCAAGATTCACACCTGGCTTGACTCGACACCAAGTGCTTCCCTCTGCAACCTTTACAAACTTTCAAGTGCCTGGGAAGGGTGATTGCTACCGTCTAGCATTTCAGACACTAAGTGGAGGCAATAGAAGGAACACATGAATTCACATAATGCCTCTTATTGTACGCTTTTGTAGTTTGTATCTTATTTTGTAGCAAGGTCCTTTGCTTCCTTTGTGTTTTTCCTTGAAAGAGAGAGCAATTTTGTTATAATCAAGAACACTTAAGAAAAAAAAATATCCAAGAATTGTAAGAAAGCTACAGAAAGATTTCTAGGAAATAAACTTGAAAGCAGCCAGTATGATTGTGGCCCGACTTAGTTGTCCTACTGAGGACATTGTCCTCTCTGAGGGCAGAGCATCTTGTGAACTTTCTAGTTGTCGTACGAAACTGGTTTGATTAAAGCTATGGCTTAGATTTGCCTGGTCTTGCTTTTAGTTAAACATCTTCCAATGGGTCAGTGAAACAAAGAAGCATGAAGCAAGCACTCCGGTTGGAGGTCAGTGGGAATGAACGCCCGTGACCATCCTTATCACCTTCCGAGGACCCACCGCTTTACCGACTTTTAGCCACCACAGTCAGAAAGTAATACAGTATCAGCAAATAAAGAATACTTAAAGGCATCTTGTTGCTCAGAAGCAGCTTTATTCTGAATCTTAAAATGCTGAAGGAGGAGAGAGACTTGGTGCCCAAGCTGTTAGACCTTGCTTGGTTAGGTTTCATTCAAGCAATGAAAGCCACACTACAAGGAAGAAGAGATTACTTCTAGATGGCCCGTAATACTCGTCGTGATAAATGAATATTCTTAGTTGTTTACTTGGTAGTTGGAGCAGGCCTTCCTCCCATGAAATAGTTTGTAAGTAGTAGTGGGATCTATTTCATGCCTGGTCAACTCTCACTATTATGCTATTTGGTTCCAATCTTCATAGTGGAAGATTGTTGCAGACTGAATTTTATCCTTCTCAAGTTCACATGGAAAAGCCCCTGGGACCTCAGAATGGGGCCATGTGGTGACAGGCATTTTAAAGATTCATTAATATAAAACAAGGGCAGGTGGGTGGACCCTAATCCAAGATGACTGTTGGCTTCCTTAGAAGAGAGGGTTAAGACATTAACATGAAAAGGGAAGACCACATGGCGATAATAGAAGGTAGCATTCTCTATAGACCAAAGAAAGGTCACCTCAGGGGAAATGAACCCTGAGACACATTTACTGTGGATGTCCAGCCTCCAGAATCTTCAAGGTAGCTTCCCGTGGTTAAAGCCATTCAGTGTATGGCTCACAGTAAGGCAGTTCTAGTGAACAGGAACTAGGGCCATGCTGTAGTGTAGCCGGTTGCCGTGGCTCTCTTTGCTCCACTCCGGGCTGAAGTGAGGTCTCAGGAAAGGCTGAGGTGCATATAAATGGGTCCAAGTCTTCCAGGCCGTCAAGATAGGACATTCAGATCTTCCTCGAACTCAGTTGTTCAAGATGGTCTGCCATCCTCATTTTCCCAAGAGAGCTGCTCTCACCTCTTGTTAAAAAGTACAGAAGTGGGACTTGCCTTCTTGTTGCCCTGGACTCCCCTGTAGCTCTCTGGAACTCACTGGGTGTGGCTGGATTTAGATACATTTTTTTCCCAGAGTGCTCTCTGCTGCGCATGCTCCAGATAAAGCCTGCTTTTAAGGCTCGTGGCTGTGTGAAGCAGAACAGCCGAGCTGGGAGAGTTGGCTGTGGAGAACCGTCAGTTCTGCTTTCATTCCTGTTTCCCCCTCCGCCCGATTCAGCATCTACAGGTTTAAGAAAAAAAAAAGAACAAGACGATGAAAACTACTTGCTTTAATTTAAAAAGACTCCAGTGGCATTGCCAGTCTCGCTGTCCTCGTTGGGGATGCTGAGGAGGCTGCAGGGTAATGGTGTGTGTGTGTGTGTGTGTGTGTGTGTGTGTGGCTGGCTGGGGGAGGGACGTGATGGCCTTCGGGCTGGGTTCATTTTGTAAGTTGAGTGTGGCCTCTGTCTAGTATGTGATGACACGCTCGCGTTGTCTTTGAAATGGAGGCTGTGAAATGTGAGGCAGGAACATTTGGGACGCTTCTTCCCCAACTCTTCCTGACAGGAATAATGGCTGAGCTGGGAGGCATGCTCGCCAGCAGCAGCCACGATGACGCGGCCCTCTCCCTGCTGCCCCTTGTTCCGTTGGCACACTTTGTTCATTCACAGCTTTCATTTAGTCCTGTGAGAAAAATCTTGCTGCAGGCCCCACAACCACCATAGTGGCTTTTCAGGCACAGCGAGTAGTCGTCCTGACTGTGTGGAACAGACCGAAGGAAAGGAGTCGCGGTGCACACAGTTTGTGTAGAAATGAGGGGAAAACAGCTTATTCTCATGCTGACCTGACCTTGAATTCATCTTGCTATAGCACGTTTGTCCCTCTTCCGCGGTGGTGACACTGACAATCTTAGAGGTTTCTGGGCTTCTTGAGGAACCAGAAAAGCAGTATATCCCAAGGAATGCCCTGGAGGGAAGAACAGCCTTCCTAGAAGGAGCCTGGAGTTGGGTGAGGAGAGCAGGTCTGCTTAGGAGCACGTCTGTAGGGAGATGCTGCCCCCTCTGCAGGCTCTTTAACCACAGGTGCTGGTATCTCTCCTCCTGACACTATTGTCATGAAAACAAAACAAGAAACAGAGCGGAGATCTTAAGATTAAAACATAACCAAACCAACAAGTCCGGTGCTTTTCTTCTTAATGATTACTTTTTAGTCAGGGTCTCCAAAAAGTTCCAGGCAGGCCTGAAATTTGCTATGTAGACCAGGTTAGTCTTGAACTCAGAGAGATCCCCCTGCCTCTGCCTCCTGTGTGCTGGGGTTAAAGGTGTGCGCCATTATGCCTGGTAGTTTTCACTTAATTTCATGTATCTCCCCCCACCCCACCTCAAATGAGGTTAAGGAACCAAATAGTTTCTCTGTTCAAGTCAGAGTGACCAGTCAGCCCAGCATGTCATGCTCTTCTTTCTGGACTTTGAGGCATTCCAAGGATTTCTCAGATGTTTTGTTAGAATTGTGGTTCTTTATTCTGAATGACCAGAAAGCAGGCCTGGGTTATAAAATTTCAGGCATACCCTGATATGTCCCACTTCCTCCAGGGAGACTGTAACCATAAGGGCTCCACAGCCTCTCAAACAGTGCTACCAGCTGGAACCAAGTGCTCAGACATATAAACCTATGTGTGTGGGGGTTCACATTGAAATCACAATGTTTATATGTATACACATATCAATTACATATCTAATATATTCATATTGAAGAATGGATTATCATTCCTGTTGTTCAGTCAAGGATAATAAGGCTAAGGCAATTTCTTGAGGATCACATGGAGAGAGAGAGAGAGAGAGAGAGAGAGAGAGAGAGAGAGAGAGAGAGAGAGAGAGAGAGAGAGAGAGAGAGAACGAGAGAACACAGGGACTCCCACTGTCTCAACCTGTCTACAGAATCCTAGAGTGCTCAGCCTGGCTGCCGGCAGCCATTTAACCCACAGAAGCACCCCCTTTGTTTTTAGAGATAGTCAACTTGATCTGGATTTTACGGAGTCTTTAATATAGACTCACTAATGTAAGGTCTGCCTTTTGTGGATATGGTAGTTGACTCAACAAGTGTGACTCAGTTTACCATATAGAAGTGATGAAGCTTCTCCTCCGTGCTGTGAGCTGGAGACACATCTAAGATTAGCGCTGCCCCTTCAGGCCCTCTCCTGCCTCTGTAGCCCATCCGCGCAGCCCATCCGCGCGTTTCTTTAGCTTCTCACTGATGACCACAAAACCATACAGTGTTTGGCATCTTCCCTCCCTCCATCTCTCACTTTCTGCATCCTTCCAGTGAAGAGAGTACGATGCTAAACTTCTTTCCTTTGGTCCACGCATTTGTTGGTGAATTCCCTTGTCACCTGAGATGGTGAACAATTTCATGTAAGAGAAAATTCTTAAAGACATGAGACCTTTGAGGCTAATGATCTTGATTCCCGTGATGGTGTAAGTGCTAGTAGCTTCTGTTTGAGCCAGACTGTGCTGTCACAAATTTTCACAGTTGTTATCGAAGGAAGGAGTTGAGGGGAGGAAGGATGGCGCCCTGGTATTCTGCAGGCTTGGGAGAACACTGGTGTTCTTGAGTAAGAAGCAAGCAGAGTGGATGTATGATCAGGAGCCTGGTGCACAGAGCTGAGGGGTGGGGCTCTTTGTTCTGCTAGTGTCTAGTGCCCTTTGTCCAGCGAATGCTCACTGAGACTCTCAGAGAGTAGATTGCAGCAGACCCTCAGACATGTAAAGTGGCAGTTTGTGTCTGAGTACCATTTTTTAATTTGAGTGACACACTTCTAGAATATTCTAACCAATTGGGATTTCTTGATCAAAGTTGAATTGGTGATTATTTTTTTTTTCAAAAGGAAAATTGAACATATTTCTTCTGTACTCTAAAGTTTTGAATTATTTTCCCTCGAGGACAAGGAGTCTCAGGAAAGAAGCTGTTTCCAAAGGACCAGCAGAAACTGTGCAGGGGAAACAAGAGCCCAGCATGGCCTGGAGCTCCAAACCTCACCTAAGTCCTTGAAAACTCAATTAGTGAAGTGCTTGCCCAGAATCTGTCAGACAGGTTGTAACCAGAGACTGCTAATGGCTCAATTCTTTAGTTATCAAAATGTCACTTCATATTAAATGAATGAACTCCAAGTACCCATATGCTAATTGGATTTATTCCGTCCATGTTGGCTGTGATCAGTATCACACCGAGTATGCACTTTACTCAATGACTCTACAGATTTCTCTTTTTTTTCTCCCAGTTAGGACGGCATTGAAACCACTCTTTGTAGGGTAGCGGAACTTGTCGCTGCAAAGGACAGTTGGAGGGGAGCTGCCAAGTTGAAGAGTGTTTCTGAGGCACCTGTGTAAAGTAGTGAGGGTTACCACGAACTTCATTACATTCAGACTGAAGTTGTTGAATAGGTTTATCTCTGTCAGATGGAGCTAAATTGGCTGCAATATAAATGAGTGCCCCGACTTCAGTTTTGAGGCTGAGGGAGGCTGGTGAAGCAGCTTCATCTAATGCAGACACAATCAGAAGGTTGGACTCTGAGGAGGGCTCCTTTCTTCTGAACTGGATGAAAACACAGCTCATTTGACGGCTGTTGCCTGAACTCTAAAACCCTTTGGAAGGGTGGGAGATGTGGCTCTCCCTTTCGCCCCTGGGGACCAGCATCCCTGTTCACTGGGAGCAGAAAGGGAGACCAAGGAAGCAGATTCTTGAGAGCTAAGGAACTGCTCTCTCCGCCTTCCCACTCAGACACAGAAAGGGCTCAGGAGTTGCTTGGCCTGCAGGTGGATTTAGAGGAGTCGTAAAGCAAACCCCAGAACCCAGCTTCCAAACTGTGACGGTGCTGTTCTTAGATTTATGACATTGTCCCTGGTATCCATTAAGTGGAGGATACCCTGTTGGCATTTGAAAAAATATTTTTGTGGAACAATTTTAATTGTTAAAACATCTGTTATTCTTAGATGAAAAATTCAACTTTTTAATTTTATAAAATTTGTTTTATAAGCTTTTGTACATGAGTATATTGCGATGCATGTATTGAACATATTCCCCTCACACTGCCTCCCCTATAAGTACCTTTCCCCTTAGACAGTTTTCTTCTACTGTCACGTCATATCCTATAAACTTGTATGATTTTATGTTTCTATATAAAATCCAGGAGCCACAAGTGACAGATGCACCTGGAGTTTCCAAAGCCAAAGTGGTTCAGTTTTCTCTTGCCCTCTGAGGAATCCCTGATGGGCTTTCCAAGTCTTTACAAACATTTTGAGACTGCAGTTTCTTAAACTTACTGTGTAGCCAAGGATGACCTTGAACTTCTGTCCCTCCTGCCTCTGCCTCCTGAGTAAAGGATGACAACTTTGAGCCTGGAAACTCAGTTTGATGCACTGCTGGGGATGGGACCCAGGGGTCTGTGCACATCAAGCAAGCACAGAGCTCCACCCCCAGTCCTCTTTTTTTTGTTTCTTTTTTTTCCTTCCAGACAGGGTTTCTCTGTGTAGCTCTGGCTGTCCTGGAACTCACTCTGTAGAGCAGGCTGGCCTCAAACTCACAGAGATCCCCCTGCCTCTGCCTCTCATGTAAAATAGACTGCCAAGAATTAGTCGTCTCCTTCTGCTGTGCAAGGACACACTGAATGCTGTCTGAGAAAGCAGGTCCCCACGTCGCCTGGTGCCATGAGTGTTCAGCTGCCCAGCCACTAGAACTGTGAGCAGTGAACTCCTGCTTTGCATACGCTACCCTGTTTATTTTGTTATAGCATCTTCACCTTGGCTCTGCAGATCAGGAGAGGTGGTGGAACTATGCTCTATGCATCGGGCCATAGCCAGCTAGGACCATTGTCCTGGAGCCAGCCTAATGGACCAGTTAGAACTGAGGTCCCTCCTTTAGAGGTCCCACCCCTGCCAACTCAGAGCTCACTTAGCTCAATGTGCTCAGAGAGGACCCGGTGTCTCACCAAGGAGCTGGGACTGCACTGTGTTTTATATTTCACTACAGCATGTTCCAGGCATGCTGGTGGCAGCCTTGACATTATGCCCAAAGCTAAAGTAAGACGTTTAATCTGAACAGAAAGTCTAATGTCCATTGACCCCACTAATTTCACATGAACTGGGTTACCACCAGACTCCTTACAGGTCCATTTTAGTGTTAATATATTTGTGGCACACTGCACAGACATTCCTAAGAACATCTTATAGGAGTCCGTTTAAGGTCCCAGGTATTGCAGCATGGCAGAGGTGGGGCAGAGGGGGAGGTGGATGCCCCAGAGGGTGATGTGGGGCTTCCCTTCCTTTGAACTCCTGGGTGATTTTATCTCTTTAAGACCTTCACTGTCATCTTCAGTTATTCCAAGAAGTGGTTCTGGTGAGAGAGCAGGATTTAGCGACTCTCCAAATGTACTCTTTGGCTGACTTTCATGTTTGCTTTCATTTCATTCATTTCAGAGAGAAGTAGATATGCATTTCTTCATTCAATTAATTCAGCAGAAATTTAATGCATAGCCAGTTTGTCTTCCATGGTGGATGCCGGGGGTGGGGACAAAGATGAAAGACCAAACACTGTCTCCAAGGAGTGTACCATCAACCGGAGGACCTCCTGACTGAATGGGGAGAAAGAAATGCTTCATCATCCATTAAAATATTAGCCTCATCAAAAAGGCTGCTTTTCAGGCTCTGCACCATTCTAAAAAATTAGAATTATGGCATGTTTTATATTTGCCATAATTTTGTAATGAAATTTTGTCTAATCCTGCCCCTTGGACAAGGTGTTTGGCCTAATCTTTCTTACTGACTTTCTCCAATGGGCTGTTTTAGTAATTTAATTGGATCACATTCATTTATTTTCTCAGCAGTGGGTTGGTTGCCTTTACTTTAAGTCCAGATTATCTGGGAAACTGGCTTGTCTCCCACTTGCCCACCCTGGCACCAGGTAGCTTTCTGTAGGCCGCGCTCACTGGTCTGAAAGAATCCTAACCAGAATGTAGGCTTGACTTGGATAGCCCTCCGAGTAATAACTAATGGAAATGCCTGTCTTTCTTATCTGCTCCGGACAGTCGGCTTCCCCTGACATGTTATAGTTTTATAGAGTTACATGAGGGTCACTCACAGTCCTCATTTTGGGGAAGACAACAAGATTGCTGTGATTGAGAGTCGTTATTGTGGTCAAGTCGGATATTCAAAACATTCTAAATGCACTGATACAGTCTGTCTTAGTACACGTAAAGGCAGCTTCCCAGCTCCATAATTTATTTTTTTATTTTTTAACTTGTTTCTTCTCTCATATATTACATCTTGATCACAGTTTCTGCTCCCTTTACTTCTCTCAGCCCCTCTCCCCACCTCCTCTCTCCCTCAGCTCCCTCAGATTCCTCTTCAGTTTTCCTTAAAGAAATAAAAAAAAAAAACCCAGCAGGTTTCCCAGGGGTATCCATCAAATATGACCTAAGAATAAACAATATGATTGGACACAATCTCTCATGTCATGGCTGGATGTAGTAACCCAATAGTAGGAAAAGGTCCCAAGTACAGGCATGCAAAAGAGTCTTTAGTTGCCCTTCCTAGAGCATCAGAGGGACATGTAAGAAAATACAACTTGAGAAGGATTCCTGGGTACCGCTAAAGACAGCGGAAATTCAGTTGTGTGTATTTGACTGTAGACAGTGAGGGAGACTCATGGATAGCACTTGTTTTGAACATACTGATTTTGATACTACAGAAGGGGAAACTCAACGTTTGGAAATAGACTAAACTAGGAAGAACGATGGGACATGAATCAGTGAATATACTGTGAACTGCAAGGCGAGCTCTTGCCCACTTGGCAGTCATGTAAGGCATGAATAGTTCATTAAGAAAGAATCTGAGCGCAGTGGACGACCAGGAGAGCAGGAGGATGGGCAGGCTGGGGTTGCTACTTGCCTTCCCGGCAGCATTGCTTCTGAATGATGGTATGAATTAATCAAGCTTTTAAGGAGGTTATTCTTATAAAGTGTAAGCTTTTATACTACCCAACATGTGATAAAAATGAAGTTTTGAACTGTTGGAGATGTCAACTGTTTAACTTTGCCAGCAATTTCCTTCTAATTCCCTATAATGAACAGACTGACCTTTCTAGTGGATTTTTTTTTTTTTTTTTTTTTGTGTGTCGTTTTAAAACTAAATTTTAGCTGAACTAAGCGTTTTGCAAACCAGGAAGGAAACATGTCTAATTGTATGTGGTCAGCATATTTTGCTTTCAGTTACAATTATGACATCTCTATACAGCCCTTGCTATCACAAACTTGCAGAGATAGGGTACTCTGCAAAGAAAGCAAGTTTCCCACACAGGTCTGGAGGTTCAAGAGCATCTTACCAGCGTCTGGTTCCCTGGTGACAGTCTCGTAGTCTCATGGCTTCCTTACAACATGTAGATGCAACACTGGAGGTGCATGTCACTTGATGGTAGGAAGCCAGGGGGCCTGGCCTGTTCCTCCCACTTTTCTCCTGCTTTAAAAAAAAAAAAAAAACAACAACAACTTATAGTTGTAGAAGCTAGCCATGGTCCTGCGAGAACTGCATTATTCCCGTCTTTTTAATTAAATTATTATCCTAAAGTGTCTGAGGTAATGTGGGTGTGCTCATGCCGTGGTGTGCATGTGGAAATCAGAAAATAACTTTGTGGAGTTGGTTCTCCTCTTCCACCTTTGTATGGGTCCCAGGGCTTGAACTCAGGTCGTGAGGATTTTGCAGCAAACACTCTACCTTGCCTGCTCTATAGTAATCCCCTCCAAGGAATGTTCCTCATCATCTAACCAGTGCCCTCTAGGTACCTCCTCACAAAGGTCCACCCTTTCCCCTCATCCCAACACTGAGGACTTAGCTTCCAGGACACGAGGCTTGTGGGACATGATGGAGCCATATCCAGGTTCTGGCAAACACAATTTTAAAATCAAATGCCATAATGGAACTTAATGCTTTGTAAGTACATTGGAAAAATAACATTTTTTAAAAAAGGCGTGGAAAGCCAGTCCTCTCCCTCCCCCTTCAAGAATCTGGCTTTTAATATTATTTTTAAAGGATCTGAAGCCAGTTCATTTGCTGATTCACAGAGGCGGAGAGCACTGATAATCAGTTCATTTTATAGTGTTTCTTAAAGTGTGCGAGCCCTTTCTGTTGGCTAACTCTGACAAGTATTTCTTGAAGTCTTTTACTTATTGGTGGGTTTTGAAAACACTAATATGCTATCCAGATGGTTAGGACTCAACTCATTAATATTTTGTACTGCAGAAATGGCTTGTACAATACCTGGATGAATAAATTACAAAGTGCCAGGCATGGTGGCACACAACTTTAATGCCAACACTTGGAGGCAGGTGGATCTCTCTGTGTTTGAGGTCAGTATGGTCTATGTAGTGAGTTCCAGGCCAGGCTGGGTTACATAGTGAGACCCTTCCTCAAAAACAAACACCACCCCAATTGCCCTTCCCAAATACATACTACTTATTTTATAGTTATGACATGACAGAACCAAAATAACCAAATGGCTACACTCAATAGTTTTTTTTTTTTTAAACTTTGATTCTGATTTGCTGGGCTGGGGTTTGACCGAATGCTCTACCACTGAAATACACCCCCAGCCCCTTTAATTCCATTTTCAGTAGGTTCTCACAGAGTTGTGTTATGAAGGTACGGTGAGATTTTTGTAAAGTAGTACTTCCTGAACCTGACTTTGCATTATAGTCAGAGACGTTTTAAAACATTTCAGAAAACCCTATTCTGAGGATTTTAAAACCGCTCTCCTCGGCCTTTAATGAGTTCCCTAGCTGGTTCTGATACTTGGCATGGACCGTGTGTGGGAAACTTGAGAGAGTCTTGTTAAACCAGCACACTGCTGGAGGTATAATTGGTGGCTAAGGTAGACAATCTAGGAGCCATTAATACATGGAAAAAAGGAGAGGCCTGTCACTGGTCTGTTTTTCCAACTTTTCCACTCAATTAAAAACAGAATGTTAAAGTACATCCCCCACCCCTGCTGGTCTCTTTGCTTTAGTCAGATATTTTTTTCTCCCAGTGAAGGCTCAAACATATCTTGTGGGTTGTAAGAACTGTATTCCAGATAGAGTCGGCATCCTGCTGCTTGCCCCTTAAGCCCAGTTCCCGTGCTTCTCAACTGAACTGAAACCTTGCCGCGAAGGTCAGAAAGCGGATTTGGTATGAATCGGTCTTGCACGTGAAGAGGATGGGCAGGGCGATGATGCTCTTGTTCAGTTGGCGACTCTTGTTGCTTTGCAGTAACTGAAGCTCCACCCTCTGAGTCCAAACACAGACCAAGGAAGAGAGCAATGGAGGAAGCTAGGGATCTATATAGATAACATCACTCACGTGGGCCTCAGCACTTCGGTTCTGGGTTGCCAGGTATGGAGAATGTAATCAGCATCGTCTGTTAGAGTGGCCCTACGGGGTGCCTGATATGCCCTTCTCCTTGGAGCAATTGGCCACAGATGCAAATTTTCCTGTAATTTGGTAGGGTAGGAAGAGGCCAGGTTAAGATCCTTTTTCGAAGGCTTGCAAGACAATTCAGGGGTACAGGTGATTGTTATACAAACCTGGCAACCTAAGGTCTGCCCCGGGATCCACCTAAAGACACAAGGAGAGAATTGACTCCACAAAGTTGTTCTGTGACCTCCATATGAGTGCACATATACCACGTCACACACACATGGGTGCACACACATGTACTGATAATAATAAATGATAGTAAGATAAAAAACTAAAAAAATTTCTTATTTAAAACAGTCGGCTAAAATAAGACAGGTTATTTCAACAGCTCTAAATGGCACCTGCTAATCGTATATGCCTAGTCCTGTCTAGGGTTTAAAGTTTTTACGAAGAACTTTATGTGTATGGAGTTCCACATATCTCAGGTGTTTTGCAGTGCAGAGGGAGCCCTGATGAGGGTACGGTGCTTTGGCAGAGAGCTGGACTGCATTCCTTCCCTTGGGGAGTGCGGGGAGCCCTAGTCCACAAGGAATGTAATCAAGCATACTCTATCTCACTTGGCACACCCTGGGAAGGCACTTGATACAGTTCAGGAATGAGGCAGCCCGGCCTTGGGGCTTTCCCCTTGCTGGGTAAAGGCTGGGGTTATCAGTCTCTCTGCTCCCTTCAGATTTATTATACAAACAAAAGCTCCGCTGGCTGTGTTAGAACTGCATCAGACTGGCCTGTGTGTGGTGCAGAGAGTGGCTGTGTTGACTAGTCACTGACTGGTAATTGTGATACGAATAGCTTTTATTGGATAATTCTCAGGCTGGTGAAAAAGTCGAGATGGTGAAGGGGCCTAGGCTGTTGCCTACCTTAGGCTGTTCACTCTAGATACAGAAGATCTCTGTCTCTGTGTAACGGCTCTCAGGAGTGCAACAGGTGTGTGTGTGTGTGTGTGTGTGTGATAAGAAGCAGTTGACATTTCTTCTAGTTTCTTACTTTTTTTTTTGTTCTTGCTTTGACCAAATACTTGATAAGGACACAGGAAACAGGAAGGAAGGAGGTAGTAGAATGTCACAGTGGGGAAGGCACGGCATAGGCTCTAGTCATGACGCGGGGCGTTAGGTCACTCTGTGCCTGCAGTCTGAGAACGGAGGCAGATGGGTGCGAGTGCTGGCGTTCAGCCTGCTTTCTGAAGGTGAATCCTCCTTGCTCGGCTAAGCCTTCCTAGCAACACCCTCAAAGACACACTCAGAAGTGTGTTTCCATGGTGATTCTAAATCTAGTCAAGCTGACAGTAAAGATTAACCACTGCAATATACCATGTATTGGAAATTATTGATTTTTGTCTATCTGCTGCACCAACCCCTTCCCTCTCAAATCTCTTCGTACTCCTCCGCTTTGTTTTTGAGTCTAGCACATTACAAAAGTTTGGGACATGTAAGAAATCTATATTTCATATAATATATATATGTTTTGATAAACAGTTTTAACTCGGCCCTGTGCTCTCTACATAACCAACTGCCCTCAAACTTTTGATCCTTTCAGATGCTAGGATTTTATCTATGTTCCACCATGTCTGGTCACAATTTATATATCCACTTTATCCTATTACAGGGTTAACATTAGGTCACAGGCAATGGATAAGTAAGAGGGAAATGGTGGATGTTTTCAATACCGAGTGCAGTTTACCATCTTTGTGTGCACATGCTCCATCTAGAATATATTTTATCTTAGTCAAAGCCCTTGTTCCAATTAGAAGTATGTTAATGAAACCTTGAAGTTATAGGCTGAGGATAATTAAAAGTTACACAGAGAGAAACCAAACTGTTCAGTTGTTTGCTAATTTAAAAACTGTTTGTGCGCGGGCACCAGGATACAATGAAGCCGGGATATGCAATCCCATGTTCACAGAAACACGAGCCTTAATGATGGAGAGTGATTTAGAAAACAGTTATTATGGAGAACATGCAAGGGATGTGCTAGAGGTTTGGGCAGAGATTTGTGTTGGGAGGCTGTCTTAGTTAGGGTTTCCATTGCTGTAAGGAGATACCATGACCACGGCAACTCTTATAAAGGAAAACATTTAATTGGGTGTCTTACAGTTCAGAGGTTCAGTCCATTATCATCATGGTGGCTCCTCCTTGTTGGAGGAAGTGCATCACTATGGAGGTGGACTTCACAGTCTCATAGATGCTCAAGATACCTTCCAGTGTCTCAGTTCACTTCCTGTTGTCTGTCTAAGATGCTGCACTCTCATCTAATGGGCCAGCACCATGTCCCTCTGCATACTGCATGTCCCACCATCCAATCGCTCCTTTGGGGGGCCATTTTCTTTCAAAGCACCACAAAGACTTTGGTGGTACAGAGAGAAGAATGAAGAGCATATTGGAGGATCTGCAAGGAGTCAGGATGGTCCCAGGGTATGTCGGGTGGAGGTGAGGTTAGATGGATAACCCTGGGCTGGCCAAGCAGACTGGGAAGCCCCTTTAATCCGATAGGAATTGTTACAGGAGTTTCATCTGGAGGGAGATGCGATTGGATGGCAGTTTTATAAAGAGGTTGATGCTTTGGCCCTGGCCTGGAGGACAGATTGGATGATGGTGGCTCTCATCAGGGCTACAGCACTGCATAGCAAGGGGTAGGGCTTCAGGGACATTAGGGAGTGTGATCATAAGGGCAAAGGAATTGAGGCTGACTTCAGGGGTAAAGTAACCATCACGTGGGTTTGTCTATGCCTCTGGCTTTAATGAACAGTGCTGAACTGACTCAGTATTGCGTATTTGCTAGGGCTAATAGTGTCTATGGAGCCTAGACGAATCAGATATGTACAAATTTTTGGATCCCACCATTCCCAAAGTTAATTAATCAATTAACTAATTAATTATTTCCTCCCTCCCTTCTCTTGCTCCTTCCTTCCTTTCTTCTTCCTTCCCCCTTCCTCTCCGAAATCCTTCCCTTTCTCCCTGTCTTTTCTGTTTCTATTTCCCTTTCTCTCTCTTCCTCCCTCCTTTCTCTCTCCCTCTCTCCCTTCTTTTTCTGTCCCTTCCATCCTCTTGCCTTCACTTCCTTTTTAACTACTATATTTATTTATTTATTTGACAGAGCAGGGTGAAACCTGGGCTTTGCACATGATAGGCCAACTGCTACCACGGGGCTCCCCTAGCAATCCATAACCGTTTTGATTGAAACTTTAGCTTTTCCGCGTCTCAAGGTTGAATGGTGGGAATTGTAAGCGAGTCTCAGTGCCCTTTCTTCTCCATATCGCAGCATTTGCTAGCTCCTGTGTACGCTGACGTTTGTGCCCACTGCGGTCCAGGCAGCAGGTAAATGGTACAGCCATGTCTTATCTTCAGGAAGCATCCAGCAACGGGTGCATGCTAGTGACTTTGGTATTAATAGTTAGACAAATCCAGTTTCGAGCTCAGATCACTTTCTGACTTTTCTGAGGTATTAACACACATACCAGAATTTTTATTTTTCTTAAAAAGAAGAAAATCTTGCAGCTTGCTGCATTTCATATGCGTTCTCTGTACCATAGGTGAAAACACCCCCCGTCTCCAGTGGAGCAATTCTTTTTGGCATTAGAATTTGGATTATGACATTTATATGTATGTCTGTGTATATCAGACTTAGGTTTGAATACGGCGATCTAAGTTTGTAGGAAACGTCTTGAGTACATCTAAGAAAGACGAGTGAAACTTATTTGATTGTTTTTTTTTTTTCAGCATAGCTTCCTTGAAGCTTCCCTGTCTCACCCAGACTTAATATTTCTTTACTTCTCTCTCCCATTCCCACCCAAACCTGTAGGGCTACATTATTTCTTTTGATAGCAAGTGAAGAGTGCATTAACAATGTCACGATTATAGAGGAATTATGGAATCTGCTGGGAGAAAATGACTCTTGTGTTAAAAATACCTCCACAATAAAAGCAGCATAGGCGGCTGCCCAGACTGTTCAACGTTCCTAAAACCTGAGCCTGTGCCACTTGGAGACAGTGATGTGTTAGAGGACCGTGTGTCGCCGCAGCCTCACAGGGCCGGGATCTTCTGCAGTGTCAAGAGCTGCAGAACCTTTGAACGTTGCGTCAAAGTGGCGTAATAGTGGTGGAGAATGAGTGGTGGCGTTGACTTGAGGAGGGAGAAAAAAAAAGAAGCCAGTTGTTAATTACTTACTGAGCCATGCATCCTACCTGAGTGCGGAAATCTGAAATTATTTTGTCAGCATTAAGTTGAGTTTTAAATCAAAGACTATGTAATCACGCCAGCATGGAATTAAGTCGTTGCTGATAAGTAGGTACCTGGGACCAGTTCCATGGGGATAGCTTATTTTACTAAATGAACCCACTAAATGGGTTGTTACAGCTCCTCATTATTTCATTGTGATGCCAGCCCTGGGCTGTAAATGTTGAATGGATCTCCTGCTCTCTCTTATGCTTGCTTCCTTCCAACTACAAGGCTAGAGCCCCATGAGGGTTGGCTTGGTACTCGGTAGTTGGCCCCTTATCTCGCACTACAGAGGCCGTCCCTCCCCTGATGAGGACAAGAATGACCTCGACTTTTGACTTGTCTGGAATACCAATTCCTTTCCTACTTTAATTGAGAATTAATTGTCTGAGAAAGACAGCAGGTCTTTGCGTGCTGGTGGCATTGCATGTCCATTGTTAGAACAAATTAACAAAAGTGGGGTTGGGAGATGGCCCAGTGGGTAAGACCCTCGCTGTGTGTGAGGACCATATTTCTGACCCTCAGAACTCATGTTATAACTGGGCAGGTAACCCATCTGTGTTGCCAGACCTAAGGAGGCTGAAGCTAGGGAGTCCTGAGATGCTTCATGTCTACTTCTGACCTCCATACTCACACAAACGTGTGAACATCTATCTACACATGCACACACACATGCACACACACATGCACACACACATGCACGCACACATGCACACACACATGT
This sequence comes from Arvicola amphibius, assembly GCF_903992535.2. Lineage (NCBI taxonomy): Eukaryota > Metazoa > Chordata > Mammalia > Rodentia > Cricetidae > Arvicola > Arvicola amphibius. Next base: position 11,693,848 of record NC_052047.1, on the reverse strand, counting down.
ACACACACACACACACACACACCACAGCATGTCATTGCCTGGGGAACCACCCTCCAGCAGTGCAGGGCTCAAAGGGAATCCACAGAGTCGGAGCATGCTATAACCTTTTTTATCTGAGGGGTGTAGGCAAAAGACACTCACACACTCTCTTGATGGTGTCCTTCAGACCTTTTCTTTATTATTGTTTTGTATTGTCTATTCTTTATTTTATTTATTTTATTTTCTTGGTGATTTCCTTTTCTTATTCTTGATGTTCCTTCTAACACTTTCTAACTCTATCTTTTATCTTTATTCTTTCTTATCTCTAATTCTTGATGCTTTTCTTCTCCTGTTATCCTTATTCTTGATGTTTTCCTTCTAACTCATTTTAACTCCATTGTTCTTTCCCTTGAAGCTTATATACCCCAGCAAAATCTTTCAGGCATACAAAAATTGTGATGTGGTTACATTCTGTTTTTTAGGTGAATGATTACAATGAACACAAGTTTAAAAAAACAGCACGTTTTCCATATCCCTTACATGATTAAATATTTTGCATGTTATAGGTGAAAAACAAATTATCCCAAGAACCCCCAAGCAACTTGTTATAGATTAACAGAGTATTCTTTTTTTTTTTTTTTTGATTTTTCGAGACAGGGTTTCTCTGTGGCTTTGGGGCCTGTCCTGGAACTAGCTCTTGTAGACCAGGCTGGCCTTGAACTCACAGAGATCCACCTGCCTCTGCCTCCCGAGTGCTGGGATTAAAGGCGTGTGCCACCACTGCCCGGCTAACAGAGTATTCTTTATTGGCAGGCCGTACTTTGCAGTTACAAAGAAGGGGCCACTCACTTTATTACCTATCTCAAAAGGTAATCTCATAAAAAAATCTTAAAGGAATCAAAAACCTAAACTTTTATACATGAAAAGAAATAAGTCATCTCTTTTAAATCTTTAGGGTGCATACCCACTTATCAATGATTTTTTTATATCAGGAGATTGAGGGCAGAAATGGGTACAAGGAATTAATCATCATCTTTTATCATCAACAAATCATTGTAGGAAAGACACATCAGCCAATGATTGGGCTGCTTTGTTCTTGCTCCCTGACCTTAAAGAGTTCCTCACTCAATCATGTGCCTCTCTAAACTTTTTAGATTATCTTCTTGGGTTTTTCACCTCAAAGCCATTTAACAAAAAAAATCTGAGTCTAACTTTAAGTTATTTTCAAAGTTTGTTTCAGTTATGATGCACTCTGAAACCCGTGAACATTAAGGTTAAAAGAATTTAGGCTAGCTGGGTTACTGGGACTCAATTGTTTTTCTTAATCAGTAACCTAAGCCACAGTCTGTATGATTCCTCGATATAAACTCACATGTTCTAGCTATGTGACAATCCTTGTTTTATTTTTTTAATCATCAAAACTCTATTTAAGGTAACATTATTATTATTATCAATTAGATGGTACAGCTTAGGAAAAAAAATCATCCTCATAATAATCCACAGGTAAAATTGCCCAGTAGAGCAGGATGTTTCCATGAGATGGACACACAGATCTCACAGGCAGTGGGGATCTCCCGACACCCATTCACACCATGCCAGATACCAGAGAAAGATGGCAGCAGATATGTAAAGGCACAAAAGAAGCAAAAGACATTCTGGAGTCTGCTCTCAGGGCTTTTCTGATCCGAGATTCACTCATCAGGGATTTTCCTCCTGATAGGCTGACACCAGAACTTCAGTTACCACCTTCTGCTCCTCTGACATGGCCACCGGCTTCAGCATGCATGCACATAAGCGGGCACTCCACACACATAAACATTCAAAAGTAAGGATAAGAGCATGCGTCTCATCTGCAGTCTTGGCAGTAGAGGTTGGCTGATGGTTCCCTTCATTGTTGACCTGAGAGGACTTCGGGTCTCCATGGAAACACCCTGGTGGATGTGTCTCCAAGGGTATGTTCAGATCATTTTAATGGGGGAAGGAAGACCCAACCTTGAATGTGTGTGGTACCATTTCTGGGCTGTGTACAAAAGAGAAAGGGAGTTGAATACCAGTATCCATCACGGGCTTCTCCCTGACTGTGGCTATGGTATGACCAATTGCCTTGTTTCTCTCCCTTGACTTCCCTGCCTTGAACTGTGCACCAGAGTGAACCCCCTCTTCCCTTCAGTTACTTTCTCAGATATCCTGTCATAGCAGTGAAAAAAGTAGCCGATACAGGGGATTCAGAGCTTTAATGTATCAGTGAGGCACGTACAGAGCCCTCGCTAACGGTCATGGGATGTACCCAAGAATGACAGTGCTATAAATATTACAGAATTGCAGATGAGCTTCCCTGGCTGAGAGACAGGAGATGTGTACCAAGCAGAGGCAGGGCACTTTGCCTGGGAAAGAAGGAGAAGGGCCCTTTCCAGGGATGAAGAAAGAGTAATGGCCTTAGGGTGAGATTAATAGGGTGCTCACACAAAATGGAAAGGTTTGTAGAAAGGTTGTGGAATGTAGAAAGAGCCCCTTCGGGTCTGGAGTAGCTCATCCTGGGGAAGACAGTGGAGGCTAGCACTCAGTGAATGGGCCTGCTGGATGCGTGGCTGTAGGTCTGAGTTTGGGATTCTGCAGGTACTATACCCTGCCTTGTGCTCTCTAACTCCTTGATTTCTGATTCTCCAGCCTGGTTTCATGCATCAGCCACATCATTCAAGTTGGACATGTGAACAGCTTCTTTGTTTCATGAGCCTTGGAACAATTCCTTGACTCTGTTCTCTGCATGTCTGTGATCCTTGAACTTTAGTGGTAGAGGCAGGAGGATATCAGGTTTGATAACAATCTAAACCACAGAATAAGACCCTTTCTCCCCAAACAAACATATAAGCAATGAAAACCCACACTTCTTTCACCTTTGGACAGGTAGGCAGCCCTCTCTTTTACCTTGTGTATCTTTGCAGGTAAAGGGAGGAGAACAGGGCTAGAAGGATTAGAGGCTTGGAATGAGGAGCCACCTCGAGCAGATGCCAGGCGAGTCCTGTCCTGCACAGCAGCCAAGAGATTGGAATTTTGGGCTGATCCAGATAGCGAGTGACTTGTAGGAGCTGTTTGCAAGATACCTGGGCGAGACAGTTAATGGTACCGGTGGCAGGAATGTCATTGAAGTAGCATTCCATGGGTTCTATGAGTCCTGAGGAGAGATGACAGCAACAGATAGACCGAGAGGCGGAGGGGGAGCAGAGGAGGTGTCAGGCTGCGGAAAGGGGAGGAAGTCTAATTGAGAGCCTTAGACTCATTTCTGCTTTTGTTGACTACTCATTCAGTTTTTTTCTTCTTTAATGTTGCGGAGGATCAAACCCAGCACATGCTAGGCAGAGCTCCCTGTCACAGGGCTACACTTCAGTTCTGCCTGCTCTTACTCGGTCCCAATTCCATTAATGGTCTTAAAAGCACAGGACTCCTACTTATTGCAGAAGATTGGACAGGAGGCCCTGAAAGATTGTATGAAGGCCCAAGATTTCATTTCAGTCTAAAGGGGAAAGAAAGGGCAAAGTTAAGCAGGCCATGTGATGAATGATGATAACCACAGCCAGTCTTTAGACCTGTTTTTTTTTTTTTTTCTTAATGGCTTTGCCAGCTTTGCAGGTACATTTTCATTATCAGATCTGGGAGATTTGGAACTGTGCTGGTGGGAGAGTAAGGCATTCATTGCATGCCGATGCAAATATTTATTAGTTTTTTTGCGTTTCATTTTATTAGTGAAATATTTTAATAAATCCTTTCTCAGAAATAATTAACTTTTTGTCAAGCTTCTGCTGTGGTTTTTCATACAGGAGTACCATATGACCTTCCCTAATGCAGGAGGACTCATGGCCCTAATGCAGGAGGAATACATGGCCTTCATGCAGGAGGGCTATATGGCCATTCCTGCTTTGCCTTGCAGAAGCTGTCTTGGTAGGTGAAGGAGCTTACAGATAGATGTTCTCCCCTCTCAGTCTGGGCTGGGGGCTTCAGAAACAGCTTCACTCTGTGGCTTTCAGAGCTTTCCGTTTGTCTAGGTCCTAGCTCTTTGTGGCGGGCAATGACTAGTGAGAAGTGGTTTTTGTTTTTGTTCTTTTATCCCCTGCTACTCGTTCATTTACACTTAGCTTCCTGACACTTGCCCCTCCTTCTCCTCAATGGTGTAACACCCTGCCTCCTAAGAATGGAGTCTGAATCTTTCTCCTATCAAATTGCTCCTTTCATGGTTGATAACTCCTCACTCTAAAAGTGGTTCTGAGACACGCTTCCGGTGCACTGGAGTCATGTTCACTTTTAACATCCCGGATGTGATATTTGGTGTTTTATTTGCATTATGTTTGCCACTGTTGTGCTGACACCATCTTGGTGTGTACAGTGGACTTCATGTTCACGCTGCAGTTCAGCCTCCAGGAGCTGGGGTTGCAGGAGGGTGCTACCACATTTAACGTTTTGTTGGGGGTTGGATACTAGGGATTGAGCTTGGAATGTTATGCATGTTAAGGCCATATTCTGCCACTGACATACGCTTCAGGCTCTCCGATAGTCTTCATTTTATTTTTTTACTGACTTTTTTTTTGTGTGTGTGTGTGTTTACTTGTGCATTCCTGAGCACTTGCTGCCCATGCCGGAGCGCACATGTGGTGGTCACGGGACAGCCTTTTGAGAGCTGGGGTGAGTCTTTTCCTGTCACACTGTTTTGACGCAGGGTTTTGCACTTTGGACTGTAGGTTAGCTGGCCAAGGAGCTTTGGGCTGAATTTCCTGTCTCTACATCCAGTTTCCATAAGAGTGCTGGGGTTCCAGATGGATGCCACTGCATCCTGGCTTTTATGTGGGTCTCTGGGCTTGAACACAGCCATTAGATTTGCATGACAGATTCCTTTACCCATTGGGCTTTCTCCCTGGTCCTTTATTTATTTTAAAACAACCCTGTGTGGTAGGTGTAGCAAGAAATTTTTTTTTTTGGTCAGTGTGGAACTTGAGATTTAAAAGTTAAGCCTTTAGTGACTGTCATTTAGCTGAGCCATGTGGGTGAGGTTTAGAGTACAGGAGAATGCTCCTTTTCAGTCTCGATAACCTCAGAGGGCAGCTGAGAGTTAGCAGGGGTCTGAGGTATGCAATCATTGTAGCACCCGAGATGCAGCTGACCTGACCTTACCGGGAATACACAGTAGCAAGCCATATGGTTAAAGAAAAGGAGCCAACAGTCACCCCACCTTGCCATTTTCTATAAATCGTGATCTTCCCTTGCAGACGCCTGTTAAAAGCGGTGGTTATTCCCTGAGCTCTTTCTGTGATAGTCAATTTTTGTCTTTTATTCTTGGCTCTGTTTTTCCCCCTTTTCCCTGTTACATTCTCTTTTAGGTTTCTCTTTTTCTGGCTCCTGTGTTCTTTTCAAAATGTTCCAATGCATCTCCCTGGGAAGAGTTTCAGGTGTGTGCTTGAATTATTTATTGCACTGCCCTGCTTTTAGCAGTGGCTTCCCCATGAGGGTGCCAGCCACAGTTAACAACAATAACAACAGTTACTAACTGATCTGAGCGGAAACCTTACAAACATTTTGGATATTTATTTCAAAATAGAAGATTTTTTTCTGGTTTTTCAAGACAGAGTTTCTCTGTGTAACAGCCTTGGTTGACTTGGAACTCACTCTGTAGACCAGGCTGGCGTTGAACTCACAGAGATTCACCTGCCTCTGCCTCCCGAGTGCTGGGATTAAAGACATGAGCCACCACTGCCTGGCTTCAAAATGCAAGATATTTATGTAAACATAGATACCCATCTGGGTATACCTGTTTCAGGACCCCAGGCCACCCAAAATAATTTTTGTCGTGAGCCATAGAAAAACTGTTGGTCTTATTGATTTACTTACAAATTTTGGTTTGCTGGAGGAGGGAGAGATGACTCAGTGGACAGAGTACCTGCTGGACAAACATTAAGATCTGAGTTTGGATCCCCAGCACCCCTGGAAATCCAGCTACAGTGGCATGCTCCTGTAATCTTAGTGGTGGGATGGTGGAGAGGGGAGAGAGGTGCATCCCTGGAGCTCACTGGTCAGCCATTAACCCAAATTAGTGAGCTGCTGGTTCAGTAAGAGACCCTGCCTCAAAAAATAGAGGAACTCAATAGAGGAAGACACTCATGGCAGCTTCTATGACTCACACACACCGTCTGCATGGACACACACAACTTGTATGTGTGCATGAGTGTGCATGAGTGTGTGTTCATTTTATAGGCATATGTGGTTGGGAGGTCGTACACTCTACAACTCCACAATACCACTTATTATTCTATCCAACTGTATGGAGAAGTCTGTATACCCTGTGTTAACGATGCACAGTCAATTCTCATGTGCAGTAGCAAATAATTATCAGATACTGAACTGATGTTATCAGGAGATACGCAGTCTTGGACCTGTGTTTCTTCCTGGCCTGGGGTGGCTTCTGATCTCATACTTGTAGCTGATCAGTACCCAGCCTCGTTTTACGTATTTTGCCTAACAACACCTTGTTTGCTATACATTGCTATTCATTATCACTGAACGTATGGCTGACAGCACACTCCAGTTCATGCCTGAATGAAGCTGTCTAACACGCGTGCTTTCTCAAGACGACACACATGGCCTTTTGTACTTGGGAGCACGAAACAGCTCTTCACTGCTGTGTCTGGGGCCACTTCAAAGTGAAATCATCATTATCAACAACAACAGCCACAAAAGAGAAGAATGTGACATCCCAAAGACTGCATAAAGGTCATGTGCATACAGCTAAAACAAGAAACCAGAGTGTTGTTGCCTGGTTTGACCTCCGTTGGGGATCATGTGTGAATTTGGGAGACTCAGTTTTCCCTGTTTTTCCTATAAGCATGCCAGTGCCACAGAAAGGGTTATAAGTATTGATTTTAGTCTTCAAGTTTTAGTTTATAGGTGAATCCATAAATATGGAATCAGCGAGTAATGAGGATCGGCTGTCCTTTTCTAGGATGAGAACTGGGTGTACCCAGAGGCAGTGTGGGCTGAGACTTAGTGGAATAAGATTGTGGTGCTCCAGAGATGGGAGCCCCTTGATGTTGAGACGATTCCTCTCATCACTCCAGCCCTGAAGAGGAAGAAAGGGATGCCATGACTTGGTGACAGCCACAGGGAGTTAGTGGCAGCAGGCCTTTGAGCTGGGAAGCGACTGGACACTGTGCTGTCCTGCCCTCTCTGTGTGTCACTGGGAGAATTGACACAGGACCAGCTGGAACTGTTACACTGATTTTACTAGCTCCCCTTGGCAGGATTTCTTACCCTGTCTGCCCAACTCCTCAACCAGGAAGTTTTCTTTGTGTCTGACAGGAAGCCTTTGGTCTTCTTATGGTGCTGGGATCAAATGCAAGGCCTGGGGCTTGCTAGCCCAGGGGAATTGCTTTTTGCTTTTCTCTTGGATGCCGGCTCTGGGTGGGTTACTGGTATATAGAGTGACAGACCTCCGCAGGGACAGTCACTGAGGCCTGGGTGCCAGTGCACACAGGCGGAACAGGCTTCTGAGCCAGAACAGAGAAGCGGTCATAGAAGGCCTCTTCACAGTTTGGTCTCGAGAAGCTTCTCATGTTGACCACCTAGATGGGAATTTCTGGGCCTGAAAGGGTTCGACTGTGCTGATGTGGCTTTTGTCATTCTTTGATTCATTTTCTCCCCCTCTAGAAAAGGAAATATGTGAAATTCATGACAGTCTAATGGCATCTCTTACCTGGCCAGAAGAAAGTGTCCAGCAGCTCTTTATAGGGTCTGCCGTTTACAGGGGATCATATTGAATCAATTCTTACTTATCAAATGTTAGGTGAGATACCCTCTTTAATTATGTATTGATATCTATGTTTGTGTGATAATATGCACACAATTACATAGGTATGTATTCCTCTTAAACATAAATAAAAGATATTTGACTGTATAGCTTTTCTTGTTGGAGAATACAGATTTTTTTAATTGTTAAGTGCTAATACTGGTTCTCCTCTAGAGAGATATGTTTCCACTTGACTCTTCATCCCCAAGTAGTGCGAATGTCCTCTCTTAGACATGGTGGTGACTGTAGAGGGAGCTGCAGGCACTGTCTGAGGAATATGGACTGTGCTCCAGGGAAAGTGGCCTCATGATTGGTCATCCTGGCCTTGATGGATGTCTACACCCTCACATTGTTCATGAGATTAGCATATGTATCCAGATGCGCAGTGTGTGTGTGTGTGTGTGTGTGTGTGTGTGTGTGTGTGTGTGTGATGTCTATTGTAGTAGTTACTAGAGGTTACTTTCTGGTTAGTGGGCCTGGGTACTAACGCTGTCTCGCTGCCACCTTGGGCACACCTGAGGCTTCCCATTCCAGTGGAGCAGGTATTAGACAATGAACCTCAGTAGGTGGTTTAGAGAGTGGATACTGGCAATAGAATCAAGTGCCCAGTGGCAGTGCTTGGTACAGGCAGAAGGTCTGTGAGTGTTTTTATTGCTGGTAGCCAGTGGCTAGTAGGCTCCTGATGTCATTGTAATGCATATGATTGGAGCATGTTCGTGTTCTTTAAGGCAGGACCTTCCAGGCTTGGCCTGGCTAATTAGCACCACTCCTTCCTTCTACAGGTGGTGTCGGATGACCTGGCCACTTCACCTCCAGGTTCACTGGAGGTGCTGACGTCACAGTGCTGTTCCCTAACCCTACACAGTCTTGTCCTGGGCAGCAACAGTGGTCGTCACATCCAGTGAGCAACATTCCGGTTGGGATTTTTATTTCACCCCCATGGAGAGCTTAGCTGAAAAAAACAACTGCCATAGGGAGCAGTTGAGGTCCAGGGCCTCAACTGTGAGCTGAGTCTAGAGGGCTCCCTGCTGGTATCTGGTGAGGGTGTGGTCAGAGGATCAGAGAGAACTAACCCAGGGTCAGCAATATCACAGATAAGCCGGACTTTCATCCAGGATGTGCACAGAGGAGATATCCAGTGGGTGAGGCAATGCCTTTGAACCAAACAATCTCATAGTCTGCTTTCATAATCAGGATTGATTTGTTTCTGCCTGGATAAAAAGATCACAGTTGTTACGTAATAATTCCCTGTGGCCTGCCACCCCGATCTCCTGGATGAATGACTTTATCTCTCTGAGTCTCGATTGCTCTTCCTATAGAGGGAGAATATTTTTGGTCCTTATTTCCGAGGATTAAATGAGGTAGTGATGGGAAAATGGATGCATGTATGAAGCTGTTCGCTCACAACATAGCACAGTGCCTACCTAGTATCGCAGTAAACATTTGACGATCGTTAGCTGTTATTTAAGCTGCCATTGCCCTGTAGTTGTAATGCAATTGTTGGCAGGAGAAGGCCTTCTCTGCCTTAAGTAAGACACCAAATGCTGAGGCTCTCTCTACTCCTGGTTCCTGTGGTTTCTAAGTGCTCGTACATGTACATGTGTGTGCATGTTGACCTGTGCATGTATGTGCCTTAGACTAATCATGTTTGGTAGGGCTTGCAGAAAGTTCCAACTGAGGAAAGTTCTCCAGTGTTCTTTGGATGTAAGTGCCCATCTACGTTCTAAAACAAAGCGCTGCATTGCATGCGCTGTCTTGGTGATGGCAGAAGGCAGCAGGCAGGCCTTGGTCCCTTGGACTGGGGGTGTGATGCTATCTATGACAGGCAACTGCAGGGACTTCCAGAAAGAACTTGGGTCACAGCCACAAACTGAATTGCTGTTGCTTGAACAGGGAAATCCGAGGGTGTACGATCGATTTGTAAAGGTTTTCTCCTGTTTGTGTTTGGACTTCCCCTTCTATAGGTTATGATTTTTAAAAGACCCATTTAGGTGTACAAAAGCAATCGCTAGGAGACCTGTGACAGCCTTAATTTGATTTTGCCCTTTAGCTCCTGCTTCCACTGGTTTACCCTTTTCTGTCTAATAACACTGCTTTGGATTCTAAAATACCAAAGTTTGCTCCACAGTGGGGTGCTGTGTTGGCAGAGAAGACTCTGGGGTGTGGAATCGTGAGAGGGTACTGAGCCCTGAGTGCTTCATTAGCATAAATGAAACAATTCTTTCTAATTTAGAAAAGGTTTGTGAACATCCTTCGCACTTGCATAACAAAATATCTACGAGGAGATTGAATTCTGTTAACCTATGTCTTCGCCTTTGTGCTTGCTTTACCTAGTTGACAGCAGTTATTTAAAGCACATGGGTCACTGGCTGAGATTTGTTATTTGGAGATATTAGATGATATATTTCCATAGCTCGCTCTATCTATCTATCTATCTATCTATCTATCTATCTATCTATCTATCTATCTATCTAATCTATCTATCTATGGTTTTTCATACAAGTTTGGGTTTTCATGCAAGATCTCTCTGTGTAACCCTGATAGTACTGGAAAATGCTTTGTAGATCAGGCTGGCCTTGAACACAAGGACATCTGCTGGACTTAAAGGCAGATGCCATCATCCGTGGCTTGCATATGACCTCCAGCCCCTTTGATTCATTGATTTGGAGGGTTTTTTTGTTTTTCTTTTTGTTTTTTTTTTGTTTTTAATTGTGAAGAAAACCTCAACAGAGTTGAGCTTTTTGTATAACTCTTCTCCAGTTTTATTTTTACCTTCCCCCCCGAAACTGCAAACTAATACAAGAGAATGGTTTAATGACTCTCATGAATTAATGCTCTCTATTAATTCATAACCTGTTTATTTAATCTCTATCTTACCCACTTCTTCTTACCTTATATTAAAGTACTTTCAAGTAAACTCTAGTAACATAGCACACATTATCAGTAGATATTTTAATATACACATGTAGATGTAATTTAAAAATCTAGCTGATATGATGCTCTCATAACAATTCCTTAATAACCTTAGATGTTTATTATGCTAAAGTTTTTAATTGTGGTTTTATTTTTTTCTTTGTTTTTAGCCATCTGTTACAGGTCCAACTATTCTGATCGCTCTATTCTATGTCATTAATCTCTTTAATGAAAGTTCTGTTTTCATTTAATTGTGTGTTTCCCATGCCCTCTGTGAGAACTGGACTTGATTCCCAACCTCTTCACCCACATTTTCACACAGAGTGCCCCTTTCCTCCTTTGTAAATTTATAATGTTGAGCTAGATTGTCTTTAAGGTCATTTATGGTTGTCAAGTTTTGGGGGAGAGATGGGTGGGGGAAGAAACATTTTGACCTTTTTCTGTGAGAAAGGAAGTATTTTTTGTTATTTTTTAGAATGGACAAAACTTAGAACTGGAGATTAAATGTTGGGTGATGGGTTGGGAGGTCCTTTTAGAGATGATTTTAGAGGAAATTGTACTCTCAGAGAAGTTGAAGTTGGACTTTTAACCTATTGATCACATAAGCTATTCTTACCTTTGTGGAGTGAGTGTGGTCCAGTGATGAACTGAAGTGAGTCTTGGAGGGGAAAAACCCACTTTTATTTCAAATTTCAGTTAGAAACCAATGGAGAAATTAGATTGCTATTTTAGATCAACTCTCCCATTAAAATATTTGAAAAGCTGGGGAGATGGTACAGTGATGGTTAACAGTGCTTGCTGCTCTTCCACAGGATGTGAGCACAGTTCCCAGGACTCTCACTAGATGACTACCTGCCTACAGCTCCAGTTCCAGGGGATCCAATGCCCTCTTCTGATTCCCAGGGGCATGCACACACGAGGCATGTGTGCATGTACGTGCACACACACACACAATTAAAAATAAGATAAAATAAATCTTAAAAAGCAGTCAGTTTAAAGACATGGATGGGCTATTAATAGAAGTTAGAGACCCGAGATGTAGGAGAGAAAGGACCCAGAATCAGTAGTTGGGAGAAGAACCAAGAACACATGCACACATTTCTCTCCCCTTTGAAGGGCAATTTAAAAATGACATTGATGTGCAGAAGACTTAGTAGTGTTCATTTTGGCCCAGTTTAGTGGTGAGTTCTTTGGCCTTTGCCTTTTCCAACTCGGCAGTGTGAATCACCAATTTTGGATTCAGGACATTACCTCCTCAGGGGCAGGCAGATCTCATCATATCTGTCACCGTATATGTCCTGATGGCCTTCCCCGAGTTCACCAGAGAGCCTTTGTCTTTCGGGTTAACCTGCTTGAGGGTAGCCATGGCGCATGTTTTCCTGTGAACCAAATGCTTAATCTGGTCTTCCTGATGATGTAGTAGGGACCTCCATCTTGCCACGCAGGGCAGGCAGGAAACCCACCAGCTTGATAAGGTCTCCATCATGTGTTCTCAGCACAAGCTGAGCCTTGTTCTCTACCAAGGTAGTGACGTGTTGACCCTGGACGGCTCCTTTTCTTGCCAGCAGCTTTTCTTCTCAGCACGGGCCAGCAGCTTTGCCTTCTTTTGCTTTGTCTCTCACTGGTGGGCAAGTCTAAGCAGCTGCTTAGTGGCTTGGTGGCCCCTGGCCTAGGTGAACTGGTTAATGGAAGGAGGTACTTTGGGGTCCTTTTTGGGGATAGCCCTTTGCTACAGCAGCAGAATGGTGGGGTCTCTTTATGCCTGTGTGGTCTGTCTAGGGCCAAAGTTCTTAAGCTTTTTCTCAAGCAGAGGATTTGGCGCCTTTTTGACCCCCTCTTTGCTCACACAGCAGGGCCTGGGCCATTTTCCTCCTCTTTTCTTACTTTCCTTCTGCAGTCTAGACCAGCTGTGGGGGAGAGCCCAGTACAGAGCTTTAGTATAGCGGAGGTCAGTGGAATGGGATCTGGACCTTCCTGGAAAGGAGACAGGTAAAATGCCCCAGATTTCAATGTGAGAACCTGCAGAGCTGTTCTTTTAGATGTAAGAGTGAGCAGATAAGGGATTTGTTCCTCAAAAACTGAGCCGAACCTCTGTCTAGTCAGTCTAGAGCAGTGGTTCTCAACCTGTGGGTCAGGATACCCTTGGGGCTTATATATCAGATCTTCTACATACAATTCATAGCAGTAACAAAACTACAGTTATGAAGTAGCAAAGAAATAACTTCATGGTTGTGGTCAACCATACACTAGGAGGAACTGTAGTAAAGGGTCACAGCATTAGGAAGGTAGAGAATCACAGGTCTAGAGGAATTAGGACTGTCCACTGGAAGCAGAGTGACTTATCTCTGGGGAAGATGGCACCATCCAGGATGCTGTCAGGTTAAATAACTCATGTACCTTCTTAAAATTTCTTGTACTTCAACAAAAATAGCCAGGCACCATGAGAGGACAATATATGTGTGTGCAAAACAAATGGAAAAGTACGGTAGAAGACCCAGCGGGTTACAGATAACAAAACCAGTCATCAACTGTACTTTTAAAGTTATTAAAATTAGTATATTTTGTGTTTTTTCTCATTGCTCTAACAAAATACCATCAAGAAGCCGCTCAAGGAAGGAGGAAGGATTCACATTGCCTCACTGTTGGAGAGGATAGCAGACAGGGGTTTTAGGTAGCTGATCATGCTTATTGTATCTGCAGACGCAAGGTAGAGAGAGCCGAGTACCTGTGCTCTGACCAGCCTTTCTCTGTGTTGTTTTGTCTAGCACTCCAGCCCATAAGTTGATGCTGCACATATTCAGGGGGGTTTCCTTCCTCAGTAAATCCTGTCGGGAACACTCTTCACAGCTACTTCCGGAGTTGTGCATGTCTCCTGAGTCCATTCGGGTTGGAATAAAGATTAACCGTTACAGCGATGAAGCATTTAGAACAGCAGAAATTGAGGTGACTGGAAATGAAGAACTCAATGAAATGATCTGACTGGAAAAAGCAGCTAAAAGATTCAGTGAAGAGTTTTATGGTAGATTTAACACATCTGTCGAGAAAAGTCATGAGCTTTCCCTTTCTCCCACTCAGTATGTTTATAAAAAGAATTTTAAATTATGGAATATTATATACTAAAGAGTGCAGAGAATAGCAGAGTAGGCCTCTGTGTTCCCATGGTCTAGCGTCAGTAACTTCTAAGCCATGGTTGAACTGTCTTTGTCCACACACGCCACCTCCCGCTGAGCTCTGATCACGTCACGTCCTTTCGTCTCTAATTTGTACAGTGTTGTCGTCACAATATTTGTTGATTTCCAGTGTTGACTTTATTATTGTGAGCATCTGAATATTGAACAGGGGTTCATTGATCTATTGTGTAACTTTTTTTGGACTTAATAATTCTGTCCTGATTGTTTAACTTCCTGCTTATCTGCTATAATTTATTCCTCACCCTCTGACCAGATTCTTGTGTTGATATCAGTATGGTTTCAAATGTCAGATGTTCTGATGGTCCCATTTTTCTCCCATAAGTGTCCTGTGAGATAGCCCCCCTCCCAAGGTGTCTCAGTTTTTTTTTTTCTTTTCTGGGACTGTAAGAAAACTGTTTCTCATGGCTCTTTCCTCATGTGCCCTCCTGCACTGAATGCCAAGTGTAGGATCCTTGGCTTTCCTCTTTCTGTATGTGTACCAAGCTCAGAAGAGCCACTACTTTCATGTGTCCTTGGAGGGAATGTAGATGGAACAGCGGGCTGTGTCCCGCCACCCGGCTATATTGGTTGATTCTCATATCTTGCTTTAACCCATATTAGTAATTTATATAGCACCACGAGGGGTGGCTTACCATGAGAGGTCTTAACCTGCATCCATCTCAGAGAGGAGAAGCATGGTGACTGCTTATGGCGACTGCCTGAAGTGTCTCCCCACTGCCTTCTACCCAGCATTCTGTTCTGTTTACTCCGCCTACCTAATTTTTTGTCCTATTGGGCCAAGCAGTTTTTTTATTAGCCAATAAAATTAACACATAGACACTCCTCCATCAAGGGAAGGTGAGTTAGTTAGACTTTATGCTCTCCAACTATCTTGGTCTGCCTTTAGTCTTAATTAATATGAAGAATATGAAGGCTGGCTTAGCCTTTCAGGTTACAATTTCTGTGAAGCCGTTGAAGATTTTCCATTGTGTTCTTCCTCCCACTGTTAGTTGGAGGGCGTATACTATTGTGATTAACAATTTAAAACCTCTGGAATATTCAGGACTTTTATCTTTAGTTCTCTGAAATTTCATAATGTTATACTGTGGTGTATTTTTATCTCCATGCAAAGAACTTTAGAGCCTCTCAGTTGTCCCCTTCAGTCTGGAAGTCCATTACAACTGTGATCTCTCTCTTCCCTCCATCTTCTTTGGTCCACTCTTCAGGATGAGAATCTATCTTGGCTTCTTTTTCTTCCTCGTTTTCCCTCTCATGTCGCACTGTTGATTCCTCTGAATCAAAATTAGAATAAGACATGCTTTTTAGTGGCTTAAACTGTTCATGGATTTGTAAAATTCTGACCTCAATTTTAGAGAAAGAAAGAAAGACCTTTTGAACTGGTAAAATAGTTTTGCATGGACAGTGAATGAGCAGTTATAGAGTAGAACCCGAGTGTGAATTGTCTTGTCAATGCATGAAGGTAAATCAAACAACATCGGGGGACAGCGCACTAGCTCAGTGGGTAAAGGCACTTGCATGTAAGTCTGCTGACCTGCTTCTAGTCCCTGGAACTCACAGTGGGAGGAGGGTAAGAGCAGGAGTTCCCAAAGGTTGTCTCCTGACCTACACACAGACACAGACACACACAGACACACAGACACACACACACACACACCATGGCATGTGCACACCTGCATTTGCACACAAAATAGTAATAAATAAAATATATAGAAATTGCCTTCACTATCATGCAAACTTGGTTTTGATTCTCGCTTTGACATCTCTAGTTTCTAAGGGGAAGTCTTATGTCCTCTGCAAGTCTCTGTTTCTCTAACTACAAAGTGGACAAAACAATCACATTCATCAGATATTATTTTAAATATGATAGCACTTGTCTATGGCCTTTGACCTTGAAGCTGGCCTGGATGAAGAGACCATCTAAGACAAGAAACTGCTTAGGGGAAATGGAATGTCAAACGATTCAAAGTCTTTCTCTGGTTCTGCCTCTTCCTGTCTCTGTGATGTTTAAGATAGTTTTCTTCAGGTTGGACTCAGTTTAAAACTGAGATACCATCTTTCTCTTGGGTACCCGCTGTAAGCACTGTGGGCCACAGGATGCTGTGAGTGAGCAGCTCCTTCCTCTGTAAGCATTTGGCTAAGTGTAATTAAGATGAAGAAATGCTGCAGCCCATCAGTCACTGGACCTTTTCTTCTTCCCAGCCTGCACCTTATGGGACTTTCCTGGGCTGGACTTTTCTTGACAGCTTCTATCTAATTGCCCATAGTGATAATTTCCATGTGTTCATGGAATGAAATCTGGAGGTGACCTTGGAAGAATTAAGAATTAAAATCAGCTGCCTCGTCTAGAACACCATATAAAGAGAATGTAGTTGCTTCATTCCAAATCCCAAGATTTCCTCTCCTGCCAGACAGGATAGTGGGTAGAAACTCCTCTATTGGGGATATTTGGTTAATTTCTTTATAACAGCATAGAAATTACTTCTTTTTTACATTGGTGAGCAATATGGTGATGGAGCCTCACATGCTTTTGGAACTGAAAAGTAGCTTAGGGACTATGTGATTAAATTTTTAAATTTTATTGATGAAGAAATTAAGCTAGAGAAAGGCTGATACTTGTCCAAGACACAGCTGTGAACTAGTGAAGCCAAAGAAAGTAGCTGTGTCTCTTAGATTTCAGTTGAAGCACTACTGTGTTGAGATATATGTATGTGTATGCGTAGGTATATATATGTATTGCTAGTGACAAACCAGAGTAGATCAGGTAGAATCTATCCAAAGGGCTTTCTAAACAAGTTATCTGAATAATGCAAGAAAATTAAAAAAAATCATCAGTGCATTGGGATTTGGTAAGCATTTTTGAGTTTCTAAATTAACACCCTAATTTTCATATGCTACAGGGCTATTAATTATGTATTTCTTTTTAATTATTTAACTCAAAATGTATCTAAAGCATGATTTTTCTCCCATTTTGAGAATTTCGGTGATCATTGCTGTTAGTTTATGGAAGATGGTCACGGGTATACAGTAGCTTGTCCAGATAGCTGACCTCTTCTGGCAGGTGCCTTCTTCAGGAGGCTCCGTCCACTTCCCGAAATCATAGTGACTGTGAATGAAAGGACAGGGTTTTAAAGTCCTGTGCAATTGAAGGAAGCACACACTTGTAAATCCAGGAGACATTCCTCTGATTGGCAGCAGAAGTCCCAGCTTCCCACACCCCCCTTTTTTTTTGAAATAATAGGTTTGAGAAATAGTATTCTTTTGAAAACTCATAGTCCACGAAAGCAATCCATGCTCTGTTGGTGGGGCATTTTTCAATATTGCTTCCTTCCTTATGCGCCGACTCAAAGTCCAGATTTGGAATTCCATTGCTTTCTTTATGCGCTAGCATCCTGCAGAGGTTTGGAAACTGCTTGATCCTGGAAGTGGCAGAACTGGGGCAGTGACCACAGAGCAGAAGGTCTCACAGTGAGTGCTATGCTTTAACTGATTGGCCCAAGGGCCCCAGCATCCTTAGATGCAGATGTGTGGGGAGAGTTGGAAACTTTGGGTTTGTGCTTGCTCCTTCTCCATTTCAGTTGTTTGTGAGGTGTTTGCATTTCTCTGTCCTCTAACCCCATATGCTGCTACCATAGTGCAGACATCCATCTGTGAAGGAGGATGAACAGAGCTTTCTAAACAGCTCCTTCTACTCCCTTTCTTCTCTCCTTTTAGAGGGAAGCCAGCCCAGGTCTCCCTCCGGATTGTGTCTATGTACAGACGTACATTTTACTCCTTGAGTAGGAACATGATATAGAAACAGCTGTGAGCTTTGACTTTTCATGTAACATCTCTTATCATAACATATAGCTAATTCATTTTTTACAAATGCCTAGCTGTTCCATCTTAGAGACGGGTGTCTCATTTTTATTCGGTTTTCTTACACATTTTCCTCTCTTCCTCAGGCAGCATCCTTGCTGAAGGCATCTCCCACGTAAGCACACGCTGCCTAGAGGGCTCCTTTTTCTAACCTAGGAAGGGCTATAGCTGACTGTCACTACCTGCTCCTCCCTATATCATCTCAGCATATGAGAGGTGGTGCGTGTTTGTGTGTTTGCCAAAGTCAAAGCTGCCGTGGTGGCTCCAGGAGGCAGTGGAGCGTGGCCAAGTGAGTGGGTACTGTCAGTGGCGAACCCTTAGACTGGACATAATGAAACAGAAAATCAAGACGCTTAACTGTCAGAATTTTCAAGGTCAGTGCTGCTGCTCACTTGCTTTTCAAGTCAGGTTAGCACAGGACCTCATCCTAGCAGCCTCGTGTGCCTTCCTGGGCAGGAGGAAGGTCCTAGAGCTTCTCAAGCCCATCTCGGAAAGAATGCACACACTCCCAGAGGAAACTTAAATGGCAGCTTTCGCTTGCCTTCGAGGAAGCCGGCTAAACTTTAGATAAGTAGTTTCCAAGCTTCTCATAAAAGAGGGACTTGTATTTCAAAAGAATTGCCTCTACCGTCTCAAGTACATAGAATGGAGAAACCATGTGGGAACGTAGGTTTCTGGGGTGTTGGGATCTGGCTGGTTTTTCTCAGCAATTCTAGCGGTTTAGCATCCCCTAAGAACACAGGCTTGAGAGATGGTGGACTAACTAGATGGTATTTCTTTTCAACCAAAGTGTGTGCCTTTAGAATTGAGGTTCCCTGAAGAGTCCCTATTTTACACATAATCTCAAACAGGAAATGCCTTCCTCCTGCCCCCCCCCCCTTTTTAATAGGCCTGCTTTTGCTTTGTTAAGTGGAAGGGTCTTTCTGTTGGCTGAAGATAAGGTGTATCATTTCTGTTAACTTTTAGCCACTAAAGGAAAAGTTAAAAGTATTCGGACTGGAGAACCTAGCTTGTAAGGGCAGCCAACATTTCTAGAAATTCCAAAGCCCATGAGATTGATTGCTTTTAGTGTTTGCTGCAGCCAAATGATTAACCAGAACCCTGCGATGCGGCCTCTGAGGAGTGATTTATGTTATGAGTGCAGGGAGGATGTTTGCATATAACCATAAGGTTTTTTTTGAGGCCCTTTAAACCTTGTTTATCTTGGGGATAGTCACTGTGTCCATCATTTTTTCTTTCTTTTTGTATTCCGCCAGCGGCCCAAGCCAGCCTCTTTATATTTATGGGGTTCGGCGGATCAAGGCTTTCTAGGGAGGCCTACCGAGTCTGTGGCACAGACGTGTGCTTCAGGTCTTCCCAAGTTTTTTTGCCACCGCCAGTGAGGGAGTAGATTTTATTATTAATCAGTAAGAACTAAAGAATTGTAGTTCTTACAAACACATATATCACGTATATTTGGGATTTTATATATCATAATTATTGGAGA